>NC_135236.1:648879589-649491188 GCF_051348905.1 Ranitomeya variabilis | reverse complement strand
ATAACACCTTATCCCAGCACACTGGCTCATCAGTAGTTGGGATCTTAGACATGGGAATACCACTTTAAGATGATTTTTAGTGTAATCGTACAGAGATTTACCTTTTTTAAAAAAAAAACCAAAAAAAAAAAACCAAAACCTTGGCTCTATAGTCTGGGATGGAGTCACAGCGCCCTGGCTTTCATTGTTTAACATAAGCCACATGTCTCATAAAAGAAGGTGTTTTATAGTTTTATGGATAAGTAAGAAAAACAGCCATAAACATGGATATTACGCGACAAAATGCCGGCTTTGCCCATAGCTTATAACCAGGGGGGGAAGCCTCTGTCATCTCGTGCATTAAAAATTCTGTACTAATTATTTCCTTAAAGGGGTTGTCTGGTACAATCTATGTCTGCAGTCATACCAAATATGCTTTTTTTATTTTTTTTCCCCACATTTCTCTACTTTTAACAGGAAAAGGTGGGGTGTTTTTGTTTTTTTTGTTTAAGTTGTTGTTGTTTTTTCACTTTTTCACTTTATTTTGCAGTTCCCTAAGGCACTTGAACTTGCAGTTGTCTGATCACTTGTTATAACACAGCATTACTGCTGTACAGTGGGTACGGAAAGTATTCACACCCCTTTAAATTTTTCACTTGTTTTCATTGCAGCCATTTGGTAAATTCAAAAAAGTTTATTATTTTTCTCATTAATTTACACTCTGCACCCCATCTTGACTGAACAAAAACAGAAATGTAGAAATTTTTGTAAATACCTAAAATATCAAATGTTCATAAGTAGGGTTGAGCGACCTTTATTTTTTTTAGGGTCGAGACGGGTTTCGCGAAACCCGACTGTCTTAAAAGTCGAGTCGAGTGAAATCGGCCGACCACTGTGGAAAATCGGGGATCGGCCGAAACACGAAACCCAATGAAGACATTTTTTTTTTTATTTTTTTTTTTTTTTTTTTTTTTTTTTTTTTTTTTTTCTGTCTCCCTCTCCCTCTTCCCCTTTCCCCCCCCCCCTCTTTTTTTTCTTTTTTTAGTACATTATAGTAATTAAACTTTCATTCTTTTTACTTTTGTCCAGTATAGAAAGTTATGAGACTTTACAATACACTTTACTAGGGGATTTGTCTTCTTCATTCCTGTAAAGAAAAAAAACAAAACATGTAAATGGCTTCCAAACCCCTGTTTTTCCTTATTTTATTCGTCTTCAGCTGCACTGATATCAGGATGTGCTTATTTGGAGTACAGATGATGGCAGTGATGGGTCAGCCCCCTGTCCCATAATGGAGGAGCTGGAGCCAGAAAAAGATGCAAGAAAGTAACCTGTGATGAGCTGAACGGTTGAGTTAGTTTAGAGAGGGATTTACCCAAAAATAATAAGTTTCTGGGACAATCCCTTTAAGAACAGGGGTTCTATGGAATTCGTGGCGCTTTTCCTCTAAAAAATGTGAGCTATAGATTTGTCACTCACGAGGAACCTAGCGTAGAAGTCCTATGTAAATTGGACTGGAAGCTTAACTGTTCCACTCTAAGGACACTCCCCCAGTGCACTTCCTGACTGATTTGCATACGGCTTCTACACTAGATTTCTCATGACTGGCACATCGGATCTTTACTAAAAAGGTGTCATTTTAATGGGGGGACAAGCGGCAATACAGCCGTACCATTACTTCTACATGGAAAATGTATTGACAGGATCCCTTTAAGTACAGTTTTCTATTATTGAGGCAGACACGAGATGTAATTGAACTCCTATTTCATCCACGCACCATGTATTAGCAGATCGAGTAGAAATACGACCAGACTCTAAGGCGGTACTCACGTTAGGGGCATTTATATACCATAAATGCCTGATTGATGCAAATCCTGTCTCTGGAGCCCCACCAGGAATGGGATGGTGAGGTCTCCCTTCCCCGCGACGTGAGACAGGGACTTGTTCTATAGACCTATATTATCAGTGAATCCTAAAGGATAAAAAAAAGTTATTGATGTGCAGTACCGGCCGCGGCCACTATGCAGTCGATGGCGCTGTGCAGTTTCGTAACTGAGCAGTCGCCGCCAACATCGGGGAAAAGAAAACCTAGTCTAAGTTGTCGGGTCACTGCGGTCAAATGTTACACGGTTTGATGTAGTAATTTCTCATTTCTTTTCCAGAGGGAAGAGTTTTTCGTGGCCATGACCTGCGAGGGTTGCTCAAACGCTGTGATCCGTGTACTTTCACGGCTCGGAGGTAAGGCTTCTTAAATATGAGCAGATGTTTAATTATGTGTAAAGCTGCCCTCTATTGCACATGACCTGTGCTAACCCCAAATGAAGACGAATCTGTTTAAAGGGGTGATAATTTAAAAACAAAAAAAACAAAACTGCCCCTAATTGAAAAACACTTTAAAGGGATTGCCAGGATCATACGTTATCATTACCAGATCGATGGGGCTCAACACTCGGGACCCAAACCTATCAGCTGATTGCAGGCAAATGGCGTAAGGCGCCGGGACACCATAGTGGTCGCTCCCGGGTATTGCAGTTTAACTTCAATTTGAGTGAATGCAGTTGAGTTGCAGTACCCCAGAATGGCCACTACAAAGTGTATGGCGCTGTGGTATTTAGGGTCTCTTCCCCGCCGCCCCAGGACCTGCAAACAACTGATTGAGGGGTTTCCTGATATTGATAAACTCTCCTAACGAAAGATCAGAACGACCCCTTTAACCTTCCCAACGTAGGATGTAGCCACATGTTCTGTGTCTGATCCTCAAGTATGGAGGCGGCTCAAGAGCTGAGCCTGCACCTTACCCAGGAGACGCCGACTGTGTAACAGCAGCGACCAGAGCTCTGAATCTGCCCCCTACAGGGTGCTGATGGGATGTCATAGCAGCCAGGGATCTGATTAAGGCCCCCCATGGCTGCCATCTTGGTTCTGTAAAGCCCAGCTTGTGGTTGGGCTTCCATAGGCGGACGTCATTTAAAAAACAAAAAAACAGTAGTATTGCAGTATAATATAATAAATAATCAAACCATCGCAGGTTGGAGTCTCAGTGGGACTAAAATAAAGTAATATTTTTTTTTTTTAAATATTATTAAAAAATGAATATAAAAATTCTAATTACCGTATATACCTGTGTATAAACTGAGTTTTTCAGCACTTATTTTGTACTGAAAATGCCCCCCTTGGCTTATACACGAGTCACTGTCCCAGAAAGCCGGCGGGGGAGCAGCGGAGCGGCGGGTCACAGAGGCCAGAGCCAGCGGCTGTGCCTAAAGCCTGTGCTGCTGCTGTAATGGCGCACAATGCCAGCTGTAGCCGCCAGCTTCCAGCACACATCATATTCACCTACCTGCACGCCCTCGGTGCTGGCACTGCATCTCGTTCCTGCCGAGCAATCACGTGGCACCTGCTCATTAACCCCTTTCTGACATTAGACGTACTATCCCGTCGAGGTGGTATGGGCCCGTATGACCATTGACGGGATAGTACGTCTAACGTGATCAGCCACGCTCACGGGGGGATCGCGGCCGGGAGTAAGCTGACTATCACAGCTGACATCTGGCACTATGTGCCAGGAGCGGTCACGGACCGCTCCCGGCTCATTAACCCCCGGAACACTGTGATCAAACATGATTGCAGCGTTCCAGCGGCATAGGGAAGCATCGCACAGGGAGGGGGCTCCCTGCGTTCTTCCCTGAGACCCTCGGAGCAACGCGATGTGATCGCGTTGCTCCGAGCGTCTCCTCCCTGCAGGCCCCGGATCCAAGATGGCACGGGGCTGCATCCGGGTCCTGCAGCTAGGTGGCTTGCAAGCGCCTGTGTTGGGGTTATAATTAGGGTTGGGATTAGGCTTAGGGGTGGGTTGGGGTTGGAGTTAAAATTGGGGGTTTCCACTGTTTAGGCACACCTCTGCAAACGCAACATGACGTCCGATCTCAATCCATACAATTCTACGTTGAAAAAATAAAACTGCGCTCCTTCCCTTCCGAGCTCTGCCGTGTGCCCAAACAGTGGTTTACTCCCACATATGGGGTTTCACCCTGTTACCCATGGGAAAATCCAAAACTGGGGCTAAAAAATCATTTTTGCTTAAAAAAAAAAAAAGTTTATTTTCACGGCTCTGCGTTACAAACTTTAGTGAAACACTTGGGGGTTGAAAGTGCTCACCACACATCTAGATAAGTTCCTTGGGAGGTCTAGTTTCCAATATGGGGTCACTTGTGGGGGGTTTCTACTGTTTAGGTACATCAGGGGCTCTGCAAATGCAACGTGACGCCCACAGACCATTCCATCAGTCTGCATTCCAAAACGCCACTTCTTCCCTTCCGAGCTCTGCCATGCGCCCAAACAGTAGTTTTCTCCCACATATGGGGTATCGGTGTACTCAGGACAAATTGGACAACTTTTGGGGTCCAATTTCTTCTCTTACCCTTGGGAAAATAAATTTTGGAAAGTAGACCCCCTAAGGAACTCATCTAGATGTGTTGTGAGAGCTTTGAACCCCCAAGTGTTTCATTACAGTTTATAATGTAGAGCCGTGAAAATAAAAAATTATTTTTTTGGCCCCCAGTTTTGTATTTTTCCAAGGGTAACAGGAGAAATTGGACCCCAAAAGTTGTCCTGAGTACGCTGATACCCCATATGTGGGATAAACCCCTGTTTGGGCGCACGGGAGTGCTCGGAAGGGAAGGAGCACTGTGTTAATTTTTCAACGCAGATTTGGCTGGAATTGAGATCGGACGACATGTCGCGTTTGGAGAGCCCCTGATGTGCCTAAACAGTGGAAACCCCCCAATTATAACTGAAGTCCTAAGGGTACTTTCACACTAGCTTTTTTTGCAATACGTCGTAATGCGTCGTTTTGGCGAAAAAAAAACGCATCCTCCAAAGTTGTCTGCAGGATGCGTTTTTTCCCCATTGACTAACATTAGCGACGCATTGACACACGTCACAACCGTCATGCGACAGTTGCGTCGTGTTGTGGCTGTCCGTCGGCCGCAAAAAACGTTGCTTGCAACGTTTTTTGCTGCGTCGAGAACGTCTTTTCCGACCGCGCATGCGCGGCTGGAACTCCGCAACCTTCTCCCCACACCTCACAATGGGGCAGGGCATGCGCTGAAAATCAGCATCCGCTGCACTGCGACGGGCCGAGTACGACGCTAGTGTGAAAGTAGCCTAACCCAAACACACCCCTAACCCTAATCCCAATGGTAACCCTAACCACACCCCTACCCCTAATCCCAACCCTATTCCCAACCGTAAATGTAATCCAAACCCTAACTTTAGCCCCAACCCTAACTGTAGCCTTAACCCTAGCCCCTACCCTAACCACACCCCTAATCCCTAATGGGAAAATGGAAATAAATACATTATTTTTAATTTTATTATTTTTCCCTAACTAAGGGGGTGATGAAGGGGGGTTTTTTCATTGCAAAAAATCGATTTTGCGTCTCCACTTTTGGAGACCTATAATTTTTACATATTTTGGTCCACAGAGTCATGTGAGGTCTTGTTTTTTGTGGGACGAGTTGACGTTTTTATTGGTAAAATTTTCGGGCACGTGACATTTTTTTTGATCGCTTTTTATTCCGATTTTTGTGAGGCAGAATGACCAAAAACCAGCTATTCATGAATTTCTTTTGGGGGAGGCGTTTATACCGTTCCGCGTTTGGTAAAATGGATAAAGCAGTTTTATTGATCGGGTCAGTACGATTACAGCGATACCTCATTTATCTCATTTTTTTTTTTTTTTTAATGTTTTGGCGCTTTTATACGATAAAAACTATTTTATAGAAAAAATAATTTTTTTTGCATCACTTTATTCTAAGGACTATAACTTTATTTTCTCGGTCATGACACTGTACGGTGGCTCGTTTTTTGCAGGACAAGATGACGTTTTCAGCGGTACCATGGTTATTTATATCCGTCTTTTTGATCGCTTGTTATTTCACTTTTTGTTCGGCAGTATGATAATTAAGCGCTGTTTTTTACCTTTTTTTTTTTTTTTTTTTTTTTACTGTGTTCACTGAAGGGGTTAACTAGTAGGACAGTTTCATAGGTCGGGTCGTTACGGACGCGGTGATACTAAATGTGTGTACTTTTATTTATTTTATTTTTTTAAGATTTAGATAAATGTATTTATGGGAAATATATATATATATATATATATATATATATATATATATATATATATATATATATATATATATATATATATATATATATATATATAATTTTTTTATTTTTTTTTTTTTTCTTTATTTAGGAATTATTATTTTTTTTTTTTTTACACATCTAAATATATATATATTTTTTTACATTATCACATTGTCCCAGAGGGGGGCATCACTATATAGTGACAGATCGCTGATCTGACACTTTGCACAGCACTGTGTCAGATCAGTGATCTGACGTGCACTGCTCCAGGCTTACAGGCTTGTTAGCCACCTCCCTGCAGGACCCGGAAGTAGCCCCACGGCCATTTTGGATCCGGGGCCTGCAGGGAGCAGACGCTCGGTACAAGGTGAGCACATCGCCTTGTACTGAGGGTCTCGGGGAAGCCCGCAGGGAGCCCCCTCCCTGTGCGATACTTCCCTATGCCCCCGGAACGCTGCGTTCATGTTTGATCGCAGTGTCCCGGGGGTTACTGTGCCAGGAGCGGTCCGTGACTGCTCCTGGCACACAGTGCCGAATGTCAGCTGCGATAGCTGACACTCGGCTGTGCTCCCCCCGTGATCACGGCCGATTGCATCTGACGTACTATCCCGTCACTGGGAATTAAGTCCCAGGTCACCTCGACGGGATAGTACGTCGTATGGGATTAAGGGGTTAAGAGCATAAAAATTGCAACATTTTCAAAATTTTCCCCAAATTTCCGTTTTGTTTTTTTTTCCACAAAAAACTCATGTAGTGTCAAAGAAATTTTACCACTGTCATGAAGTACAATATGTCACGAGAAAACAGTGTCAGAATCACCGGGATCCGTTGAAGCGTTCCAGAGTTATAACCTCATAAAGGGACAGTGGTCAGAATTGTAAAAATTGCCCCAGTCATTAATGTTCAAACCACCCTTGGGGGTAAAGGGGTTAAGGTAATGAATATGCACGCCTCTTCACTCCCATAGGCTTGGGATGCGCATATTCATTACCTTAATGAGCGGTACCACGTGATCGCTCGGCAGGAAGAGCTCCTGGAAGCCGGAACAATAGTTGGTGCCTCGGCTTATACTCGAGTATATACGGTACCCTCCCGTCCTTTTATAAACTTTAAAATTTAGAAAGGAAAAAAGAAATGCGTAACCTTATCCCTAAAAATTCGGTCTATTATATTATATAATTGATCAACCCGTATGGTACATGCTGTAAAGAACAAAAAAAAAGTGAACACAAGAATTGATTTTATTTTTTTCGGTCTTTAAAAAAGAAAAAAGTAGAAAACTAGTCCCTCTAATGACAAAGATAAAAAAAAAAAAAAATGTAAAAAAAATTCCAGGCCTCCAAAAAAGGTGATAGATAGATATGATGGCGTTAACAAAAGGAAATCAATGTTCTTGGCTTCACCCGTCAGTGATTTTAATGTTATGGCTGATCATTTAAAAGTTTAGCGTTGTCAATTCTAAAAATTTAACTCTGCGCTCGCTGCCAAAAATAAAATGAAATGACTCCCTGCTGAATGTCATAAAACAATAAACCTACAGGAAATTATTTAGCTGCGCCATTAGCCTAGAGAGTGAAGACAATCGGGTCCCGTCAGAAAGATTTAACAGTGAAATTAGTATTAGAAGAAAAAAAAAAATGTACGGAACACTAGATGTAAAGGGGGCATAATAAAGAAGGGATCCTTTTTCTTAAAGGAACACTAACATTTTGAAATATATTCTAGGATCTAAGTAAGGTTTCTGATTGTGCGGAGTGACAAGCCAGGCCTGGCATGTAAGGAGACTTGTAGGCCATGCATGCTTCTCTTAAATATACAAATTGATTCTTCAGAGAGGAAGAGGGCTAGAACTCTAGCGCCACCTATTGGAAGTTGGAATCCTAACAGTCAATGTCGATCCTTTAACGAGCCTTGTCACATGACTCAGGACCAAAGCCAAACCAGAATGTCTATTTGCAGACACGTGTTTCGTTGTGTCGCCCCCTCATCAGTGCAAAGTATGAGATCTGATTTGGCTAAGTGAGAGGCTTAGGAATGGGAAACCTGCTAGGCCTGGCTTGTCGCTCTACTTCTTAGATTCCAGTCCTAAGTCTGTCGCCTAGCCAAGTCTGCAAGATTTTTTTTTTTTTGCACATTCCTAAAAGAAACGTAGTAAGGTTGCAAGGGACAGAGGAGTGTCCTGCAAATCTGATTTTGGGTGATCAAATAGCCAATAACAGTTGATTAATTTGGATTTCAAGTGTTGGACACTAACTCATTGGCTATTGATGACTTGTCCTGTAGATGGGTCATAAGTATTGGAATTCTGGAAAACCCCTTTAAGTTCAGTGTATACACATTATACAGCAAGCTCCCTCTAGTGGCAACTACAGGCATCATCATTTTTATTTTTTTATTTTATTTTTTTAAAGGGAATCCGTCCCCAGGTTTTCATCTACCCCCACCTAAGATCAGCATGATGTAAAGTCAAGAAGTCTGATTCCAGCGATGTGTCACTTACTGAGCTGATTGCCGCAGTTTTGATAAAATCCGTGTTTTATCTGCTGCCGTTCTCTGAATGCAAGAGTTCTTAATACATTTCGTAGCTCTGAGTGCAATATGAGGCAAGGTTGTATCAAAGTAGATCTGTCGCCAGATTTCACAATACAAACTGCACACAATATTAAAAAGACCTATTAGACCTGATCAAGCTGGTGTACTTACTTTGCTAATTCAAGTCAGTATTTCAATGTTTGTTTGTTTGGGTTTTTTTTAAAGTTAAGCCAAATCTCCCACCTCTCAACTGAATTGACAACTCCACCCAAACCACTAATTGATAAAGTTTCTGCCTATGCACAGTGTACACAGAAAGCTGCCAGTCAGTGGTAGGGACAGGGTTGTACAGAGGTCATGGATATGGAGGACAACATGACACTGGTCCTAGTGATAAAACTGTTGTAAATGATCAAAACTACAGCAAGCAGTCCAGTAAGTGACGCATCGCTGGAATCAGGGTCTCAGCCTCTACATCTTGCTGCTCTGATTACGTAGCAAATGCCTGATGATATTCCCTTTAAGTCTCATGGGGATTGTATTGTGTAACCGCATAGACATGTCTGTGCTGCCCCTGTATCGTACGCCCCCCAATTATTATTCATTTATTGATCGAAGTCGTTTCTCCTTCAGATGTCCAGTATGAAATTGATCTGCCGAATAAGAAGGTGGTGATCGAGTCCGGTAATCACTCCGCGGACCAATTGCTGGAGACCCTGAAGAAGACGGGAAAAGAAGTCAAACACTTATGTACCAAATAACGTGGAGGAAGAGTGAGATGGTGAAATGATAAAACATATCCCAGTGTGTCTTAAAGGGGTCGTCCAGGACTTTAATAAAGATGGCCTGTCCTTAGGATAGGTCACCAATGTCTGATTGGTGGGGGTGCGACACCCAGCACCCCACATTGATCAGCTGCTCCCCATGTCCGCGGGGGCTGCCCAGCTCAGTCATCGGAATAGTGGCCGCGGCCGGTACTGCACATCCACCTATTAAATTGAATGTGCAGTACCATCCGCGGCCACTATACAGTCAACGGCGCTGTGCAGCTCCACAGCTGAGCAGTTCCCGCGGATACCGGGTACAGCTGATCAACGGGGAGAGGGTGCTCCAATCAGACATCCGAAGCGTAGACCGTCAGTGTTAACCTCTTCCCGACCGTGGACGTATAGGTACGTCCAAGGTCCTGTTCCTGCTCTTGATGCAGGCTCCGGAGCTGAGCCCGCATCTTTCCCCTACACATGACCTCTGATCTGATCAGCTGTCACGTGCCTTGAACAGGATCCACCCGCAGCGTAACGAGAAAAAAATAAAAATGTCAGAATTTAGGGGTTTTTTTTTTTGTTTTTTTGCTGCAACATTGCAATAGCGGGCGATCAAAACATGGTATCTACCCCAAAATGGTATCAATAAAAACGGCAGCTCAAGGTGCAAAATAAGCCCTCGCACCAGCCCCAGATCCCCAAAAATGGAGACGCTACAGGTCTTGGAAAAATGGCACCATTTATTTTATTTTTTTTACAAATTTAGGATTTTTGTTTTCACCAATAAAAAACAAATAACCTGTACATGTTTGGTGTCTGCAAACTCGTTATGACCTAGAAAATCCTAGCAGCAGGTCGGTTTGGGCATTTAGTGAACATGATAAAAAAAAAAAACAAAACACAAAAACAATTGTGGAATTGTACATTTTTTTTTTTTTTTTAAATTGTAATTTCACGGCAGTTGGAATTTATTTCCTGTTTTCCAGTGCATCATATGGTAAAACCAATGATGTCGTTCAAAAGTACAACTCGTCCCGCAAAAAACAAGACCTCACATGACCATATTGAAGGAATAATTAAAAAAGTTATGGCTCTGGGAAGGAGGGGAGCGAAAAAATGAAAGCCCAGAAATGGGAAATGGCAAGGATGTGAATGGGGTTAAAGTGCCACACAACCACTTTAAAGGGAAACTATCAGTAAGAAAGAGCCTAGGCAATGTGAAATCTGAATTTCTGTGGTATCTTTAGATATCTGCTACCCCACCCTATCCTGTAGGACTTAAAGGGGTATTTCCATCTTCAAGACCCTTTCCCAATCTGTAGTAGGTATAATAATAATAATAGCAAAAACCTCCAATTACAAATGTAGTATAGTTCTTCTGATTCGCTATGTCTCTTCCCTCATGTGAAGGCATTGCAGGACAATAGGTATCCATGGTTACGACCACTGATATAGCGACAAGTAGTTACTAGCGATCGTAACCATGGATGCTCAAGGTCCTGCAATGCCTGCACATGAGGAAAGAGACATAGCGAATCAGAAAAACTATACTATATTTCTAATTGGAAGTATTTGCTAATATTATTTTTCTCTATCCCCATGATGGCACCACGGAGAGAGAGGGGTCCGCCCCCAGGGACAGGAAACCTACAGATGAAAAAGGGCGTACCTCTCTCCCACATCAGTTGGTTTCCTGTCCCTGACGGGGAACCTACAGCGACGTACCTGAAGGATTCTTCGTGGGATTCCAGGGAGCTGGCCGGTCGGTTCCTGACAGGGGGCGCCCTGTCACGGCTGTGCCCAGCCGGTTTTCTCCCCCCTTTTATCCGACCCTGATGCACCACCACGGGGGTCGGCGGGCCCTACGGGTGAGTGTTGCAGGGGAAGGCAGCGAAGAGGTTCGAGCCTGCCTTCCCCAAAAATAAAAAAAAAAAAAAATAAAAAAAAGGGGGAGGAAAGAGGCAGGTGACGGCGGTCACCGATATAGCCTCTGCACCGCTAAAAGGTGCGTGGGGGTAGCGGCGGCTACGCTACCACTATCAGGCAAAGCGCCGCAGGCACCGCTGAACCGCCGCCCAAACCGGAAGTACGGGCCAGGCGGAACGCTAAATCGCGCGCACAGGCGTCCCCATTAATATCCTCCCTATAGGACGCCGGTGCCGCGAACCGGAAGTGACGCGCGCGCATGCGCAGGTGACCACTTTTCCCGGCGGCAAGTTTAAAAACAGCGTCCTCGATAGAGGAAACGTGGCAAACCCTCTCTACTTTGAGAAACACCACTATGAGCGATAAAGAGCAACAAGAGGCACAGGAGTGTGCACAATCTTCACCTGAGGAAGTACTACGTCCGCGCTCACAACATCAGCGCAAGGGGAATGCTTCATCCCAGCAGCGCAGCAGCAGTGGACGCTCAGGGTCACAACGCAGCCGAGTCTCTGGGGGAAATACACGGCCGGTGACGAACCCAGCGGATATAGTCCCGAGGCCAGAGACGGTACCTCTTAAACCGTAAGGGGTGAGTGATCTGCGTGAAAGTAATATTGTAATATGAGATTACTTTTTTATTTTTCCCTAGGGAAGAAAATGTACAGGCAAATCAAAGCACAAAGTGTGTGCGATATGTTCAGAAGAATTACCTCCCTCGTGGGAAAAAAAGCTATGCGGGTCCTGCATAGAAAAAACCATCCAGGAGGAATCTCCGGCATTCGCGTCAGACCTGAAAACCCTAATAAAAAATCAAGTAGAAAGTGCCCTCAAAGGCATTAAGATTCCGAGGAAAAAACATAGATCAGGTCATAAGTCTCCCGAGTCCAGTATAGACAAATCAGAAAGCGAGACATCTGACTCTGGTGATTCATCAACATCCGACACTTCCTCACTATCTTCGGAGGGAGGGCGCAGTTGCTTCCCCATCGAAGAGACAGACGCATTGGTAAAGGCCATCAGAACAACGATGGGTCTGGTAGACGAACGCCCTAAAAGAACAGCACAGGACATAATGTTCAGCGGATTAGAACAAAAGAAAAGAAGAGTATTTCCAATAAATGAAAAAATCCATTCTTTAATCAAAAAAGAATGGAAGAAACCGGACAAAAAAGTTCTCTTGGTCCCCAAGAGAAAATATCCGTTCGATGACCCAGCCTGCTCATCCTGGGGCAAGGCACCCAAACTGGACGTGGCTATAGCAAAAGCCTCTAAAAAGTTCGCTCTGCCCTTCGAGGACATGGGTACTCTGAAGGATCCAATGGATAAGAAGGCGGACACCTTCTTGAAAAACTCCTGGGAAGCGGCAGGAGGAGGCCTAAAGCCAGCCATCGCAGCCACCTGCACGGCGCGTGCTCTAATGGTGTGGCTTGAGCATCTGGATTCGCAACTAAAAGAGAAAGTCCCACGAGAAACAATACAAAAGTCAGTGTCCATGATGAAAGGGGCAGCAGCTTTTTTGGCGGACGCTTCGGTGGACTCAGCAAGATTGTCAGCCAGGTCGGCGTCCTTCTCAAACGCTGCAAGACGCGCCCTGTGGCTAAAATGCTGGCCGGGGGACCTGCAAACAAAGACCAAGCTTTGCTCAATACCTTGCGAAGGCGAGTTCCTGTTCGGATCAACGTTGGACGACATCCTTGACAAAGCGGGAGATAAAAAGAAATCTTTTCCCGGGTTCCCCAACCAGTCATATAGGCGCTCCTTTCGGAACAGAAAGTTCATGCGCAGAAGACCTCCAAAAGGAAATAAAGACGGATGGGAAGACAGAAGAAACAAAAACAGGGGCTTCTTGTTCAACAAACCCCCCCCTCCAGATAATAAAAAATCCCAATGAAGGTACTTCCCGGGTCGGGGGGAGACTGGCAGAGTTCCTTCCAGCCTGGGAAAAAATCTCAAACAGCCCTTGGATCCTGGGTATTATACGAGAAGGCCTCAAATTCAAATTTCGCGTCCCTCCCGGCAACTCCTTCATGGTAACGCCTCAAAAACAGTCACTCGAACAGTCAGCTCTCCAGAAGGAGATCCTGACCCTAATCCAGAAAGATGTATTGCAAGAAGTTCCATACCAGGAAAGGGGCACGGGGTTCTATTCTCCCCTCTTTCTCCGGAAAAAACCGGATGGATCGTACAGAACGATCATAAATCTCAAAAAACTAAACAGTTTCCTGGAGATACAACATTTCAAAATGGAAACAATAAAATCTTGCGTGAGAATACTCTTTCCTCGGTGTTTCATGACTGTTTTAGATTTACGAGACGCGTACTACCATGTGCCCATACACAGAGATTACCAAAAATATCTCAGACTGGCAGTGAATATCCAGGGGGAGATCAAACACTTCCAGTTCCGAGCACTCCCCTTCGGGATAGCTATCGCCCCTCGAGTATTCACGAAAGTAATGTCAGAGGTAATGGCCCACATACGGGAACAGAACATCCTAATAGTTCCCTATCTAGACGACCTACTAGTGGTAGGGAACTCATTTCAACACTGCGAACAACAGTTGAATCTGGTCATTGCTTCTCTGTCGAATCTGGGGTGGCTACTAAACATACCCAAGTCCAAAATGGTGCCATCTCGGGTACAGGAATACCTGGGGATAGTCCTAGACTCAAACACGCAGATATGTTATCTTCCCCAGGAGAAAATACAGAAAATGACACAAGCCGTATCACAGCTGACGGCATCCCCAGTGACCACCCCGAGGAGAGCAATGTCACTCCTGGGTTCTATGACGGCCTGTATGCCGGCAGTTCAATGGGCACAACTACATTCCCGGGATCTACAATGGGAGACCTTAAATTTAGGCATATCTCTGCACGGAAATTTAGACGGGCGGTTAACTATTTCTCCAAATACAATACTCTCCCTAGCGTGGTGGGCAGACCCAGGGAATCTAGCCAAAGGGGTTCCTTGGGAGCTACCGACGGAAAAGATTCTAACAACAGATGCAAGTCCCTGGGGCTGGGGAGCACATATAGGCGATCAAGTGGCACAGGGAAGTTGGAACAAAAGTCAGGAGTCAGACTCTTCCAACATGAAAGAGCTGCTAGCGGTAAAACTGGCCCTAACACACTTCCTATATCTCCTGCACGGTCACCACGTAAAAGTGTTTTCGGACAACCAAGTTGTTGTGGCATATCTAAACCACCAAGGGGGCACCAGGTGTCGAGCTCTGATGGAGGTAACCCAATCTATCTTCCACATAGCGGAACACAGTCTAAAGTCCTTGACAGCTCTCCACTTAAAAGGCTCCGAAAACCAAACTGCAGACTTCCTGAGCAGAACATGCTTAAAACAGGGAGAGTGGGAACTAAACCAATCGGTCTTCGATCAGATCGTGAGTCTCTGGGGCCTACCAGTAATAGACCTATTCGCGAACAGCCAAAACCGCAAGGTAGAAACATTCTGCTCAATCGATCCCCGGGGGAACCCTGTAGCTCTAGACGCTTTGACAATTCCTTGGAACTATCACCTTGCCTACGCGTTCCCTCCAATGTCACTCATCCCCTTAGTGTTGAGGAAAATTCGGGAGGAGAGGTCTACAGTGATACTAATAGCGCCATTCTGGCCTCGCAGAATATGGTTTTCTTGGCTAAGAAAAATGTCCATATCAAGTCCATGGGTTCTACCAGACACTCCGAAACTTCTGTCCCAGGGCCCAGTGTTTCACCCCAACGTGAAAAATCTACACATGACAGCGTGGCTTTTGAAAGGAGGTTACTAAGAGACAAAGGGTTCTCTCCCAACTTAGTGTCCACCCTGTTACAAAGTAGAAAACCCGTAACCACTAGAATATACGGGAAAGTGTGGAAAAAATTCATATCGGTATCAGGGGCAGACCCATCCGGGGAAATTCCTATTGGGAAAGTCCTTGAATTTTTACAGAAAGGCCTGGAAAGAGGCTTGGCTACAAGTACTTTAAAGGTGCAGGTAGCAGCCTTAGCAGCTCTGTATAATTACGATTTGGCCAGAAATCGTTGGGTCATGCGTTTTATTAAAGCCTCATCTAGGTCTAGACCCATTCCCCTCCACAACTCTCCCCCATGGGACCTAAACCTCGTACTAAACGCTCTAACCAAACCTCCCTTTGAGCCCCTAACAGAAGTCTCTTTAAAAATTCTGTCTCTGAAAACCACACTCCTAGTGGCTCTAACCTCAGCCCGCCGTGTCAGCGATATACAGGCGTTATCTTCATGCCCGCCCTTTACCCAGATACTTGATGACAGAGTCATCCTAAAAACCGACCCAGCTTATCTCCCTAAAATAGCGTCACAGTTTCACAGAACGCAGGAAATTTCGTTACCCTCCTTTTGTCCCAAACCAAAAAATGAGGGGGAGAAAACACTGCATACCCTAGACGTAAGAAGGTGTCTAGTTAGGTATCTATCAGCCACTAGGGAGTGCAGAAAGGATAGGGCTCTGTTTGTCTGCTTCCAGGGTCCACGCAAAGGACAAAAAGCGTCGAAAGCAACATTAGCAAGATGGATAAGAGATGCCATCGCCCTATCCTACTCATCCTGTGGGACAGCCATCCCAGAGAACATAAAGGCTCATTCAACCAGAGCAGTGGCATCATCCTGGGCAGAGAGAGCTGGCGCATCAATACAGCAGATATGTAGAGCGGCCACTTGGTCTTCCCAATCTACATTTTTCAAGCATTACCGCTTAGACTTGACCTCCTCTGATCCTACCTTTGGGCGAAGGGTTCTAGAGGCAGTGGTCCCTCCCTAATAGCTCTATCTATTCAAATCTCTCCGTGGTGCCATCATGGGGATAGAGAAAATGGTAGTTACCTGCCGATAACGGTATTTCTCTGATCCCATGATGGCACCCGTATATTCCCTCCCTTTTTTTCACACACAGGTGTGCACATTATAAAGTATTGGTCATTAGCTTAGTCACGGTGCCTCTGTTAAGTTTAATAGGTTAAGTTTAAATTGTGTAAATATTGAGTTGCAGCTGAAGTTCTGTATAAGGCTCTGTAATCCAACTGATGTGGGAGAGAGGTACGCCCTTTTTCATCTGTAGGTTTCCTGTCCCTGGGGGCGGACCCCTCTCTCTCCGTGGTGCCATCATGGGATCAGAGAAATACCGTTATCGGCAGGTAACTACCATTATTACACCTACTACATATTGGGATAGGATCTTGCAGATGGGAATACCCCTTTAGGGTGTCCTCGAATAAGGTGTTTGTTGTTTTTTTTTTCTTTTTTTTCAGTCCTACTGTCTCATATTAGGGCATGTTCACACTTTGCGTTTTTTGCCTTACTTTTTCCATCCATTTTTGCAGCGAAAATTTTTTTAATCACTCATTCATTTTTAGCGCAAGAAAAAGTCAGCGAAAATGCACATAAAACTGTATCAAGAACACATGTATCAAACATGGCGTCTTTCCTGCCAGTCGCTCTAGTTTTTGGTGGTGCACACAACTTAAAGGGGTTAATAACATATCCCCCATTGATGGGATAGGGGAACAGTTCAGTGTTTTGTTTGTTTTTTGTTTAAGCATTTTCCACCCATTCAAATGAATGAAAGAAAAAAAAGAAACGAGTGTGAGGAGCTCGGCCATGTTCCCATCCCTTCTGCCCCCTGTCCTGTGTGTGACTGTAGGGGCTCGTTAACACGCTTTTAAGAAAACCCTTCATCTGTGTCCTTATGGAGGGGAAAAGAGCGCATTGTCAGGATTCACTGGTGCCAGGTGGTCATATAACTGTGTCACATGATTTGCATACTCCCGGCCACATTCCGACTAGACGTGTCTCACCTCGCTCAATTCACTTGTATTGAGTAAAGCCGCGTACGTCTAGTCTGCACATGACCACATTTATACAAATCGCGTACTTATGGTCACGTGCCCGCCGCTCCCAGAATCGGAGAATCCTGACAGTGTGCACACTGACAGAGGCTGCAGACATGTACTCTAAGCCTGGACAATCCCTTTTTTAATGGTGGCAAGTGGAAGTCCCGTGTACACATTACGGGGTCACAAAATGTGACGGGCTCCTGGGAATGTATCAGTTGTAGTGGCAGGCACATGTTTCTAAATAGTGGTAAATATGTGCATCTACCCCCAACACCACACCGTCATGTACCCGGCTGCCCTAACGCCACGCACCGTCATGTACCCGGCTGCCCTAACGCCACGCACCGTCATGTACCCGGCTGCCCTAACGCCACGCACCGTCATGTACCCGGCTGCCCTAACGCCACGCACCGTCATGTACCCGGCTGCCCTAACGCCACGCACCGTCATGTACCTGGCTGCCCTAACGCCACGCACCGTCATGTACCCGGCTGCCCTAACGCCACGCACCGTCATGTACCCGGCTGCCCTAACGCCACGCACCGTCATGTACCCGGCTGCCTTAACGCCACGCACCGTCATGTACCCGGCTGCCCTAACGCCACGCACCGTCATGTACCCGGCTGCCCTAACGCCACGCACCGTCATGTACCCGGCTGCCCTAACGCCACGCACCGTCATGTACCCGGCTGCCCTAACGCCACGCACCGTCATGTACCCGGCTGCCCTAACGCCACGCACCGTCATGTACCCGGCTGCCCTAACGCCACGCACCGTCATGTACCCGGCTGCCCTAACGCCACGCACCGTCATGTACCCGGCTGCCTTAACGCCACGCACCGTCATGTATCCGGCTGCCTTAACGCCACGCACCGTCATGTATCCAGCTGCCCTAACGCCACGCCATGACATACGTAGTTGACAACCCTTTTTCGATCTTAAGGTTTTGCTCCGATGAAATAAAAAGTTATTCTCACCTCTGGTGCCATTCCAGCGGTTTCTGCACTCTCGTTCCCGGGGCTGTCCTGCAGTGGCCATGTCACATGAGCCCAGTGCCTAATCAGCGCTGTTCCCGCGACGTTGGCACTGGCTTTCCCAGTGATCACTTAACACTGTTATGTCACATGATCCCTGAGGCCATTCGGCGCTCTCTTCCTTTTTTCCACTTTCGGACAAATTAAGAAATCTACAGGTAGTGACAGCAGCCGCAGCTCTTACTTCCTCGGGACGTCAATTACTTCAGCAGGAATGGAGAATGAAGCCAACGCTGATTGGCATCAGGGATTGTGTGACATAAGTGTTACGTGATCCCTGGGAGAGTCGGTGCCAACGCTTCGGAAACAGGGCTGGCACCTGAGAGAAGAAGTTTCTGTTTTTTACTTGGGGGAAGGGAATACAGCAATTTAGAAGGGTTTGTCAAAGTACCTAAATGGCATGTAGCCACTATTCAGGCTCCCAAAGGTGTCTGTGTTTACAAGTAGCCACCAGATGGCGCTGTTTTTCAGCCTCCGGCAGTTCGTATCTTCCGTCCGGTTCTGTATGGACTCGCGGCACAGTACAAAGAATATCTGAACGCTCCTTTTTTGTTTTTTTTCCGTTTTCTCCCTTGAATTCTTCAAGTCTGATTCCAATCTTTATTTTTCAGATCGGAGAATAAACTGCGCTGTCATAGACCTATGGCACTTATATCCCAACCCTTTATGACGAGACGGTGGAGCAAGAGTCGGGGACCTTTCTGTATGTTTCTTAGTTGTCGGGGGGGTATCTGATTATATGGAGTTACGCACAGTTGAAATGAATTTGCTGTTTGAAGTGCCTCTGTTTTTGTCTTAAAAATGTAAAAAATGGATAGAAAGCCTGTAGTTTGTTGTAATAAAGTAACACAATGTAACCCTGGGTCTCACGTGATTCGTTTCCAGGTCGGAGAACCCATCTGTAAGGATTTCTGAGATAAAATGCTTAGGTACTTAGTACGGCTTCAAGCATCTTTAGCACTTGGAAGAGCCCCTCTGGCTGTTGTAACCTGCTGTAAACCTTCTGGCAATGTTCCTGAGGAATTTTAGTCTATTCCTCAAGGGCAATGGCCTCCAGGTTACTAATATTCTTAGGCTGTTAAGAAATTGGTAAAAAAAAAAGTAGTGCAGTAATTGGACGTGGAATCTGCCACCAGATCCCAGAGGAGGCAGGTGATCAAAGACCAGAGTGACTGCCATAGACCTTATGCAGAATGTGGTGGCAGCGGGCACTGAGGATTTGGGTTGCCCAGTAAATTCTGAAGGTCTCTGTGCCCAAACAAGGCGTCATTTCTTCTGACCCAAAAACACAAGAGTCGCCTCCAATAAGCACAAAACCTTATAAATAATAAGTCACAGAAGATTTGGGATTCAGCTGTATGGAGCGATGAAACAAAACTGGAACTTTTCAGGTAGAGGCGTCTTCACCCCCATTACTACGCCCATAGTCAAAAATTTTAAAAAAAAAGTCTGAATAAAGTCCTTTCTATTTGAAATAAACACTACGCCTTACTTTTACACATTTATTTAAAAAAATATATATAAAAGCAAACTTATACTCACCTGTCTGATAAGAATATAATCCAGCGAAGCCCATGTCACCTGTAAAAGACAAAAAAAATACACCATATTCCTCACCTCTCCGACAAGAAGATAATCCATTTGTTCCTTGACAAGTTTATTTCTACATCTAGATGGCATGCTGATTGTTGGCATGATGTAAGTGTTCAGCCGGGCATCCAGCAGACACCGAGCTGCGCAATAGAGCGCAGTATCAGTGTCTTGCGGTGACGTGAATAAGGTGAGCGGAGTTCATAGCCAATGTACTCCGTTCACTCACCAGAATTATGTTTTTGTTTTTTTTTGCTTCCACAACATTGCAATAAGAGGCGACCAAAACATTGTATCTACCCCAAGATGGTGTCAGTAAAAGCGTCGGCTCAGGTTGCAAAAACGAAGCCCTCACGGCCCCAGATCCCAAAAAATGAAAATGTTACGGTTTCTCTTAAAATGGTGACAAAGTTATTTTACAATTTTTTTTTTTCCACTTTAATTAAATAAAAACTATACATGTTTGGTGTCCTCGTATGTGTACTGACTGGCAGAATCATATTGCCAGTTCAGTTTTTCCATATGGTAAATAAAAAAATAAAAAAAAATTGGAAATTGCACGTCACCGCACTTTTCAGTTTTCCAGTGCACTATATGGTAAAATGAATGGCGTCGTTCAAAACTACAACTCAATCCGCAAGAAACAAGCCCTCGTATGTCTATGGGGACAGAAAAATAAAAAGTGATGGCTCTTGGAGGAAGGAAGGGAAAAATGAAAAAAATGGAAAATCGCCTGGGGGTGAATGGGGTAAACAAGCCACCCTGCTGGATAATAAGCCCAAACTCGCCCATTTAAGGGAATATCCGGCTTAGAAATGTTCTATTTTCCCATATTTCTGTTTGACGGAAAAATAAAAAAAGTCATGTCTCTGGGAAGAAGGGGAGCAAAAAATGGAAAATTGCCTGGGGGTGAAGGAGTTGAAATGGGCATGCTAGTAAAGGCGACAGCTCCTCTTTAACCCCTTCCTGACAAGGATGTAATAGAACAATGCATGTCAGGTATCGGTATACAGAGCAGGTTCAGGAGCTGAGCCCGCACCACTAATAGCGGGTGCTGGCAGCGTTACACAGCCGGCAACTGCCTCTAACAGCAGCGACCAGAGCTGGTTATGTTCATTTACCCCCTCAAATACTACTGTCCGTATCTTACATTTAAAGTTTTTTTTGTGGGTGTTTTTTTTTTTTTTTTTTTTTTTTTTTTTTAAACATCCACAAAAAGTGTATTCTATCAAAATCTAAAATTATTTTAACCATATGGTAAACAAAGAACAAAAATTGAAACCTCAAAATTTCTGGTATTTGGTTGCCACGTCTTCCCTTAAAAAAAAATATATTTTTTTTATTCATAGTTCTGAATTTTTTTAAGCCACTAAAATATTTTAAAAAAAAAACCTACACAAGTTTGCTATCAGCGTAATTGTACTGACCTGGACCAGATCATTTTTCATTCCTCAATAAATGACGAAAATAAATAAATAAATTAAAAAAAAATATATATATATATATATATATATATATATATATATATATCCCTTAAACAACTTTTAAGTGACTTTCCAAAATTGCCTAATTATATTTATGCTTTAAAGTTATAAATAAAAATTGTTGCAAGGCTGCAATTACCCCTTTAAAAAAAAACTTTTAAATAACCACCAGATGGCGCTCATGTATAAGGTATGTGAAACCAGACCATTACTACTAAACCGCAAATATTGCGCTGACTGTCCACGTGAACCAGCAGGTTCTGTTTCGCACGCACAGCCCAGACGTATCTCAGGAAGACTGGTTTTTGGAAAAAATATTATTCCGCCTATGTGGAAATTGAATAAATACCGTTCACTCAATATCTAATTCGTATATTGCATCCTTTAAGTATGATCAATAATACATCATATGTAGGACGCTAAAAAAAAGTTCGCTGTGAAGATGCAGAATTATGAATGCAGCTCTGGAGGGAAGCAGCAAATTTGGGCTTTTCCAATAAAAAAAACAGCTGTTCATGCAATTTCTTAAGCAGTCTCTATATTCCTGGGCAATGGTAGACTGAAAGACAGAAATCGGACACAAGAAGGTCGCTGGCACCCACCGCTAAGACTATATATAAACTGCTGCAATAAATCCACCCAGTAATTCAGCATCTGCTGTGACCTCTGCCAACAAAAGCCAAGTGGGCAAAGCGGCCAATAGTGGGGGGAGCAGGGAAGCCGCTTTTATGTGAGAACATTGAATTTCTGATCTGTTGATCCTGAAATGCAGTCTGTATTATACTCCAGAGCTGCATTCACAGTTCTGCTGCTATCATTGGAAGCCGTGAACAACCTTATCACATATTCCTAACAACTCCTACAAGGCAGACAGATATCATACTTTATTAGCCTAGTAGTAGTGTCCTTCTACCTCCATGAAGAATGAACCCTGCAGAAGTATGAATGCAGCTCTGGAGTATAGCACCTGATAAATAAATGCATGATATGTCACTTTGATTTAAGATCTCCCTTCAAGATCAGTACAGAAGAGTAATTGCATCCTGTTTTCTTGAATATCATTTTTTTTCCCTGAGCATTTCCTAATTAAATAATTTAATGGATTCAGAGGCTGCAGACACACGTACTACTATGGAGCCGAAAACATCCGATGCTGCATATACACTGCGAAAAATACTGTAATAACAACATGCCTGATGCCCTGACACAAAATCTGGTACATGACCCTCTCCACCTACTATGTACTATTCACAGTACCCCCTACTATGCACTTACAGGGCCCCCACCTACTATGTACCATTACAGGGCCCCCACCTACTATGCACTATTACAGGGCCCCCACCTACTATGCACTATTACAGGGCCCCCACCTACTATGCACTATTACAGGGCCCCCACCTACTATGTACCATTACAGGGCCCCCACCTACTATGCACTATTACAGGGCCCCCACCTACTATGCACTATTACAGGGCCCCCACCTACTATGTACCATTACAGGGCCCCCACCTACTATGTACCATTACAGGGCCCCCACCTACTATGCACTATTACAGGGCCCCCACCTACTATGCACTATTACAGGGCCCCCACCTACTATGTACCATTACAGAGCCCCCACCTACTATGTACCATTACAGGGCCCCCACCTACTATGTACCATTACAGGGCCCCCACCTACTATGCACTATTACAGGGCCCCCACCTACTATGTACCATTACAGGGCCCCCACCTACTATGCACCATTACAGGGCCCCCACCTACTATGTACCATTACAGGGCCCCTACCTACTATGCACTATTACAGG
Source organism: Ranitomeya variabilis (assembly GCF_051348905.1). Taxonomy (NCBI): domain Eukaryota; kingdom Metazoa; phylum Chordata; class Amphibia; order Anura; family Dendrobatidae; genus Ranitomeya; species Ranitomeya variabilis. The sequence continues at coordinate 649,468,058 of NC_135236.1, read as the reverse complement.
GCCCCCACCTACTATGCACTATTACAGGGCCCCCACCTACTATGTACCATTACAGGGCCCCCACCTACTATGTACCATTACAGGGCCCCCACCTACTATGTACCATTACAGGGCCCCCACCTACTATGTACCATTACAGGGCCCCCACCTACTATGTACCATTACAGGGCCCCTACCTACTATGCACTATTACAGAGCCCCCACCTACTATGTACCATTACAGAGCCCCCACCTACTATGTACCATTACAGGGCCCCCACCTACTATGCACTATTACAGAGCCCCCACCTACTATGTACCATTACAGGGCCCCCACCTACTATGCACTATTACAGGGCCCCCACCTACTATGTACCATTACAGAGCCCCCACCTACTATGCACCATTCCAGGGCCCCCACCTACTATGTACCATTACAGGGCCCCCACCTACTATGCACTTACAGGGCCCCCACCTACTATGTACCATTCCAGGGCCCCCACCTACTATGTACCATTACAGGGCCCCCACCTACTATGTACCATTACAGGGCCCCCACCTACTATGTACCATTACAGGGCCCCCACCTACTATGTACCATTACAGGGCCCCCACCTACTATGTACCATTACAGAGCCCCCACCTACTATGTACCATTACAGAGCCCCCACCTACTATGCACTATTACAGGGCCCCCACCTACTATGTACCATTACAGAGCCCCCCACCTACTATGTACCATTACAGAGCCCCCCACCTACTATGTACCATTACAGAGCCCCCACCTACTATGCACTATTACAGGGCCCCCACCTACTATGTACCATTACAGGGCCCCCACCTACTATGTACCATTACAGGGCCCCCACCTACTATGTACCATTACAGAGCCCCCACCTACTATGCACTATTACAGGGCCCCCACCTACTATGTACCATTACAGAGCCCCCCACCTACTATGTACCATTACAGAGCCCCCCACCTACTATGTACCATTACAGGATCCCCCACCTACTATGTACCATTACAGGGCCCCCACCTACTATGTACCATTACAGCCCCCACCTACTATGTACCATTACAGAGCCCCCACCTACTATGCACTATTACAGGGCCCCCACCTGCTATGTACCATTACAGAGCCCCCCACCTACTATGTACCATTACAGGATCCCCCACCTACTATGTACCATTACAGAGCCCCCCACCTAAAATGTACCATTACCGTTCCCCCACTGACTATGTACCATTCACAGTACCCCCTACTATGTACCATTATAAGGCCCCCCACCTACTATGTACCATTATAAGGCCCCCCACCTACTATGTACAATATACAGGGCCCCCCACCTATGTACCATTACCGTTCCCCCACTGACTATCTACCATTCACAGTACCCCCTACTATGTACAATTGCAGCGCACCCCACTTACTATGTACCATTACAGGGCCCCCCACCTATTATGTACGATTTACAGGATCCCCCACCTACTATGTACCAATACAGGGCCCCGCACCTACTATGTACCATTACACTCCCCTTACGTGCTATCTTCAATATACAGGGCCTCCAAATATTACGTACCATAGTAGGGCCCCCACCTAGTGTGTACCATGATAGGCCCATCACCTACTATGCACTATTACAGGCCCCCCCACCTACTATGTACCATTACCGTTCCCCCACTGACTATGTACCATTCACAGTACCCCCTGCTATGTACCATTACAGTGCCCCCCACCTACTATGTACCATTACAGTGCCCCCCACCTACTATGTACCATTATAGTGCCCCCCACCTACTATGTACCATTACAGTGCCCCCCACCTACTATGTACCATTACCGTTCCTCCACTGACTGTGCCATTCACAGTACCCCCTACTATGCACCATTACCGTTCCCCCACTGACTATGTACCATTCACAGTACCCCCTACTATGTACCATTACCGTTCCCCCACTGACTATGTGCCATTCACAGTACCCCCTGCTATGCACCATTACAGGGCCCCCCACCTATTACGCACTATTTACCATTTATAACAGCGACATCTTCTCACATGGCAGAGCAGCCATTGGGGGCTCTCCTCGCACATCAGGGCCGGGTACATCTTCTACCTCCATGCCTCATATAGCTGCACCCCCTGCCTGTTCAGTTTTCGCTCTGTTTGCCGGTGCAGGCCGGATTTTTCTTCTTTTCAGAGGTGTAGGCAGGAACTGTGCAGTGGATCTAAGAATGTGTTGTATTTAACCAGCTGTCCCTGCTCTGTGTGTGGAGGACACAGGTGGGCACAACAACGTTGCCGGATGGACACGTAAAAATGCTATTGTCACTTCTGTCCAGAATAATTAGGTTTTGTTCACACTTGTACCACTAGATCTGAAGAAAACTGTGAGAAAATCCATATGGTAATATATGCAAATGCAATTCTCTGCACAGTAACCTTGGATAAGTTCCTCCATGGCCTCCTTGTTCCTCACGTATTGGAAGAGATTTCAAGTCTGGCTGTAGACTGTGGCTAGTCCCTCTCGTGGCTCTTGGGATCCAGTGCTGGTTGTGTAACCTCCACCTACCATTCGGCGTATATAACCCTGTATGTTTATATCTGACGGAGGGTTCTTTGGACCCCCAGAATCCAGGGCCTAGTTATAAATTATACTTCTTCACCCTCTGTTGCTGCACTATGTCCCTCCATGCTTCTTTGCCTATTTTCACACAATAAACCTTCTGGGATCTCTCACTGCCAGTAGACTTTGGCAAGGCTCGTTGGATTTGCTGACTTTCCCACAAATCCAGAACACTTATTTGTCATAGAGAAAAATTAAAATCCAAAAAGACATCTCCGGAGAGGGGGCATATCCCCCCACATTGAATATGGGATTAAATATAACTGGGGAAATGAGAAAGAGCTGACACTTCAACTTCCATTGAAGTAAGACCTGACAATGAAGATATGGAATTATTATAGCTGGGGAAGTGAGAAAAAGCTGACACTTGAACCTCCCTTGAAGTAGGTACCTCCTGAAATAATCAGGTAATTACAGCATATATCCGCTCTGAGAACCAGTCACTAGGACAAGGATTTGTTTACTCAGAGGCAGAGAAGGACACTTCTGAGGCAAGAGCTTCCTCTGTTCAAAGTGCTTGTCTGAGAAACTTTGGAGCCAGTGGTCAGTGAGTGTCACGGACATGGTTTGTGGAACCACTGTGCCACGGAGCCTGGAGGGGCGTGACTAAGCGAGCACCGGACTGTTCACTGAAGCCTCTGATGGTGAGGCTAGACTTGGCTCCCGAGGCGTGCCAGGTGCCACTCCAGGACAGACCAACAATCACGCAGCAGCTGGACCCAGAAGGACGGACTAGACAGAGCAGCAGGTAGGATTTGCATCTGAGTGCAGCAAGCAAGATTTGTACTTAGAGCACAGCAGGCAGGATTGCATCTGAGTGCAGCCAGCAGGATTTGCATCTGAATGCAGCAAGCAGGATTTGTCCTTAGAGTACAGCAGGCAGGATTGCATCTGAGTGCAGCAAGCAGGATTTGCCTCTGAGTGCAGCAAGCAGGATTTGTACTTAGAGCACAGCAGGCAGGATTGCATCTGAGTGCAGCAAGCAGGATTTGCCTCTGAGTGCAGCAAGCAGGATTTGTACTTAGAGCACAGCAGGCAGGATTGCATCTGAGTGCAGCAAGCAGGATTTGTACTTAGAGCACAGCAGGCAGGATTGCATCTGAGTGCAGCAAGCAGGATTTACATCTGAACGCAGCAAGCAGTATTTGTACTTAGAGCGGTGGGATTGCATCTGAGTGCAGCAAGCAGGATTTGTACTTAGAGCACAGCAAACAGGACTTGCACTGGAATGCGACCTTTAACAACAAGTACTGTAACCAAAAAGGTTGCTCAGGCACCTCCCCAATGGAGAGGAAGCAATATATACATAATGCCTAACCATTGGCTGGGGAGGAAATAGCAAGTGCACCCGCTGGCCCTTTAAGAGGGCGAGAGCACGCACGCACGTACCCTTAGAACATGGCTAGAGAACCGGCTGGAAGGGCTGCTGGGAGCATGTGGAGCATGAGGAAGAGAGGAACCAACTGCAGTGCAGGTGAGTGAACTGACACGCCGGAGACCCTGCCTGTTAGAGCAGGGATTCGGCGTGGTGCTAACAGTGAGGAATATTGCGACTTGAATCGATCTAATATTTATGGGAGATATATTTTCGTGTCGTAGTGAGGGGATAAACATAACACACTCACATTACCGTATGGCCACTCTAACCCCTTCAACTTAATATTATTCCAATGGATGATGCTATCCATGCCATATTTCATATCTATAGAATGGCAAAATTGTGATAGGAAACATGATGACAATATCTACCACCTGGGATCCTCAGGGGCGAAGATATTCTAGAAGTTAGTGACCTCATAAAATTCAAACAGATCTAGCACATCCCACAACCAGCCCACATATGAGGAAGGTACAGCTTGCTGTGGGTTCTGTCCGTTTTCCTAAGGAGTACCTCCCTCAGGTAAGCTCTGAGCCATTTCCTTCACATTAGGTTTAGTAATTTTCTTTTGTTATTCCTTTTATTTTGTGTGATTGTATATACCATATTGCTTTGTTCCCTTTTTGTATCATCTTTGTATATTTTTATAAACACTTTCTATCTTTCCTGATAATATATAAAATGTAATAGCTCCGTTCCTTTTGCTCTGTAAACCGCACCCCTGAAGTCATATACTAATCGCTGATCTGCACTGCCCCTCATCGTAACATCAGATATCACTCGGCTGTGTTATACGGCAAAAATATTTTTAATTAGTAAGTCACATTCACTTCTAAGGAGGTTGGGATGTAATCACTGCAACTTAGCTGCTGTGACCTGTAGATGGCTGGTCTACAAGTTTAGGTTTAGGTCACAGCAGCACACCTTCCTACTCACAGGCTTTCTATAGGTGTAACATGGCAGTGGCCATTTTTACTTCCCTAGACAAAGTGAGTGTAATTTGGTAATTAAAGGTATTTAAAATGTATTCATATTATATATTTCTACTCCCGCAGATGCTTTTTGACATGGGCTAAGTGGAAACATTTAACCACTTTAAGAGTGGTTAAGGACCTGATCCTTGAGACTTTAAGCTTTTTTAACCCTCTTGATCCAATTTTTTTGACAAGTCTGATCATTATGATTGATGTCGTCGATGTATTCGCATTCTCCTACTCTTGTAGATTTTGCATGGCAGATGCTTGATTATCCCGGCACTGCATGAACTTGTTAAGTAGCTACATCAGAGTGGCTTCCATCCTGCTGATCTGCTGTCTCTAGGAGAATCCTGCATTGATGTCTCTTCTTTTTTTCTTGCTGCAGGGGGTATGTTTTCAGCTTGTGGCTGGGAAAACGATGTCTGCACAGCAACGTGTCATATCACCGAAGAGGCTCGCCCGAAATCCATGCTGTAAATGATGATTTGGTACAGCTGGCAGACAACTCATCGCCTGCAGTGAATACAAGCACAAGTGGAGTTTGTTCAGCACTCATTCGTCTGTTGGGTGGACTGCCAGAACGCTATGACATAATATTCCTATAAAACTTACTGTAATTTTCTGCCCTGTAAATCCAAACTATTTAAAGGGATTATGCCCCTATAATAAAAAGGAGTCCCCTTGCTAAGATATTCTAGAATCTGGCTTCTATAACCTCAGCGAAGCCAAACAAATTCTCATTTATCTGCCAAATGTAGTATTATTTAGCAGCCATTTGCATGAACAGCAGATCATGGAATGCATTTCCAGGCTGAGGCCCACCAGAAAACTTGCTCAATCTGATCACTTCAGCTAATAGAAGGGGTCCTAAGTGCACATCTATGATATATATGCTTTAAGATAGAATCTGAACAATGGTTGTCTTAACGAGACAAAGTTTGTAAAGGGATATTGATGTTTAGCTCCATTTAAAGGGAGCTTATCACTTGCTATAAATATGTATTTTTCTTGTATGGTGTTAATGTCGCTGTTCTCCTGAATCTGGCGTTGTTTTTCTTTTGTTCCTGCTCCTTTCCGTTCCTGAGATATGATCCTTTCTTTCCTTTTATATAAATGTACTGTATGTAGCCGAGGGGGTGTGGTCATCAACAGAAGGGAGTTTAGGACCACGCCCCCTGGACTACATAAAGTAGATTTATATAAAGGAAAGAAAGGATCATATCTCAGGAACGGAGAGGAGCAGGAACAGAAGAAAAACATCACCGGATTCAGGAAAACGGCAGCATTTACGCTTGGTGAAAAGCCAAATATTTATTGTAAATTACAATTTCCCTTTAAAGGGCATTAGTGGACTACACATACAGTCCTGTGACTGCAGACGGCTAAATCCTGACATTGTACAACACACACACTGTCAGGATTCTGTTCAAATACAGTTTCCCAGGTTAAAGGGGATCCAGGACTTTAAAAAAAAAATTGTGGCTAAGCACTAACAGGCTACCTGCCTGTTGTTCAGGGTGACATTCTTTGCTTGCACAGAGCAGTCACAGACCGCTACTGCCAGCAATTCAGCTGTCTCTGCTGATGTCATGTCGAAAGTGCAGCGTCTCCTTTTCCGCCCTGCTCTGTCGACGGAGCGTGACAGCGGAGAACTGGCTGTCAATCAGGATGATGACATCGCTCTCTCGATGTGACATCAGCAGTGGCAGATAATAAAAAAACAAACAGAACACGTCCTATTTATACACTCGTCTGTATGAGCCCTAACACTGTGAAAGTCACCGCTGTCCTTATTGTAGCGTGCTGCCATCCTAGGATCAGGCTCATTGTTTGGTGTACGTGGGATCTTATCCGACGTAATCTATGCACTCTGTCTCACATTATAGCTGTGCACTGAATGCAGCGTAGATTGTGTGACGTGGCTGAAGCTTTGAGCTTGAAAACGCTTGAGTTTCCTATTCTGTTGTGAGTCATTTTGGAGGAATGCATTAAATGAATACATTTTGTTCTGTCTGCAGGACTTTTTATAGACTTGTTCAAGAGAGTTAATGATAGCTTCCTAAAAATGCTACTAGGCTTTTCAATCCATTTATTTATTTATTTTGTTGTTGCTTTTTTAATGGATTTTTCACTTTCGCAAAATTGTTTCCCAAAACGATTGCATTATTATAGAACAACAAACCCAGACAGGCTTGGACTTACCCACAAGAGAACAGGGGAATCCTCTTGTGGACCCCTGTGCATGACTGGGCCACCAGACTTTTGTATGAGCAGTACTTGGCACTATATACTCAAATCACTACATATAAACAAAGGTAGCATCTTGTTCATTTAACAATCTACCCAGTTCATTGCTATTTGTGATGAGCAAACATACTTGGATAAGGTGTTATCTGAGCATGCTCGGGTGCTAACCAAGTGTCTTTGGCGTGCTCGAAAAATATGTTCCCCAGGTTACTTCTGAAGGTGAGGATGCTGGGGCCACGTACCTTGCCTTATCTCATGAATCCGCTCTCCGTCCATACCCTTCCCCCACCCAGGGAAGAGGGGATTAGTGCACCATTGTACACCAACAAGACGAACAAGGTAACACGAACAGGGGCAATGGAAAATAACAGGCACACGAACATTCACTCACATATAACAGAGGAATGCACTAGAGAGTGGAGAATGGAGAAAAACCAAATTAGGAGAAGGAAAGGGAATTATGACACTTACTAAACCAAACAACAGTCACAGATAAACCACCAAACTCCTACTCATATAACCACCAACTCCTATCCTCCCAACCATGCAGCATAAGCTAGCTCTGACTATGTGTGTCAGTCAGGACCAAGATTACATAGGGGATAGGAGTGGCAAACTGTGCTCATCTGAGAGGCCTAGCTCCCAGAGCTCTGAACATGGACAATTAACCCCTGTACTGCCAAAAGAAATTTACACCGTTTAAAAAGGTGAAGTTCTTCTTTCCAGCGCAGGAGTAGATGCAATCAGACACTGCAGTCTTCTGGCTCCTCTTTGTTTCCGTAACTCCGTGACAGTACCCCACCTTCTACGAAGGACCACCGGAACCTCAAGACCGGATTTATCCGGACCCCATCTTCCTCAAATTATTAGTACTCCCCTGTCACAAGGATTTAATAGATGTTGAAATCTGTTCTTCTTCATGTAATCAAGAAGAAAGATTTTTATTAAATGAATTGAACTGAGGATGAAACCCGAATGCCCCAAAGAACGGGGACTTAGCAGTAGACACATGACAATGCTTATTCACTGCAAATTCGGCTAGCGGTAAGTTGGTAACCCAAGCTTCCTGATCCTCAGACCCCAAAACACCTGAGATACGCCTCCAGTTTCTTGTTAACCCGTTCAGCTTGCCCATTAGACTGCGGATGAAATGCAGAAGAGAATGACAGATGGATCCCCAAACGAGTACAAAACACCATCCAAAATTTGGAAATAAACTGCACAGCCAATCAAATACCATATTGGTTGGGATCCTATTTAATTGTACAATTTCCCTTATGAAAATTTATGCCAAGGGCTTGGCTTTAGGTAAAGCTGGTAATGCAATAAAATGAGACATCTTACTGAATCTACCCACCACCACCAAAATTGCAGTATAAGTCGCCAACAATTGTAGATATGTGATAAAATCAACCAACAAGTGAGTCCAAGGTCTACTGGGAATCTCCAATGGTTAGAGAGACCCCAACAGACGAGTATGAGAGGTCTTAGAATACGCACAGACAATACCGGCAGCTACATACTCCCAGACATCCTGATGAACCCCTGGCCACCAAAAACGCTGAGTAAGAAGATCAGTGGTGGCTTTATTACCAGGATATCCGGCCAAGACCGAATTGTGATGTTCACTAAAGATTAGATGAAGATTCACAGGCACAACAGTTTACCTAACGGACAAACAGCAAGGGCTACCCTTGAGCGTCAACGACTTCTTTTTCAAGATCGGAGCATATAGACGCCATCACCACCCCTTTTTGCAGAATAGGTACCGATTCACAATTGTTTCCATCCCTAGGAAAACAAGATAAGCAGCCACCTTAATGTTTTTGTTGCCTGGCCTATATGTGACAAAAAAGTTAAACCTGGTGAAGAACAATGCCCATTTGCCTGTCAAGGTGTTAGACATTTCACAGATTCTAAATATGTAAGATTCTTATGATCCGTGATTACCATAACCAAATGAACTGCTTCCTCCAAAATATTAAGCCACTCTTCAAAAGCCCACTTGATTACCAAGAGTCCTCGTTACCTATGTCATCATTTTTCTCTGCCAACAACAATTTTTTAAAAATATATGCACATGGATGCCATTTACCAGGAGATGCGCCATGCGACAATACAGTCCCCACTCCCACCTCAGACGCGTCAACCTCGACGACAAAAGGCGTCAGGTTATATGAGGATCGGCGCAGATGCAAAACACTTTTTCAAGGTATCGAATGCCTCTCTGGCCAGACTGGACCACTTGGAAAAATCAGTCCCCTTCCTAGTCATATCTGTCAGAGGTTTAGATTCTGCCAAAAAGTTTTTGATGAACTTACAGTAGTAGTTGGCAAAACCTAAAAACATTTGAAACGCTTTGAAATACCCAGGATGATCCCAATCCAGTACTGCCAGGACTTTCTCTGGATCCATGCGGAAGCCAGTGGATGATAACACATATCCTAGAAAAGGGATCTCTACAACTGAGAACATGCATTTCTCCAGTTTGTCAAATAATTTATTGTCTCTGAGTATTTGTAAGACCTGCCTGACATGTATCTGATGTCACTCAAGGTCAGGTGAATAAATTAATATGTCAACAAGAGAGATTACCACAAATCTACCTACCAGGTGAGTAAAGATGTCATTTACAAAATGCTGAAAGACAGCGTTCGTGTTTGTCAACCCAAATGGCATCACTATTGTTTCATAGTGTCCCTCAGGCATATTGAAAGCTGTTTTCCACCAATCCCCCTCTTTAATGCGAATGAGATTATATGCCCCCCTGAGGTCCAGTTTTGAAAACCATTTTGCTCCCACAATCTGATTAAAGAGGTCCGGGATGAGAGGGAGCGGATATGGATCCCGACCGTGATCAGATTGAGTGTGTGGAAATATAGGCATGGGCGTAAACCCCCTCTTTTTTTTTTTATAAAAAACCCTCCCGCAGCAATGGGTGACAAGGATGGTATGATATGACCCTTTGCCAAACTTTCCGTCATATAGTGCTTCATGGCTTGCCTCTCTGGATCGTAGATATTATATAGTTTGCTCTTAAGCAGCTTGGCCCCAGGAACAAGAATAACAATGCAGTCATAAGGACGATAGGAAGGAGGTTCTTGACACCCCTGCTCCGAGAATACATCCCCAGAGTCAGAGAGGTATTTAAGCACAGACTGGGTATCCACCCTAGCAAGCCGGGTAACTATGCAGTGCCATTGACAATACTCACTCCAGTTTACCACTTCCTGAGTCTGCTAATCTACCATGGGATTGTACAGAGTGAGCCAAGGAAGTCCAAGAACCACAGGAGAGGGCAGATCCTCTAGCAGATAACAGTCAAATACTTCAGAGTGCATGGCCCCTACCTGAAGATGTAAACTTCGGACTACTTGAGTAAAATACCCCTGTCTCAAGGGGGCAGAGTCGATTGGCAATAATGGGTATGGGTCTGGACAGTGTATGTAGACTGAGGCCCCGGACAGACCTAGCGTTTATTAAGTTAAACCTCGCCCCACTATCCGGAAATGCAGACATATCTACCTTAATTTCACCCAGCTGAATTCCAACTGGCAGAAAAAATTCTCTCTTACCCACGAAGGTGATAAGTACACCTGGGTTGCTAACCTCCCCGCAACCTGGCCTCCTTAGTTTTCCGGTGGCTGTTTTACAGTGAGGTCGGGAAGGACACGTGCCCACAAAATGGCCCTTTTTGCCACAGTAAAAATACCCTTTGCTTTTCAAGATGAGATGCCGCACCCAACTGCATGGGTTCCCCAGATTACTCAGACCCGATTTCCCTTGTCTTTGGCCCTCCCACACATTGGGGTGTCTCCCTATGTCTTTAGCAAAGACGGAAATCAACCCTGATGGCCAGAGACATGGCTGCCTCAAGGGAAACTGGAGTCTTACACAGGGCTAAGGCATTCTTCACCCTTACTGATAGCCCCTCACAGAACAGTCTACAGAGTGCGGCGTCATTCTACTTAGTGTCTGTGGACACCTCTGCAACCCAGAGCAATACTCCTCCGCTGACCGGTCTCCCTGCTGGAGCTGGCGCAGTGTGGACTCAGCCAAGGAGATGCAGTCAGGGTAATTGTATATAAGACCCAGCACCAGAAAAAATTCCTCCACCATCTGAAGCGACTGGGAGTCAGAAGAGAAAGTGCCCATGCTTGCGAGTCCCCCTGAGTGAGCAAGATTATTAACCCCACACGTTGCTCCTCTGTACCTAAGGAACCAGGACGTAGCCTAAAGTACAGTTTACAGGCCTCCCTGAAAACAACAAAGTTATCAAGCCCAACAGAAAACCTGTCAGGCAAAGCAATCTTGGGCTCCACTAAGGGTTAGGGTGCTGCAAAATGATAGTGTGCAAATCTGCCACCACCAGGCTGAGCTATTGCAGTTACCCTGACAGAGCAGTATTAGGATCCATAATGGATCAAAAAAAGGTTTTGGTCAGAGCTAGTGTCACGACTCGGTAGTCAGGTGACCAGAGACCAGGGGCTCCTTCCCTGTCCCTAACATTAGGGGGTGCCCTAGCTTGCCATGTTCCCTGGGTTACTTCTGAAAGTGAAGTTCCCCGAGGCCATGTACCTTGCCTTATCTCCTGAATCTGCCCTCCATTTGTACCTTTCCCCCACCGAGGGAAGAGGGGAGTAGTTGTACGTCGTAGTACACCAACCAGACGAACAAGGTAACACGAACAGAGGCAATAGAAAATAACAGGCATACAAATATTCACTCACAAATAACAGAGGAATGTACCGGGGAGTGGATGATGGGGAAAAAGCAAAATAGAAGGAAAGCAAGCAACAGTCACAGATAAATCCACTTAACGCCTTCTCAAAAACCACAAACAACTATCCTCACAGCCATGCAGCATAAGCTAGCTCTGACGATGTGTGTCAGTCAGGACCCAGACTATATAGGGTATAGAAGTGGCTAACCGTGCTCAGCTGAGAACCCTAGCTTCCAGAGCTCTCAACATGGCAGATTAACCCTTGCACTGCTGGAAGAAATGTACACCGTTTAAAAAGAAGGTGAAGTGCCTCTTTTCAGCACAGAAGTAGGAGCAATCAGAAGCTGCAGTCTTCTGGCTTCTATCTGTCCTGGAAACCCTGTGAAAGGCAATACACAGCAGAGGTGGAAAGCAGAGCAGGAGAGGATGTCGCTATCTGTATTTGATTTTTTACAGCTATGCAGTCATTTCAGCACCACTACTTTTGTTAAACTGCAAAAAACCCTTTAAGAACAACAACAACACTGTAAGAAAAAAAGAAATGGATTATAAAGCCAAGTTTCATAAGCCTGCTATCACTGACTATATATCTATTTATCTAAAAAAAAATGGAGGCAACATAGCAAAAAAAGTGCAACATTACTGGAACGTTTCGGTTCACATTCTGAACTTTTTTCAAGGTTCTATCTACTGAAAATATGAAAAAAATAAAAGCACTAATAATCTGTACAAAAACGGTTGAAAACCCTTCAAAATTATCACCAAAAACCTCTTACGTAAAAAATACTCCAAAAATGGAGGTAGCACTCCAAATTTAGATGAAAAAATGGATTTTACTTAGCCCATGGGCCATTTGGTCTGAAAGCCTTTCTCTCTTTATTGAGATGCCACATGGGCTAATTAAAATCCATTTTTTTCATCTATCTATCTATCTATCTATCTATCTATCTATCTATCTATCTATCTATCATCTATCTACCCACCTTTCTAGCTAGCTCATATCTACTTGCTTACTCACCTGGGTAAAACTTGAATGGTCCCAATCAAACACAGGGTGGCCAAGTATTTGTTTGTGATTTTCCTATTTTCCCTTCCCATCTCGGAGGGAATATCAGTTATTTAGTGTTTTGTTTTTTTTAATAATTGCAGTGTTTGTGTTGAGGGAGAGGCCTGGGAAGATTCACAATGTCAATGGCCATAAGTTTGTCTTCTAACCCACAACTCCCCACTCCAGCCCCAGCTTCCTGCACCCACTTGGCTGTTGGACATCCAATGATCACTGAGTACATGTCTGGAGGACTAATAAAGTCTGCATTTACTCCATGACCATGTTCCTTTTCTGTGACCATGTTCCTTTACTCTGACCATGTTCCCTGTCCTGTGACCATGTTCCTTTCCTGTAACCATTTTTCAGTCCTGTAGTCATGTTCCTTATTTGTGACCATGTTTCTTTTATCTAACCATGTTCCAGTCCTGTGACCGTGTTCCTTTTCTCTGTCCATGTTCGTTTCCTGTGACCATGTTTCAGTCCTGTGACCATTTTCCAGTACTGTGCCATGTTCCTTTTCTGTGGCCATGTTCTTTTTCTCTGACCATGTTCCAGTCCTGTGACATTGATCCTTTTCTCTGTCCATGTTCCTTTCCTGTGACCATGTTTCAGTCCTGTGACCATTTTCCAGTACTGTGCCATGTTCCTTTTCTGTGGCCATGTTCTTTTTCTCTGACCATGTTCCAGTCCTGTGACCATGTTCTCTTCCTGTGACAGATAGGGCCCAGAGTGCATAGAGAAAGGACTTATAGTCCGGTGTGAGCAATGACACATTCTTGGGTGTCCCTAGCAGTGAGAGGAGACCATGACAGAGATGGCATGATGCAGAGCAGAAATGACGAAGAGTAAATGAGAGACAGTGGTTTACAGGAGACGGGTCCTGGGAGAGGATGCCTAGTAGTACGGCCCAGAGTTTATAACTCCTAAAGGTAATAGGTCTAGACAGAACAGAGTGTTCAAGATGAAGATAGTGCCCCAGGTGGAAGTTCCAGAGCATCAGCATCAGAGAATATAAGTATTGGCCATACTGGCACCATAGCTCCCCTAAGGGGAAAGAAGAGACCTGGCATCGAAGGTTGAGTAAAGAACTCTTGCTACCTGAACTGTAGTGTCGAGCTGGGTTGTAGTGAAGTAGTGAGGATAGGAATAGAGAAGACAGAGGACAAGTAAAGAGGATTGAATTTGTGTGAGGAAAATGTTACACATTATGAAGGAAACGTTTGAGAAGATATTTTCCCGCTATCTACTGTATATAACCCTCGACAAGCTAATGTTCAGTAAAAAGTTTTTTTGACTGTGGTCTCTTTTCTAAACATCTGGTCTCGGCCAACCAGCAACATCGGTTACATAAGGCTTCACGCCACTTTACTTACAGGCACATTGCAAAGCTGTGGGCACCACGTCTGTTCAGCACCATATTCTGCCCTAGACATAAAACCTATAGAAATGTACCCGCAGGTGACACGGTGTCCATATAGAGCAATAACCTACATACAAACCTACATTATCAGTACAGATAGTATGCAGAGAGCTGCTCTACTCCCTCTAGTGGTGACTGCTGAACCTCTCAATTCAAACACAGTTTAGTGTAAGTTTTTGTGTCTTTTATAGTGTGTTTTTCAGAATTCATGGATATTGCCCCCCCCCCCCCCCCCCCCTGGCTACAAACACCAGCTCATAGCCGCCACAGAAATGGCGCATCTGTAAGATGTGCCAATTCCGGCACTTAAGACCCCGTCACACATAGCGAGATCGCTAGCGAGATCGCTGCTGAGTCACAAGTTTTGTGACGCAACAGCGACCTCAGTAGCGATCTCGCTATGTGTGACACGTACCAGCGACCAGGCCCCTGCTGTGAGATCGCTGGTCGTGTCAGAATGGCCTGGACCTTTTTTTGATCGTTGAGGTCCCGCTGACATCGCTGAATCGGTGTGTGTGACACCGATCCAGCGATGTCTTCACTGGTAACCAGGGTAAACATCGGGTTACTAAGCGCAGGGCCGCGCTTAGTAACCCGATGTTTACCCTGGTTACCAGCGTAAATGTAAAAAAAAAAAAAACAGTACATACTCGCCTTCTGATGTCCGTCAGGTCCCTTGCCGTCTGCTTCCCGCTCTGACTGAGTGCCGCCGTACAGTGAGAGCACAGCACAGCAGTGACGTCACCGCTGCGCTCTGCTCTCACTGTATGGCGGCACTCAGAGCAGGAAGCAGACGGCAAGGGACCTGACGGACATCAGAAGGCGAGTATGTACTGTTTTTTTTTTTTGGGTAACCAGGGTAAACATCGGGTTACTAAGCGCGGCCCTGCGCTTAGTAACCCGATGTTTACCCTGGTTACCCGGGTGCTGCAGGGGGACTTCGGCATCGTTGAAGACAGTTTCAACGATGCCGAAGTCGTTCCCCTGATCGTTGGTCGCTGGAGAGAGCGGTCTGTGTGACAGCTCCCCAGCGACCACACAGCGACTTACCAACGATCACGGCCAGGTCGTATCGCTGGTCGTGATCGTTGGTAAATCGCTATGTGAGACGGGGCCTATAGCCTCTCTCTTCCCACTGCCTTGTAGTGGTGGCATAAGGGGTTAATATCACCTTTGTATTGTAAGGTGACATCAAGACAGCTTAGTAATGGAGAGGCGTCAATAAGACACTTATCCATTACTAATCCTATATATGTTACAGGATTAAATAAAGACACAGCCAGAATAAAGTATTTTAATGAAATAAAACACAACACATTTTTCCCATCTTTATTGTACGCCTAATTCTTGCTATGCAATCGATATCCTGCAATAAAAAAGTAAATAAACCAACACAAATACTCCCTGGTCCGATGTAGTCCATTTAATAACGAGTGACCCACGACAATCTCCCCTATAGAGCTGTCACATCAGGAGATGTGACACCTCTACAGGGCCTCCAGGGACACACTGACAGGAGACAATAGCTCCTGCAGTGTTATTACTGATGGTTCAATGAGTTCATGCTCTCACTTTACGGCACTGCTGCGTGAGAATTTTCCCATGCAGCGGTGCTGCAAGTGACAGTATGAGCTCTACTGAACTCACAGCGGCAGAGGGATACAGTGCGGGGGATTACCTCCTGCCATTGTATCACTGGAGCCCCTGGAGAGCAGTCACATCTTCCGATGTGACAACTCTCCACGGGCGATCGTCGTGTGACACTCGTTATTAAATGGACTACATTGGACCAGGGAGTTGGTTTATTATTTTATATTTTTTACAGGTGATTGAGGGAGTCGGGGAATAGCTGTATGGTGAGTATCTACTGTATGTTGTATGTACTGTATGTCTATACTGTATGTGTGTATGTGGGGGTTTTTTACACAGTAGCCGGATGATGGGACTACTGCTGTCCGATCATTGGCTAGCTGTCACTGTAGCAGGCATAGCCGGATGGGACTAGTAGTCCCATTGGACGATACCTGCCTACACAAGACCCACACACACACACACAGCCGCACACACACAACTCCGCACACCCCCTCACACACCCGTAGACACATACAGATGCACACAGACACCCACACACAGACACACACATCTTCTCCACACACACACAGTCTCCGCCCACACACAGTCTCCGCCCACACACTCTTCCTCCTCCCTATCTGCAGCGTTTCTCGCACCCAACTCAGCAGCAAAACCGCAGATCTTTTTAAACCTGCGATTCTGCAGCGGATTTGACTTAATCAATGGAAGTCAATGGGTGCAGAAACGCTGCAGATCTGCAAAAAGAATTGACATGTTGAGGAAAATAAAACGCTGCAAATCCGCTCGTTTTTTTCCGCAGCATGTGCACACCAATTCTAGATTTCCCATTGACTAACATTGCTTGTGCACTACACTGTGGATTTGATGCAATTCCGCACGTCCAAAAATGCTGCGGAAACGCATCAAAATCTGCAACGTGTGCACACAGCTTAACTGATGAAGGTCAGAACTATCGAAACGTTTTGCAGTACTACAATTCTGGACTGAATTAAAAGTTCTTCTTCACTTCATTAAGTTGAGTGCCGGGTTATACATTTTACTATTACATGGTGTGAGAACCTACCTTGGCACCTCCCTAACAGTAGTGCTCACGGTGTTTGTTTGTTTCCATTGCACTGAGGAGAGGCTTCCTTCGGGCCACTCTGCCATAAAGGCCCGACTGGTGGAGGGCTGTAGTGATAGTTGACGTTATGGAACTTTCTCCCATCTCCCTACTGCATCTCTGGAGCTCAGCCACAGTGATCTTGGGGTTCTTCTTTACCCCTCTAACCAAGGCTCTTCTCCCACGATTGCTCAGTTTGGCTGGACGGCCAGGTCTAGGAAGACTGCTGGTGGTCCCAAACTTCTTCCATTTAAGGATTATGGAGGCCACTGTGCTCTTAGGAACCTTGAGTACTGCAGAAATTCTTTTGTAACCTTGGCCAGATCTGTGCCTTGCCACAATTCTGTCTCTGAGCTCCTTGGCCAGTTCCTTTGACCTCATGATTCTCATTTGGTCTGACATGCGCTCTGAGGTCTTAGGGTACCGTCTCACATAACGATTTACCAACGATCACGACCTGCGATACGACCTGGCCGTGATCGTTGGTAAGTCGTTGTGTGGTCGCTGGGGAGCTGTCACACAGACCGCTCTCCAGCGACCAACGATGCCGAGGTTCGCTGGTAACCAGGGTAAACATCGGGTTACTAAGCGCAGGGCCGCGCTTAGTAACTCGATGTTTACCGTGGTTACCAGCGTAAAAGTAAAAAAAAAAAAACCGTACATACTCACCATCTGATGTCCGTCAGGTCCCTTGCCGTCTGCTTCCCGCTCTGACTGAGTGCCGCCGTACAGTGAGAGCAGAGCGCAGCGGTGACGTCACTGCTGTGATCTGCTCTCACTTTCCGGCCGGCAGACAGTCAGAGCGGGAAGCGGACGGCAAGGGACCTGACGGACATCAGATGGTGAGTATGTACGGTTTGTTTTTTTTTACTTTTACGCTGGTAACCACGGTAAACATCGGGTTACTAAGCGCGGCCCTGCGCTTAGTAACCCGATGTTTACCCTGGTTACCAGCGAACGCATCGCTGGATCGCTGTCACACACAACGATCCAGCGATGACAGCGGAAGATCCAGCGACGAAAGAAAGTTTCAAACGATCTGCTACGACGTACGATTCTCAGCAGGGTCCCTGATCGCAGTAGCGTGTCAGACACTGCGAGATCGTAACGATATCGCTAGAACGTCACGAATCGTGCCGTCGTAGCGATGAAAATGCCACTGTGTGACGGTACCCTTATATAGACAGTTGTGCGCTGTTCCAAATCAAGTCCTATCAGTTTAATTACACACAGCTGGACTCCAATGAAGGAGTAGAACCATCTCCAGGAGGATCACAAGGAAGTGGACAGCATGTGACTTAAATATGAGTGTCTAAGCAAAGGGGCTGAATACTTATGACCATGTGATATTTCAGTTTTTCTTTTTTAATAAATTTGCAAAAATTTCTACACTTCTGTTTTTTTTCAGTCAAGATGGGCTGCAGAATGTACATTAATGAGAAAAAAAATGAACTCTTTTGAATTTACCAAATGGCTGCAATGAAACAAAGAATGAAAACTTTAAAGGGGTCTGAATACTTTCCGCACGCCCTGGATATATATATATAAACGAAAAAAGGAAAACAGCACAAAAAACTGAAGAAAAAAGTGGATAAGGATGTATTATCCTTGAAAAAGGATAATACATCCGAAACGTTGCCGTTTGGGCAATAAAGTCCACTTTTTTCTTCAGTTCTTTGTGCTGTTTTCCTTTTTTTGTTCTTATTGTTGCAAACCATTGGACTACTGGTTGGGTGGTTGGGAAAGCTTTGCATGATACTTGAGGTAATATCGGATGCTGTTCCAATTTTTTCCTATTATATATATACAGTATATATATATATATATATATACACTCACCGGCCACTTTATTAGGTACACCATGCTAGTAACGGGTTGGACCCCCTTTTGCCTTCAGAACTGCCTCAATTCTTCGTGGCATAGATTCAACAAGGTGCTGGAAGCATTCCTCAGAGATTTTGGTCCATATTGACAGTTGCCGCAGATTTGTCGGCTGCACATCCCAAAGATGCTCCATACAAGGCAGGATGGATCCATGCTTTCATGTTGTTTACGCCAAATTCTGACCCTACCATCCGAATGTCGCAGCAGAAATCGAGACTCATCAGACCAAGCAACGTTTTTCCAATCTTCTACTGTCCAATTTCGATGAGCTTGTACAAATTGTAGCCTCAGTTTCCTGTTCTTAGCTGAAAGGAGTGGTACCCGGTGTGGTCTTCTGCTGCTGTAGCCCATCTGCCTCAAAGTTCGATGCACTGTGCGTTCAGAGATGCTCTTAGGCCTACCTTGGTTGTAACGGGTGGCGATTTGAGTCACTGTTGCCTTTCTATCAGCTCGAACCAGTCTGCCCATTCTCCTCTGACCTCTGGCATCAACAAGGCATTTCCGCCCAAAGAACTGCCGCTCACTGGATTTTTTTTCTATTTCGGACCATTCTCTGTAAACCCTAGAGATGGTTGTGCGTGAAAATCCCAGTAGATCAGCAGTTTCTGAAATACTCAGACCAGCCCTTCTGGCACCAACAACCATGCCACGTTCAAAGGCACTCAAATCACCTTTCTTCCCCATACTGATGCTCGGTTTGAACTGCAGGAGATTGTCTTGACCATGTCTACATGCCTAAATGCACTGAGTTGCCGCCATGTGATTGGCTGATTAGAAATTAAGTGTTAACAAGAAGTTGGACAGGTGTACCTAATAAAGTGGCCAGTGAGTGTATATATATATATATATACTAGATGGTGGCCCGATTCTAACGCATCAGGTATTCTAGAATATGCATGTCCACGTACTATATTGCCCAGCCACATAGTATATTGCCCAGCCACGTAGTATATTGCCCAGCTACGTAGTATACTGCTCAGCCACGTATGTCACAGGTTAAAAAATAAAAAATAAACATATACTCACCTTCTGAGGGCCCCTTGTAGTCCTGTCGCCTGTGTGCGGTGCACGCGGCAGCTTCCGGTCCCAGGGTTGGTATGAGCGCAGGACCTGTGATGACGTCGCAGTCACATGACCGTGACGTCATGGCAGGTCCTTCTCGCGCAGGCGCGCAGGGCATGTGATGCCGCTTGCATGGAGCGGTCACTGGAGCGTCGCGAGGAGCGGGGAAGGTGAGTATATAATGATTTTTATTTTTTTTTATTATTTTTCACATTAGATCTTTTTACTATTGACGCTGCATAGGCAGCATCAATAGTAAAAACTTGGTGACACAGGGTTAATAGCGGCGGTAATGGAGTGAGTTAACCCCGGCATAACGCGGTCCGTTACCGCTGGCATTAACCTTGTGTGAGCGGTTGCTTCGGGGAGTATGGAGCGGGCGCCGGGCGCTGACTGCAGGGGAGTAGGAAGGGACTAATCGGACTGTGGGCATCGCTGATTGGTCGCTGCAGCCATGACAGGCAGCTGGCGAGACCAATCAGCGTCGCGGGATTTCGGTGACGGAAGTTGCCGACAGAAAGACGGAAGTACCCCTTAGACAATTTTATATATATACAATATATATATATATATATATATATATATATATATATATATATATATATATATATATATATTGCGCTGCATGTTTTATTTAAAAATAAAAAAATGCACCAAAATAGCGTGTGCCCGTATTTGGGTGCAATTTTTTTTAAGGAGTATGAATAGATTTTATTTTCATGTCAAATTTGAATTAACCCCTTAGTTCCTAGAACTAATTGTGAGACCTTTATAAATTAAGTTTACTGCGTCGGGCTAAAATAAGTACATTCGAGCGATGGAAAATGTTATAACGTTTATTTTAAAGTTATCTAAATAGCAATTTTGTGGCAGAATCGCCACGTACACCAGCAATTCTCCCATCATGCACAGTGTCATTTGGTTCTGTTTAATGGAAGGAGGGGGTGCGCTTTGGGCCAGAAATAGAAGGCTTTTCCTTCTGCCACGTCTTTAGTCCAATCAGCGCTATGTTATTTAGTGAGCCTCGGCCCAGATGTTTTCTGTCTTGCAGGGACATGCAGCGTAGAGGCAGCTGCTGCTCTTTGATTGCACAGTAATCAGGTTTGTACATGGAAGAGACCGTAATAATCAATCTCAGATTACACAGTGTAATCCTTTTATAGCACTTTTGTCACTGAATTTACCCTGAAAGCAAAAAAAAAGCCCAAATCCGTTTAGCACATATTTTGCCAGATTGCGTCAGGATCAGGGTCCTATCACCACTATTAAAAGAACAGTCAATACATATTTTTTATTTTTTTTATTTTATTTTTTTGAATGTATATCTCTTTACTTTTATTTCAGAGTCAATATAGTCTAAGGCATACCATACTAAAACATATTCCTGCAAATGTGAGACATCGATTGCAAACAAGATTTGCTGTTTTGCACACCCCAAAAAGTACTTTCCCTAATAAATTCACTCAAAACCATGTAGCAAAAATGACTACAACCCTATTAAAGCTTTAGTTGCAAAGTTAAAGTTTAGCCAACAAAATTCTTATTTGCAAAAATTCAACAACCAGTAAGTCTAATTATTCATTAAGCAGGTGTCCAGGAATGGCACCACATGGAAGAGAAATGTCACAAGACCTGAGAAAGAAAATAATTTCTTTACACAATAAAGGTGAAGGCTACAAGAAGAGCAGCAAAGCTTTACACATCAGTCAGAACACTGTAGCAAAAGTGATACATCCAGTCCAACCATGGAAGTTAACACCTAAACAGCAGTGTGTTTTGACGGGAAGGGTTGAACAAAATTGACATGCAAGTTCACTGCAGTTAGCTAAAGAAGTAGAAAGCCAAAGCAAAGTGAGTGTTTCTTGCAATGTTATACTGCATAGACTGCAGAGGCATATCATGCATGGTGTGGCCTAGAAAGCCTATCCTAAAGCCCATGCACAAAAAAGCCCACCTACAATTTGCCTAGACCCATTCTAAACTATATGAAGACTACTGGGACTATGAAGTGATGACACCAAGATAAATGTTTTTTTGGAACTGATGGTTTCAAAACTGTATGGCATTGCAAAGGTGAGGAGTACAAAGAAACATGCATGTTGCCTACAGTGAAACATGGTGGTGGCTGTGTCCTTATATGGAACTGCGTAAGCACTGCTGGTGTTGAGGAGCTACATTTCATTGATGGCATCATGAATTCACAGATGTGCTGCTCTTTCTTGAAAAAGAAGATGCTGCCATGCCCTTGGTAGACATGCACTTTTACAACATGACAATGATCCAAAGCACACATCTGTTGCATTTCTGAAAAAGAACAGGGTGAAAGTTATTCATTGACCAAGTGTCTCCTGATCTGTACTCAACTGAACACAACACCTATGGGGAATTCTGAAGAGAAAAGCTGTCATCACTCTCCATCCAGCATCCAGACTCTAAAACAGCTTGTTCTTTTAGAATGAAGAAATATAGATGTTGTAGTATGTCACCAATTTTCTCAATCCATGCCTAGAAGACTTGGTGCTGTCCTTAGAAATGACGGCGGTCATACAAAATGCTAGATATAGCAGTTTTTATGAGTGTGTACTTATTTGTGCATCAATCACCATATTTTTCAGACTATAAGACGCACTTAGTGGCGCCGGT
The DNA here is from genome assembly GCF_051348905.1 of Ranitomeya variabilis. NCBI lineage: Eukaryota > Metazoa > Chordata > Amphibia > Anura > Dendrobatidae > Ranitomeya > Ranitomeya variabilis. Next base: position 649,445,370 of record NC_135236.1, on the reverse strand, counting down.
GGAGCGGGGTCACAGGAGGCAGGGTTGCCGCTGCAGAAAGCTGGTGGCTGCAGGAGGGGGCAATGCTGCGGGCCTTGGTCTGGAAGAAGGGGGTGTCCTGGCGGGGCAAGGCAGAAGCCATTGATCTCCCGGTGGTGAACTTCTGGAAAATGACGGTGGTGCAAAGTAGGAGCAGAGTCCCTGCTACGCACATTTATTGTCACTCTCTTACTGTCTCTGTTAAAGAAGGGGGGCCTCAAACTGTCCCTGGAATTAGGACCCTAACTATCCCTGTCCCTGGGGGGGCCCAAGTCTTCGACCTTACTATGCTCCTGTTAAACCCTGATCTGTCCCCTCCCCAGAAATGTAACGTAAACAAGACACAAAGACAAAACAGGAATAACAGAAAGCAACAAACATACAAACACTCACCAAAGGTAAAGAGATACAGTATATAGAGAAGGAGAGGAATGTACCAACCAAATGGGAATAGGACAATATGGAAAGCATTCACCCAAAACCAGCACGCAACAATCTCCAGCAGCAACAACGATCTCCAGTTCAGTACAGCATCTCCAAGGAGCTAGGAAGCAAAGCTTTCACTGGCAAGGCAGAGAAAGTTTGGCCATGTTTTATAGGGAGAGGTAATGACCAGATCAGAAGCAGCTGAAAATGGAGCTGAAAGTTTCTGACCAGCATAGAAAGGGTGTTTAACCTCTTCAGCACCAAAGGAAACCGCATCCATTTAATATGGGACACAAACACACAGGCTAAATGCAAGATCTGTGAATCACAATACGAAGTGATCTTCTAGCCCCAGATCTCCCAGGAGGACGTGACACACTCGTGACATTTATCTCCCGGTGGTGGACTTCAGATGGCGCCAGTGTCACCTCATGCGCAGATTTAGATCTTGGCTCAATGACAGCTGAAATTTTTATCATTACCATTTTGAAATCTGTATGCCTTTCTAATCTCTTTTTATTCAATTTTTGTGAAAGGAGAGGGGACCAAAAAAAACCTCAACAATTCCGCCATTTTACCATTTTGATTTTGTATTTCCATTTCAACGTTCATCCCATAGAACAATATATTATTATGACATTTTATTGACTAATAAAGTCGCGAAACTTAATAAGTTACTTTTTTATGTTTTATTTTTATTCTGGGATGGTAATGTAAACTTGAATATTTTTCACTTTTAAAAAGTATTTTTCTTTTTTTTCTTAGTCTCCCTAATTACCTGATCGCTGTTACACCCGAAGTTGGAACACATGTTTCGGGCTTAACAAAGAGGAGCGTATCTAAGCGGCTACCTGGTGTTCACTGGAGCTCCTGATGGTGGAGAGTCAGGTACGCAGACACGGATAGGACTCTGCCTCTTTTCAAACTTCTAGATTCTAGAACCTCTGCACAATGGTTACTGACATGGACACGGACTTGGGCTCCATTCAAACTGCTGGTTCAGGATCCACGGGTAGTACGGTTACTGACATGGAGTCTCAGACAGGGCTGATTCAGAGACTGATAGGACAGTCTGGATACACGGAACACTCTGATAGACAAACGTTCAGACACACGGATCTCGGAAACTGAATCAGGTACTGACTGCCCTCAGACTAGGGGACGAGGTTCAGGTGCTGGCCACATTGGGACCAGGGGTTCGGATTACAGGGACTAGCCAAACATGGACCAGGGGACAAGGTTCAGGCCCTGGCTTCACTAGGACCATGGGACTACGGTTCAGGACTGGCCATGCAAGGACCAGGGTCTTCAGGTTCAGGACACTGGACACACCAGGACAAAGGGACCTAACTAGTTGCACCACTATCACACTAATGAAACTCGTTGCTTCCATACCTCCCTATAGGGTAGGGTACCTGTTATCCAAGATACCTCCCAGCTATTGGCCAGAGACCATCTTGCAGGTGGGCACTGGCCCTCTAAGAACAGGGCTGCGCACGCATTAGGCACGCCTCCAGGAACAAGCCCAAGAAGGAGGAAACATGTCAAGGGACACGCAGAGCAACCGGGAGGTAACACGTGGCCGTGGCGGTGAGTCTGTCGACATCCCTGCATGGAAAGGGAGTTACTATTGCTTGTGCAATACACTAGTGTATTGCATTGTATTTTATCATTACTAATCTTCTATCCTTTAGTTGTTCATGGCTGCCAAAGCCAAAGGCATCGCACTGGGAACAATGGGTGCCGGAAGGTAAATCCAATTTCCCCATTTCCAACCTCTTAAATGCCACTTTCATGATTGACTGTAAAGGTGGAAAAGAGGATGTAATACCCCTCTGAAGTCCCATGGGTATGGTGGTGACCATAAAGAAGACACCTTGAGAGAGCAAGTCTTCGGTCCAGAGTGCGTTGTGTAGCAGGTAAGTAACCTGTTTGTTACAGATCCTGGTCACAGGCAATCATTGAAAGGAGGGGCGGGTGTAAATGTTGGAGAAGTGGACATAGTACACCCTCTGAAGATCCCTGTTGTTATATTCTGTGCAAATTGTATTTTTATTGTATTGTTTTATCCTGCTAATGTCTCCAGTTCCTGCTAGTCAGGGGTGTGAGGGTTAACTGTAGGGCCGGCCCAGAGTTGAAGTGGAGTAATGGGAACTACTGTCTTTAATTCCTGGTTTTTATATTCATATTGTATCACCGAGACGTAAAAGTCATGACATTTTGGAATCAGAGGACGGATAAACATGTTAATGATCTGTAAATGATGAAAAAAATGGAAACAACATTTTCAAAACATCTCGATCTATTTAGTACCAAGTATGAGCGCAACGTGCAGAAGTAACAGCGTCTCAAAGAAAATGGACTCTCAGCTTACTGTGGTGTCAGGGAAAGTGAGGACCAGAGTGAGAAAGCAGAAAGATTGTGCTGAGCTTTCTAACAAGTCTTTTCCTCACTGCAGAGGGGGATTCACATCTGCACAGCGCAGTACTGCTGTATGATTTCCTCTGCTGTTTATCTCTGTGTGATAACTAAAGAATGAGGATCAGGAATCCCTTTCTGTGTGCTCTGCTGTTTATGGGAGACATCTATGATGTCTCCTCCTTCCAGCTCAGAGTCAATTGCCAATTAAAAAACAGAGCCTGAGGAGGGGAAACTGGTGAACATGTCAGATAATGGCCAGAAATAATTTTATTCCTCATGTATATAGACATTGCAGCTCTTTGTAAAAGGTTATATGAAAGTTTAGTTACCCTGCTGGATAAAGGTGGCCTTAGGACAGGGGCGGACATATCGTTGGTACAGCCAGGGGCCCAACAGTTAACGGGGTCCATTTTCACCTCTTAAGGTGGTGGAACTGTGTATTATGATGAGCTCTTGGGCTGCAGAGGGCCCATATATACTGTTCTTGCGCAGGAGCCCTCTCTTGACTACTCTTTGGAGTAGAAGATTAAACGGGGTTGGAGGAACACCTAAAACTTTTCAATCTTTACAACCTCTTCTCTAAATAAGGACCGTCTGGCATCATAATCCCAACCATCAGGATCAAGCTGGATGAAGTTGCTGCCAGCCGCACATTTTTTCTGCAGTGACCTCTGTAGGAGAAGTTTGGTATTACATTAAGTCTTTAAATTCCATGTGTGATCACATAACATATGGTCATGCAAAGTCCTCCAGTACAGTACCCCCAGGCTACAAAAGGGGAGTCTCATATTTAAAGTTTCTATGCCCAAATAGGCCATCAGCATACCGATGACAATTTTTTATTACGGCTCTTCCAACAAATTTTTATAGAAGGTCATATAACCAGAACCAAAAACCCCACTGTGACAGACATTCACACTGAAGAACTGTGAGCAAATTTATTTTGGCTGAGAGAAGCACTACTTTTATGAATATTTGAGCATAGAGATGGAAAAAAAAATACACAGCGGATTTAAAGGGGCTTGACTTTTTTTTTTTAATATGGCCCATAAGAGATGACTGACTACTAACCACATGCTTGCTCTTGGTAATGGCTCAGACCAAATACATAAATAAACTGGGATAGGACTGTATATTTTGTAATGCCAGGCAGGAAACATGATTCACCGAGCTGTCAGTTCACCTCTTACAAGCAAGTATCTATTGAAAACTCACATCCCGAAAACACGACAGCATCACTGTACTCTGTAGGTGAGAACTACACCAACTTCATATGGAAAACAACTAACACCTAATGCCACAAAAACATCGGGTATCTGGACGCTCCTAGCTGGCCTACTCAGTGCTGGATTTACAGCTACACTGCTCAGTGGTACTGTATAATGACCTCCATGTTGCTGCTGCAGCTGCTTTCTAGTATTTACCTAACCTACATTTTTAAGTCATAGCTAAAAATTTGTTCATTTTCACAGATTTTTTTTATTTATTATTACTTTGGTCAGATTCAAGTTATTTCTGTGACCATTGTGGGTCTTTCTGTCATTAAACGAGGAGTACCAACAATTTTGACCACGTGTGTATTTGAAGTAACAATGAGATCTCACTTTGCAATGAGGAGGGGCAACAGCCTGAAACACGTGTCTGCAAATAGATATTCTGTTTTGTCTTTTATCTTAAGTCACAGGTCAAGGCTCATTAATCGGTCGATATTGACTTTTAGGATTGCTACTTTCAATACAAGGCACTAGAGTTCTATTACTCTTCCTCTCTGAAGAGGAAAAGACAATTTACATATTTAATTTCCCAGAGAAGCGTTGCATGGCCTATAAGTCTCCTTATATTGGAATACAACTCTCCACAAGAAGAGACGTCTGAGTTAGAGACCTCTCACAGCGAAATCTCTTGCTTTGCACTGAGGAGGGGCAAACACCAAGGAACACGTCTGCATATAGAGATTTTGGTTTGGCTTTTATCGTAAGCCAGGGGACAAGGCTCATGAAAGGGCCAATATTGAGTTTTAGGATCTCTACTTCCAGTAAGTGGCACTAGAATTCAAGTCCTCCTCGTCTCTGAAGAGGCAATTTTCATATCTAATTTCCCAGAAGACCATTGTATAGCCTATAAGTCTCCTTACACTGCCATGTGAGGCATTTCGCTCCCCACAATGACTTCCAATAGGTGGCACTAGAGTTCAAGTCGTCTTCGTCTCTGAAGAGGCAATTTTGCATATCTAATTTCCCAGAAGACTTTGTATAGCCTATAAGTCTCCTTACACTGGCATGTGAGGCATTTCACTCCCCACAATGTCTTCCAATAGGTGGCACTAGAGTTCAAGTCATCTTCGTCACTGAAGAGGCAATTTTCATATCTAATAATAATAATAATAATCTTTATTTATATAGCACCAACATATTCCGCAGCGCTTTACAGTTTAACAGTTTCAAACACAACAGTCATGGGTAACAATGTTAACAATACAGTAATAAAGCAAAATAAGACAAAATAAGACGACCCTGCTCGTGAGAGCTTACAATCTACAATGAGGTGGGGGAGATACAAAGTACAGGTGTGTATTTTCAATGATGTATTTACAATGATGGTCCAGCCATCTTCAGGGGGTGGGGGGTAGATGGAGATAGTGAATGGGCTACACACACACAAACATAAAATGAGTTTGATTAGGGAACGTGATAGGCCGCTCTGAACAAATGAGTTTTGAGCGAGCGCCTAAAACTATGCAAATTGTGGATGGTCCTAATATCTTGGGGTAGAACATTCCAGAGGATTGGCGCAGCACGGGAGAAGTCTTGGAGTCGGGAGTGGGAGGTACGGATTAGTGCAGAGGTTAGTCGAAAGTCATTTGCAGAGCGCAGCGGTCGGCTAGGCCGATAGACAGAAATGAGGGAGGAGATGTAAGGCGGTGCCGCACTGTGGAGAGCTTTGTGGGTGAGAACAAGTACTTTGAATTGTATCCTGTAATGAATGGGCAGCCAGTGTAATGACTGGCGAAGAGCGGACGCGTCCGAATAACGATTAGCTACATGGACGACCCTGGCTGCTGCATTAAGGATAGACTGGAGAGGGGAAAGTCGAGTGAGGGGGAGGCCAATTAATAGAGAGTTGCAGTAGTCCAGACGGGAGTGGATCAGGGCGACAGTGAGAGTTTTTGTTGTCTCCATGGTGAGAAAAGGGCGGATTCTAGAGATGTTCTTTAGGTGTAAGCGGCACGAGCGGGCAAGAGATTGTATGTGGGAGGTGAAGGAGAGATCGGAGTCAAACATAACACCCAGACAGTGCGCCTGCTGCCTGGGTGTTATTATGGTGCCACCCACGGAGAGGGAAATGCCAGATTTAGGGTATGTGCACACGTCCGGATTTCTTGCAGAAATTTCCTGAAGAAAACCGGAAATTTTCTGCAAGAAATCCGCATTTTTTTTTTCTGTTTTTTTTCCGTTTTTTTCGCGTTTTTTTAGCATTCTGCAAGCGTAATTAGCTTGCAGAATGCTAAAGTTTTCCAAGCGATCTGTAGCATCGCTTGGAAAACTGACTGACAGGTTGGTCACACTTGTCAAACATACTGTTTGACAAGTGTGACCAACTTTTTACTATAGATGCTGCTTATGCAGCATCTATAGTAAAAGATAGAATGTTTAAAAATAATAAAGAAAATTAAAAAATGGTTATACTCACCCTCTGCAGCCTCCGTTCCTATAGATGCCGGCGTGGTTCAGGGCCTTCGGTGATGTCACGGCTTGTGATTGGTCGCGAGCGGTCACATGAGCGGTCACGCGACCAATCACAAGACAGTGACGTCACCGCAGGTCCTGAACCACACCATCTATAGGAACAGAAGCGGCAGCATGCAGCGGTGAGAGGTGGGAACACTCCGGGGACATCGAAGGTGAGTATAGGACTATTTTTTATTTTAATTCTTTTTTTTCGACCAATTATATGGTGCCCAGTCCGTGGAGGAGAGTCTCCTCTCCTCCACTCTGGGTACAAACCGCACATAATCTGCTTACTTCCCGCATGGTGGGCACAGCCCCGTGCGGGAAGTAAGCAGATCAATGCACTCCTAGGTGTGCGGAATCCCCGCAATTCCGCATTTTTAATGAACATGTTGCTTTTTTTTCCGTGATGCGATTTTTTCGCGGAAAAAATCGCAACATTTGCACAAAAAATGCGGAATACCCTGTAAATAATAGGAGGCATAGGTTAGCGTTTTTTTCGTGTTTTTATCACGTTTTATAGCGAAAAAACGCGAAAAAAACGCGAAAAATCCTGAACGTGTGCACATGGCCTTAGGGAGGCTAGTAGAAGGCGGGAGCAGAAGAAGTTCAGTTTTGGAGAGATTGAGTTTCAGATAGAGAGCGGACATGATGTTAGAGACTGCAGACAGACAGTCAGTTCTGTAGTACAGCGGGGGTAAGGTCAGGGGATGACGTGTATAGTTGTGTGTCATCAGCATAAAGATGGTACTGAAAGCCAAATCTGCTGATGGTCTGTCCAATTGGGGCCGTGTAGAGGGAGAAGAGAAGGGGGCCAAGGACTGAGCCCTGGGGTACCCCGACAGTGAGAGGAAGAGGAGATGAAGTGGAGCCAGAGAACAGAACACTGAAGGAGTGGTCAGAAAGATAGGAGAGAACCAGGAGAGAGCAGTGTCCTTAATGCCTAGTGACTGGAGCCTAGAGAGTAGGAGAGGGTGGTCAACAGTGTCGAAAGCTGCAGAATTTCCCAGAAGACCATTGTATAGCCTATAAGTCTCCTTACACTGGCATGTGAGGCATTTCCCTCCCCACAATGTCTTCCAGTAGGTGGCACTAGAGTTCAAGCCAAGGCGATTTGCATATTCAGAGGGGATTTTGAAACAGATCTGCTTTGGAATCCGCTACAAAAAGCTATGTGTGAACATTGGCTTATAAATTGAATTGGGCAGATTTGGGATCCTTGAAACAAATTTTGTATTGGGGTCCGTTGGAGTAACTGTACAGATTTGTATTGTCTATTTGGTTTCGCTTTTAGTAGTAGTACGTTGGATATGTTGGGGTACTGGTGACGGTAGCTTGTATTTGGGGTGTTTTGCGTTCTTTAGTCACATTAATGTCTCCGCTGATGATATTGGGGTAGACGGATACTGTAATTATCATCTAATTCCTGGCATTAAAGTTTTGGAGTCTAGGCGGATTGCTCTGGCCTGAATTTTATTTTTTTGGGGGGCTGTGTCCTTAGTACAGGACTGAAGGGGGGGCAGGATGGGGCTAGCACAGCCCACCATGGAAGAATGAGAAAGACAGACAGCCCAGGCCCACCCACCCCATCCCTGCCCTCTGCTAACTTGTCCTGCACCCTTCAGATTTCTTCAGACCATCGCAGAGGCTGAAGCTCTCTCCTCGCTTATCCCAAGGTATGGGTTTTTGTTTTTAGCCTGCCTCCTCCAATAACGCAGCTGGTACTATAGCGCTTAGATTAATTACATTATCGCTCTTGGCTATAATAGTCCATCAGAACCAAGTAGGTGAGACAGAGGCGTAGCAGAGCCGAGTTTGTCATTTGATCCAACTTTTTGTAATACTGCATTCTTCTGTGGTCTTACATAGGACTGCTGCTAAACGGCAATCTGCAAAGCATTAAATTCAGCTCTGCTATATCTCTCCCTATACGCAAGGTAGAATATTGTAAGAGTCCGCCGAGGATTGCAGATTATTAGATCACAAACTCTTTATCTTATACACATTTGTCAGTTTCATCTTTTATGATGAAACTAAAATGGTTCTTAAAATTCCAATAGTTGCATCCACAGAAGAAAGTTCTATAGATTATGTTTGCCCTCTTGTAAGTCCATAATGTGAGGCTGCCGGTGGGGATGAGGAGGAATCTCAACAATCCACTAAGAACACTTCATCTGTGATAGTGGAAGTGCCAGGAACGTATATATATATAGTGCTTTACATAGGACTGCAGGCGAACCTAGCACAAATGCCGGTAATGGAGTGATGTATTCAAACCCCACACATTTTCTTCTACTACTACATAGATATATATAAATATATAGATAATAGATAGATAGATGATAGATAGATAGATAAATAGATAATAGATAAAACAGTTTGTCATGATCTATGAAGACACTATTTGCATATTTATAATACATGTCACATCTATCTATCTTTTTTCTTTCTATAGTTCTTTCTTTCTAAAATAGAATTTCATGATATATCAATCTATCTATTATCTATCTTTTATTTCTTATTTCTTTCTGTCTACAGTAGCACTTCATTGTTTCTTTCTTTCTTTCCTTCTTTCTTTCTAGCTATCATCTATGTCATATCTATTATCGATCTATCTATTATCTATCAATCATCTATCTAATCTATTATCTATCTATTATCTATCTATTTATCTATTATCTATCTATCTATTGTATATCATCTATCTATCTTTATTTTCCTTTCTATATACAGTAGCACTTCATGATGTTTCTTTCTGTCTATGAATTTATGTATGTATCTCATATCTATTTATATTCTTTCTTTCTTTCTTTCTTCCTTAGTTCCTTCCTTTATTTCATTCTCGCCTCTATCTATATCTCTATCTCATATACTGTATGTTTGTCTATTGTCTCTGTCTGATGTGATCATTATTAATATTGCGCCGCCTTGTCACGTTTTGGGACGCTGTATGACAGTGGAAAACAACAGACCTAAAATAACAGCATAAAAGTAAATCCACGGATGTAGCAGTGCCGAGTTTGTTATCTGTCCCAGCTCGCATTGATAACACAAATTCTTTCTCTGATTTTATAAAGAAATTCTGATAAACCGACTGTTATTCCATGTAATTATCCCGTCACGTTAAACAATGAGCTTCGTTCGAATGGTAAAAATGACAAAGTCAGCTCTGCTGCATCTAGGAAAGGGGAGTTGGGAAAAACAACATCTGTAAAAGCAGAGTTGCAGCTGTTGATACAAATCCTGCGTGGCAGGGTCCTGTGTGGTGCAGAGGGGAAAAAGGGGTTAACACGAGCATTGTCTGCCACATAAGCAAAAAGGGGGGAAGGGAGGGTGGGAGACAAGAGAGGAGGGGGTCCTGTTATGTGGGAGAGAGAATCCACTGTGCAAAGTTGCTGGGAGCTCAGCTCCACCCTGCCTGGCGCTCCTCTCACATTACTCAGGCTCTGAGGAATGCTGGGTGCTATAGTAACGTGGCCAGGTCCTCCTTCACCGGCTCATCACCATCATCATCACTGTCTTGTCTAGGATGTTCAGAGTAGTTGGTCTATCAAGGACTCACCTTTATAAAGTCTCCACTTACGGCCCATACCTTATTTTATCAGACCGTGTCCAATAAAATGAAAAATCCTCTCCTTATCGTCAGTCAAGGTTCTTTTTTTTTCCTTTTTTTATATATTTTTTTGTATTTTTTTTTACCTTTTATCACTTTCACTTGACGATCACTTCTAAAGATCGTTAAAGATGTTTTTAATTAAAAATGCCCTTTTTAAACACATGTTAATAGTTACCTTTAGTTCTTAAAATTTTACAACGTTTCACTCTGAAATCTTCATTCCTTTGCTCGTTTTCAGACCCCTTGTATACAATTTGTAGAGTGGTCCAGATTTCATGATTTTTCTCTCTTGAGAGTGTCCCTCCCAGTAATGTAGGCTGGATGTAAGGTCTGTGTCTATTCAGGGTGCTGATGTCTTCATTAGTTTATATAGCAGCACAGCTTCTATCCTGCACGTGTTTTTTTCTTCGTGTTCTTTCCTCCTTTTCTATAGCCTTTTGATCTGCCCTCCTTGAGACTGTTTACGCTTTCTCCCCGGCCCACGGTGTAGAGATCTGTGTAGAATCATCTCGCTACTGATATGTCGTACACTGAGAGAAATGATGTGAAGAGGAAAAAGAACCCTCACCAACAAAAGAAACAGCTCTGACAGATTTCTAACATTTTAGCAAAAGTAGGCAACTAGATAAATGACTCACAAACACTCCACAGCAGCGAAATAGTAGATAATATTTCGGTTGTTTTCTTTTGAATTTAAGAGGCAAAGAAACAATAAAAACTAAGTGTAAAGGGTCAGTGGTGGTGGTGGGTTACACATATTAGCTGCACTGGCTTGCAGGTAGATCTAGTCCTCTAGTGATAATCTCCTGCTGATAAAACACTGATTGTACTGAAACTACAGCAAACTGCCAAGCAGGTGACACATCGCTAATTACCATATACCATATTTTGTTATTTTTTAAATCCGCCATATAGTTCCAGAGATATAGACCTTTAGTGCTAATTTGATGGTCTTTACTAAGGAAGCGTGACTCACAGGGTAATAATGCAGAACATCCTAAAGACACGCCCCTGAGGATCCTAAAGAATTGTTTTTAGGTAGTATTGAAAGTAAAAAAATAAGTTCATACTCATAATAGTAAAACACTTTACTACGTAAAGAAAGGATCTGCTCGGGGAACCTTATTTTTGTTTCTTTTTGAAGACAGACTTTTTTTTTTATTAAATTAGCCTGGAGATCACTTGATTGTCATGGAACTGATTTTAAATATATACATTTTTCCTACAGTGGCCACTACTGGGGAAATGGAGTATTACATGCTAGTTGCTTAAATGAATATCTGTCTATGTAATTCATATATAGAGTTGTAAACTCTCTCCTCGATCTGGTTAGCTGATGGGACGGCTTTTCTAAAGGTATTGCTTTGACGAGATAGACCTTTAATTCTTAACTGCCAGGCATCCTCCAGGGGGTCCCAGTGGTCAAATCTCCAGCGATCAGGAATTTTTTCCCTATCCCTTGTATTGGGGATTACTTCCAAACTTTATATAACCCTTTTAATAACCCTTTCATGGCTTATATGTGGAAATCTCCAGACAAGTAATCAGCAGATGACAAACATCTAAACCCTGTATGAAAATTTTTGGCAGATGACATAAGGTCATTCATTACTTGATATCAGACCAACAGCCACAATTCTAAAGTTATTAGTCAGTTTTTAATAGCCTCTTGGACTCTCCTGGTATTTGTCTGACTCTATGGCCTCATACCGCAAACCCTATAAAATACCAGACTAGTATCCTATATTTTCTTTATGCAGCAGTACAACGCAAGCATGTGATGACTCAACAAGTATGACTGTGCTGAAAAAAACCTCCACGAGGTCCAAAAATTATCATTTGCCTGATAATTTTTAGACAAAACAACCCACATAAACTCAGAGAATGAGTAGAGATGAGCGAACTTTAAAGTCCAGGGTTCATAGCGAACACTAAGTGTTCGGTGCTGAACTCCAAACATGGACTTCTCCCGGAAGTCCATTTTAATGTTCGCAGTTTTGGGGGAAGGAGACAGAGAGGGAAACCGAGTTCAGGTCCCAATACATGTCAAAGGGGTTCAAGTTCTAGTTCAGGTAAAGTTCCGGAACTAAACTTTGAACATAAAGTGTGGTTGGGTACCAGAACCAGAACTTTCCCGAGTCCTCTTTTATCTGTCTTTTTCTTATGACCACAGACCACATCAGAGTTGAATGTGTAGGGAAACAAAGATCCTGTAAAAGTCAAACAGCGCAAAATTTGTAATGGGACCGATTGCAAAATTGATTTTTTATTTTACCCCAAATACATTCATTTAGGTAAAATAAAATTGTCCCCTAAGGTGGACAACCCCTTTAAGGTAAACCCACTTGTACATCGGATGCTTATGTAATAGCAGTCCCATTATAGCTTTGTTATTTTGGAAAGTTTTCTCCTAAAGTCTCCACTCAGGCAGATGCCACGTTCCTCCGAATATATGGCCGATGACGTTAGTGCGATGATCCCTCTGTACACAGTCCTACTTCACAGGTGGATTTTATTCAGGCTTCAGACCAAGATAAATTTCCTGCTCCTTCATTTTTAGCTCAGTATGGCCGCACCTGGGGGAACAATGTTTCACCATTTGTGCTCCTCAAAAACCCATGTAGCGTAACCTACTCCTTTGTTCTCTTAAAGGTAAAATTGCATAGTGCTTGTAAAAACGAGCAACTTTGCAATTTAGCCCTTATTAAAAATCCCCTCCATTCTCAAAAATGGAGGAATATTTTATTTTATAGCATATAGCTCGTCGCCTAGATTACCGGATACCTCTGTATTTCCAGCTTGGCCAGTTACGTAGGCAAGGAGGGCATGGCACAAGCAGGCACTATGCTGAAGCTAGCCGGATAGCTGAGTCCGACCAGCCTCAAGGGGTGCAAGGGGCGTTCAGAGACAGAACCGGGCTTCTGTACAAAAACAGTATATGGACTCTGTCCAGTCTTCTAGTTCATTAAATGCCCCTTTTATGTACTGCTTTGGGGTAGAAATGGCACCCCTTAACTTTTGGGTCCCTACAGTTTAACAAATGGTGCACCCTTGACCTGTGCTTCTCGGATGTTGCAGAGGTAACGTTACCTCTGCCAGCATCATGGTAGAACACAGTTTGGACCACACTACTTAGCCAAAATGTCAATCTTCAGGATTACACTTCACCCGGTAAAGTAGACTGCCAGGATTCAAGGTGGATTCATCTTGAGACAACCCATTTAACTTAAGTGTAGACTTAACAGATGTTGAGATTGCCCTCTAGACATGTTATTCGACAAGTTTGTGCAGGTTCCTCTGGAGAAAAACACTTTCATGGTGTGGAGAAAATCTTTTTATGTTCCTTCTTCAAATTCTAGTGTCCAATCCATTGCTTGACTCTCTCTGTAACTCCAATAGACGTCAATGAAGTGGTGGACACATCTCTCCGCTGACATCAATGGAAAGAGTCATTGACTTAAACTAGGAAACGGAAATCATAGGGCCCCCCAATCTGCCAATAGGCAATAGCTTCACACCTATTTAAAGGGAGTCTGTCAGTCCCATTGACAAAATATACTAAGCTCATAGCCTGATACTGACAGATGAGAAGTGCTTCTCCCACGCGTAGTGGCCACAGATCTCTGTCGTGACTGATGGAATGGAATGTGCAAATGGATCGCACTATCTCTAGTTATACTGCTTTGGCAGTGGTCTCACTTTTTATCCTGGACATCTGCCATTGGAAGCCCCAGAAATATTACATTTTTTGGCCTCTAAATAAAGTCCCATTTAGATAAGCGGAGAATTACCCGTAAATAAGTAAATAACCCACAAGCAAACACAACAGTTGTTTGTCAGATGATTGGACTGTTCATGACGCCATTGATTCCATTGTCCTCGGCAGCACATTGTTCGGTTTAGACAGGAGATGTGCTGTTGATAAAATGATATTCTAAGCACATAAAACAATTGTGTAAATGATCGCTTTGTGGGCATAGAATTGTGGTTGGCCAGTCTAGAGAGGCCATTTAATGTCTACTGATTGGCTCGTATATAGCCTTTGGGTTCCTTTAACGGCCATGGCTGTCTAGTCTAAATGGGCTCTGAGAGTTTAACTGGAAACGTGTATGGTTAGCTTTAGGGTAGCCATGTACCTTAGGTATCTGTCTAATTGCTAATTTGTCTCATGTTATCTCCCTAGATTCACCCATTCACATGACCATTCCACCTATGTCCAACCATACACATTAGATGGCTGTTGGCTGAATGAACAGCCATCTCAGTCTACTCTCCCATAGACAGGGACTCACTCGTTCGACAAAGAGCTCCTGTGATCTCTATGAGAAAGCTGCTGACTGACATGTCGGCCGGCAGCTTACTTGAGGGAGGACAACCCGATCGGAATTCCAAAATCGAATTGACATCTCCTCGACCATCAGTTGGATGGAGCCTCCATACATATTAGACCGTCAGCCAAACCCATCGATATCGGCGAGGTCCACTAACATTAGTCCACAGTGTATAGGTCCTTAAATGGATTGTCCGGTCTTAGGCTTCAAATTTTCGGCGCCACAAGTATGTGATTTGCATATATGCGGTCACATGACGACTAAACTGTTTCCCGCCTCGCTCAGTGCAAGTGAAACAAGAGACTAGACAAGTCTAGTTGGAATGTGACCGGAAGTATGCAAATGACCGCCAACTCCCGATGCCGATACCGGAGAATCCTGAGAGTGCGCAGTTGAAGCGATGTGAGGGTTCACAAGTCTGCAGTCACATAAAGTGACTGCAGACTTGTAGACTAAGGCCGGACAACCCTTTTAAGCCGCCGCCAAAATTATCTGACAGCAACTTACCTACCTGTTGAGCAAAATTATTGAGGTGATCCGTATCTTCTCCTGGTCATCTGTTCTGGTATAGAGTTTTTCTGCAGAACCATTAACAATGATCATCAGCTGATTATGTATGTGGGTCATGAACCCTCTCTTCCAACGGGATGGATCAGACATGTTGAAATCGAACATGCTCAATCTCTCTTTCTACTGACATTGAAATGTATTCAACATTAACTTATCCGCGAGCATTTACAAAATGGAAAAACAAAATTAAAACTTCCCATCTATGACTCGAAAGGAACAGATGTTCAACTCATTGACCAAAACGGGTTAACGGCAACAGTTGCTTCATCTTCCATGATGAATCCGGCCAATGTGTATTTCTCTGTCCATGAAATGTACTAAGTAAAATGTTTCCAGACACCGATGAGGCCGTAGAAGAAGTCTCTTTTCATAAACTTAGTTTACTCTTCTGAAATAAACTTGTTTTTTCCTTGCTGTGAGATCACGACGAGCTGAGGTTTGTTTGCTACAGGACACATTTCCCTCTTAGGAGCCTTCCAACCAAAATACATACTGTTCTGTACTTCTGTGTCAATGGGTTTGCGAGAACTTTTCATTGATATGTTGGGGGGGTCAATAAAAAAAACAAAATAGGGTTCACTTCATCATGGTCTTCCATAGCGGCAAAGGCCGAACGAGTTGGACTCTCACCACATATATTTCCACAAAGATTTTTAATATATTTTTGGCTGAAGTTATATCTTTACTTTTATACATTTTGTTTTAAGAGTTTTTGATTTCTCTATTTTTTTATTATTTCCTTTAAATGTTAATAAATTTAGTATGAGAAAGGAGCCTGTCATCAAACAGCCTGAATATATAGGGAGGTACCACAATCGTCTCAGCCCGGCTGTTGCTTTTGGTTAGCGAAAGTGTTTTCTCCCTCTGATCTGAAATGTGACTAAATAATCCTGTTTATTTTTGGGCTTGCGGACATAAAGAATGTACTCCCGGCGCGCGTTTGCCGAGTGCCAGGAAATGTCCAGAAAAACAGGGTGCCCCGGCCTGTGCAAAGCCTATCGGGGCATCTGGACTAAAGAAAGGCTGCCAAAAGTGGCAGTACTTTTCCACCCGACGCTCATGAAAGCCAAAAAGGCTGAACTGACCCCCAACCTGAGACACTGCACAGAGGGGGGAGCCATGGCCAGGGAATAGAATGAAAAGAAGTTTTTTGGCTGACTCCATCTGACCATTTTTACGGAGTGCACTGGGAATGAAAATGAACTTTTGTAGGTCAAACTCTTATTTAAAGGGATTTTTATAAAACAAGTTATTCCCAATCCATAGGAAAGGGGATAAATTGCTGATCACAGAAAGTCTGAAAGCTGGGACTTCCAACGATCCCAAGATCAGGACTCTGGAACTCCAAGAACAGGGTTCTGGAGCTCCATCCTGAATGGAACAGAGGTTCGCATTGAGCCCCATCCTGAATGGAGCAGAGGTTCACATTTTCAACCTCCGATTTACTCATTGTTGATGGGACTGTTAAGTACAGCACTCAGCGATATCTGTCAAACCCATAGATAATGAGTGAAGCTAAGGTCAAGCATGCGCACCTCCACTGCACATAGATCAGGGTTCATTCTCTGACAACTAGAGCCCTGATCTTGGGCTCATTTGTGAACCCAGTGGATGGATTGCCAGCAATCAACAAGTTTTTACCCATCGCACAGACAGGTAATATATATATATTATACTCAACTTTAACAGATGTTGTCGGGGAAAGAAGGATCCCAGTGTTGGGATTTCAGTGGGGTAATAAGTTGACCATAAGTTCTTGGCCGAGTCGGAAGAGATATCTGTTGGCCACACAAACATTATCGAATGTGTATGGCCAGGTTAAGTTAACACGTAAATAATAGAAAAATAAAACTCCTATAATAATTTTTGCTGTCAAGCCCAGGGGACTGAATACCATGATTTTTTAAAAGGGTGTTCTCAAATTTGGACATCCCGATCACTGTGGAACAGACTGCTGAGACCCTATGGATCCCGAGAACTCTGAAGAGTTCCTTGTGAATGGAGCAGTGGTCGATTATGCTCTTGATTCATTGGGATTGATAGGTGTACCAGGGGTCAAACCTCCAGTGATCGGAAAGTTATCATCTGTCCTATTGATAGGGGGTAACTTCCAAATTTGAAAATACCATTTTGAGGGTTGATACACACAGTGATGTCCTGTTCTGGGACCATGTAAAATGCAGCTTAACACCAAGCATTCAAATGTCCATACTCAGATGGTGCCCAGCATATTCTTTGGACATTCACTACAAATGGGAAACCATATTTTTTCTATCGGAGTACTGCCATGGCCATATTTCTTACCCAAATTTCAGACATCCATTTTTTAGGGATTTTTGGTAACAAATATTAGTATGAATCACAATCACGATATATAGACAATCTACCATCTTGCTGAGCCTCTTTAAAAATTAGTTGGAAAGTCCAAATGTGTGAGCAATCACTAGGAAATACAGTTCTGCTCATGTCATCCTTTCACGGAACCTGTAGAGATTTTTACTGCAGACCGGAAATGATGTCTTTTAGGGAATCCGACAGCAGGTTTTACTGTGTAATCTGAGAGCAGCATAATATAGGGGCAGAGAGCCTTATTCGAGCGATGTGTCACTTACTGGGCTGCTTGGTGGAGTTTTCATCAAATCCCTGTTTTGCCTGCTGTAGGTGTAGCAATGCTTTTAATGCTGAGCTGTGTATAATCCCGCCCACACCACTGATTGGCAGCTCTCTGTGTACACTGTCAGCAAACTGCCAATCAGTGGTGGGGGCGGAGTTACACAGATTAGCCTGACTGCTGTACACATGACATCTAGTCAGGCAGTTAAAATTTCCTGCTGATAAAACACTGATTATATTGAAACTACTACACATAGCCTAATAAGTGATACATCACCATGATCAGGCTCACTTACCCTGTATTATTCTACTCTCAGTTTAAATAGCAAAAACTGTTGACAGATTCACTTTAACCTGAAGGTGACGCCCTTGTTACCCGGCAATACTTGAAATCATTCAATAACTTCAAATTCTGCTCCTCTACCCGTTAGGACTTGTTCCATGCCCTGAGCAACTTTGTCTTTGACATTTGTGCTTGTGATCCCACTCTGCTAATATCTCATTCGCAGGGTCCAGGAAAGATCTAAACAAATGTCTATTTTTTTTCCCAGCCAGTAACAATGGGGTAGATTGCACTTTAAGTTTTGCTGCAATGCTGGAACAGTGGTTGCTTTTTACTCAACCAAAGTTTCATCACATTAAAGGGGTTACCCAACACTGTAACAATGACGGCCTAGCCTAAGGAAAGGTCATCAATGTCAGATCGGTGGAGGAGTGACAACCGCCAATCCCACCGATCAGCTGTTCTCAGTGTTGGCGGTGGCCGGAACTGCTCAGTTATGGAGCTGCACAGCGCAGCCCCATCGACTGTATAGTGTCCGCGGCCAGGTACTGCACATCCACTAATTAAGTCAATAGGGGGCAGATGTGTGATACCCGGCTCTGGCCACTAACGGGGCTTTGCTGTGTGGTTTCAGATGCCACCAACACTCGGATTGTTGCATCCCACCATCAGACATTGATGACCTTTCCTAAGGATAGGCCATCGATGTTAAAGTCCCGGACAACCCCTTTAAGGATATGTTCATAAATGCGTCAAAATGCAACAAAAACATGAATATTTTACCCAGCATTTTTTTTTTAGCCAACACTATGTAAACTATATACAGTATGTATTTTAGCCACATGTAAACATACCCTAAGAGTTCGTTCAGCCGAGCATATTAAATGGGCCCTCAGGGTTCGTGTGCACCATTGGACTGCATACGAAGAGCACACGCACCCATTATAGCCAATGCTATACGGACCATTGGTCTGATTTTCCGGACCTGACAAGCGCATGTAAATACCAAGCTTCTCCTGCACATTTACACACATTTGCTTTACATGCTACAATTATCTTGAACTTTTCTTTTTTTTTTCCAGATCAGGTAGCACAATGAGAGTCTGGATCTTCTTCGTCTTGTGCCTGGCTGGCAAAGCACTAGCTGCACCTGTAAGTGACCATTTACCTACTGTGAAATCAATCTTTTCTTGACCCTGATAGACTTAAGTACAGTTGAGGAAGGCAAAACCAACGTCAACCTAGATGACCTATTGTCCTATAGCATTGATCCAGAGGATCTTTTCCCCTGTTCTCGATCCCTGTTCTGCTGTGGACCAATTAAGAAAGTCGGAACTGCTTAATAGATCAAGCTCAACTTACCAGGCTTCTCAAAATGGACTAAATACCAGGAGACCTGACAAATTAAAGAGGTCTCATTTATAGCAAATCGAAATGATAGATGTAGATCCCACCTTGGCTATTTTCAGAACTCATATAGAATTTATGGGTATGCACCGCCAGTTTTCCATTCTCGGAGGCATGAGTTGAGATGTTCTTGAGATGTGTGCAGGCTCCACATTTTTCTGACATCGATGGCAAATCCTGTGGCCATAAATGTTCTTTTTAGGTCTCACCCATTAAGCTAAACCATCTTCCATTGCTGCATTGGCCTAAGAGGTTTTCTTGTCTTCCCAAAATGGCATAATATGCTATGTTTAGTTCTAGGTTTGTGTGTGACATTTATTTATCACATTCTCATTTTGGTCTTTTATCTTGATGTCTAGTTGAGTTGGAAATATTTGTGGTACCTTGGTGTTCACTAACTCAGTTCTCTTCTCTTTAATCAGCAACAGGATGCTTTGCCAGAAGAGGAGGAGGTGATAGAAGATGTTGTGACTGAGGTGAGACAACATAAGCATCTCATAGTTGTCCATTGAAAATCCAAAGTGCAGGATCCTTTTTTTCCCTCGCATCATTTGTTGGAGGAGAGTCCAGAGATCCCCATACAGCTTGACTTTTGGCTGATCTTGCCAATATCAGCCAACTTTAGTCTACTGTGTATAGGGCCCTCAGCATCTTACACTGAATGACCAAGAACTTGTCAGGTGCTTTGCTCATCTTCATGCTTTACTTTTACAGGAGACAGCAGTGGGGGCTAACCCCGTGCAGGTAGAAGTTGGAGAGTTTGATGAAGCAATAGATGAGGAAGAAGAGGATCCCACCACACAAGAAAGTAAGGATTGCTTTCAGCTGATGCTAAAGCATCCATATTTGTTCACGATAGCTTCAATGGCCAACAGCTTTATCTCCTGAATCCTCAAACAAATGAACACTTTGTTTGGAATTGATTACTGCCAGACACCTCTGGTGGTGGCTTATTTTCCCTACATACAAAAGAATTGAAACCCAACACAATCCTTATTTGTGAGGCCCTCAAAAACATATGATAGTTGAATGCAGCACGTTCAGCCAACCTTAATACATATGGGGACCTTAAAACCCCTCCTAGAGCATCCAGTAGGCTCTTGGAGAACGGTGAGACCTCCTGGACTCTTGGAAGAGTTGGCAAATATCTCAGGTGCAACTAAAGTCTCTCGAAAACCTCCTGGAAACCAGCAGTTCTTGTACTCCTTGTATTCCTGTTTGCAGTTGTGTGGCCATGACCTCACAAATTGGTAGACTAGGATCGAGAATTGGGACGATTATGCTAATTACACTTTAATCACACTCTGATCAGCATTTGAACAGATTGTGATCACAGTGTGATTTTCTCGGATGAGGAGAAGATAGAAAAATCAGCATGAGGAAAATATCGGACATGTGCATGGCCCCACAGAATAACATTCGTCCAGGTGCGATCCGATGTTTTGTCGGATTGAACGAAGACTGAAAATACAGTCGTCTGCGCAAGCCCTTAGGTTAAATGCTTTCATCAGTGCTCTTTGCTCACCACCTTAGCAATATGATTATATTACTGCTTATTTAGACATATCTACTATTCATAAGCCACATTTTGTTCCCCATAGATCCTTGCCTAAATCATCACTGCAAGCACGGCAAGGTGTGTGAAGTAGACGAGAACAACACTCCAATGTGCGTGTGCCAAGACCCATCTACCTGCCCTGCAAGTGTAGGCGAGTTTGAGAAGGTACGTCTCCAAACAGATCTTGTAAGTCACAGAGCACTCAACTCCATGAATGGAAAATGGGTTTAGACAAGACGTCCTAGAGTTCATAGATCTCATTCGCACCATTGGGTCCCAAGTTTAGATTTGTTCGATATTTCGAAGGTCCTGAGCAATGCAACTCTCGACAAATTTCATTAGATGATGAAAAAAAAGAAATTCATTCAAGTCATCCAGATTCGCTTTTGAGCCTGAAGCGACGTATTCAGAGAATTTGCACATTCCAGGATAGAGGTTGTCTGAATATGAATAAGAGGGAACTTTAGGGGACACGTTTCTACACATAATTTTCAATGAGTAAATGCGAAGATCTAGAAAATGTATTATTTATTTATATTATTACTATTGGAAATGTCATTGTCATCTGTGTACAATTCTTCCAAGCCTCATAAACATCATTTTCATTGTCAGGAAATGATCTGTTGATTATATTAAATTTTTATATTTAACACATATTTTTTTTAAAAATTGCTGTTTTTTTTTTTTTCACTTTTTCTTATTTTTGTTTATTTATTTTTTTCATGATCTAAATATAAAAAAAATCTTGAAATGTTCCTGTTCTTGCTTTGGCTACAAAGCCTAATAGTAGACTGATATTTCTAGTTCATTTTTCAGGAGTTATTTTATTAATAGGAAGGATTACAATGGCATTTATCATCTACTATCTCATGGGCAAAAATTTGGACCTAGACCCCCACCAACATGTTGGTCAGATGGACGGACCCCTGTAACAATATCCTCCTTCCTGGCCCCTATCCTGTAATAATGTCCTCCATCCTGTCTCTCTTCTCCGACACATCTCCAATTATTATTCTTACCAGCCCACCTTCCTGTAGCAAGCAGTGCCTTCTTCCTTCTCCACAGCTGATGTATTGGGGCGGGGTAGGGCACATATGTCAGTGACGTCATGTCCCACCTGTGCTTGGCATGCCAACATTAGGTGCCAGCCTCTTAATGTGATTGTGGTGCAGGGAGCCGGCAGCTCTCTCTCCCGTGATACATTTTGTCATTCAAGGACACACATTCAGCTGAAAACAGCACTGGCTATGGTGGCAGCACTGGCAATGGTGGGTCCCCTGACTCCACGACCTCAGTTGTGGTCGAATCCTCTGTAACCACAAATCGTTACGCCCCTGTTCCTGCCACTCTGCGCAGAGATCTTTGCACAGGTCAAAGAGCATGCTCAAAACATGTCAATAAACACATCTACATTTTTGCTGTCTAAGGATCTGTGTTATACGGACTGACCAGCAGCACGATACGACCACTGATCACTAAACCTTTACCAATCAGTGGTCAGTGAAGTGCCTATATACATAGGTAGACCAAAGTAAACGATGCACACTGAGCAATCTAATAGGTCGCTCAGTGCCAATAGTCCTGTTTACATAGGACGATGCTCCGTCGAGAACGATGATGTTTGGTGATCCTCACAATCCTGCAAGACAATCGTGAAATAGGTGTTTTTAAGAATAGTCGTTTACAATTATCTTCCAGTGTATTGCAGAATTCTAAATAATATTTGCAGCTAATATATGCGATACATTTCTGCCAGATGGATGCACACTAGGACGGAAGAACCATAGGATTTAAAGAAACAAACTTTATAATTAAATTGCTTGTACACTACTAAGACAACCCCCTTCTTAAACTAAATGTTCAGCCCTGATAAATAATAAAGCCTATACTCCCCTCCCATGCCGGCTCCGATCCAATGGTTTCGGCACTCATGGTCCCGGGGCTGGCATGCGGTGGAATGACACGTGCCACATCAGTGCTGGTGTCACTGTCTCCGCCTTCGGACAAACATGAACAGGAAGTCCGAAAGTCCGGGCTTCCTCTTCATATTCAGTTCTTTTGAAGGGGAGAAGATGACAGGCACAGGGGTCACGTGTCATAACACCACATCACAGGAAAGTGAGTGCTGACACCGCGGGGACAGTGCCGGCACATGAGATGAGTATAGGCTTTATTATTTTATCATTTAGTTTAAGAAAGTGTTGTCCTAATAGTGGACAACCCCTTTAACTTTTCGGTTCCTTCAAACTCCTGAAATTGAAAGAACTTCACATATTCTTTCTATGGCACTTACTAAAATTAATTTTTTTTTCCCATCCACCTTCTCTCGTAGGTCTGTGCCACAGACAACAAGACCTATGACTCTTCCTGCCATTTCTTTGCCACCAAATGTACCCTGGAAGGAACAAAGAAGGGTCACAAGCTGCACCTGGATTACATTGGACCATGCAAATGTGAGTAACTAAGATCTTTATCCCAGTGAACTGTTCCTTTTGTAGTAACCGGTACAGAATAGCGAAATCTGGCCAATTAATTTGCCAAATTGACTATTAAAAGATTATTTGATTAATATTTTCCAAGCAATGGCAGAAGTAAAAGGGGTTTTCCAAGTAGACATCAACAAGTTATGCCTTGAATATCCAATTGGGTGGGTGTCCGATGTCAATTATCCCTGCCGCTCACTTGAATGAAGTACCATCCCACTTCATCTGCCAACAGCTCTTCTCGGCTCTTTTTGAAGGCCAGATGGTCAACCCATTGAAGTCAACGGATAACCATGTGATTTCTTAAAAGCTGTGTGGAGTTAATGTAAGACAAATGAGCCAAACTCTTAAATGATGGGCAATACTATCAATACTTTCAGTTGCATGAATACAATGGTCAGTAGAAGACTAAAATGCTTCCTTGTCGAATAATGGGTTTTGGTTTGTAGACCAAAATTATCACTGGAATTGAGATTTCCTGAAAATGTCCTGTACTACTTTCCTAAACAATTGTTTTAGAATAAAGGTTCCTCCTTCTTGATTGTGCACTTATGGCTCACATTTTCCACTGGTGGCCCTCGGGGGTCATTTCATTTTGGTTGGCTGGTTAGAGCATGTGAAGAACGATGATTCTTACAGTTGCGAGGAGTCAGATGTCTACATCCTGCTAGCTCAGCGCTCCACATGAACTTAACCAATGAGCATTGCAGTCTCCCCCAGGGACTAATTCCTAAGGTTCACAGATCTGTTCTAGCCTGCAATGCAATGTTTTATGTGGAAAATTTAGCTCATTCTGGAAAAATATAGCTAGAGCTGGTTTTATACATGAGCTTTCATCAATTCCAAAAGTTACTATGAACACCCTCGGGGGCATTTTGTTTTTAACTTGATCTAAAAATATTTTTTTGCAATTGGGTTTCATTAAAAATTTTGCACCATGGCGCTTAAAAAAAGCACAGTGCTTAAAAGGAAGGCAGTAATGTGAAATATGAATTTAAGGGGTTATTCTAGAATGGATACTTATGACTTCTACACAGGTTAGGTGATAAGCGCATGATCACTGGAGGTGCCATCAGTGGGGGACAAACATGAGGCCAGCGCTTGGCTAATGGCTTTATCAGTCAGTTCCATACACTTTGAATGGAGTGGCATTCTTTATTTTGACATCTGCTCCATTCATACAGGGGACTCTGGACCAATGATGGAACCCCAGTGGTCATCTTTCCTGTAGAAGAAGCAGTAGCACTCATGTCTATGAGATGTATTTGGTATGACACTCATCCTTCTATACTCAGGGGTTGTCCAGATTTGGGGTTCAAATCTTCAGTCATTCTTTGTGACTGCAGACCTATGAATCCTCATAGATCTTTTTACTTGATTATCTCCATGGAGATAAGAGATGAAAAGGTTCCACAGTTGGAATTCCGACCAGTTGACCCTTCTCTCCTCCAACATCAGGGGACCATCAGAAGGCCCTCATTTACATTAGACTGTAGGATAATCCCACTGATATCGACAGGTTGGACCAACCTTAGTCTAATGTGTACAGAGGTCTCTAATGAAGACTATGTTGATGGTGCATCTAACCTAACTAGTCAGAGAAGACATTGAAAGGTCCTTGGGTTTCATATGTAATCTTCAACCTAAATCCTGTACTTGATGAGCAACACCATTCACTTTGCCCATAGAACTTTTGGCACTGTTCATGTGCCTGAAAGACCAATTTACAAGGCAGTCTTTGTTGCAGAAAAGTCAATTACCCGAGCTTCTCACACTTCACAGTGGTCTCTTTGTCAGAGTAAGAATGTCTATTATCCCGCCTGTTGTCACTTCAAGGGGAAGTATCTTTTTCAAAAGAGAACCTTGAAGAGTGACATTCTTGAACCACGAGACCTAATCCCTTTTCTAGAGTATGTACTGTATCACTGAAAATGGCCATACTTACCGACACATCGGCAAGTTAAAACTTGGATGAATACGTAGGTGGGCTGCGTTGCTGGAAAAAATAATTTCTTCAAAAATGATGAGAATAAGGTTTTTCATGTACAACGCGTTTCAACACCACACCGGCATTTTTATCAAGTGAAAAAAAGAAATGTCTGGGATAGGAAATTTGTGCTTTTTAGAACTGTTTTTAACCACATATCAGCCAAAAAAAGAGAGAATATGACATGACATAAAAATGATTATCTGAACAAGAAAAAAACTGACAGCTCTTTAAACTGAATAGATTAAATCAACCTGAAAATGTACCTCGTCAAGAATAAGGGTAAATGGCCCAGTCTTGTACTGGTTAATGAGCGAGTCTGATTTGTTTTTGGCTTATTTGTAGTATTACTTACAATTTTTGCTTATCTCATAGTGAAGTGGAGATAATCTGCAGCCAGGAGCCTGACAGCAGCCTCTCATAGACAACATAGGAACATTTGGCCGGGAGCCAAACATTCTTGTGTATGGAGGAGTCTGGGAAGATATCTGATGGTCGAACCATTGTTCGGCCAACAGCTGTCAAATTTATCTGGGGGTCTTAAGTTGTTGGCTCCTTGCACAGGATTGGGGTAAAGATTACATATGTTCTTCAATTGTCAATTAAGCTAGATGTCGATATCTAAAACTTGGGTGACTAGGCCCTCATATGAATTAAGCTAAAGTTGGCCAAACCCGTTGATATCGGTGGGATTCTCCAACAGTCTAATATACATAAGGGCTTCCCTACTGTTCCCTGACAGTTGAAATTGATGTCAGAGGAGAGAAGGATCGGCTTGGCGGAACAGGATTAAGGGTGAAGATTATGTATGATCTTCTATTGTCTTCTCTGGTCAAGTAAGCTGTCAATCTCTAAGATTTGATTGACTCCTTAAGACCTCCAGACACATTAGACTAGCTGAACGCGCCGGTATCCACGGGTTCGGCCAACACTCTAAAGTGTATAAGTGTGCCAGACAACTAACTGTACAGGTAGATGTTGATTTTGCGTCTCTGATTTTGGGCCGTCGAACGCTTTGTTCTCACAGATGTAAGCTACCAGCAGAGATGCCTCTTGGCGGCTTTTTCATAGAGAACAAAGAAGTGCTTGGCCCAGCGAGAGCTCTTGTGTATGAAAAATATGACTGAGATGGCTGTCAGCTGAATGATCAGCCGTGGCATCTTTTGGCCAACACTCATCCAATGAGTGTGGTTGGCTTTAGTAAATGGTCTTCACCAAAAGAGATGATGTTCCGTCCTCCATCTTTATAAAACTCATCTACTTTTTAACTTAAACACACAGGAAGTGAAAAAACCCTGGTGTCAACAAAGATTGGCTTCAAACATGGTTGTCTTTGCTATACCTTTGGAGCTCATTATTGAATCAGAGCCTGGGCCACTGGAGAATTCTTAGCTTCTTAGGCCACAGCTTACATGCACAGATTTGACTTCATTTCCTTCTTTCTCTACAGTCATTCCTCCCTGTGTGGACTCCGAGCTGAACGAGTTCCCCCTGCGCATGCGCGACTGGCTGAAGAACGTCCTGGTCAGCCTGTATGAGCGTGACGATGACAACAACTTGCTCAATGAGAAACAGAAGATAAGGGTATTGAAACAAAAAATCTTCATTTCCGGGACCATAACTTTTGGTTTTCATTTTATCTATTGCACTAAATGTGCTTTTGATCTATGAACAGACTTTTTTTTACCCAACATCTAAAATTACATCCCATAAGTCACTCGATGCACCCGGAAAATAGCTTTGTTGGGTAGAAGAACTGGCCATAGATGTAATGATCATTAGTAGTGATTGTTACTGTAGTTAATAATTGCTAAATGATTTGTTCCGGTTCAACCTGGTCCTTTGGCCAGATATCACGGTCCAAAAACATTCTTATGCGTTAGTGGAAAATCAAGGTTGGTACTCCAGTCACAGTTTAGTTTAGCATTGTATGAGATAAATACATTTGGAAATGCTAATTTATAATACTTCATAGAATCATAGAATGTTAGAGTTGGAAGGGACCTCAAGGGTCATCGTGTCCAACCCCCTGCTCAATGCAGGATTCACTAAACCATCTCAGACAGATGTCTGTCCAGCCTCTGTTTGAAGACTTCCATTGAAGGAGAACTCACCACCTCTTGTGGCAGCCTGTTCCTCCCAATTCAAATGATTTTCCATGGAAAAAAACGTTTTGCGTTTTTCCTTCTTCTAGACAAGCATTCATGTTAAAAAGAAAATGGTGATGCTGAATGTATTTGGTCAGCCGTGGTCAACAACAGAAACAGATTGGGGTCAATTCTTTTCCATATCTAGATCCAGATGGTACATTTTGCAACTTTTATGAACTGAGGAACTTTTTAGATCCAATTTCTATGTATTGAGTAAACATTGAGGGGTCATGTAGCTCATCTAGCTGGGAGTTTTACAGTCATATTCCACAATAATGTACCAGATCTGGTTTAATTCCAAAACTCACAAGCCTAATGTTAAGTGCTCCCTACTTAGCCCAGAATAAACAATATATTTTTGACTTCCTGACTTCCCAATTTGCTAGCACATAGGCTATCCTCTATACTCCGGGTCAAGAGACTGTTATTCTCTTGTAGGTCAAATAATCTGTGGTAAAGTTGATCTGCCACGACATTCTCCTTGCCAAATGATGAATCTGCTTACCCAGATCAAGTCATGGATTAAGACATAGATTGGTTTACCTTTTTAACTTATGGCTTTGTCCAAAGCAAGAACATTCATAGACCAGCCAGGTTGTGCTGAGAGCGGTCGGATCTCTAGTGTATGGATGACTTAAGAAAACATCAAATCAGCACTAGGAAGAGCGTTTTTTGACTAGTTCACAACTAAATAATATCATACAACAGGACGTCAATAAGAAAACATCCACAGAACATATCTCACTTTCCTACAGGTGAAGAAGATCCATGAAAACGAGAAGCGTCTTCAAGCTGGAGACCACACCATGGAGCTGCTGGCACGTGACTTTGAGAAGAACTACAACATGTATGTCTTCCCCGTGCACTGGCAGTTTGGACAGCTGGACCAGCACCCCATTGATGGGTATGTAGTGTGATTATGGTATAAAACCACAATTACAATTATTATTTTTTTTAAATTAAGACAAAATATGGTAGCTTTGTTCCGAAGTCGTCAGATATTGAACGTTGCATGTGGACCTATATTTGGATATTTTGGGCATGTATTGTACTACTGAACCAAACTTGTGCCGATTGTTATTAATTCCCTAAATTACCCATTGTTAATGTATTCTGCCCCTAGATACCTTTCCCACACCGAGCTGTCTCCTCTCCGCGCTCCTCTTATTCCCATGGAGCACTGCACAACTCGTTTCTTCGACGAATGCGATATTGACGATGACAAATACATTGCTTTAGATGAATGGGCCAAGTGCTTTGGAATCAAGGAGCGTAAGTACAAGTACCAGATAATGACTGGATAAACGTTCTACTCACTCACATGAGCAGTGATTATACATTTATCACCTCTCCTATGTATTTAATGGATCACTAAGGGGAAAGTTGCATTATGTACTTACTCAAAAGCCGATGGTTGTTGGTTTTCTTGACCATGTATGTACCATTTCTGAGTCATGGCCAGTTTTCTATCCCCTCTCCCCCATATTCATGAATATTCGGCTCAGCCAGTTGAGAGAGTTGAGTAATCAACACCCGACTCATCTGGCACTCAACTCATCGTGTGACTGAATTCCAACCAACCATGGATTTTGGAAGAGATTTGGATGGTCCACATTTTATCTAATGTGCATTAGGGGTTTATATAACCAATGAATAGACATAACATTTAGTGACATGCTCCATTTTTCATTGTTTCTTGCAGAGGACATCGACCAGAATATGATCGTCTAAGTGACATCGGCGGATTTTTTTGTCTCACCTGAAATTATTTGTGTAATATTTTATTTTGTATCTCCTCTTTCACATTCTAGTTTGTAATATTTGTCTCTCGGGGGTTGGGCGGCAAAACAAAAAAAAAATGGTGCTAACTTTAGAACAGATTTTATTAACGGTGCTGAGACCAAGGCAACAAGACGCATTAGTGCTTGGAGGAGATGACAGCGCGTCACCACTAGCTCAGAAATCCATTGTTTGACCAGATCAAATTTCTATCGTTCTCTTTATGTTTCTTTTCTCTGACTCCTGATTTCCGACTTTCTATCCCTCTGAACAAAGACGAATAGGGCGGCTTGCAATGCTAGCATTAAACCTCGTGTTGCCTATGTTCTCATTCTATTCAATGGCTACCCCCTCCCCGAATGGAGTGTTAAAGCAGGACTTTAACCCCTTCTCTGCTGGAGTAGCCCCCCAAGTTTTGCCGAGAGACTCTAGCAATGGAGGGGTTAACCCCTGACTGGTATGCAGGGGTGGGTGGGTGGTGGGATTTGATTTGCCATGTGGCCGGACTTCCATATCGGTTTGCTGTGGAGAGGTTCCATCAAGAGTGGTTCTCCTGGAATGTCAATGTTGATTTAGAGAGTTTGGCCTAACAATCGAAAACTGAGGCTCCTAAAAGAATAAAAAATTGAAAAGTATCTCCTTATATTTTGCATTTTCTGAAACTGCTTCTTGTCACGTGCTTTATTGTATAGATTGAAATAAACCATCATGAATATGATAGAATCTGCTGACCCAGAACTCCTGTAGTGTCAGGACTCTAGTCTATATAGCCTAAAGAACCAAACATATGTCCTGTGAACAGATCTTCTCATCACTTCTCATTTATCTAAAGCTGTTCTTGGAAAAGTCATCATGGGAATGCCCATTTCCTTAGAAACCACCAAATAGGGGCTGACTAGGGATTTTGAAGCCCCTGCAGCAAAATTGTCATGGGCTTCATATCATGTAATGCCTAATTCCTCACTGGTAGCCCGCTACTAGTATTCTGTGATCTTGGAAAACCCTCTCTTAATTGTGTTCCAGAAAGAAGCCGCCTTATCTCCTTTGTTTTCTCATAGACTTCAGATCAAAACAATCTTTGGTCCATCAAGAAGAAACTTTCCCAACCATACCCCATAACCCAACCTTGATTAATTTACCATAGGAGTCTTGGAAAGTCTTGGATGGCCTGCGCCGTCAGCGGTTCTCCAGCTGCAGATTTGTATGAATCACTGCAAATAGCAAATTAGCCATCCTTATGGGAGTGTAAGGAGGGTGATGGTATAAGAATATAGGAATCCTTAATGGTGCCTTCTACTCCTTAATAGTTTACAGGTTCCCCACTCACGGATGACTGAAGAAATAGAGTAGTGACGAGCAAACATGGTCGAATAACATCTTATCTGAGCATGCTCGGGTGTTATCTGAGTATCTCGTGTGTGCTCGTATATTATGTTCGAGTCCCTGCTGCTGCATGATTTGTGGCTGTTTGACATCCTCAGCACATATCCGTATTCCTTAATAAACAGGCAATGCCTGTATGTGTTGAGGCTGTCTAACAGCCGCAAATCATGCCACCACGGGGACTCGAACATAACGTATGAGTACGAAAGAGATACTCAGATAACACCCAAGCATGCTCAGATAAGACGTATTCCGAGCACGTTCACTCATCACTAAAATACAGGTGTACACATGGGATGTGCAAAAACATTTATATTCATAAAAAGTCAACAAGCTTGATGGTTACAGAGTCTCTGAAGAGGCAATGAACTTGAACGTTCCAACAATCTCCCAAGAAGCAACGGCTTGGTAACAACACAGGTGGACAATTGGTATTTATGACAATGGTGAGCTGGCACTTGCAACACTTTACATAAATTCATCACCGCCAGCAGTGGCATCATCTGACTGGAGTATTTCAAATATATAAAACATATCATAGCAAGTAAAAAATATGAGCCGGAGCATGCATTGGTATATCAGCTTATGCTCCGGCTCATTTCTTTTGGTTTTGCTGTACTTTTTTGTACAGCGGTGTGGAGCCTCTTTCTGAGCTAGGTATTTCATCTATATAACTGTTCACGGGCAGGTTTCTGAACAGTCAGGTCTGGGACCAGCTCTGCCCTTATCAACACTGAGGTCGGCTGAGACAAGATGAGGTTTTAACACTAGAGACAAGACCGTTCTGATTGGGTACACCTTGTCGCGGTGGGATGGCTTTTACATTTTTTTTATCAAAATTATGATAACTAAGTGCCCTATGTTATTTACATGTACTATTATAATTTTCTTATTTGATTATTACACGGTATATGCTCATTTCGTTTTTTTTCTTGGGTTTTACATCCCATAGCACAAGATTGCATAAATATGACAATTGCATAGTAATGAGGCAGTATAGGTCGTATTTTAATCTTAACACCTTTAACAGTAACTTATTGCAACTGACAGAGGATATCTCAGTTCTTGGCAGTTTATAATGTAAAGGGTTGAGGTGACATAAGTCCATAATTTCCCAAAAAAGGAAATGAAAATTTGTCCATGCTCGGGTGTTCTACGAGTATCTTGGGCGTGCTCGTAGATTATGTTCGAGTCCCCGCGGCTTCATGATTTGCGGCTGCTAGACAGCCTGAATACATGTGGGGATTCCCTAACAAACAGGCAATCCCTGCATGTGTTCAGGTTGTCTAACAGGTGCAAATCATGCAGCTGCGGGGACACAAACATAATCTGCGAGCACGCCCAAGATACTCGGAGAACACCCGAACATGTTGGGAAAACTCGAGTAATGAGCACACTCACTCATCACTATTGACAATACAAGGTCCATGAAAAAATGGTAGCTTGCCCGGTTTCATCCGACTGCTATCTGCTTTTTAGTTTAAAGGGGTAATCCCCTTTCAGAAATCTTTATGCCATACTCGGAGTTATAAAAAAATTAGTAATTTTTGCCCTCCCCGGGGTCAGCGTTGCCCTCTCTCGGTGTTTTGGTTGGAGTGCTGACATTATGACCCCAATTACTGAGCTCAACGACTCTTGCCGTCAACTGTAGCGGAGCTGCTGAGCACAGTGATTGGACGATCGACTGCAGTGCTGTTAATGTGACGCCACAATTGCAACCAAACGACAGAGCAGAGATGCATCACTGGGAGGGCAAGTAATACTCTGTTTATTAATACCTAACACAGCATAACGTTAGTAATCGACCTTCACAATGTATTTTTCAGTCTAGTTATGCAGCGAAAATCCAAGAAAACTCTGATTTTGTCTCTAAAAGATGAGGAATTGTAATTCTTTGCCAAATACCTACACATCAACAGTGTAATTTGATCCAGTCTGGTCTGCATCAAGCTGCCTAGTCACAAAAAGTGCGAATACATCAACCACGGAGAATGGAGAAGGAAGGCTGAAAGCTCTTGGCATGGCCAGAACTGGCTGGCATCCACCTTCTGTCTGAGACTTGCCCAAACCATCCCGAAAAGTTGTCATAAAAGGGTTTCCTAAGCTTCCCCGTAGCTAATCCATCAAAACCACCCTAGTTAAAGCCCAGAAGTAATCTTTAATGTCAATGCATACATCCTGGCACGGACCCTCCACTAACGGACACACTATGTCAGATATATAAAGAAACTGATGACTACTTAGCATTAACCCCAGAAGGACAATGCGATTTTTCATTTTTGCATCCCCCCCTTCCCCCCTTATTCCAAGAGCCATGACTTTTTTATTTTACCGTTGACATATCCATATGAGGACTTTCTTTTTTTTGCAGCATGAGTTGTACATTTGAATGACACGTGATGGCCT
This sequence comes from Ranitomeya variabilis, assembly GCF_051348905.1. Lineage (NCBI taxonomy): Eukaryota > Metazoa > Chordata > Amphibia > Anura > Dendrobatidae > Ranitomeya > Ranitomeya variabilis. Next base: position 649,412,211 of record NC_135236.1, on the reverse strand, counting down.
GGAAAGCAGGGAAAAAATATAAGTTCGGAGAAATTGCAAAAAAAGGGTCAACTCCACCATTGTTTTTTGGGTTTTGTCTTTACAACGTTCATTATACAGTAAAAATGACTTGACAATATGATTTTGCAGGTCAGTACGATTATGGAGATGCCAAGCATGCAATTTCTATTTTGATCAGACTTTTACGGATATGGAGGCATCATATACGTGTATTTTTAGCTTTTCTGTTATTTCCCTATTTTGAATGGGGAAAAGGAGCGATGATTCAAACTTTTAATTTAATTTTATTTTTTTCTTATTTTTTTAATTTATTTTACTTTATTTTGTAGTTCCCTTATTGTGTGATTGCTTGTACTATATACTGTGATACCATAGTGTTGCTGAATATAACAAAATTAACAGTCAAAGGAGTACTGTCATGACTGGCACAGGGTCTTCAACAGACCCCCAACCATCGTGGCAACCCATTGGCACCCTTTGATTGCATCGTAGGGGTTCCGATAGGCAATCAGAACAGTGTCTTCCTCTAGTTGCACATCGTAAATACTGATGTCAGAGATTGACAACGGCATCTAACAGGCATAACGGCTGCAGGCGGAGCTCCGTTCCACAAGCAGCTGTTAGAGGTAGATGATGGCTGAATTACACAGCCATCATCTGCCGGCAAATGCCAGCAGATGCAGTTTCCAAGAAAGGGAGCAATAAGGGAGCTATGATATGACATGCCGGTATGTCATAATTTGGTAAGGGGCTAAGAAAAATGAAATCCGAGCTCTGACTGGTTGATATGGGCAACAGACAATTTGTCTTTTAGACACTTTTAATGAATGAGGCCTACATTATTTTGAGCTGTCAGTCAATTGTAAACTGTCTTTTTTGCCTGTCAAAGCGCAGTGGGGTTAGATTCTGTAAAAATAATAAAAATAAAAAAACACTTAAAATGAATCATCCTCACCTGCTGTCACTCTCCTAGATCGAGTGCCGAATGCCCCATGGTCCGCGCCATTCAACCATTCACAAGACCACGGCGGCTTGTGATAGGCCGCAGCGGTTAGGTTACTTGAACCATGTACTGTATAATCGGGAAAAACCTCCAACGAAGGTTAGTAGTATTCTAAGGTTGCCTGGCTGACGCACTGAAAGAATGGCTACCATGAGGAAATTAACTTTATTCTTCTCAGCAGCCTCCAACTATCAGTCATCGAGGCGCTGCCAACAGTTGCCTTGCAGTATATAGTGAGCAGCAGCTGTAACCACACCTCAGCACTGACTGACAGCCGGCTGATGCACTGCCCTCATCTATGACTGAAAGCCAGAGGCACGAGAAGCAATGGAATTAAACTGAAAGGGAGAAGAAACAGATTAGATATTAGAAAAAACTTTTTGACAGTTAGGGTATGTGCACACGTCCGGATTTCTTGCAGAAATTTCCTGAAGAAAACCGGAAATTTTCTGCAAGAAATCCGCATTTTTTTTTTTGCGTTTTTTTTCCGTTTTTTTTCGCGGTTTTTTTAGCATTCTGCAAGCGTAATTAGCTTGCAGAATGCTAAAGTTTTCCAAGCGATCTGTAGCATCGCTTGGAAAACTGACTGACAGGTTGGTCACACTTGTCAAACATAGTGTTTGACAAGTGTGACCAAATTTTTACTATAGATGCTGCTTATGCAGCATCTATAGTAAAAGATAGAATGTTTAAAAATAATAAAAAAATAAAAAAAATGCTTATACTCACCTGCAGACCTCAGCGGCGTCCGTTCCGTATAGATGGTGTGTGCGCGCAGGACCTTCCATGACGTCGCGGTCACGTGAGTGGTCACATGACCGGTCTCGACCAATCACAGGACCGTGACATCATCGCAGGTCCTTCACCGCACACCAGCTACAGGAACCGAAGCGGCAGCATGCAGCTGAGAGGCGGGAAGACATCGAAGGTGAGTATATGACTATTTTTTATTTTAATTCTTTTTTTTTGACCAATTATATGGTGCCCAGTCCGTGGAGGAGAGTCTCCTCTCCTCCACCCTGGGTACCAACCGCACATAATCTGCTTACTTTCCGCATGGTGTGCACAGCCCCGTGCGGGAAGTAAGCAGATCAATGCACTCCTAGGTGTGCGGAATCCCCGCAATTCCGCATTTTTAATGAACATGTTGCTTTTTTTTCCGCGATGCGATTTTTTCCGTGGAAAAAATCGCAACATTTGCACAAAAAATGCGGAATACACTGTAAATAATAGGAGGCATAGGTTAGCGTTTTTTTCGCGTTTTTATCACGTTTTTATAGCGAAAAAACGCGAAAAATCCTGAACGTGTGCACATGGCCTGAGGGTAATCAATGAGTGTGCGGTGCCCCAGAGTCCTGGTCATCGCAGTGGTATTGCTTTCCTCTCGGGGAGAGTGATGCTACGTTTCTACGTTTGGAGGCAAAGAAGGATAACTGCATCCAGGTATCACAAACATGCAACATGTTTCACACTCCAGGCCACCAGGGGGAGCTCCTGCTCCTATTTATTAAGTCACTCCCCACATAGGTAAAACTGGTCGCCTGTAGGGAAAGTTAGTTAGTTGCTGGCTGAGCTCAGATCATTTAGTTGGTCCCTGACAGGGGTGGGATCCTGTCAGCGAATGAAGGAGAAAGGACACGGAGCTGTGCATGCCCTCAGAGCTGCAGCTCCCAGAACGAGACATTCAGAAGGAGAACTGTATGTGAAGGGAGTCCCAGCAAAGGAGAGGATACCAGAAGGGACCAGCCCTACACAGGCTGCCTCCTTCTGAGGCTCAGAAGCCCGGTAGCCGGAACACCGAGGGAGTAAGGACCTTTATGCTTTGCTCCAGAGACCGGCAGACAGCTAATTGCAAGTTACCTGTCCACCCTACACCCAGGAGGCAAGGTGGCAACCCATTGAGGCCGGGGCATGCTAGAGTCCCTATAAACAGCCTCAAGCTACCAGTCATATGGGTATTTTCCTATCCTATATGGGGGACAGAGAGAGAGACACCACATCTGTGAGACCCTTATGTGAAGCCATAGGCAGTAAGGGACTACACCACTGCAGCGCAAGGGAAGGCTACTGATTTCCACCTGGACAAGGGGACTCTGGTCTTGCCTCCAAACTGGCCAGATCCTGCCTGCCCTGTGATCTGGTGCCCTGGACTGTGGATGCTGAAGTCTTCAGTAAAGGTAAAGAGACTGCAACCTTGTGTCCTTGTTCCTCTCTGCGCCTCTCACCATCCACCATCTACACACCGGGAAGCCCTGGGGATATACTTTACCTGTGGGAAGGTACACCATCTAGCTGCCATAACATCACCCCAGCGGATCCCTTAAAGTAGCGTCGGTCACCCTGACCGAATACTACAGGTGGCGTTACGAACATTCCCCTTAACGACCTTTCCCTTTTACACGGACGTCCCAGGGCCACCGACCGGGTCAGTCAGCCACCATGTCATCCCCCTGTGAACCGAAGGACCTGGTACCGAGTACCCCACGGTCCCATGGGGGCGATCCATTTTGGCATCACGAACAGGATCTACTAAAGCCTGAAAAATTGGGTCATGTGAGCCTAAAGACTGTGCCAGAACTGTGCCCAACCGTGATTTGTGCTAAAAGACTGTGTGACTAATGAACCGTTATTTGCCGCCAAAAATTCCCACCAAAACCGCCGCCATTACAGCGCCACGAGGAGCGCCGGAGAAGAAGGGCCTGCCATCGTGGGCGTGAACCAACTGAGAAAAAAATAATGGCCGCCTAGTCCAAATATCTCTGCACCCTGAGGACGTGTCCGTCAACAGCAGAGATCCGCCTCCTGATTCTAAATGGCGGGAGGAGACCAAGAAGAAAGAACCGCCCCTGGAGGAGAGAGCGAGAAAGAGACCTGGACGGAGAGAGCCACGTTGAAGACGCCATGGCCAGCAGCCCGGAACCAGAGCGTGGGGTGTAAGCGGAGGACTCCCCCAGCCCCCTGGAAAGACACCAGTCGGCCCTGAATTCCTGCAGGCCGGAGTGGAGGAGCTCATTGACCAGCTCCTGCAGATGCAGCTAAATGCTGGGACCACCCGCAAGCTAGCACCCACGGAAGCCGTGCAGGAGCCGTGTCCCGTCCAGCAGCCCTTACCATCGGAGGAGCCTGGCACCGGAGATACTGCGGAAGGTAGGAAAGACACCCCTGCTCCGGTAGCCGAAGACCTCCTAGTGGGCCCCGTAGCTGCACCACGCTGCCGTGGGTCCGCCCGACTCCAGATCCTGGAGGAATGGGACCAGGTCACGCGGATGGAGAGCTTCATGAAGGCTCCGATTGCACCTACCACCTTGCCAGGTGAACTATATGCGGAGAAGACCGTGTATCGTTGGGTCAACCCTGGACCCGACCTCATGGGGTTCCCCAGGACCGCTAAGCAGGAGGGAGACACCCTAGAGGTCCTGAGCTGGGACGAGTACCAGCGGCAGCTCGCCCACAAATGGGAGGCACAGGAGGAAGACCACCAGGCCCAGTGCAGAGCCTTTGACAAAAGGGATCTGCAGGCTAAGGCCCAGGCCCACAAGGACTGCTCTGTTTACCAAGCCCTGCGTAAGCAGGGCATAGTAGTGACCTTTGAACTAACTGGAGGCTGGGGCTTCATCAAAGAGCAGGGACTCTATGTGGAGATCTTTGTTAACAGGAGGGACGTGGAGTCTCACCTTTGGGAAGAACACCCGGATAGGGATCTGTATCCTGGAGATTGTGTCACATATACCAGACATTTTGGCGCCAAAGGGTAGTTCGCTCTGAATGTGCATAAATACCAAGACCCAGTCACCAAGCCACCTAGCACCAAGAAGCTAACGTGCCACCTCATGCATTCACAATGCCCCCTTGTGCCAAAGCGGCCACAGCCATTACTACCCCTACAGTCACTCCTGCTTGTACCCTTACCAAAACGATAGTATGCACCATCACTACTACAGAGACTGCAGTAGCCACAGGACCAACCATCACCTGCACCCAAGCTGTTGCGGAACAGAGATCAGTGGGCACCCAGACCCCCATCAGAAGTGAAGGCGCCCCATACGTAGCACCTGGTAGCCGCCCGTACCCTAAAGGACTGCCTCCGCCAGTGCTACCTCCGGAACTGCTATAAAAGAACAAGACCTGAACAATGACTGTAAATAGTTAATTCTTCATCCTTTTGCTGCTAAAGTTCATTGAACTCGACCAGGGTTATTTCTTAAAGGGGTCCTCAGTTCCTGGAGGATCCTATGTTTTTGCACATGTTTGCACGAGTTGCTTTAAAGAACCTTAGAGTCATGGACAGTGAGTGGCTCACAAACTGTTCCTGTATATAGTTTGCACTTTCTTAAAAGTGCTCCCTACTGGTTTTACAAGAGGAAGCTTTTACAGAGACTGCTTCCATAAAGACTGTTCTAATGTTGCTAGAAAGTGTTTTGTTTTACAGAGACCTGAAGAAAAACCAGTTTGGCGCGGCAGGATTCCAGGTCTAGATACACGCCTTGTAGCCCGCCCAAGGCCAACATTGGGGGTTAATAACGGGTCCCTCGCCTCGTTCCTGCTGTTACAGCGTTATTGACTGACTTGAGTATTAATACTTTGCACTACCTCATTAAGAAAGACTTAAGTTCACCCTAAAAGGGAATGTTTGCTAGTTGCACTTTGCTAGAGTATATTAAAGAGTTAATATACTAAATATAGTAATGAAAGCTGAAGTTTGAATTCAGTCAGAATGGTGTTTCAATATAGCCAATAGTGAATATTGATGTCCTGATGCACTCTTGATAAAATAAAGAAAATAAAGTAACCCGCGGGAGTTAGTCGAAAACTTTGCACTTGAAGAAGAATAAAAGTAGTAAGATGTTGATTTGCACTTGAATAAAGATAGAATGTTTGCCTTTGCACTTAACAGATAGTATACCCGGTCGGGTAATTGTATTTCATAGTTAGTAACTGTTCACTCTTATTAAAAGTGTGCACACAATGTAAATATGTTTTTGTTATGCAACATTCAAGAGTTCTCACCTCCTATAAAGGGAAGCATCAGTTTATATTAATTTCTTTTATAGCATTTCAAAAATTTGTATGTCTTTTTGCTAACCTGTAATTGTTGTTTTCTTTTCCCAGTCCGGGAGTACTAGATTTAACCGGGGGGTCCTGGTCGTCGCAGTGGTATTGCTTTCCTCTCGGGGAGAGTGATGCTACGTTTGGAGGCAAAGAAGGATAACTGCATCCAGGTATCACAAACATGCAACACATTTCACACTCCAGGCCACCAAGGGGAGCTCCTGCTCCTATTTATTAGGTCACTCCCCACATAGGTAAAACTGGTCGCCTGTAGTGAAAGTTAGTTAGTTGCTGGCTGAGCTCAGCTCAGTTAGTTGGTCCCTGACAGGGGTGGAATCCTGTCAGCGAACGAAGGAGAAAGGACACGGAGCTGTGCATGCCCTCAGAGCTGCAGCTCCCAGAAAGAGACATTCAGAAGGAGAACTGTATTGCAGCGAGCGTGAAGGGAGTCGCAGCAAAGGAGTGGATACCAGAAGGGGACCAGTCCAACACAGGCTGCCTCATTCTGAGGCACAGAAGCCCGGTAGCCAGAACACCGAGGGAGTAAGGACCTTTATGCTTTGCTCCAGAGACTGGCAGGACAGATAATTGCCAGTTACCTGTCCGCCCTACACCCAGGAGGCACGGTGGCAACCCATTGAGGCTGGGGCATGCTAAAGTCACTATAAACAGCCTAAGCCACCAGTCATACGGGTATTGTCCTATACTATATGGAGGACAGAGAGAGAGACACCACATCTGTGAGACCCTTATGTGAAGCCATAGGCAGTAAGGGACTACACCACTGCAGCGCAAAAGAAGGCTACTGATTTCCACCTGGACAAGGGGACTCTGGACTTGCCTCCAAACCGGCCGGACCCTGCCTGCCCTGTGATCTGGTGCCCTGGACTGTGGATGCTGAAGTCTTCAGTAAAGGTAAAGAGACTGCAATCTTGTGTCCTTGTTCTTCTCTGCGCCTCTCACCATCCACCATCTACACACCGGGAAGCCCTGGGGATATACTTCACCTGTGGGAAGGCATACCATCTAGCTGCCATAACATCACCCCAGCGGACCCCTTAAAGCAGTGTCGGTCACCCTGACCGAATAGCACAGGTGGCGTCACGAACATTCCCCTTAAAGACCTTTCCCTTTTACACGGACGTCCCAGGGCCACAGACCGGGTCAGCCACCGTGACATCCCCCTGTGAACCGAAGGACCCGGTACCGAGTACCCCACGGCCCCATGGGGGTGATCCAAGTGGAACAGGCTGCCATTAGAGATGGTGAGTTCTCCTTCAATGGAAGTCTTCAACCAGAAGCTGGACAGACATTTGTCTTAGATGGTTTAGTGAATCCTGCATTGAGCAGGGGGTTGGACACGACGACCCTGGAGATCCCTTCCAACTCTAACATGCTATGATTCTATGATTTACTCATATGGTCCAAAGAGACCACTTGGGTCCTCCTATACTCCAGGAGTCAGGTGTGAAGGCAACTCCTACACCCACTATAGTTAGTCATACTCATGGACATCTGGAAGGCCCATTATCAGCATGGAACTGCCTCGTCTTGTCTCTACCGGCCTCCCTATTTATAAGTGATGATGTGAAATAATATTTCCAATACAATATTATCTAAGCTTTGCAGCTCCTTACAGACACCAGGATGATGTGTTTGGAGCAGTGACAGCGGCTACTTTATCACAGGGAATGTGTAGTAAAATTCCCTACAAGCCTGGGTCACGTGGGCAATCACCAGCTGGTATCTCCAACCTAAAAACCCATACCATTCCCCCAACCTGCTATCCATCAGTTCCTTCACAGCCTGTGACTCCAGCTGTAACTGTTCCTCCTCCGGCTGAGAACTACATTCCTTCCCACTGACTTCTCCCAAGTCTCTGCCAGCAGCCAACCTCAGACAGCAGATGTGATCATGTAAGAAAAGACTTGCTAACCCCTGCCTGTCCGGAAAGCCTCATTATTTCCACTGCAGCATTGTCATTCTTCGCATTCACCATTCTCGATGGATATCAGGCCCTATTTATCATTTGCAATTCCTTGAAGGCATTTTCCTTTTTTATCTTTTGTACTCGCTGCCGTTTTTTTCCTCCAAATTCTCTTTATTTTTCGCTTTAACCAATTTTTGACACTTTTCCGCACCAAAAGTCCTTTAAAAAGTTGCGTGTTAGTCTACAAATGCGTCAAACGTAAGCATTACTAAAGGGAGTGAGATGAACATTCAATGCGTCATTTCATGGTGTCGCTGTCTAATATATCTGAAACACGCAAAGTTGCAGAGAAAAAAAAAAGACATAAAAAAAGAAAGACAATGTAAAAAGTGGTATAAAATATATAAAGAATAATTCTAAAAGCACTAAAAAAAAAAAGCAAATTACTCCGGAGATATAGAGAAACAGCAATGATGAGTTGGGGCCAATTATATTTAGCTGTCTGCAGAGCTGCGCTCATACTGCAGCTGTCCTGTAGATGTAGGAGAACATAGACTTTCATGGTTAATGCATTTCCCTGTAGAATAAAGGGAAAGTCTTGGGAAACTAATCTTCTAAGACGCTTGTCAAAGGGGGAAAAATCGACTACGGTTTAAGATCACAAAGTTCACCAATTTAATTTTATCATATGTTTCAGTCTGATTGAATTTACACTTTAGTATTAAACTTGTAAAACCTATTTTAATTATTTAAAATAATTATTTCATTAAAAGTAGTATAGTTAAGTACATATTACCAGATTTTACAATATACACTGTACAGTATACATTCTTAATCAGATCTGTTAGACCTGATGAGGCTGGTGTATCTACTTTATGAGTCCAGGTAAAGAATGAGAGAGCGCGTGAGCCCAAGTGTATTCAGTCTCTCGCCCCACCCAGGTTTAATAACAGTTGCAGGTGGTACTGAGTAGTGTGAGATCTCAGCAGGGAGGAGGGACACTGAGAAACAGACAGGCTAGGTGGGCAGAGATCGATTATAAAGGTATTATAAGGATCAATACAGATTCTTGCTATGGGGCCCCATAATTTCTATGTATTGTGAATGCTGAATAAAACGTCTGGAGAATCCACCTCTCCAGGTGAGACATAACATTACCAAACATTCTTTCCGGGTCATAACAAATTAGGAAAGAGTAAATATGTTTAGATGATTAGCTGTATATTTTTGTAATGAGTGAATCTCAGATTTTCCATTAAAAACTGCATATTTCTCTGGGGAGAATGTCTTTAGAATTCCATGAAAAAAGTTAATTATTCCTCAATGGGAAACAATAAAATGATTATTTTGTACATCCAAGACCAAGGCTGAAAAACCTCCTGGGTGCTAGTTCTCACTGCTCCCCACACCCTACAGAGCAGGACTCACTTATACCCCTGGGTTCTCAGATAGGATAGACACTTTTAAAACATTCTTAGAAAACAAATGTACCCATATACTGTTACCTATGTGAGTCGCCCACCAGGGCAGCGGGGTACTCGGCACCGGGTCCGGTCACTATTAAAGGGGATGTCACGGTGGTTGCGACCCGGTCCATGGCCCTGGGACTCACTGTAAAAGGGAAAGGTCTTTAAAGGGGAATTGGGAATAAGTCTGTTGTGACACCACCTGTGGTGTTCGGTCAATAGGGGGACTGATGCTACTTTAAAGGGGTCCTCTGGGGGATGTTGTTGCAGCAATGATGGTGACGCTTCCCACAGGTGAAGCGGGGTCCCCAGGTTTCCTAGAGTGTATGGTGATGATGGTGTTTGCCGGTCAATGAGTAAAGGACACAAGTTGTAAAGTCTTTACATTATTTACTGTAGTTGGCAGGCCACAGTCCAGGGCACCGGCAACAGGTGAATTAGGAGTCCAGACAGTCCAGAGACAAGTGAAATCCCCTTGGCAAGTCAGGTTGACAGCCTTCCACTGTGCGCTTGCTATAGTCCCTTGCTGTCTGTAATGTCCTAACAAGGTCCTGGTTTTTTCCCCTGTCCTGGGACAGGTACCTGTATGGTAAGGCAGCTTGAGCTGTTCCTTCTGGGGTCTCTGCACGGCGACTCCAGGCTCCATGGTGCTGCTGTACCACAGGCTTAATTTGGGCAGTATATCTGTAGTTCTGTTCCCTCTGGTTCTGCTAGGTGTCCTACAGTTCCACACCGGGCTCCCGGTACCCAGTTTCTGCACTTTGGCTCCTCGGAGGCCCACTTGCAGCCTCCTTGAGCCCTAAAATCTCTCCTCTGCTCCTTTCCTGTCTGCTCTCCAGACTCAACTACACTCACTGGTCTCTCTGGACCAACTGTCTGACTCCTCCATCAAACCAGGATCTTTATTCAGGGAAGCTGCCCTAAAACAGGGTTTTGAGCTCCCCCTCCTGGTCTGGATTCATAAAGTATGAGGATACCTGACCATCAAACCTACTGTATATGAGCTTGTTGATCATCTTAATCTAAACTCTATCTTCTGACAAGACTTTTCCCAACATTTTGGAATATGCCTCTAGGAATTTTTACTAGTTTCATCCAAAACAGCATTTTTGAGGTCAAGTATTGGTGCTGAATGAGCGGGTTTGATACTAGTCTTTAGTAAAAATAGGAGACTTAACCCAAACTCAAGAAAACAATCTCACATCATTATCCCTCCTCTACCAATTTCATTGTAGGAATAGTGATGGGCGAACCCAAGCGGTAAAGTTCAGTGTCCGTACTGAACACCTAGTATCCATGTTGTTTGGGTTCGGCAGCCCGCACATCCGTTGTTTCCCATACTGTCATATGTGTGACAGTGCGAGAAATACCGGCTCTGATCAGCGACAATTTCGTTACTGCCAATCAGAGCACTGCGGTTTTCATGCATGAACAAATGACAGTGTGTCAGCCAGCAGCTGTGACCAGCGGTATAAAGGTTACCGCTGGTCACAGGCATCGGCTGATGAGAGTACTATTCCCATCACTGTACGCCTGGTCTCGCTGATAGCAGGGAGAGCAGGCATACAATGATGAGAGTATTCCTCAGCTGGCACCTGTGCAATAAACAAATAATTTTTAAAAAATATTGCCCTCTATTTCTGCTATCCAGCTCAGGGAAAACGGACACATGTTGGCTGCAGCCCTCAGTTATCTTGGCTGGTTATCAAAAATAAAGGGGTCCTCATGCCATTTTAAAAAATTATTTAAATACTTTAAAAAAATGGCATCGGGTCCTCCCAATTTGACAAGCAGCTAAGCTAAAGCAGACAGCTGGTAGCTGGTATTCCGAGCCTGGGAAGGTGGCATGAATATTGGCCCTCCTCAGTCTAAAAATAGCAGACCGAAGCCTTCCCACAAAAGGCGCATCTATTTGATGCACCAACTCTGGCGCTTTGCCTGGATCTTTTCACTTGCCCTGGTGTGGTGGCAAGAGGCGTAATATTTGTGGGGTTGATGTCAGCTTTGTAAAATAAAATGTACTGCCTTATTTGACTGTATACGAGTTGGTGACTCTAGGTTCAGCACCTGTTCACACTTAGGGTACCGTCACACAGTGCCATTTTCATCGCTACGACGGCACGATTAGTCTACTGTATGTTTGGATGTGACGGTCAGTTTTTTGAGCTTTGTAAAGTAAGCTGACATCAAGTCCACAAGTTAGTAACGAAGAAGTGTCTATAAGACGTCCCAATTATTAAACTCATAGTCAAAAGTAATAAAAACACAGACAAAGTAAAAAAAGTCCTTCATTTCAAAGAAAAACACAGACTCCTTAATTTGAAAGAAACACTCCCCACCTTCTTCCAAGTATTTATAACTGTAAAATTAAAAATAATAAAACACCATTTCCCTCACTTGTCCGACTATAATCCATATGTCCCACAACATGCTCTAAGTCTGCTACATCTGAATTGCATGACTGAGCAGTGGCATGATGTGACCGCTCGGCGGTAAATCCAGGAGGCACTGAACTGAGCCTGAGAGCGCAGCTTCTGTGACCTGCAGTGATGTCATTGAGATTACCGCCAGTCACAGGCAATGGTTCCCAGGATCAGCTCAGTGTCTACTTTATTTATTTATTTCAATTAAAGGACTTTTTCTGTGTGTGTCTTCATCTAATTTTCACTACGGAGTTAGTAATGGGGGTGTCTTATAGATGCCTTTCCATTAAAAACCCCTGGACAATAACCCCTGACATTGCAAAGCTGACATCAACCTCAAAAATATTACCTCTCTTGCCATCGAACCAAGGCAAGTAGGAAGAGCAAGGCTAAGCACCATAATTGGCGCATCTTATGGTTGCACCAATTCTGGGGCAGCTCAGGGCTGATATTCTAAATTTGGGAGGGGACCAATATCATGGCCCCTTTCCTAGGCTACTAATATCAGTCTGCATTGCTTCCTTTTTTTTATTTATTTATTTATAAGTACAGTAAAATACACACCCAAGGTAACATTAGTTCATAGCCTCAGGGTGTTTCAGCAGTTGGAAACTCCAGTAACTTTAAAATGTCTCTCAAAGTTTCCCATGAGGTTTCTGGGCCTCGCGGCTGCCAGAAGACTTGGTGGCTGTGAACTCTGGTAACATTTAATGTGATGAATGCCAGAGTGCTGGACTTGCGGTCATTTATCAGTCCGGCACTGGCACTTGCAAAGTAAGAAAAACAGCTGCTATGAACTCAGGTGACCTTACTGTACTTGTTAATAAATAAAAAATATAAATAAAAAAAATCGGGTTGGGTCACCTGTAATTTTCACAACCAGCTGAGGGAAAGCTGACGGCTGGGGATTGTGGTCAATATTCTGGGAACGGACCAATATCCATAAAGGTTCCCAGGCTATTAATATCTGCTCAGCTGTTTGCTTAGTCTTTACTGGTTGTTAAAAGGAAGACGGCCCCCAAAAATTACATGGGGTCCCCTCTATATCCAATAACCAGCAAAGGCTAAACAGACAGCTGCATGCTGATATTAATAGCCTCCATAAGGGTCATGTATATTGGCCCCCATCACAGACTTATAACATCAGTCCTCAGCCACCCAAAAACGGCACATCCATTAGTTGCGCCAATAAATTCTGGCGCTTAGCACTCGGCTCTTCTCACTTGCCCTGGTGCAGTGGCTGTAATTACAGTATAAGATGGATAGGTATATACACATAGAATATAATAAACATTTAAATAATGGATGGTTGTATGATGCTTAGAGTAAATAGATATGCATGTTGTCATGAATAACAGCATCCCATCACTGTTACCAGTTTGTCGCAGATGACACCGGAGAGAACACACAGATCTCAACGCTGCCACCATCTTGTCAGGGGAAAGCATTTTCGATGCCTCCAATTGTCAGGGCAATCATGCAATTTTCTGACAAGTGATGGATGAGGCCTCGACTGCTTCCACTACAAGACCAGTCATTGGGGATCTCACATTGAACATGGTATTGTCAGGAATGGTAGCTCTGTACCTGATCGGGTCCCTCGTGCTCCCGGGTGGGCTTCAGCTCTCTAGTGGGTTGCCTATCACCCTTCACTGGCCATGAGGGGTGGGGTGTCACCTCCGGGGGAGTGGAGCTTATGGAGGTGCTCGCTTAGTCCAGATATCGCATTCTAGTATAAGCAGGTTGCGGGATGCAGTGACAGACAGAAGACAGAGCAAGGGTTAACAAATGTAACGGTTTTAATTTAACAGGGGGTTAACTCCACACAGGGAGATGAAGGGTTAAACAGGGGAATAGCAGTCCAATTGCGGGGAATATGCAGGGTAAATAAACATAGTGACAGTAGTTCGGTGGTGCACTTATCGTGCCAGAAGTTTTTCAGAATGCAGGTAGCATTTGGGGGTTGGTGGCACCATCAACGGCTGGCGCGGTGTTTGTCCAAGGAGATTCAGCTGGTAACGGTGGTCCGTCGTCGGGCGGCAGCTGTCGGTCTCCGGTACCTTCCGCTGAGCCCCTAGTCTATGAACATATGTGGCTGGAGGAAGCAAGGCCACAGCACGATCAGAGCCCCCCGTGGGCGGGAAGGTATATGGTGGTAAGGTGGGCCACAAACGTCTGTCCAGTAACATGATGCGTCTCTGCGACACGTGCGCTGTACTTACGGTCACGAAGTCCAAGACACCTCGCTAACTGCCAGTTACCGGGCACGCTGCACTTCTCTCTCTGCAATCCCTGCTGGGCATAGCGGGAGTACACGGACGTGGGCCAGTGCAGCCCCAGTGCTCAAGGGCCGGAGCACTTCTCTCTCTGTGCTGCGTGCTGCCTGTTCCCACCAAGACTGCCTGCTTCCGCGCATGCTGTGGCGGTTGCCCCTTAGCCACACCCCCTATTTCCTAGTGCAAAGGTCTGTCCGGTCTCTGGTTCCTTCCCCCAGACAACAGAGGAGACAGCCCCGACAGTTCCTGACCCGGCATAGGACAGTTACCCGCGGCTCGGTTTTCCTTCTTACACAGCATCGATGGGTGGCTGTACACCGCTACTCCCAGCGATTATGCTGTGCGGTGTTAGCTGCTGCTAGCGCATGCAGGACTCCGCACCTGCTTGGGCAGTCAGATGGTGTGAGGTTCCCTCCAGTCTTCTCTCCCCTGCTCTGTTTAGGGGGATGGAGATTGGGTGTTGCCCAAGTGTGATCAGGTGACTGCTGGGCGGGGGATTTAAACCTGCCATTTCCTCCTTTTGTTACTGATTATTCTCAGTTCTGGTGGGTGGTTAAGGTCAGTGTTTCTGTACTTCAGAGGAGGTTCATGCTTTGGTGCCTGTGCTTGGTTTATCATTGTTCACCTCAGTTCATGCAGTTGCACTGCGGTTTCTTGGTTCTGGAGTGTTTGCCCTGTCTGCCGTGTGTGCGTCTGGCTGCTCGATGCCTTGGAAGGGCTCTGCTAAAGTTCCCCCTTGCCAGGACCAGGAGGCGTGTGAAGAGTATACCCGGCCCTCAAGGGTGTGCTGCAGTGAGACGGCTAGTGCCAAGTGTGACCGGCACACTGCTCTTGCTGGCTAGCAGTAGGTCAGTTCACCATCACCCAGCATTACATATACACCTCCAATGCATAGAATATACATTTATACCCAGGAACGGTCATTGCCAACTCCACAATAACAAAAAAACTACTAGCTGCCACCACCAATTTTTTAAACAGGCCAATTGGACACCAGGTACAGGTAGTGTATGGCTTCAGGTGTGTGGTTTACAGAGCAAGAGGAACAGAGCTATAACATTTTAACAAAGTAAAAGCACTGGCACCAGAAGCTAAATGTCACTAGTACTGGAGTTCCTTAAGGAACATCATAGTTAACACCGGTGAATAGGGATCTCGGGTGCTCACCTATAAAACAGTTCATGCAATAAATGAGCAAGAGAAAACATAAGGTTGCAATCGCCGTGCCTTAAAAGTCCTTTATTCAATAACATTTAATGAATGATGTGAACATTTGTCTGACAACGGCCACCTTATCTCTTTTTTTGGACATCTATTACATTTTATATATTTAATCCGCAAAAGTAGGCAGTGTTTATAAAAAATATACAAAAATAATACAAAATAGGAACAAAACAATACAGTATATACAGTTGCATAGAATATAAAGGAATAACGAAAGAGAATTACTAAACCTGATGCCACAGAAATGCCTCCGAGCTTAGCGGAGGGAAGCATTCCGATTGGGGAAAGCAATCATCTTCACAGAAAACTATGACTTCCAGAATGAACAATGACGCAAACCCAAATACTCCTTTTTATTAGCTCCAGGTAAGGCCCACATACCTCCCCTTTATGAGCCCATGCGGGGGCTCATCCATCGGATTGTTATTAAGTTGGACGGGTTCCAATGGCCCTACAGTGATGTGAGTGAATGCGTTATGTTCGTCCCTTCGCTACGACGCAGAAAATCTATACCCCATAAATATCGGATCAATGCAAAACCCCCAATATTCATATCTGATCACCAGAAACAAAAAGTCTAAGAAGATTCCTTGAAGAAAGCCTTTGTGTAAACAAATCCTCATTTTGGAATCTGGTTCCCAGAATTGATCATCCTGTTTCAATTACCTGGTCACTGCAGGGGGGTGCTACTTCAATGGAGATCACACATCTCTCTCTCTCTCTCTCCCCTGTTTTAATCAGTTCTTCTCTCCCTAGCTATAATTAGTTACACATGTTCAATGTGCAGTTCTACTTTAAAGGAGGATGTATACAAAAAAAACAAAAGAAAGTAAACAGGATAAATGCAAATAATGCACCAAGGTGAGACAATATGGGAGCCTCACAAAGGGAGAACTAAGTCAGTGCAAACAAAGGAGCAGATCAGGGTGCAAAATCAAATCACAACCATACATAATAATAATAATAATAATAATAATATGATTAATGCACCTGTAAACAATGCAATAAAATCAGGAGCTGGTATTTTTAGGCTGGGAATGACTCAATAACCAGGGATCTTTCCAGCCTGTTAATATCAGCACTCAGCTATCTGCTTTACCTTTGCTGGTTACAATTATTTAATTAAAAAAAAGCTGTCCGATAAGCACCACAGGGTGCAATTTTAAATGTCAGGTGGTTGTGACATTATATGTCTATATGTCTGTCTGCCTGTCTATATCTATCATCTATATATATTATCTAACTCTATATCATTCATTACTGTCCAAAAATGCTAGAAAAACGTTGGTGAAAAAAAAATCCATCAAAAACGTTGAAAAACACAACAATAAAAATACATACTATCCTAACATGTTTCCATCTATATTGTGCCACTGATGTTCATGATTTACTTATATTGCTGAAATATGATACTGAACGTCCAAAAACGGAACCCATCTGCTTTTGTAGATGAAGCCTTTAGGGATTATCTCCACGTCCCTTGTTATCATCTTCCGGAATTTATCAGGAATGTATTTCTCCGGCATTGAAGCGACGGTCGTAGTTCTTGGAGTCACTAAAACAAAGTCAATCATTTGTACTCTCTAGGACAATGCCACCGACAGCACACTCAGAACCAAAGGGACCCGTGATACATAATGTGCTGCTGGTACGTAACCGCCGAGAAAAAAAAAAAAACGCTGGAGGGCATTTATCTATAATTCTGTCTCTTCTGCAATCCAAAAGCTGAAGGGAATTCTTCCATACCTGCTCAGAACTGACGAAGGCTTGGTAATAGCCATACTCAAGTGAGTCACCCTGTACCAGGAGAGAGATTCACCCCAGTCCATAAAATAAAGGTGCTTCACGGGCACGTAGACTCCATAGGAATCACAAGCTTGGCCGGATTGTTCCACTACTATCTAGAAAAGTGGCGCCATCATCACAATTTTTCCTATTTATTACGTTTGATAAAGTTCAATTTTGTGTAAAAATTTTTTCACAGTTTTCATGCGTAATGAGATCTTGCGGCCAAGCAAATTGTACCTTACACAGACTTAATACTTTACAGCTCAGAATCATACTTTAATCATCATTATCACTCGTGTGGAAGGTTAAATGAAGATCAACACATATAGTGACTGAAGACTTGTAAATCCTGACAGGGCGGATTCTCCCTTGATTTCCGTACATACAGTCACATGCCAACTAGACGTGCATGGCCTCACTCGTTACCACACACTTATGACACAACTAGTTGGAATGTGGCCGGAAGTATTCAAATTGCATACTTGAAGTCACATGATCGCGCCGAAGAATCCTGACATAGTACACTGTGCTCGCTGTGAGGATTCCCAAGCCTTCAGTCACATAGATTGACTGCAGAATTGGATCCCAAGTCTGGACAACCCTTTTAAATACCACTTTATGCAAGGCACCTTAGCCTAGGTTTCTATTGGGATTCTTTGTTGCAGATTTTGTCGTTTTTTTCATAATTTTTTTAGCAATACGGTAAACCCCATTATTACCCTCAGGGTTCGTTTCCAGCTCAGACTTAGTTTTCTATGATTACTTTGTATGGTGAGATCACTCCTAGAGTGCTTATGTGTTTGAGATAGGGAAACTTAAGAAAAACTCCCATTAGTGACAGAATCTAATGTGAGGGATTTCGATCTGTGTATTTGTGCTGGTTTTTCTCCATCTCCTCAGCATATACCCGCAGCTATTCCCTGTGACAATATCGCCTCCTGCTGATGCTTTTCAATCATAACTGTTCACCATAGTGATCCTACAAGAGTTTGGAAACATGCAATTGACCTTTTACTTTTGGGAAGTAGAGCAAGTGATACAAAAGAATACTGATGGACCTTTAAATGCATTTTTTTCAAGAGAATAAAAACAGTCTGTTTTACATATGAAGATATTTTCTATAGAGCTCTCTTTTTTTAATGGGGTATTCAAAATTAAAGGGTCACTGACTAATACCCTGATTACAGGGTGTCCTGTTGCTCCAACTCATGTGATCAAAGGATCTGCAGGAATTCCCAGCATCACAGTCTCCATTGAAAACAATTAACTTCTTATGTAGTGAATGAAATGTCTTGACGGTATATACGCTGCTCAAAAAAATAAAGGGAACACTAAAATAAAACATCCTAGATATCACTGAATAAAATATTACAATTGCAAATCTTTATTCATTACATAGTGGTCTGTGTTGAGAGCAATAACACAAAAATGATCAATGTAAATCAAAATTAATATCCCACGGAGGTCTAGATTTGGAATGATACTCAAAATCAAAATGGAAAATCAAATTACAAGCTGATCCAACTTCAGTGGAAATGCCTCAAGACAAGGAAATGATGCTCAGTAGTGTGTGTGGCCTCCACGTGTCTGTATGACCTCCCTACACCTGGGCATGCTCCTCATGAGGCTGCAGATGTTCTCCTGAGGGATCTCCTCCCAGATCTGGATTAGAGCATCCGCCAACTCCTGGACAGTCTGTGGTGCAACGTGAAAATGGTGGATGGTGCGAGACATGATGTCCCAGATGTGCTCAATCAGATTCAGGTCTGGGGAACGGGAGGGCCAGTCCATAGCTTCAATGCCTTCATCTTGCAGGAACTGCTAACATACTCCAGCCACATGAGGTCTGGCATTGTCCTGCATTAGGAGGAACCCAGGGCTAACCGCAACAGCATATGGTCTCATAAGGGGTCTGAGGATCTCATCTCGGTACCTAATGGCCAGTCAGGCTACCTCTGGCGAGCACATGGAGGACTGTGCAGCCCTCCAAAGAAATGCCACCCCACACCATTACTGACCCACTGCCAAACTGGTCATGCTGGAGGATGCTGCAGGCAGCAAAATGTTCTCCACAGACTGTGTCACGTCTGTCACATGTTCTCAGTGTGAATCTGCTCTCATCCATGAAGAGCACAGGGTGCCAATGTCGAATTAGCCAATCTTGGTGTTCTTTGGCTAAGACCACTCGCCCTGCACGGTGTTGGGCTGTAAGCCCAATATACGGGTATACTCTTCCAGCTGATATTAACTGTAAGCAAAACACCCACTCTTGGACAGACGTCAGGCCCTCACACCAGCCTCATGGAGTCTGCTTCTGACAGTTTGAGCAGACACATGGATGTTTGTGCTGGAGGTCATTTTGCAGGGCTCTGGCACTGCTCCTCCTGTTCCTCCTTGCACAAAGGTAGCGGTCCTGCTGCTGGGTTGTTACCCTCCTACAGCCCCCTCCATGTCTCCTGGTGTACTGATCTGTCTCCTGGTATTTGCTCCATGCTCTGGACACTGTGCTGACAGACACAGCAAACCTTCTTGCCACAGCTCGCATTGATGTGCCATCCTGGATGAGCTGCACTATCTGAGCAACTTCTGTGGGTTGTAGACACCACCTCATGCTACTCTACTATAGGGGTGAGAGCAATGACAAAATGCAAAAGAGACAAAATGAACAGCTAAAAAGGATGAGAACAGAGAAATGGTCTGTGGTCACCCCCTGCAGAACCAATCCTTTATAGGGGTTATCTTGCTAATTGCCTATCATTTCTACCTGTTGTCTGTTCCATTTGCACAACAGCAGGAGAAATTGATTCACAATCAGTGTTTCTTCATAACTGGACAGGTTGATTTCACAGAAATGTGATTCACTTGGAGATACATTGTGTTGTTTAAGTATTCCCTTTATTTTTTATGAGTAATATATATACTGTATATACTCATGTATAAGCGGAGCTTTTCAGCACATTTTTTTGTGCTGAAAACACGTCCCTTAGCTTATACACGAGTCATTGTCCCAGAAGATGCGGGGGAGGGGGAGCGGCGGAGCAGTGGGTCACAGGAGGAAGGAGCCGGTGGCTGCGGCTAAAGCTTGTGCCCTCTGCTAAAGAGAAATGAATATTCACTGCACTGACAATGAATATTCATTTCTCTTATAGCGCGCACAGTTACAGCCGCAGCAGCGGGCTTCCAGCAGCGGTTGGGCTATCACGGGTGCTCACTTATTAAGGTAATGAATATTCACCTCTCTCCACTCCCATAGGCGTGGAGAGAGGTGAATATTCATTAACTTAATGAGTGGGGACACGTGATCGCTAAGCCGGAAGAGCTGCTTGCACCAGAACGAGATGGTGCGAGGGCGCGCAAGGAAGGTACGTAGGATTTTTTTTTATTGGGATGAAGAGAGGTGCATACAAGGATAAGAGATAAGGAGCCATACATGCCAGCATGGGGATAAGGAGCAGTGCATGCAAGGACAGGGACAGGGAGCCATGCATACACGGACAGCGACAGGGAGCCATGTGCAGCGCCCCAGAGTCCTGGTCGTTGCAGTACTGTGGCTCCGCCACTAAGGGGGGCTATGGTACGTCTGATGGCACTGAAGGAGTTCATCTGACCAGGTATCACATACACCAATACATTTCACAGCCGGGCCTCCAGGGGGAGCTAAGGGTGCTATTTATTAGGGCACTCCTCACCGTGTGGGTAAACTGGGGGTCAGGCAGGAAGTTAGAGAGAAAGCTGACTGGGTTGGAACCAGGCAACACCTTGTGGCAGAGGGTGTTGTGGGGGAAGATTCGGTAGGGTCCCTGTCAGGTTTGGGACCCTGACAGAGGCCTGGCAATGAGAAAGAATGTCACGGGACCGTGCCTGCTCAGCATAGCGGCGGTACCCCAAGAAAGGATAAGAAGTGAGATTTATTGTGCTGAGTGAGAAACGAGATCAAAGCAAGAAGGAGAATACCAGTAGGAGTCGTGCTGTAAGATCGAGGCAACATCCTACTGAGGCGCACAACCGGCGGCCGGAACGCCGAGGAAGTATTTCTATATATAGCTCCAGGCCATACTTCAAACCAACGGCAGGACAGTCAGTCTCAGGCGGGCTGTCTCACATACATCACCTATGAAGACATGGGGGGCGCACTAGGAGAGGGGCGACTCTAGGGTCCCGGAAGAGCTCCGAGCCTACTCGTCATATGGGTGCCGTCCTAACCAGAACATCAGGGAGGGACGGAGGAGAAGAACATCATCTGAACGAGTTGTGAGGGAACACGAGAAACAGACACAACAGTTGTGGGGACTATCCCGTAAGCTCAGCAGGGGAGGACCACAACACATAGCGCTAGCAGGAAGGCACAGATTTCCACCTGCGAAGAGAACTCTGGAGGTGCCATTGGACCGGCCGGACTTGCGCAGCCTGGTGAACCGTATTCCGGACTGAGGACCCAGAGACCTTCAGTAAAGAGGTAAAGGGACTGCAACCTGGTGTCCTCGTTATTTACTGCGACCGGCACTACACCGCACTACTACCACCATTCACATCCATTATTTACTGTACGCCCCTCAGCAGGGTCACGGACTGGGCCTAGCCACCGTGACAACCCCAGAGCAGAGACTCAAGAGGCCCGGTACCGGGTACCCCTTGGCCCTGCAGCAGTGGGGGCGCTACACATGCATACAAGGACAGGGATGGGGAGCCATGCATACAAGGACAGGGATGGGGAGCCATGCAGACAAGGATGGGGATGGAGAGCCATGCAGACAAGGATGGGGATGAGGAACCATGCATACCAAGATAGGGATGAGAGGACAATGCATACCCGGCTTATACTTGAGTCAGTAAATTTTCCCAGCTTTTCGTGGCAAAATTACGTGCCTTGGGTCGACTTATACACGAGCATATACGGTAGATATATGCAGGTGCTTCTCACAAAATTAGAATATCATCAAAAAGTTAATTTATTTCAGTTCTTCAATACGAAAAGTGAAACTCATGTATTGTATAGAGTCATTACAAACAGAGTGATCTATTTCAAGTGTTTATTTCTGTTAATGTTGATGATTATGGCTTACAGCCAATGAAAACCCAAAAGTCATTATCTCAGTAAAATAGAATAATTAACAAAAAACACCTGCAAAGGCTTCCTAAGCGTTTAAAAAGGTACCTGAGTCTGTTTCAGTAGCTCCATAATCATGGGGAAGACTGCTGACTTGACAGATGTCCAGAAGGCTGTCATTGACACACTCCACAAGGAGGGTAAGCCACAAAAGGTCATTGCTAAAGAAGCTGGCTGTTCACAGAGTGCTGTATTCAAGCATATGAATGGAAAGTTGAGTGGAAGGAAAAAGTGTGGTAGAAAAAGGTGCACAAGCAACCGGGATAACCGCAGCCTTGAGAGGATTGTTAAGAAAATGTCATTCAAAAATGTGGGGGAGATTACAAAGGAGTGGACTGCAGCTGGAGTCATTGCTTCAAGAGCCACCACACACAGACGTATCCAGGACATGGGCTACAAGTGTCACATTCCTTGTGTCAAGCCACTCATGACCAATACACAACGCCAGAAGTGTCTTACCTGGGCCAAGGAGAAAAAGAACTGGACTGTTGCTCAATGGTTCAAGGCAGGGTCGGACTGGCCCCTAAGGGACCTTTTTAAATGCTTAGGAAGCCTTTGTAGGTGTTTTTTGTCAATTATTCTAATTTACTGAGATAATGACTTTTGGGTTTTCGTTGGCTGTAAGTAGTGATGAGTGAGTGTGCTCGTTACTTGAGTTTTCCCAGCATGCTCGGGCGGTCTCCAAGTATCTTGGATGTGCTCGTAGATTATGTTTGTGTCCCCTCAGCTGAATGATTTGCGGCTGCTAGACAGCCTGAATACATGTGGGGATTCCCTAACAAACAGGCAATCCCTGCATGTGTGCAGGTTGTCTAACAGCCGCAAATCATGCAGAGGCAGGAACACAAACAATAAAACTAGCACACCCAAGATACTCGGAGAACACCCGAGCATGCTGGGAAACCTCGAGTAACGAGCACACTCGCTCATCACTAGCTGTAAGCCATAATCATCAACATTAATAGAAATAACCATTAGAAATAGATCACTCTGTTTGCAACGACTCTATATAATATATGAGTTTCACTATTTGTATTGAAGAACTGAAATAAATTAACTTTTGATGGTATTCTAATTCTGTGAGAAGCACCTATATATATCTACACTCACCGGCCACTTTATTAGGTACACCATGCTAGTAACGAGTTGGACCCCCTTTTGCCTTCAGAACTGCCTCAATTCTTCGTGGCATAGATTCAACAAGGTGCTGGAAGCATTCCTCAGAGATTTTGATCCATATTGACATGATGGCATCACACAGTTGCCGCAGATTTGTCGGCTGCACATCCCAAAGATGCTCCATACAAGGCAGGATGGATCCATGCTTTCATGTTGTTTACACCAAATTCTGACCCTACCATCCGAATGTCGCAGCAGAAATCGAGACTCATCAGACCAAGCAACGTTTTTCCAATCTTCTACTGTCCAATTTCGATGAGCTTGTACAAATTGTAGCCTCAGTTTCCTGTTCTTAGCTGAAAGGAGTGGTACCCGGTGTGGTCTTCTGCTGCTGTAGCCCATCTGCCTCAAAGTTCGACGCACTGTGCGTTCAGAGATGCTCTTAGGCCTACCTTGGTTGTAACGGGTGGCGATTTGAGTCACTGTTGCCTTTCTATCAGCTCGAACCAGTCTGCCCATTCTCCTCTGACCTCTGGCATCAACAAGGCATTTCCGCCCACAGAACTGCCGCTCACTGGATTTTTTTTCTTTTTCGGACCATTCTCTGTAAACCCTAGAGATGGTTGTGCGTGAAAATCCCAGTAGATCAGCAGTTTCTGAAATACTCAGACCAGCCCTTCTGGCACCAACAACCATGCCACGTTCAAAGGCACTCAAATCACCTTTCTTCCCCATACTGATGCTCGGTTTGAACTGCAGGAGATTGTCTTGACCATGTCTACATGCCTAAATGCACTGAGTTGCCGCCATGTGATTGGCTGATTAGAAATTAAGTGTTAACAAGAAGTTGGACAGGTGTACCTAATAAAGTGGCCAGTGAGTGTATATATAGATCATAAAAATAAAAGAAACACTTCAACAACACAATGTATCTCCAAGTTAGGCTACTTTCACACTAGCGTCGTGCACTGCACTTCGCTATGCGTCGTTTTGGAGAAAAAACGCATCCTGCAAAAGTGCTTGCAGGATGCGTTTTTTCTCCATTGACTTGCATTAGCAACGCAGTGCGACGGTTGCGTCGTGTTGCGTCGGACCGTCGCCACCAAAAAACGTTGCTTGTAACCTTTTTTGGTGCGTCATTCCCATCTTTTCCCACCGCGCATGCGCGGAACTCTGCCCCCGCCTCCCCGCACCTCACAATGGGGCAGCGGATGCGTTGAAAAACAGCATCCGCTGCCCCCGTTGTGCGGCGCTTGCACAGTATGCGTCAATGCGCTGCAACATCGCATTGCGACGTGCAGTGCACGACGCAAATGTGATAGTAGCCTAAATCACATTTCTGTGAAATCAACCTGTCCAGTTATGAAGCAATACTGATTGTGAATCAATTTCTCCTGCTGTTGTGCAGATGTAACAGGCAACAGGTAGAAATGATAGGCAATTAGCAAGATAACCCCTATAAAGGATTGGTTCTGCAGGGGGTGACCACAGACCATTTCTCTGTTATCATCCTTTTTGACTGTTCTTTTGGTCACTTTTGCATTTTGTCATTGCTCTCACCCCTAGAGGTACAGTAGCATAAGGCCGTGTCTACAACCCATAGAAGTTGCTCAGATAGTGCAGCTCATCCAGGATGACACATCAATGCGAGCTATGGCAAGTAGGTTTGCTGTGTCTGTCAGCCCAGTGTCCAGAGCATGTAGCAGATACCAGGAGACAGGTCAGTACAACAGGAGACGTGAAGGGGGCCATAGGAGCAGCTGCCGGTGGTCACGTGTTCAGCTACTTAAAAGAAATAAATATACACTGCTTTCCACTCCCATGGGCGTGGAATGCTGTGAATATTCATTCCCTTTAGTAGCGGCACATGTGACCGGCGGCAGTTGCAGGAAGGCTCCAGCTGACACTGTTCTTGCTATGAAACAGAAATGAATACTGACTGCTCTCTACACACAGTACCTGCATTGAGAGCAGTGAAAATTTGGGCAGATGCCCTTCAGCTTGCAAGCAGCACATGATGCCACTGCCATGTGCTGCTTACAAGCATAAAGCAGCTGATGGCATCAGAACAAGACGCTGCAAGGGAGCGCCGGGAAGGTAAGTGTGATGGTTTTCAAAAAAAAATGTTTTCTGATGGGGCCTTGCATCCCAGTAGGGGGGTGGGGGCCAATCATACCAGGAAAAGGATGGGGCCATGCATATCAGGACGGGGATGGGGGCCAATCATACCAGGATGCTATTAAAGAGAAATTAATATTCGTTGCCCTCCATGCCCATGGGCATGGAATGCAATGAATATTTATTTCTCTTTAGCAGCGGGCACAGGAGTTAGCTGTAGTAACCAGCTCCTGTCTCTGTGACTCGCTGCTCCACCGATGCCGCTCCCCCACCTCCCCACCACAGCCAGAGCCTGTACATTTGGACTATAAGACGCATCCCCCATTTTCCTCTACATTTTTGGAGGAAAAAAGTGCGCCTTATAATTCGAAAATTAGATTTCCCTTCTATGTTAGCAAAATAGCGTTGGTTAAGTACTACCGTCACCTCTGCGCTACCGAATTCAGGTAGCCTGCTTACATCAATGTGTCTGGGCAGCTGTCTAACATCATTATAAAGAGGAAAAATGGGGCATCATAGTCATTGAAGGGAATCAGTCAGGAAATCAGGAAAGCAGTCTGTCAGTCATTACATGTCTCACACTGGTAGCTCCCCCTTTTTTTCTCGGGGAGATCTATGTCCAGCCCATAGATCTTAACAGCTCATTTGCATATCAGAAAAATTTGGATTTCTCTAGAATAAGACATCAGATTGCAGATATCAAGGAATCATTTTAATCAACCTCCAATTGACCAACATGTCCATATAGATGGCTTAGAAGGGTGGATTCTACTGGCAGATTTTCTTTAAATGGAAGCACAGGAGTATTAATATAAGAAAACAGGGTTTGGGGGGTGGAGAGGATGTTTTTTCCAGGACTATGCTCAGGATAGATCATCAGTATCAGAAATGTAGGAGACACAGCACCTCCACCAATCAGCTGTTGTCAGTTCCCGCTGTGGCTGGATATACAAGATGTACAGAGCTGGAACACAACAGCTCTCCACTCTTTGTAGTGGCCAATCTTGGGTACTGCAGATCAGCTCCCATTCACTTCACCAGGAGCTGTGTTGCTGTGCCAAACAATGGCCACTATGCAGTCCTATGGAGCTGTGATGTACTGACTCTGTTCACACTGCACAACGGGCCACCACAGCTGCAACCAGGTGAAAGGGGGATTGTCGGTACCCCCTGTCATTGAG
This sequence comes from Ranitomeya variabilis, assembly GCF_051348905.1. Classification (NCBI taxonomy): domain Eukaryota; kingdom Metazoa; phylum Chordata; class Amphibia; order Anura; family Dendrobatidae; genus Ranitomeya; species Ranitomeya variabilis. Next base: position 649,385,527 of record NC_135236.1, on the reverse strand, counting down.
AAGAACAGCTAAATTACTATCGTGACTCACGGATAAGCCATGAGCCTGAGTAGTCAAGAGGTTCAAGGTCAGAAGCCAAGAGGGTACGTCATAGAGCGAGCAGTGAGACGAAGGCGTAGTCAGGTCACAGTTCGAGGCCAGAATTCCAAGAAGGTAGCACATCATGGCAATAGGGCTAGACAAAGGCAAGGTCAAAGGCAAATCCAAGGTCAAGCAACAAAGATCAGAATACAAGACAAGGCGCACAAAGCACACACTATCCTTCAGCAAAGCTAAGATTGGCAGCAATCAAAGGAAGACAGCTGGTTATTTAGCCAGGTAATCACACTGAACGGCAGACACATGGATGAAGCCTCGGCACACACCAGCCCTCATTGGACGGCTAGACTGTCAGTCAAGACAGTGGCCGCTCAGCATACTCCAGCATCTGATTGGACAGCAGAACTGTCCATCACCATACTGACAGCTCAGCATGCCCCTGTCCTTGGTTGGATGGCAGAACTGTCACTGCGTCCAGACACACGGACAGATATAATATATGATATAATATACTCCCTGATATTCAGGATGTGGATAAAGGCTTTGATAAATCATGCCTGAGCCCTATATGGCTGAATTCACACAACAGGTGATAAAAAGGGCTTGTATCTTGTAAAAAAAATGTATATTTTACGATGAAATTATTGAAAATAATGCAGAAGGCAGGTGCTGTACATTGCATAAAACTACTACTTGCACACAGAGTGCTTTATAATGAATTCCTGTGTGGGGAATTTTGTGCAGGATAGCGGCTGCAGGGGGCGCTGTGACCACACTAAACCCTGTGCAGCCGTCATCAGAAGTCCAGATTACTATGGAGAAGAGAAGGGAGGAAAGGTTTCAGTCTCACCTGGGACCTAATGTTCCAACATAAAAGCTGCAGACTAATAAGAGGAGAGAGACAATCTCAGGTCACGTGAACTTGGGCCCAGGAGCAAAATCTGAACTAGGGCTCCACCAGCATATGGGCCCCCATAATAATGTCCTCTGTCCTTGCCCTTATCCTATAATAACGTCCCCCATCTTGTAATAAAGTCCTTTGTCCTGGCACCTATCCTGTAATAATGTCCCCCATCCTGTGCCCCATCCTGTAAAAATGTCCATTGTCCTGTAATAATGGACCCCGTGCGAGACACTTTATTTGATAAAGTTTCCCATTCTAGTCCCTTCCTGTAATAAATGGTCCCCGTCGTACACCCCATTCTGTAATAATGGCCCCCCTGTTGAGGCCTCTACTTAACAATGTTCTCCATCTTGTAATGTCCCTCATCGTGTAATAATGTCCGTCCTATAATAATGTCCTTCACCCTGTAATAATGGCCCCCGTCCTATAATAATGTCATTCATCCAGTAACAATGTCTCTCATCCTGTAATACTGTCACCCGTCCTGTAACAATACCCCTCATTTTGTAACAATGTCCCCTGTCCTGTAATAATGACCCTGTCCTGTAATAATGCCCTCCATCCTGTTATAAAGGTTCCTGTCCTATAATAATGTCCCCTGTCCTGTAATAACGCCCCCATCCTGTAATAATACCCCTCATCTTGTAACAATGTCCCCTGTCCTGTAATAATGGCCCCGTCCTTTAATAATGGCCCCCATCGTGTAATAATGGCTCCTGTCCTAAAATAATGTCCCCTGTCCTGTAATAACGCCACCCATCCTGTTATAATGGCTCCTGTCCTATAATAATGTCCCCTGTCCTGTAATAACGCTCCCATCCTGTAATTATACCCCTCATCCTGTAACAATGTCCCCATCCTATAATAATGTCGTCCATCCTGTATTAATACCCCTCATCTTGTAACAATGTTCCCTGTTCTGTAATAATGGCCCCATCCTGTAAAAATGCCCCCTATCCTGTAATAATGGCTCCTGTTTTATAATAATGTCCTCTGTCCTGTAATAATGCCCCCATCCTGTAATAATACCCCTCATCTTGTAACAATGTCCCCTGTCCTGTAATGTTGCCCCCATCGTGTAATAATGGCCCCCATCCTGTAATAATACCCCTCATCTTGTAACAATGTCCCCTGTCCTGTAATAATGCCCCCATCCTATAATAATGGCTCCTGTCTTATAATAATTTCCCCTGTCCTGTAATAATGCCCCCCCCCATCCTGTAATAATGGCTCCTGTCCTATAATAATGTCCCCTGTCCTGTAATAATTCCCCCCATCCTGTAATAATGGCTCCTGTCCTATAATAATGTCCCCTGTCCTGTAATATTGCCCCCTATTCTGTAAGAAAGGCACCCATTCTGTAATAAGCCAGCCCCGTGATAAGTCAGAGGCCACTATAGCTATTGCGGCTCCGGGAGCCCAAAGATCTCTGCGCTGCAATACTAAGGACGCCCATTCAGCTGACAATGGGACTGGTCTCGGGGGCGCCCTACTTTCTAGGACACAGACACAGTTAAAGTTGGGACACCCCCACCCCACGGAACAGCAGGACAGCTCCCCAGATTCCAGACATTCCCACTGGATCCTGAATGGTGGGAAGGGACAGACTGATGGACACATAAGTAGATGATGGATCCATCCATGATGTTCCATTCACACCTTTCAGTACTTGCTGATTCATCACATTGAGGAGATCCAGGACAAGATGATCTGATTAATAATAGTAGGAGGCGTGTAGACATAAGCAAACATATCTCATGTCGGCAGAGACAACTCAAACGTTATTTAAACACAGATGCCACCTGACATGATCAGACGCGCTGCCTACACTCCATGGTCGAAACCATTAGTAAGGTGTAACCAATATTTACCTAACTGTCAACATTCCTGGTGACTAAACCGTTGATCAGCACCAAGCCTCGGTCATGTTCCTTTGAGTGGGTGCTGAGGATGTGACCACCAGTAGATGTTTAGGGGCACTTCTTCCATGTTATGACCCATGTTACTATCAGATCGTAACTGCAGTTGGTGTAGGGGTTCCAGTCGCACCCGGGTCATGAAGTCTAGAGAGCCAAAAACAGCCCACATGAGAAGACCAATACTACTATAGACCCATGATAGTTGGAAGCCCAGTTGGAGATCTTGCATTGAGGCCCTCAAGCTTCCATTTCAACCACTGGTAACTATATAATGGATGTGATCAGTTGCGGAGCCATAGGGGGTACTGTATATCCACCCGTATTCATTTGCCAAAGCTGTGCCATGCAGCTTCACGCTGACCACATCCGATCGTTGATGGCACAGCTACTGTAGACCACCATAGAAGCAGCTTTTAACCCCTCCACTAACCTAATTCACCTCTGTAGTAGTAATTAACCCCTCTACTGTTCTAAACCACCAAGGAACTGGGCATAATCCATCTACTACACTAGATCACCGGGGAACAGCCATTATTTCTTTAACTACTCTACAGTAGATCCTCAAGGAAGAAGATCAGGTTTTGCGGCAGAAAAAAAAAAGCAAAAAGGCCCTGTGTGAACTTACCCTAAGTTGGTGAAGTAAAAAAAACGCCTAAATTAAATTCATGGGATCAAATAACTAAAAATTGGCATGTGCATTTGTATTTACCCTTTTTTTGCTATAAAATCCCTAAAAACTTGTGGTGCAAGCAATTACTTTCATCAGTCACATGCTTAGTGAGAAGAAGTCCACCTGTGTGTAATCTAAGTGTCACATGTCTGTCACACCATTTCTGGGGGACCACAGAGGCTGCAACACCATTAAGGCTACTTTCACACATTCGTTTTTCGCCGTCAGATGCAATCCGGCGAATTGTGAAAAAAACAGATCCAGTGAATGATGCCGGTGGATCGTTTTTATTCCCATAGACTTGTATTAGCGCCTGATCGCACCAGATGGCCTTCCGTTTCGTCCGTTTTTCGCCGGATCTGGACAAAACAGACAGAGGAAAGTTTTTTGTCTCCGGCGAAAAACCGAACAGTGCCTGATCCGGCGCCGTCCGGCTTTTCTTGTAATGGAAGCCTATGGCGCCGGAATCCATCAATGACGGATTCCAGTGACAGATTCCCTTTTTTAAACTGCACATGCCCAGAATCTGTATTTTCCATTCCGGAGTCTCTCTCTCTCTCAATTTCTCTCTCTCTCCTCCAGAAACTTACCTGATCCGATTGGCCAGAACAGCTAGTCGGATCCAGCAGAAAAACAAATCCGTCGCATCAGTTTTTCTCTAATTTCCCCGGATCCGGCGATCTGTCGCGCCGCCGGATTATGCCTGACGGCGAACAACAGATGTGTGAAAGTAGCCTAAGTAAGAGGCACCACCAGCCAAACACCATGAAGACCAAGGAGATCTCCAAACAAGTCAAAGTTGTTGAGAAGTAGAAGTCAGAGTTGGGTTATAAAAAATATCCCAATCACTGATGATCCCTCGGAGCACCATCTTATCCATCATCATCAAATGGAAAGAACATGGTACCAACAAACCTGCCAAGAGAGGGCTGCCCACCAAACACTCAGCCCGGGCAAGGAGAGCATTAATCAGAGAGGAAGCAAAGAGAATAAAGGTAACCCTGAAGGAGCTTCAGAGTATCTGTCCAATAGACCACAATAAGCCGTACACTCCATAGAGATGGCCTTTATGGAAGAGTGAGCAGAAGAAAGCCTTTAGTTAAACATAAATATTGTAAGGCTTGTTTTGCGTTTGATAAAAGACATGTGAGAGACTCCCCAAATGAATGGAAGAGGGTGCAGTGGTCAGATGACACCTAAATGGAACTTTTTGGCCACCAAGGTAAAAGCTATGTCTGGCACCAAACCAACAAAGCTAATCACCTCAAGAACACCATCCTCACAGTTAAACATGGTGGAGGCATCGTCATGCTGTGGGGATGTTTTTGGCAGCAGGGACAGGGGAAATGGTGCAAATTGAGGGGAAGATGGATGGGGCAAAATACAAGTATATTTTTGACAAGCAAAACCTGTTTCAGTCTGTCAGTGATTTGAGACTGGGATGGAGATTTACCTTCCAACAAGACTATTGTCACTCTCACGCCCTGACTGGCGGGCGTGAGCTCAGGGGGTTTGTGGCCCCACTGTGCCACAAACCAGACTACCCTGGAAGGGGCGTGACTATGACAGCTGCCTGGGTTTTTGCTGGAGCCTCTGATGGTGAGGTCAGGCTTGTGCAGCAGGCAGCTGCCAGGTGCTACTCCAGGGTGGCGTCTGTCTGTGGCTGCTGATCCCACTTGGAGAACAGGAACACTAGGACAGGTGCGGGCAACTGGCAGATGAGCACTGCTGAAACTTGGACGAGTAGGCTGGCAGGCACGGCAGAGAACACAGGGCTGGCAGGCACAGCAGAGAACACAGGGCTGGCAGGCATGGCAGAGAACACAGGGCTGGCAGGCACGGCAGAGAACACAGGGCTGGCAGGAACAGCGTATGAAGGTGTGGTGTATGAAGGAACAGGTAGGGATCTGTTCACACAGGAGGTGCAGGTACAGAAACAAGCAGGAAGGAAGGGAGTGTGAAGGAACAGGTTGGGACCTGTTCACACAGGAAGAGAACCGCAAGGCTGTGGATGGGAAAGGTAGAGCAGCAGGAGATGGAGCAGCAACAGAAGCTAAGCAGAGCAGAACTGCAAGGAATGCGGGGAGGAGCTGCAGCAAGAGGTCTCTGCAGCAGCAGAGCAGAGCAGAATGGCAGGAGTGCGGAGCAGAGGCAAAGCTGCAAGTGAGCGGAGCCCAGGCAAAGTCACAAGGGTTCAGAGCAGGCAGAGCCGCAAGAGTGCGGAGCATAAGCAGACTGAGAACACAAAGAAAGACACAGCAGGGAAGGAAGCCACAGACAAGGAGACAGAGATAGGACTAAGTTCAGACAAGCTAATGGAACAAGAACAAAGAGACAGGGACCAGGATATTCTGCCTCCTGGAGGGCAGACAAACAAGATCAAGGCAAGGCAAGGAGAAAAGCCTCTAGAGATGGAGGAACACAGAGCAAGGCCTGGCAAACTCAGAAGCTAAACACAAACTGAGCTAACACATTGCACAGGCCCAGTCCACTGGTTGAAGCTGCACTAAATACTGGAGGCCTCTTGGTAATTGGTCAGGAACAGATTAGACAGATGCACCTGATTCCTATAAGAACCAGAGAGTTCTCTGCCCCCCTATGCACACAGCCAGGAAGCATGCAGAGAGCAGAGGCACAGAATATGGAGCTGGCAAGAAACAGAAACCACATCATGACCTGGAGCAGTGGGTAAGATAGTGTGAGAGATGAGAGGCCATGCCGTGATGCGAGCAGAGTTGTTACAAATATGACCCACAGCATACTGCCAAAGCAACACTCAAGTAGTTTAAGGAGAAGCATGTAAATATTCTGGAGTGGCCTAGTAAAAGCCCATACCTTAATCTAATGGAGAATTTGTGGTCAGACTTGTAGATTGCCGTTCACCAGAGGAAACCATTTAACTTGAAGTAGCTGGAGCAGTTTTGCCTTGAGGAATGGGTAAAAATTTCAATAGCCAGATGTGGAAAGCTCATAGAGACTTACCCAGGGCGACTTGCAGCTGTAATTGCTGCTACAAAGTTAGGGGGGTGAATAGTTATGCACACTGAAGTTTTCAGTTATTTTGCCCTATTTGCTGTTTCCTTCACAAAGAAAAAGAAAACCAAATGCTCACAGTTGTAGGCATGCTCTTTACATGAACTGATGCAAACCATCAAAAAATCCACCAAAATTCCAGGTTGCGAGGTAGCAAAACACAAAAAATGCCAATGGGGATGGGGAGTGAATACTTACGCAAGCTACCGTCTGACTAGTTTCCTGCATTTTTCAGCATTTTCAACTCTAGGCTTTCTTTAACTTTCAGTTGTCTCTGAGCTGGTGGGCAGAGACTAGCTGCTATGATGTCTCCCATTCACTGCACATAGAGACATGAAGAATTCCTGCTCTTATTTCTCTCTCTGTCACATGTTCAGAACAATGGAATATGCAATATAAGACAGTGTAGAGTGGGGTGAGCTAAAACACTTACTAGAAAGCAGCAGAACAGGTCATTATAGCAGATTCATCAAAGCAATTTTGCCAGAATACTGATGTAAGTTGTTAAATTTTTGCTCAGCTCCAAGTTTGAAAAAAAAGTGCAACTTTTGCCGTTTTCATGCAAGTTTCTCCCAGTTCCGCCAAAATGGGTGGAGCTGGGGCAGGATAGGTGAATTGCAGGTTAATTCATGACAAGCTGTGGTGTTCCTTATGCCAGAAATCTTACTCCAGTCAGGAGAGGCTGACTCCAACACATACCCTCATCAAGAGCGCTATGAACATCTCCAGTTTTGATGTTTGTGTTTCTGTGCCTCTGTCTCACTCTGTTCCTCTCCCAACTGTCTCTGTAGACTTCAGTAGACAGCTGTAATCTGATCCCTCAGTGAGCCACCAGAGAGATTTTAGTAGTTTTTCAAAGTGAATCATTAGTTCAGGAGGTGGTGGGAGGAGAAGTGGCTGATAAGATATATTAAGGTTACTTATATTTGCTTGTTCTATAGATCTCTGCAAAGTTTTTTGAAAGGACAGAAACCATTTAAGGGGCTTAAAGGGAACCTGTCATCTGATTTATGCTGCATAAAGCATAAGCATGGGCAGCATGGTGGCTCAGTGGTTAGCAGCATTGTTGTTTTGTAGCGTTGGGGTAATGGGTTCAAAGCCAACCAAAGACAACATCTGTAAGGAGTTTGTATGTTCTCCCTGTATTTTCTTGGGTTTCCTCACACATTCCAAAGATATCCTGATAAGGTATAATATGCACAGCCTCCCACATGATTGCAGACGTATATTTTCAGAGAAAACATACTTTAACGATCCGGCAGAGGACAACAGTCAGAGACCTGCCTAGTCCAGCTCAATCCTTGGCCGGCTCTTCCCAGCGCTGCTACTTGATTGACAGATCTCTACCTATGTGCACACGAGACTAGTCTTGTCCTGGGCTATGCTTCTCAGCTGGATCTTTACAGTTTACTTTCTTTGAAATGCGTTTCAGTCAAAAATATATCTGGTTGGAATTGTGCAGTCTGACTCATGCTGCCCGCAGTTTGTGCAGCATGAATCGGATGACAGGTTCCTTTTAGTTCGATTCCTTGTGTATTAAAGTGTTGTTCTCATCATTGTTCTTCAGGAACGCATTGCTCCTCTACCTTCCCATTTCTTTTTTACCTCAGGGTGGTGCACTCCCGACTCTTTGGACCCCTAATGTCGCGTGTACCCAGAATATCATCTCGATTTAACCAGCTCTTACAAAAATAAAGACATCTGCTAAAGTGAGATCATCCCGAATGCCTGAGATGACGGGACTCCTTGAGGTTTAGGAGTGCACCATGTGTCCCGTTTCCCAGTTTTCGGTGGAGAGGTGAGAACAGATGTATTACAGTGCGCTGTGTCAGGATGTTGATGAATGGATGGTGTGTGTGCACTGATAAGTTATCAGCTGGGATCATAAACCCTATCTGTGTAGTAACACGTTAACCTTTCATCATGGTGTGAAGAAAATGTCTATACAGAGCAATAACTCCGGTATGGGATATCTATGTTTCATCTCTCAGCTATTCCGCCCAAGTACTAAAAACTGATTCCGAAATAACTGATTATTCTGTATTTTTCACCCACTCCTGGTTTTCACTTACAAATACTGAAGTAAAAAACTCACTAAATACTCACCGTGTGAATGTGTCCTGATGAATGTTATGGAATAACCCTGGGAATCCATATAGGACATAATGTTCCTGTTTGCCTTGATAAATTTGTAAAGTCTGAATTCCTGATCTAATTTGATAAAACCGGAGCATTTTTGATAATAAGTGAAGAAGAGAGGTCAAAATGACCCATCAACATATTCAAGTATGTCTTCCTTTAGTGCACCTTTTTGGATAGCTAGCAATATCAAGAGGACACCAAAGTGTCTACTTAAAGGAGACATACGGTTTTTGCATGTGGCTTGGGGTTTTTGGCCTTTAGCCCTTTGGCACTACTAGATCTTGGATTTTGGGGATCTTAAAGTTACCCTTTTCCAACAGATCCCTTGTAGTCATTATGTAGCGCCCCCACTGCCGCAGGGCCGAGGGGTACCCGGTACCGGGCCTCTGAGTCTCTGCTCTGGGGTTGTCACGGCGGCTAGGCCCCGGTCCGTGACCCTGCCGTGGGGCGCCCAGTGAATGATAGGTGTGGATGATGGTAGTGGTGGTGCAGTGCAGTAAATAACGAGGACACCAGGTTGCAGTCTCTTTACCTCTTTACTGAAGATCTCTGGGTCCTCAGTCCAGAATACGGTTCACCAGGCTGCGCAAGTCCGGCCGGTCCAATGGCACCTCCAGAGTTCTCCTCACAGGTGGAAATCGGTGCCTTCCTTCTAGCGCTATGTGTTGTGGTCCTTCCCTGCTGTGCTTACAGAAAGTCCCCACAACCGTTGTGTCTGTTTCTTAAGTTCCCTCACAACTCGATTAAATGATGTTCTTCTAATCCTCCGTCCCTCCCTGATGTTCTGGTTGGGACGGCACCCGTTTGACGGGTAGGCTCGGAGCTCTTCCGGGACCCTAGAGTCGCCCCTCTCCACAAGTTGCCCCCCAAGACTGCATAGGTGATTTGAGTTAGACAGCCCGCCTTAAACTGACTGTCCTGCTGCTGTTTGGAGTATTGCTTGAAGCTGAATGTTATTCTACTCCCTCGGCGTTCCGGCCACCGGTAGTGCGCCTCAGTAGGATGTTGCTCCGGTCTTACAGCACGACTCCTACTGGTGTTTCTCCTTTGCGTGATCTCGTTTCTCACTCAGCACAATCTATCTCTCTTCTAGTCCTTTCTTGGGTACCGCCGCTACTCGGAGCAGGCACGGTCCCGTTACGTTCGTTCTTGTTGCCAAGCCTCTGTCAGGATCCCACCCCTGACAGAGACCCTACTGTATCTTCCCCCCGCAACACCCTCTGCCACAAGGTGTTGCCTGGTTCCAATCCAGTCAGCTTTCTGATCTAACTTCCTGCCTGACCCCCAGTTTACCCACTATGGTGGGGAGTGGCCTAATGAATAGCACCCTTAGCTCCCCCCGGAGGCCCAGCTGTGAAATGTATTGGTGTCTGTGATACCTGATCAGATGAACTCCTTCAGTGCCATCGGACGCACCATGGCTCCCCATAGTGGCGGAGCCACAGTACTGCAATGACCAGGACTCTGGGGCGCTGCACTCCACCCTGGTTAAACACAGTACTCCGGGACTGGGAAGAAAACAACAATACAAGTTAGCAAAAAGACATACAGTTTCGTTGAGTGTAATAACAATAAGTATACTTGAACAGGCTTCCCTTTATGGCAGGTAAGGACACTTGAACGTTACAAACATGGTTAAATATCATAGCAACATGCTATAAATAACTCTTCTTACCCAACCGGGTATTCTACTAAGTGCAAAATTGTTGAACAATAATTTAACATTGCCTTTAAGGACATACACTCTAAATCCACTAAAGACCTTCCTATAATCACATTATAAGGTAATTTAACTTTTTTCATTCTCCTTCTTTAAATCTGCAGGACCGCCTGTCCTGTCGGCACCAGACCTACTGCCTCTCCTTTCATTTACAGGACCGCCCCGTTCAGCCAGGGCCTACTGCCTTTTCAACTACTATACACAGTATAGAACATAACATTACTTTCAGTTTAAGAGCACTGAGCCATCTCTGCATGACTCCTATGAGGACTCAGGGTTTACCTTCTATCCTAATTATCTATCAACGTTATCAACCATTTTCTATTGAACATTAAACCTTCTCATTATCTTTCTCTCTATCATGCATGCTGGACACCACGTCTATCCCTACGGGCCCACTGCATCCTTCTTCTATCTTTCACTTTTTCTTCTCAGAGAACATCATCAGTATTTCTTCACAATTTAACTAGTCAAATACATATAACTTATTCATGTAAACATCATCATCACTTTCTGTTCGCCAAAACATTATTGCTATTTGTCTTAAAGCAATATCACCATTTACGCGCACAAATGAACATCCCCTTTAAGAGGGGACCAAGTCTCTATGAGGTAGCATATCTTCTCAAGCTACCAGTCCATACTCAGCAAAGGTTCCAGTGTGGTATCTTCACAAAGAGTCCTTTTTGAAGTAAAACCAGTAGGGAGCGCCTTTAATAAGGTGCAAACTATATACAAGAAGTTCGGATCATGCACTGTTCATGATTTCAGCAGTTCTAAAACTTGTGCAAAAACTTTGGAAAGACAAACAAAACAAAACAATAGGGATCCCAGGTCAACAAAAGGATCCCTTTAAAAGTTTACCCTGGACGGGTCTAGCAGAACACAGGAAAACAGCAACTATTTACAGATTCATGGTATCGAGGTTTATTCTTCCAAGTCTGGGGGCGGTCTTTGTCCCCCAGCCAACGTGGCACCCGTACTGGTAGTTGGTCTCTCAGATGCCATCAGATCAACCGGTGCCTGGATTTGAAGGCTAATCCTGCTTGTGAGTTCGGTAGCCGCTACAAGACGTACCGTGGTGATGGGAACAAGGTCCGGCAAATCGGGATCAGTCATGATCGGGACAACAGGGGGCGCTCTCTCAGGCTCACACCGTCGAACTTTCCGGGCACACCATCCTTGTGCACTCCGATGGCGGGTGTAAGTCACCTGATCCCCTCTTTGTAACGGATCACCATTTCGACTGCAGCAGGGGGTCTTCACATTATAGCTAGTGACAAAGACATCAGTTGGTAGCCCCGGTTCCTGTATGGAGCCCCATCCCCTCTTCGGGTGGTAGGCCAGTACGGTTCCCCGCTTTACCACGTCTTTCCTGCCGGGAGCAGACTTCTTACGTTGCGTGTCAGGTGGTTCGGTCTCGTCCCGATCTTTCCAGTGTTGGATCAGACATTGCTTATACTGTTCCCAGGTAAGTACCGCAAGGGTGAGGCCATCCTCCCGGGCCCCATCCGGCCCGGTCCAGGGGGTGTCCCACCGAAGGATCACCCCGTCTAGGCCCACATCTATGGGTTCTCCCATCTTGGTTGGTAGCGGAGGCACCAGCTTCCACATCGCGTTAGAGGTAAGGATGACCCGCTCCACCAAGAAAGAACGATCATTGCTGGGGTGAGGAGCGGTCACAGGAGCGGGATCGCTCAGGGGAACCGGATCGGTCGGGGGAGCAGAATCGGCCAGGGGAGTAGGGATGCCGTCCATACCTGCGCCTGATGTGATTCCACCGATGTCGCTCCGGTCCGTTGACGAGGACACTGGAGTCGGCTGCAGCCCGGACCGTGGCTCCTCCGGAGTCACCTCTCGTTGTGGCTCCGCCCTCCATGATTCCGTGACTGGGATAGGTAGGTTCGGCTCCTCCACTGGCGGTCCCAAGGAGTTCAGGTCCTTCACCGGCGGTGGACGCGAGTCCGCCTCCAATGGGTGAGGGCAGGCCGAGGTTGCTCCTTCCCCGTTCGGGCACTCGCTGTTCGTCTTCACTGTCCGACATTCGGTGACAGTGCATGCATCTGACTCCGCCATTTCTCCAGGGTCGGGCTTCCTCTCCGTCTCCTGTTTCCCGCCGTTGCAGGTCAGGAGGTGGTCCTCTGCCTTGAGGCAGGTCATCGCTTTGCAACAAGAGGCGCAGGGGGCGATCACCGCTTCTGGTGCCACTTTGGTAGTCTCCTCCCATGGCACGCCCTCCTTCTTCTCTGGCGTAGCAATGGCGGCGGTTTTTGGCGGGAACTTTTGGCGGCAAGTGGTAGCACACAGTCTTTGCAATAAAGTACAGTCCAAGCACAACAAATTACAGTTCCAAGGCACACATGACCTGATTCTTCAGGCTTAAGTAGATCCTGTTCGTGACGCCAAGTTGTAGCGCCCCCACTGCCGCAGGGCCGAGGGGTACCCGGTACCGGGCCTCTGAGTCTCTGCTCTGGGGTTGTCACGGCGGCTAGGCCCCGGTCCGTGACCCTGCCGTGGGGCGCCCAGTGAATGATAGGTGTGGATGATGGTAGTGGTGGTGCAGTGCAGTAAATAACGAGGACACCAGGTTGCAGTCTCTTTACCTCTTTACTGAAGATCTCTGGGTCCTCAGTCCAGAATACGGTTCACCAGGCTGCGCAAGTCCGGCCGGTCCAATGGCACCTCCAGAGTTCTCCTCACAGGTGGAAATCGGTGCCTTCCTTCTAGCGCTATGTGTTGTGGTCCTTCCCTGCTGTGCTTACGGAAAGTCCCCACAACTGTTGTGTCTGTTTCTTAAGTTCCCTCACAACTCGATTAAATGATGTTCTTCTAATCCTCCGTCCCTCCCTGATGTTCTGGTTGGGACGGCACCCGTTTGACGGGTAGGCTCGGAGCTCTTCCGGGACCCTAGAGTCGCCCCTCTCCACAAGTTGCCCCCCAAGACTGCATAGGTGATTTGAGTTAGACAGCCCGCCTTAAACTGACTGTCCTGCCGCTGTTTGGAGTATTGCTTGAAGCTGAATGTTATTCTACTCCCTCGGCGTTCCGGCCACCGGTAGTGCGCCTCAGTAGGATGTTGCTCCGGTCTTACAGCACGACTCCTACTGGTGTTTCTCCTTTGCGTGATCTCGTTTCTCACTCAGCACAATCTATCTCTCTTCTAGTCCTTTCTTGGGTACCGCCGCTACCCGGAGCAGGCACGGTCCCGTTACGTTCGTTCTTGTTGCCAAGCCTCTGTCAGGATCCCACCCCTGACAGAGACCCTACTGTATCTTCCCCCCGCAACACCCTCTGCCACAAGGTGTTGCCTGGTTCCAACCCAGTCAGCTTTCTGATCTAACTTCCTGCCTGACCCCCAGTTTACCCACTATGGTGGGGAGTGGCCTAATGAATAGCACCCTTAGCTCCCCCCGGAGGCCCAGCTGTGAAATGTATTGGTGTCTGTGATACCTGATCAGATGAACTCCTTCAGTGCCATCAGACGCACCGTAGCTCCCCATAGTGGCGGAGCCACAGTACTGCAACGACCAGGACTCTGGGGCGCTGCAATTACATATATGGATTTGGAAGAAGATGTTCTATTAATTTTGCAGCAGCTAACAATTTTGCAGGTCCAAATATCTTATATGAAAGTGTATGTGATTGACAGGAGTCTTACCGAGATAAGGGAGAGGCATGGAAAATGTGTTGAGTGACATCATAGCTGCCGTCATTAATGGTAGGGAAGGCAGCATTTGCATTAATCTTGATATATTATTACCCCGCATATTGTGCTTGATACTCGCCTTACCGGTCCAGTTATGAAATACTCATCCCCTATTAGTATGAGAAAAGAACAATCGTGTTTCGTAAAGCTAATGTTACTTCATTCGAGGAGGCAACGTCTAGACCGAGGAACACGTCTTTCTAGTCTTTGCATGACAACGTTATAACAGTAAACGGGAAATATTTTAATTGCTTAATGTCAGTAGAAATAAAAAAAAGTTTGAGTGATTTTGATTTATGTAATTTTTTTTCTTCTCTATTTATGTCTAAAGCTGGATTTAGAATCTCGATATTGCATCGGGAGGTGAATGTAGAAAACACTTTAATGTGTGCAGAATTATTAGGCAAGTTGTATTTTGATCACATGATACTTTTTATACATGTTGTCCTACTCCAAGCTGTTCAGGCTTGAGAGCCAACTACCAATTATATAAATCAGGTGATGTGCATCTCTGTAATGAGGAGGGGTGTTGTCTAATGACATCAAAACCCTATATAAGGTGTGCTTAATTGTTAGACAACTTCCTTTCCTTTGGCAAAATGGGTCAGAAGAGAGATTTGACGGGCTCTGAAAAGTCCAAAATTGTGAGATGTCTTGCAGAGGGATGCAGCAGTCTTGAAATTGCCAAACTTTTGAAGCGTGATTACCGAAGAATCGAGCGTTTCATGGCAAATGGCCAACAGGGTCATAAGAAGCGTGTTGGCCAAAAAAGGCACAAAATAACTGCCCATGAATTGAGGAAAAAAAAGCGTGAAGCTGCCAAGATGCCATCTGCCACCAGTTTTGACATATTTCAGAGCTGCAACATTACTGGAGTAACAAAAAGCACAAGGTGTGCGATACTCAGGGACATGGCCAAGGTAAGGAAGGCTGAAAAACGACCACCTGTGAACAAGAAACATAAGATAAAACGTCAAGACTGGGCCAAGAAATATCTTAAGACTGACTTTTCAAAGGTTTTATGGACTGATGAAATGAGAGTGACTCTTGATGGGCCAGATGGATGCGCCAGAGGCTGGATCAGTAAAGGGCAGAGAGCTCCACTCCTACTCAGATGCCAGCAAGGTGGAGGTGGGGTACTGGTATGGGCTGGTATCATCAAAGATGAACTTGTGGGACCTTTTCGGGTTGAGGATGGAGTGAAGCTCAACTCCCAGACCTACTGCCAGTTTCTGGAAGACAACTTCTTCAAGCAGTGGTACAGGAAGAAGTCGGTATTGTTCAAGAAAAACATGATTTTCATGCAGGACAATGCTCCATCACATGCCTCCAACTACTCCACAGCGTGGCTGGCCAGTAAAGGTCTCAAAGAAGGAAAAATAATGACATGGCCCCCTTGTTCACCTGATCTGAACCTCATAGAGAACCTGTGGTCCCTCATAAAATGTGAGATCTACAGGGAGGGAAAACAGTCCACCTCTCGGAACAGTGTCTGGGAGGCTGTGGAGGCTGCTGCACGCAATGTTGGTCGTAAACAGATCAAGCAAGTGACAGAATCTATGGATGGAAGGCTGCTGAGTGTCATCATGAAGAAAGGTGGCTATATTGCTCACTTATTTTTTGGGGTTTTGTTTTTGCATGTCAGAAATATTTATTTCTAAATGTTGTGCAGTTATATTGGTTTACCTGGTGAAAATAAACAAGTGAGATGGGAATATATTTGGTTTTTATTAAGTTGCCTAATAATTCTGCACAGTAATAGTTACCTGCACAAACAGATATCCTCCTAAGATAGTCAAATCTAAAAAAAAACCACTCCAACTTCCAAAAATAGTAAGCTTTGATATTTCTGAGTCTTTTGGGTTGATTGAGAACATAGTTGTTGATCAATAATAAAAATAATCCTCTAAAACAGAGGTGTCAAACTGTATTCCTCGAGGGCCGCAAACAGGTCATGTTTTCAGGATTTCCTTGTATTGCACAGGTGATAATTTAACCACCTGCACAGATAATGATTCCTGCACCTTGTGCAATGCTAAGGAAATCTTGAAAACACGCATGGTTTGAGGCCCTCGAGGAATGCAGTTTGACACCCCTGCTCTAAAATACAACTTGCCTAATAATTCTGCACACAGTGTAGCTGAGCATAGTGCAAGTGATTGGATGATCGCAGTTTCAAGTCCAATAAAGGGACTAAAAAATACTGTAAAAAGTGAGAAAAAAATGTTTTTAAAAATATGAATTTTTTTTTTTTAATTTAAAGCGTTCAAATCACCCCACTTTTCCACCATTACAAATAAAGAGATAAAAAATTCACATATTTGGTTCGTAAAAGTCCGATTATCAAAATATAAAATAAATTAAATAGACCGATAAACGTAGTGAAAAAAATAATAGAAATTCCAGAATTATGTTTTTTTGCCGCCGCAACACTGCAATAAGAACCTGTCAAAACATCTGATCTACCCCAGAATTGTAGAAATAAAAATGTCAGATCAGGGTGCAAAAATAAACCCCTCATATAGCCCCATTGAACAAAAATTTTAAATGTTACGGGTTTCGGAAAGTGGCGACACAAGCAAATTTTTTTTTTTTTTTTCAAATTTCCAATTTTTTTTTCACCACTTAAATAAAAATAAAAACTATACATGTTTGGTATCTGCCTACTCGCACTGACCAGGAAAATAATATTGCCAGGTCAGTTTTACTGTATAGTGAACATGATAAATGAAAAAAATAAAAACAATTGCCGAAGTACAGTTTTTTCCCTATTTCGCTGCACTTGCAATTTTTTTACCTGCTTTCCAGTGAATCACTTGGAAAAAAGAATGGTGTCATTCAAAGGTACAACTCGTCCCGTAAGAAAAAAAAAAACCTCATATGACTATGTGGACAGAACCATAAAAAAGGTATAGCTCTTGGAAGAAGGTGAGGAAAAAACGAAAGAGCAAAAACAGAAAATTGCCTGGTTGGGAAGGGTATTGTTTGGGAGGACCTAAGTATATTCCCGTAAAACAGTAGTTATTCTGAATTTCTATGTGTAAATATGGCCATATACAGACAAATATAATTGGACCTCGGATTTAGAGTTTGGTGCCCCCTATGGACCAAGTCAACATTACCTTTCTAGCCTGTGGTAACATGGGATGACCTCTCTTTTGTATCTCCGCTGATTACTCATGCTTGCTTAGGATAGTCATTATTTCTTCTTACATTCTATTCCTTGATGTTTTCCCGTATATTGAAAGTGACTGACATCCGATTGTGCTAATTGTTCTTCGTTATTTTCACAAGCTTTAAGTAAAAGGCAGATTTATAGCGGTTAGTAGTGACCTCCGCCATGCATGGATTCACACTGTAGAATGCTAGGATTTCGCCCCTCCATTGAACAGACAAGTATTTGCGATATTTGTTTGAAAATGACTTTTCTGCTACAGTAAGTGTGAATGTACGGCGCATTATTGTGCTCCTGTGTTTGGTGAGTGTGTTGTGTGTATCAATCAGTGCAGAACTCACGGCGTTTACCGAGGCAGTGCAGATTCCGTGCAATGGTCAGGACACATCAGCGGATGTCATCTGTTTTAGACATTTTAGACGTTCCTTCATTTGAACCGGCAGTTCAAGATTTCCCAACTGTACAGGTGCGGGGAGGTGGCGTGCCAGGAGAGTGTACACAAATTGAGGAAGGGGTTAAAATACCGCTATATGCCATCTAGGAATAAATTATTGCCAATATTAGATTGGAGTGGTCCTACTTTTGGCTGTTTATAGGGGACTTTGCATTTGTGCAAAGAGCACATCATATCAAATCATACCATACCGTACCATACCCCATATCATACCGTACTACCTTTCATATCATACCGTACTGCCCATCATAATATACCGTACTGCCCATCATAACATACCATACTGCACAACATATACCATACTGTACACCATATCATACCGTGCTGCCCACCATATCATACCATACCATACCATACTGCACACCATATCAAACCATACCATACCGTGCTGTCCACCATATCATACCGTACTGCACACCATACCATACTGACCACCATATCATACCGTACTGCCCACCATATCATACCATACTGCACAATGTACCATACCGTTCTGCCCATCATATCATACCGTACTGCACACCATATTATACCGTACTGCAGTGCCCATCATATCATACCATACTGCCCACCATATCATACCGTACTGACCACCATATCATTCCATACTGCACAATGTACCATACCGTTCTGCCCATCATACCATACCGCACTGCCTACCATATCATACCCTACTGCACACCATACCATACTGTACGGGCCACTATCCCATACCCTACTGCCCACCATATCATATCGTACTGCACACCATACCGTACTGTACTGCCCACCATATCATACCGTGCTGTACACCATATTATACCGTACTGCAGTGCCCATATCATATCATACTGCCCACCATATCATACCGTACAGCCCACCATACCGTACTGCCCACCATATCATACCGTACTGCCCACCATACCATACTATACCATACTGCCCACCATACCATACGGCCCACCATATCATACCGTACTGCACAACGTACCATACCATACTGCGCAATGTACCATACCATTCTGCCCATCATATCATACCGTACTGCCCATCATATCATACTGTACTGGTAATCATATATACCATACTGCAGTGCCCATCATATCATACCGTACAGCACACCATATCATACTGTACTACACACCGTACCATACCATACTGAACACCATATCATACCATACTGCACAACATACCACACTGCACACCATATCATACCGCACTCCACACCATATCATACTGTGCTGCCTGTCTCCTGTGGCTTCCAGTACCTCGGTTATCTGTCTTTCTGTGGATTCCAGTACCTCAGTTACCGGTCTGCCTGCCTGCGGCTTCCAGAACCTCAGTTACCCGTCTGCCTGTGCAGCGCCCCAGAGTCCTGGTCGTTGCAGTACTGATGCTCCGCCGCTAAGGGGGGCTATGGTACGTCTGATGGCACTGAAGGAGTTCTTCTGACCAGGTATCACAGTCACCAATACACTTCACAGTCTGGCCTCCAGGGGGAGCTAAGGGTGCTATGTATTAGGCCACTCCTCACAATCTGGTAAAACTGGGGGTTAGGCAGAAAGTTAGAACAGAAGCTGACTGGGAATCGAACAGGCAACATCCTGTGGCAGAGGGTGTTGCGGGGAGAGACTCAGGAGGGTCCCTGTCAGGGGTGGGATCCTGACAGAGGCCTAGCGAACAGAAAGAACGTTATGGGACCGCGCCTGCACGAGATAGCGTCGGTACCCTAAGAAAGGACAAGAAGCGAGGTTCATTGTGCTGAGTGAGAAACGAGATCAACGCAACAAGGAGAAATACCAGTAGGAGTCGTGCTGCAAGACGAGGCAACATCCTACTGAGGCGCGCAGCCGGTGGCCGGAACGCCGAGGAAGTACTAGGCTCCAAGCAATACTTCAAACCTACGGCAGGACAGTCAGCTATAGGCGGGCTGTCTCACCCAATTCACCTACGAAGACACAGGGGGCAACAATAGGAGAGGGGCGACGCTAGAGTCCCGGAAGAGCTCCGAGCCTACCCGTCATACGGGTGCGTCCTAGCCATATCATCTGGGGGGACGAAGCAGAACATCTTAGTTGTGAGGGAACTTCAGAAACAGACACAACAGTTGTGGGGACTATCCCGTAAGCACAGCAGGGGAGGACCACAACACACAAGCGCTAGAAGGTAGGCACAGATTTCCACCTGCAAAGGGAACTCTGGAGGTGCCATCGGACCGGCCGGACTTGCGCAGCCCGGTTAACCGTATTCCGGATTGAGGATCCAGAGGCCTTCAGTAAAGAGGTAAAGAGACTGCAACCTGGTGTCCTCGTTATTTACTGCGACCTGCACCGCACCACCACAACATCATCACCATTCCCTCCACCTTTATTGTACGCCCCTCAGCAGGGTCACGGACCGGGCCAGGCCACCGTGACAACCCCAGAACAGAGACTCAGAGGCCCGGTACCGGGTACCCCTCGGCCCTGCGACAGTGGGGGCGCTACACCTGCAGCTTTCAGTACCTCAGTTACCTGTCTGCCTGCGGCTTCCAGAGACTGAGCTACCTGTCTGCCTGCGGATTCCAATACCTCAATTACCCTTTTGCCGCATTCTTCATCTGCCTGCTGCATTGACGCCTATGGCTCGTGTGCCCACTCGGACCTTGGGCTTGAAGGATCCACTTCACCAGGTGAGCCTAACAGATATTCTCAACTATATGACCAATGATGTACATAGCCCAACACAACAATCACTAAGAGTCATTCCTACTTAATCTCATCCACTAAGCTCCTTGGAAGCTGCTCTCTGTTATCCAAAGAGCAATGCTCTTTATAATGCACCAACAACATCTTATTTCTGAAGAGAGCATTAGGATTATCCAGAAGAGTATTGGGAGAATGTCATATGGTCTGATGAAACCAAAGTAGAACTGTTTGGTAGAAACAAAACTCGTCGTGTTTGGAGGAGACAGAATGCTGAGTTACATCCAAAGAACACCATACCTACTGTGAAGCATGGGGAGGCAACATCATGCTTTGGGGCTGTTTCTTTGCAAAAGGGACCAGGACGAATGATCCGTGTACATGAAAGAATGAATGGTGCCATGTATCGTGAGATTTTGAGTGCAAACCTCCTTCCATCAGCAAGGGCATTGAAGATGAAATGTGGATGGGTCTTTCAGCATGATAATGATAGCAAGCACACCGCCAGGGCAACGAAGGAATGGCTTCGTAAGAAGCATATGACGGTCCTGGAGTGGCCTAGCCAGTCTCCAGATCTCAACCCCATAGAAAACCTTTGGAGGGAGTTGAAAGTCCGTGTTGCCCAGTGAAAGGCCCAAAACATCACTGCTCTAGAGGAGATCTGAATGGAGGAATGGGACAACACACCACCAACAGTGTGTGCCAACCTTGTGAAGACTTACAGAAAACGTTTGACCTCTGTCATTGCCAACAAAGGATATATAACAAATACTGAGATGAATTTTTGTTAATGACCAAATACTTATTTTCCAACATAATTTGCAAAATAATTCTTCCCAAATCAGACAAGGTGATTTTCTGGATTTGTTTTCTCATTTTGACTCTCATAGTTGTGGTCTACCTATTATTATTATTATAAATTTTTATAGCGCCATTTACTCCGTCACACTTTACACGTCAGAGGGGCAAATATAGACAAGTACAATAAACAAGAGCAATACAAGGCATACACAAGTACAGGAGGAGAGAGGACCCTGCCCGCTAGTTCTCACAGTCTACAAGGGATGGGTGAGGATACATTAGGAGAGGGTAGAGCTGGTCATGCGGCGGTTCAGCAGACTAAGGATCACTGCAGGCTGTAGGCTTGTCAGAAGAGGTGGGTGTTCAGGTTCTTTATGAAAGTTTCCATGGTAGGCGAGAGTCTGATGTGCTGGGGTAGAGAGTTTCAGAGTAGGGGGGAAGTACGGGAGAAGTCTTGTATGCGGTTGTGGGAAGAAGAGAAAAGAGGGGAGTAGAGGAGGAGATCTTGAGAGGATCGAAGGTTGAGTGTGGGTAAGTACTGGGAGTCCATGTCACAGATGTATGGATGAGACAGGTTGTGGATGGCTTTGTATGTCATAGTTAGGGTTTTGAACTGGAGCCTCAGAACAATAGGAAGCCAGTGAAGGGCTTGGCAGAGAGGAGAGGCTGGGGAATAATGGGGAGACAGATGGATTAGTCGGGCAGCAGAATGTAGGATGGATTGGAGTAGTGCCAGAGTGCTAGAAGGGAGGCCAGAGAGTAGGAGGTTGCAGTAGTCGAGGCGGGAGATTTTAAGGGCATACCTATGATGTCAATTACAGGCCTCACTCATCTTTTTAAGTGGGAGAACTTGCACAATTAGTTTTTTTCTTCTTTACGCTCAAAAGAGAGTCCTTAATGACATTGGCTGTCTATTTGGGGTCGTTGTCCTGCTGCAGAATATGTTTGGAGCTAATCAGACACCTCCATGGTGGTGTTACATGATGGATAAGTATCTACTTCACTGCATTGCGGGCACCAAGAAATGGCCAACGTTGAGGACTGTAGATATAGTGGTCGGACAAAGAAACTTAGTGCAGCACATGAAAGACGCATCCTGGTTTCTTCAGAAGTTGTCCAGTAGTGCCATCAGGGGGACCCAGGTACAGTTTGGAGAAGTCTGGTTAGAAGTGGCCTTCATGTGAAAATTGCAGCCAAAAGTTGAACCTTCTACTTTAAAACATTCTCTCAACTATGTATGAAAGCACAGGAACTGGGGGTGAAGAACAATGGCAGCAAGTTATCTGGACTAATGAGTCAAAATGTGAAATATTTGACTGTAACAAGAGGCAGTTTATTCACCAAAGTGGTGGAGAGTGGCACAATAATGAGTCTGTGAAGCACGGCAAAGGATGCTTGCAAGCATGAGGCTGCATTTCATCAAATTGAACTGGGGATTTGGTCAGAATAAGTGGTGTCCTCAATGCTGAGAAATACGGGCCGATGCTTATGCATCAAGAAATACCATCCGCCGGGTCCCTGCACCCAATACATGCCACCAGCCAATCAGATGCCGGAAGCTGACGTCAGCAGGTTGGGTATGGCAGTGATGTCGTATGTCATCCATATGCCGATGTCAGCTGACGGCTTCTGTTCCGGCTACAAAAGAGGACACTGATTGATGTGGGAGTGGAGGAAGGTGAGTGGAATGTTTTATTTTGTTATTAAGCATTAGAGAACAGAGGCAGAACAGGGGACATATATACCAGGAAGGAACCCAGGATATATAACCGAAAGGGGCCCAGGATGGGGGAATATATATTAGAATGGGGGACAAATATGCCAGGAAGACGCCCAGGACGGAGTCATACTGTATATACCAGGTTAGGGGACATATATACCTGGATGGGGGCACATATACCAGCATAGGTGACATATACCATGAAGGGACCCAGGATGGTGGGGGGTAATATATACCAGGAAGGGGCCAAGGATGGGGAACATGTATATTAGGAAGAAGCCTAATATTGTGGGCATATATACCAAAATGTGAGAAATATATACTAGGAAAGAACCGAGGATGGAGGCCATATTTACCAGAAAGGGGCCCATGATGTGGGACATATATACCATGATGGGGCCCAGGACAGTGGGGGGTAATATATACCAGGAAGGGGCCCATGATCTGGGAAATATATACCATGATGGGGCCCAGGATGGAGAACATTAGTAAAGGATGGGGGACATTACTACATAATGGGGGGACACGTACAGTATGTCCTTATAGGATTTAGAATTCTACATGGGACCATACATCTGACCAACAGCCATGTCCATGTCCACCGAGGCCCATCTGACTCTAGTTACACCACTGCCTTGTACTTATCCTGTGGAACAATGAAGGTTTACCGAGGAAGCATTGTCTGAATTTTTGTGCCACTTCCAGACCTTGGTTTTATCTTGGTTCACAACATGTATATTTAAAGCAGAACCTATTCCTTTCATCCTGACAGATATACAACACTGACTCACAAAACACACAAACACAAGATCAATAACTGCCGGGTTTTAAAGGGGCTTTCCGTTCTCATGAAATTCTATCATATCTGCCCTTACACAACTTCCCCTAATATGAATTCATCTATTATTTCCTAGTATACTGTATATGTTTTTTATTTATTTTTTACAAGAGTTTTGACTTGTAGCCATGATGCAAATGTGTATAATCCGGAGAAGGAAGAAACAGAATCCATCTCATCTGTCAATGCTAAAACTCTAAGCCAGTACGGATAAATCTTCTGCAAAGGTGGAAACCCCCTTTAAACTCAACCTGAACTTGAAGGGGTTGTCCACTACTAGGAAAGTTCTTCAATTTCTTGGTAACTATTGGAGTGCTGCTTATTTTTCTATTTTTATATATTTTTTGCAAAATTTTGCATGGCCTTGCATTCATTTTATATAACTATTTAAGTGTGCTGTTCCAAATTGTTATCCTTATATCTATCTACCAATGTATCTTATTAATATTATTTAACAGCCTTTGGCTCCTAGAGCCATGGTGACGTGATGGATGAACACTCTGTAGGATGATCAGTCTTGTCCAAACCTAGATAGGTCCACCAGGGTGTTCACTGCCATTATCTTGATAGTCTCAAGCCATCGGGTTGCTCGTCTTCCTCTTCAACTTGTCTCTTCTATTCTTCTGACAAGTGGTAGCTTGGTGATCCTCATTTCGAGTGGCATGTCTGGCTTGATTTGTTCCAAAATTGATTTGTTTGTTTTTGTCCTCCATGGTATTGATGATATATATACAGTTGTGGCCAAAAGTATTGACACCCCTGCAATTCTGTCAGATAATACTCAGTTTCTTCCTGAAAATGATTGCAAACACAAATTATTTGTTATTATTATCTTCATTTAATTTGTATTAAATGAAAAAACACAAAAAGAATTGTCCTAAAGCCAAATTGGATATAATTCCACACCAAACATAAAAAAGGGGGTGGACAAAAGTATTGGCACTGTTCTAAAAATCATGTGATGCGTCTCTAATTTGTGTAATTAACAGCTCCTGTAACTTACCTGTGGCACCTAACAGGTGTTGGCAATAACTAAATCACACTTGCAGCCAGTTGACGTGGATTAAAGTTGACTCAACCTCTGTCCTGTGTCCTTGTGTGCACCACATTGAGCATGGAGAAAAGAAAGAAGACCAAAGAACTGTCTGAGGACTTGAGAAACCAAATTGTGAGGAAGCATGAGCAATCTCAAGGCTACAAGTCCATCTCTAAAGACCTGAATGTTCCTGTGTCTACCGTGCGCAGTGTCATCAAGAAGGTTAAAGCCCATGGCACTGTGGCTAACCTCCCTAGATGTGGACGGAAAAGAAAAATTGAGAAGAGATTTCAACGCAAGATTGTGCGGATGTTGGATAAAGAACCTCGACTAACATCCAAACAAGTTCAAGCTGCCCTGCAGTCCCAGGGTGCAACAGTGTCAACCCTTACTATCCATCAGCATCTGAATGAAAATGGACTGTATGGTAGGAGACCCAGGAAGACCCCACTTCTTACCCCGAGACATAAAAAAGCCAGGCTGGAGTTTGCCAAAACTTACCTGAAAAAGCCTAAAATGTTTTGGAAGAATGTTCTCTGGTCGATGAGATAAAAGTATAGCTTTTTGGGCAAAGGCATCAACATAGAGTTTACAGGAGAAAAAAAGAGGCATTCAAAGAAAAGAACACGGTCCCTACAGTCAAACATGGCGGAGGTTCCTTGATGTTTTGGGGTTGCTTTGGTGCCTCTGGCACTGGACTGCTTGACCATGTGCATGGTGTTAAAAACATATTTTGCAGCATAATGTAGGGCCCAGTGTGAGAAAGCTGGGTCTCCCTCAGAGGTCATGGGTCTTCAAGCAGGACAATGACCCAAAACACACTTCAAAAAGCACAAGAAAATAGTTTGAGAGAAAGCACTGGAGACTTCTAAGGTGGCCAGCAATAAGTCCAGACCTGAATCCCATAGAATACCTGTGGAGAGATCTAAAAATGGCAGTTTGGAGAAGGCCCCCTTCAAATATCAGGGACCTGGAGCAGTTTGCCAAAGAAGAATGGTCTAAAATTCCAGCAGAGCATTGTAAGAAACTCACTGATGGTTACTGGAAGCGGTTGGTCACAGTTATTTTGGCTAAAGGTTGTGCAACCAAGTATTAGGCTAAGGGTGCCAATACTTTTGTCTGGCCCATTTTTGGAGTTTTGTGTGAAATGATCAATGTTTTGCTTTTTGCTTCATTCTCTTTTGTGTTTTTTCATTTAAGACAAATTAAATGAAGATAATAATACCAAAGAATTTGTGTTTGCAGTCATACAATACTCAAGAAACTGAGTATTATCTGACAGAATTGCAGGGGTGTCAATACTTTTGGCCACAACTGTATATATCTAATATATAAAGCTGAATGTGTGTGTGTGTGTATGTATGTATGTATGTATGTCCGGGATTGGCATCTGAACCGTAGCAGCTACAGCCACAAAATTTTGCACAGTCACACGTCTGGACCCCGAGAGCGTCATAGGCTATGTTGTGAGGTGAAATTTTAACCCCGCGCTTTCCAATTCACCAAACAATTTTGCCCCTATCTACATAATGGGGAAAAAGTGAAAGGAAAAGTGTTGGAGGCGTCGCAGCTACAGGCACAAAATTTTGCACAGTCACACGTCTGGACCCTGAGAGCGTCAAAGCTATATTGTGAGGTGAAATTTTAACCCCGCGCTTTCCAATTCACCAAACAATTTTGCCCCTATCTACATAATGGGGAAAAAATGAAAGGAAAAGTGTTGGAGGCAAATTAACAGCTGCCAGATGTGAACAAGGGGGACTTAAAGAATGACAGCGATGGCACCAAAGAGTATATACTGTACAGTTGCTAAGGTGGGGCCCCAACATGGGATAATCACACCACCACGGGGATATGAACACACACACAAAATGCGCCACACACTACCACGTGCTCGAACACATATACCACTCTCAGTGCACATTTCACCACACATACACCAACCTCGCCACATAAAAGTAGAAACACAAAAGTCGCCGCTCAAAACTCGCCACGCGCAAAACTCTCCACATGCAAAACTCGCCACACGTGCAAAACTCGCCACACGCAAAACTTGCACACGCAGAAAAATTGCCACACGCAGAAAAATTGCCACATGCACAAAAGTTGCAACACATGCAAAAGTTGCCTCACACAAAACTTGCACATACTCAAAAGGCACCACACATAAAACTCGCCACGCGCAAAACTCGCCATGCGCAAAACTTGCTGCACACAACTTGCTACACTAACCTGTCACATGCAACTCGACACACAAAAAGTTGCTACACGCATGTCGCCACACAAAACTCATCTCACAAAAGTCCCTACATGCATGTCGCCACACGCAACTCAACACACACAACTTGACACACGAAACTCGCCCTAAAACACACACAAGTCTGGTATCCTTCAAAAATAAAAATCTGATTAATAAGCAGACAAACTACAAGAGCAACAAATGTACCATATAGGAATCCGGCAGCTGTCAGTCACATGACCAGTCTATTATGTGTATGTGTGAGCTAATATATACTGCCAGGGGGTGGGCTTACTGTTGGCTGGGGATTTATCAGGCTGCCATTTTAGCTTACAAATACTGAGGTAAAAATACTGACCAAATAACGTGTGAACGAGGGCTAATACAGGAGGAGATGACATACAGCTATATACTATATACAGGAGATGACACACAGGTATATACTATTTACAGGGGAGATGACACACAGGTATATACTATATACAGGAGGAGATGACACACAGATATATACTATATACAGGAGAGATGACACACAGGTATATACTATATAGAGGAGGAGATGACATACAGGTACATACTACATACAGGAGGAGATGACATACAGGTATATACTATATACAGGAGGAGATGACACACAGGTATATACTATATACAGGAGCAGATTACCTACAGGTATATAGTATATACAGGAGGAGATGACACAGGTATATGCTATGTATAGGAGGAGATGACATACAGGTATATACTATATACAGGAGGAGATGACACACAGATATATACTATATATAGGTGAGATGACACACAGGTATATACTATATACAGGAGATTACATACAGGTATATCTAATATATAAAGCTGAATGTGTGTATGTATGTATGTGTGTATGTCCGGGATTGGCATCTGTACCGTCGCAGCTACAGCCACAAAATTTTGCACAGTCACACGTCTGGACCCCGAGAGCGTCATAGGCTATGTTGTGAGGTGAAATTTTAACCCCGCGCGTTCCAATTCACCAAACAATTTTGCTCCTATCTACATAATGGGGAAAAAGTGAAGGGAAAAGTGTTGGAGGAAAATTGACAGCTGCCAGATGTGAACAATGAGGACTTAAAGAATGAGAGCGATGGCGACAAAGAGTATATACCGTACAGTTGCTAAGGTGGGGCCCCGACATGGGATACTCACCACACACGGGGATATGAACACAAACACAAAATGCGCCACACACTACCACGTGCTTGAACACATATACCACCCTCAGCACACATTTCACCACACACACACACCAACCTCGCCACATAAAAGTCGAAACACAAAAGTCACCACTCAAAACTCGCTACATGCAAAACTCGCCATATGCAAAACTAGGCTCACGCAAAACTCGCCACACGTGCAAAACTCACCTCATGGAAAACTCACCTCATGCAAAACTTGCACACACAGAAAAATTGCCACATGTACAAAAGTTGCACCACATGCAAAAGTTGCCTCACACAAAACTTGCACATACTCAAAATGCACCACACATAAAACTCGCCACGCGCAAAACTCGCCATGCACAAATCTTGCTGCACACAACTTGCTACACTAACCTGTCACATGCAACTCAACACACAAAATGTTGCTACACGCATGTCGCCACACAAAACTCATCTCACAAAAGTCGCTACATGCATGTCGCCACACGCAACTCAACACACACAACTTGACACATAAAACTCGCCCTAAAACACACACAAGTCTGGTATTGTCCTTCAAAAACAAAAATCTGATTAATAAGCAAACTACAAGAGCAACAAATGTACCATATAGGAAATACGGCAGCTGTCAGTCACATGACCTGTCTATTATGTGTATGTGTGAGCTAATATATACTGCCAGGGGGGAGGGCTTCCTGTTGGCTGGGGATTTATCAGGCTGCCAATAGCAACCAATCACAGCTCAGCTTCTATTTTGCTACAGTTAATTAACCTGAGCTCTGATTGGTTAATATAGGCAACAAAGACATTCTCAGTATAACAAAGCTAATATATGTTGTGAAATGCTTCTATTTGCTTAGTTTTTGCCTTTTAATAATTACATTTCTATCTATTTGTTTTGTGGTTTTTGTGTGCAGAATAAATTTTTGTTAACACATTCTATTTTGCTAACAGCAGTCATTAACCCGGGCGAAGCCGGGTAGTACAGCTAGTCTAATATATAAAGCTGAATGTGTGTATGTATGTGTGTGTGTGTATGTCCGGGATTGGCATCTGAACCGTCGCAGCTACAGCCACAAAATTTTGCACAGTCACACGTCTGGACCCCGAGAGCGTCATAGGCTATGTTGTGAGGTGAAATTTTAACCCCGCGCATTCCAATTCACCAAACAATTTTGCCCCTAGCTACATAATGGGGAAAAAATGAAAGGAAAAGTGTTGGAGGCAAATTAACAGCTGCCAGATGTGAACAAGGGGGCCTTAAAGAATGAGAGCGATGGCGCCAAAGAGTATATACCGTACAGTTGCTAAGGTGGGGCCCCGACATGGGATAATCACCACACCACCACGGGGATATGAACACACACACAAAATGCGCCACACACTACCACGTGCTCGAACACATATACCACCCTCAGCGCACATTTCACCACACATACACCAACCTCGCCACATAAAAGTCGAAACACAAAAGTCGCCGCTCAAAACTCGCCACGCGCAAAACTCTCCACATGCAAAACTCGCCACACGTGCAAAACTCACCTCATGGAAAACTCGCCACACGCAAAACTTGCACACGCAGAAAAATTGCCACATGCACAAAAGTTGCAACACATGCAAAAGTTGCCTCACACAAAACATACTCAAAAGGCACCACACATAAAACTCGCCACGCGCAAAACTCGCCATGCGCAAAACTTGCTGCACACCACTTGCTACACTAACCTGTCACATGCAACTCGACACACAAAAAGTTGCTACACGCATGTTGCCACACAAAACTCATCTCACAAAAGTCGCTACATGCATGTCGCCACACACAACTCAACACACACAACTTGACACACGAAACTCGCCCTAAAACACACACAAGTCTGGTATTATCCTTCAAAAATAAAAATCTGATTAATAAGCAGACAAACTACAAGAGCAACAAATGTACCATATAGGAATCCGGCAGCTGTCAGTCACATGACCAGTCTATTATGTGTATGTGTGAGCTAATATATACTGCCAGGGGGTGGGCTTACTGTTGGCTGGGGATTTATCAGGCTGCCAATTTAGCTTACAAATACTGAGGTAAAAATACTGACCAAATAAGGTCTAATACAGGAGGAGATGACATACAGATATATACTATATACAGGAGGAGATGACACACAGGTATATACTATTTACAGGGGAGATGACACACAGGTATATACTATATACAGGAGGAGATGACATACAGGTATATACTATATACAGGAGGAGATGACACACAGGTATATACTATATACAGGAGCAGATTACCTACAGGTATATAGTATATACAGGAGGAGATGACATACAGGTATATGCTATGTATAGGAGGAGATGACATACAGGTATATACTATATACAGGAGGAGATGACACACAGATATATACTATATATAGGTGAGATGATACAGGAGGAGATTACATACAGGTATATACTATATATAGGAGGAGATGACATACAGGTATATACTATATACAGGGGAGATGACACACAGCAGGTATATACTATATACAGGGGAGATGACATACAGGTATATACTATATACAGGAGATGACATACAGGTGTATACTATATATAAGGGAGATGACAAACATGTATATACTGAGGTGAAAATGAGAGGTGTGAGGTGAAAATAGTGGAGTGATCGGAAAATGACAGATGTGAGGTCGAAATGACAAGTGTTAGGGGGGAATGAGAGGAGTGAGGGGGAAAATAAGAGGAGTGAGGGGGAAAATGAGAGGTGTGAGGGAGAAAATGAGAGATGTGAGGGGGAAAATGAAAGATGTGATGGGGAAAATGAGAGGCTGATGGGAAAATAAGAGAAGTGAGGTGCTATAACTAACCACAGATATTTACTATGCCCAGGCAACGCCGGGCTCTTCAGCTAGTATATATATATATATACTGTATATATATATATATATATATATATATATATATATATTTATATTTATGTACATATATTTCTATTTATCTATTTATCCATCACCTGATCTATCTATCTACAGTGACATGTAAGAATTTGGGCACCTCTGGTCAAAATTACTGTTATTGTGAACCATTAAGTAAGTCGAAGATGGAATGATCTCTAAAAGACCTAAAGTTGAACATGACATATTTACTTTGTGTTTTAGGAAAATAATAATAAAAAAATATATCTACGAGGGGCGATCCAAAAGTAATGATAATCGGTTATTTCTATTGCACACAGAAATTAAAATAAAATGTTTTCTTCTCTCTTAGGTACCCACTAGTCCAGGAAAAAAAAATCACTTAAATAGACCACGATTCCCGGGAGCTACATTCATTTGAATATGAACTGCTGAGGAGTGAACATCAAAATGGAAAAAAACGACCTCAGAGCTGTCATCAAATACCTCTGCTTGAAAAAAATGACTACTAAAGACATACACAGCGACTTGGTGGAAACATTGGGGGACTCTTCTCTTCCATATTCCACAGTTGCACACTGGGCCAAGGAATTTAAGCTGGGAAGAACATCGATGGAAGATGAACATCGTGAAGGACGCCCATCTACGTCCCTCAATGAAGAAAACGTGAAAAAAGTTGAAGAAGTTGTATTGGCAGATCGAAGAGTGACTATCAGGCATGTAGCTGAGGTCACAGGGATCTCATATGGCAGTATTCAAAGAATCCTTGCAAAAGAATTGCATATGAGAAAGGTCTCCGCGCGTTGGGTGCCAAAAATCTTAACCGACGAGCAAAAGAAGAAACTAGTTGACATTTCAATAGCAAATCTCGAAAAGTTCCAAGCAGACAAGGAAAATTTTTTGTCACGTTTTTTGACCATGGACGAGACCTGGATCCACCACTTTGATCCTGAAACTAAACAACAATCGATGACATGGAAACGAGCCGACGAACCGACGCCGAAGAAATTCAAAGTGTCAAGCTCAGCAGGGAAGGTTATGGCGTCCGTTTTTTGGGACGCTGAAGGAATTATTATGGTGGACTATTTGGAGAAGGGAGCCACTATTACGGGCTCCTACTACGCAGAACAAATAAGATTGCGGAAGGCTATCAAGGAGAAAAGGCGCGGCAAACTGCGGGCTGGAGTGCTGTTTCACCAAGATAACGCGCTGGCTCACAAAGCTGCAGTTGCCATGGCTACCATTCAAGAAGCGGGCTTTGAACTGGTGGAACACCCCCCCTATTCGCCAGATCTAGCCCCCAGTGACTTCTTTCTCTTTCCTCGGCTCAAGGAACACCTCCGGGGCAAGAAATTTGATGACAATAGCGACGTGATAACCGCTGTTGGGGATTTTTTGGGGGGTCAAGATCAAGAATTTTTTTCGAAGGGAATTCTAAGTTTAGAAAAGAGATGGACTAAATGTATAGACTTGTTAGGAGACTATGTAGAAAAATAAAAAAAAATTTTGACTATATTCATTGTGTTTAGTATTGATTATCATTACTTTTGGATCGCCCCTCGTATATATATAATTGTCTAAGGTCCACTTCCGTGTGTCTGTCTGTAACGGAAATCCCGCGTCGCTGATTGGTCGCGGCCGGCTGGGCGCGACCAATCAGCGACAGGCACAGTCGCCCCTCCCTACTCCCCAGTCAGTGCCCAAATAGCATTTTAGCAGTCCGTTAACGCTGCCATTAGTAAAAAGTGTGACCAACTTTTTACCATTGATGCTGCCTATGCAGCATAAATAGTAAAAACATATAATGTTAAAAATAATAATAATAAAAAAAATCATTATATTCTCACCTTTCGTCGTCCGTGGCAGCCGTTCCCGCTCCTCATTAAGCTCCGGTCCCAAGAATGCATTGCGGCAATGACCCCAGATGACGTAGCGGTACTGCTACATCATCACGGGTTATTGCCGCAAGGCATTACTGGGAAGGGAGCATTGCTAAAGGCCTGGGCTGGATCCGGGGGCCGCCGGAAGGTGAGTATATAACTATTTTTTATTTTAATTCTTTTTTAACAGGCATATGGTGCCCACATTGCTATATACTACGTGGGCTGTGTTATATTCTACGTGAGCTGTGTTATATACTACGTGGGCTGTGCTATATACTATGTGGCTGTGCTATATACTGCGTGGGCTGTGCTATATACTACGTCGCTGTGCTATATACTATGTGGGCTGTGCTATATACTACATGGGCTGTGCTATATAATACGTGGGTTGTACTATATACTACTTGGGCTGTGTTATATACTACGTGGGCTGTGTTATATACTACGTTGCTGTGCTATATACTACGTGGGTTGTGCTATATACTACGTGGCTGTGCTATATACTGTGTGGGCTGTGCTATATACTACGTCGCTGTGCTACATACTACTTGGGCTGTGCTATATACTACGTGGGCTGTGCTATAATATGTGGGCTGTGTTATACACTGCGTGGGCTGTGTTATATACTACGTCGCTGTGCTATATACTACGTGGGCTGTGCTATATACTATGTGGCTGTGCGGTATACTACATGGCTGTGCTATATACTACATGGCTGTGTTATATACTACGTGGGCTGTGTTATATACTGCGTGGGCTGTGCTATATACTACATGGGTTGTGCTATATACTATGTGGGCTGTGTTATATACTGTGGGCTGTGCTATATACTACGTGGCTGTGCAATATACTACGTGGCTGTGCTATGTACTATGTGGCTGTGTTATATACTACGTAGCTGTGCTATATACTATGTGGCTGTGCTGTATACTACGTCGCTGTGCTATATACTACGTGGGCTGTGTTATATGCTACGTGGGCTGTGAGACTCTTTCACCCGGGGCCCTCAAAAACCTGGAGCTGGCCCTGGCTTGACAAATTGGTCGCGCCCTGCCGGCCGTGAACAATCAGTGACAGACGCAGTCCGGCCGTGAATTGGCGCGGGATTTGAACCACGCTTCGCTAATTGGCCACGCCCGGCCGGCTGAATCCTGTGTATTCATTGCATTATTCTGAAATCTTCATAAATAATCTACATACATATTCTAGCATACCCGATGC
This sequence comes from Ranitomeya variabilis, assembly GCF_051348905.1. Lineage (NCBI taxonomy): Eukaryota > Metazoa > Chordata > Amphibia > Anura > Dendrobatidae > Ranitomeya > Ranitomeya variabilis. The sequence goes on along the minus strand of NC_135236.1, from coordinate 649,351,253 downwards.
GTTAGAATCGGGCCACCATCTAGTATACATATATAATTATTATTATTTATTTATATAGCACCATTAATTCCATGGTGCTGTACATGAGACGGAGTTACATCAAAATACAAATATCACTTACAGTAAACAAACTAACAATGCCAGACAGATACAGAGGGGAGAGGACCCTGCCCTTGTGAGCTTACAGTCTACATATAAAAACATATATATATGTAATTTTTTTTATGTTTTAAAAATTGCAAGAAAGAAAATGGGCTGATGTAAAAGTTTGGGCACCCTTGGAGATTTGTGAGCTCAGATTACTTTGACCAAGGTTTCAGACCTTAAAGGGAACCTGTCACCCCCCCCCCCCCAGTCGTTTCAAACTAGCCCCGCAGTGACTTATGATTTATTCACATTGCGGGGCTGGGAATCACAGGCAGGGCGGCCGCGCAGGCGCAGTCAGCTGGGCTGCATATGAGGAAAGACGGCCAGCGCTCACTGCGCCTGCACCAGGCAGGGGATAAGAGCGCAGGCGCCAGCTACTTTTGAAAACAGCGGCGAGGAGGAGGCGGCGCCCGGCGCCAAGAAGATGTGAGTGACAGCTGTGTGCTGTCTGAAGCAGGGGGGAAACGCCGGCCCACTTGACTGAGGAGCAGGTATTTCGGACAAATAATAAAACTGATTATTTCGGTAGTTACAGCACGCAGAACTAAAAGAGCCACCAGGGGTCGAAGCTTTCCTGAGCAAAACGTGCGTCGGGTGTCGTGGGTCCCTGGCTGGTGGTCTATACTGGGTAAATATGTTCCCTTTACTTGCTTTTTTCTAATGCTGTTATTATATCCTCTGATGCTTCGGCTTACAATGATTCTGAACCCTTAAAAATGTTACCATTTGTTGATACTTATACTTATTCCTAGCTGGTACTTTGCACTTTATTTTTATATAAACTATTATTTTATCATATATATGCACTGGCTTTGGGTTCATTGTCATTGACGGCTGTGGTATCAGGTGTATTATTAATGTTTTATATATAAGTCATTTGAATATGTGATTACTTTGCTGTCATTATGATGATGCTGATATTGTGAAGGTTACTCCATATTGACTGTTACCACTTTTTCCAGCCATACCTTGTGGTTTTTCTGTATTTTTTGGTTCCCCTTGGTTATATATGGTAATTATTTGATTGATTTTATTGGTGTTATAATAAAATTTATATATTTTATTACTTTTTCGCTTAGTGCTTTTTCTTTGGTGTATTTATATACTAACCATGCAGAGTGCCCAAACTTTGGCATCTGCCCATTTTCCTTTTTTGTAGATTTTAAAATGTAAATGGTGAAAATATATATATACCGTATATTTTTTTGGCCTAGAATATAAAGGAAATGTGTCATCTTTAACTTGAGGTCTTTTAGAGATAATTTCATCTTTAGCTTAACTGTTCACAATAACAGTAATTTTGACCACAGGTGCACAAACTTTTATATTCCATCGTATCTATCTGTCTATCTATCTATGATTTATCTATGTATCTATCTATCTTACAGGGTGCATAATACTGAAAATCCATCCCAAAAAATATCTGAGGTGGCATCTCAAAGAGTTGTTTTTTTGAAGAGTTTTCACATCTTCTAGAAATATTTAGATATCGGAAAGCTGCAAATATTTATCCCCCTATATATGAAATGTACTTGCACACTGCAGTGGTGATGTCTGGATCATCTCAATCAGCGGTAGATATTGATTATTGGTCAGCAGGGTGAGGAATGACTGTTTTGTGCTCACTTCCTGTACGATGAAAGATCAAGTCTATGAACATCAGGTAGATGATTCCACCTAGGAGCCAGAAAGGTTTCACAGAGGAACTAAGGTGCTTCTTGGATTGCAAACATTTATCACTTGCCATGTTAGGACCTCACAGTTGAGCATGTCTGCTTTGTGTAGCTTCACCTGTGTTTGTCCTTCTGCCAGTCACCTCCGAAAACACGTGTGTACCTATGAATGCCATGGAAAGAGCAGGAACACCTGGAGCCGCATTCAACAAGTAATTTCATGGCGTACAGTTATTTTTCTCTGGATGGAAGATCTATTCTTGTGATAGTCTTGTTTGAAACTGGAGGTCGCCAAAAAGTGAAGTTTTTTTTTTTGTGTTAATTATGGACTTTGTGGTAAAAAAAAACCAGCCCAGGAGAAGTTGCCGTGACCCACCTTAGTGTACACACTGGTGGGACCTTTTGTACTTCGCTATTTTGCAACATGTTACAGCAATATAAGTATCCAGAGCGTTATTCGAGATTTACATCAACTTAGTCAACCTGTCACAGATTATTTAAGAGAGATGAATGCTGAGGTCGTAGTTTACACACAAGTATAGAAAATTCCCGGGTACAAGCTGTGGTTTATGTCTTGTGTCTACAGTGGCCTCCTGTACATAAAAGTCTCTGGCGCCTTTGATGCCCCTATAGAAGAAAGTAAAAAAAAAATAGTTATATACATTTAGTTATGTTTCAGGATCAAGGGATTTATGGATTTATTTACTGTACAGTTATTCACTTTTTTATTATTTATCTCTGTCATATTTGCTATTTATCCTATTTATCATTATGGACATGCCTTTATATACATAATGCAATATAAGCATAGCCATCAAGACATTTTTTGCATTTTCTAGCTAAAATAAGCCAAAGAAAAAAATGTAATCTCAGACAATTTTGTTAACCAAATTTTAGGCCTTATTCATATGTCGTCGGGCGCCACTGTTAGGTTTCATGCTCATGCAAGTGTTCATGGAAGGCTCTATACAACAGGAGAAATTGGGACCATTGTTATGTTACCAGGTTTCATAATGAGCCTGGAATTTCTTTTCCCTTATACATATTGGCTGCAAACTTTGGTTCTGTGGTATCTATTACTCACCTCTTCTGGATCCAGTGTGGTGCACTGTATCTTCCTCCTTCCGCTAGCTCTCTCTACCCTTGACACCTCGGACATAACACTCCTATGCTTTATATGTCGGCTCAGGTGGCAGGGAGCTGCTTGAGTATTCAGGTAACTGGTGTCCATGCCATTATAATGGACTGTTTCAGACTTTGTGCTTCCTCAAAAAAAAACAGCTTTGATACATAGCTTTGTACTCTGCTATACATCTGCTCATTTATGCTTTGGTCTTCTGACAATCCTAGATCTGTTACTTCAGTCGGTACTCTGCTGTACTGCTGAGTAGATCTGCCTTGGACTTGTGACAAAACCAGTTCTACTATATCGCTGAGCATCTTTCAGCAAATATTCTGTTAATTACAGGAATAAAAGGAACAAATGCAGCCTAAGCAGGACAATGGTTAACAGCAGCAGTGCACGCAAACTGGGACTTATAGCAAGACAATGGTTAACCACAGGATAGCAGTGACCTATAGGCAAACTGGAAAATGACTTGATGCAATGTTTTACCTTGATTGCAAGACCCAGCTCTGATACATAGTTGGGTATTCTGCCATACCTCTGGCCAGTTATTCCTTGGACTCCTCACAATCCTAGCTCTGCTACATAATTAGGTACTAAGTCTGCCTTGGACTTGTGACTAATACAGTTCTGCTACATTGTTGAGTACTCTGCTATAACACTAGCAAGATCTGCCTTGGATTCCTAACAAACCCAGCTCTGTTACTTAGCAAGGTACTCTCCTGTAATACTGGCTAATTCCGTCTTCGACTTGTGGCAAACCCTAGCTCTGCTACATAGCTGGTTAATCTGCTTGTCACAAGGTCCTACAGGGTATTACACAATCAACAGAGCGAGAGATGAGTGAACTTTCCAAAGAACCTTTATTGCATGCAAATCGAAAGGTCCATAAAACAATCCATGGCCTTAGCATCGACAAAGCATCTATCTTACTTGTCTCTCTGTCCTCCTTGAGTCCCCTCCTTATATCCAGGGTAAGGCAGACAGGTTGGATGGTTTCAGGCCCCACCAGACCTGGGAATGGTGCCTCAAAGATCACGGCACTGCAGGGGTGATTTGCGGCATTTCGAGAGCAGAGGGGTCATGAATGAACAGTCAGGAAAAGTCAGCAAGGGTTCATCAAGAGGCACGGACACATTCAGGCTTCATATGGTAACTGAGCTAATTCAATTATCATGCCTTTTATAAGGTAATTCAGAATGTAGACAAGACGGGCAATAGCCAGAATGATACAGAGCAACAAGACAACCCTCCTAAAATCAGTACAAATGTGAACATAGAGAGGATGATACCCCACACACCATTTCACACCATCACACTGCTATACTGCTGCCAGATCTGCATTGAACTCAAATTCAGCTTAGTCAGTTCAGTTCTGCTTCACCATTTCCTTATCACTGTGTATCGCCTGCTTCACTGGAACCAATGATTCCCATTTGATCCTTCAGTTTTTGCTTTATTCAGTCTGAATCTCCATGCTGCACTCTCATCTGTCCATTCTGCAGAATAAAAGCCCATGTGGACCAATGGTTTAGAGGATCCACCACACCAGCAGGGACATAACAGTATCTACGCCTTTGACCACAGCTCCAGGCTCTGAATTTTACAATACATGACATATATAGCACTCTACATTTTTGTCTTCATATGGAGGTATATGAAGGTTTTATTCTTGGGTGTGTATGGAATCTGACAGAAAAGTTTCCTCATATCAAGTATTGTGTTAGGAGCTTGTAAGCAGGATACTTAGATGCAACAGCGCAGAATATATATATATATATATATATATATATATATATATATATATACACACAAGTAAGCAGTATATGTAGGGTTACAGTAACAGGGTCAGTACAGTATATTATGACACAGTAATATGACTGAATACAATATCTGTGCAACGTTCAATTACATACACCGTTCTAGCAGTTAAACGACTATTAATGCCTTTATGTTTCAGTTACACAGGGGTCACGCTCAGTACTAGGCCCGTCTCCAACGTAGTCTATGTGAACATCTTCGATCGCTTCACTGGACCTAGTTTGGGTCACCGGTATTTCCCACAAGGCTGCAAGTCCTAGATATGTGAATCACTTGGTATACAGTGTGCTCATCCCACTGGCTGTCTCTGTTCCCCGAAGCACGGCCCAAGCCCACACCTAGTCTTTGCTGAAAATAACGGCCCTCATTAACAGTCCTCTGCTGCAGCATCTCCTGAGCCTGGTTTGGATCTGGTCATGGTTTTCTACTGGCGCTGCTTACGGATCTTCTACTGGCACTGGGTGCAGATGTTCTACTGTTGTTGCTTACTAATCTTCCACTGGTGCAGGGTGTGGATCTTCTACTGGCACTGGGCTTCGATCTTCCTCACAGCTCAGGCCTTCTCTGGCATCTGATCACTCTCGGACCCTTCTGTGGTCATGGTTCCTGTAATCCCACCTAGCAGCCACATGACCTGTCCGGGTGCAGGTTCTGGTGCTAACTGCCTTTTCTCGGTCTGGCTCAGCCTTTTATCATTAGTAACTGTGAGACAGGTGTCACCTGACCTGGTGTCATCTTCAAAACTCTTCCTGTCTGAAAATAGGTTCCCATTATTATGTTCCTACTACTGTAATTCTTCCTTTACCTTCACTTTCACCTTTGACCAGCAGATAGTAGTGTTCACTTGCAGTTACTCAGCTAGGCATCAACTATACTCATATTCTTTTTTGTCCACCTCCTTACAAGCTCACCTGGTGAGGTGGTGAAACCGTAGGTAGGTGACCAACACAGGCTGAAAACAATGGAGTGGCAGAGCAGGTCTTGATGGGTGACCCATTGATCATCAAGGATCAGGACAGCAGGGAATGCAGAATGGTAGACATACAAGCGGAAACAGTAACAGATGAAGCTGAGCCAGGTGTGCAGATACACCTGGGAACAAATAGTGATATCTTCCAGCAGGGATGAAGTTAATCACAGGAATACAGAAATGTACTGTATATGCAATCTGATATCTTCCAGCAAGGATGCTGTTAATCACTGGACTGAAAGAGGAGTAAATGCAGACTAATAACTTCCTACAGAACAATGGTTAAAAGCAGCAATACATGGAAACTGGGACTTAGAGTAAGGAAATGGTTAACAGCAGGACATCAGTGATGTATAGGCAAACTGGAGAATCACTTAATGGGATGTTTTACCTTGATTGCGAGAGTTAGGTGTGAACAGCGCTGAGAATAGCAAGGTTATGATAAATTGGTTCCTGAGTTCTAGATGTAGACAACCCCTAGAATCTGGACTGAGTTTGGAAATAACACTTTATTGTAGCATGGAAGTCAGAAGTAGCAAAGGAGATGATAGACACCTAGTGAGCAAAGTGAAATAGAAATAATCAACTCTGGACAAACTTGAGACAAATGTGGATACATGATAACAAGCACCTGGCCGCTGCCTAAGTTGGATTTGTTAGGTTGATGTCAGAGAAGTTTGGTGGGTTGCCTGAGAAACCTGGAGTGGACCACAGCAAATGGAGGTGGCTGTAGAAGAAGGGAGTAAAGGCTGGCAAAGGAGAATCGACAGGTCAGTGACATATTACTTATGAAGGGGTGGACAAATTCTTTCTAATGCACATGTTTTTTATTTTAACCTTTAACTTTTTTTGAGACAAGACATTTTAGAACAAATTCCACTTAAATATTGGAAAATTGCAAGTGCACATAAAATCGTTCCGAGGGGAAACTGATTTACATTTGGGGAAAAAAAATTGCGACTTTTTAAAAAGTTGCAATAAATGGATCAACCAAAAACTGGAAACCACAAACCAATAAAGAATATGAAAAAACATGCAAACACGTATAAAGTAGACTTAGAAAGAAAATGCCCAAATTAAAAGAAAAATATGATGCAAAAGAAAAATGGTTGAAAAAAAAAACACACCAAAAAATGTGAAAATTTGCTAAATTTTCGCTGATGTTTGACCAGCATTTCTTGATGAATGTTTAATATTTAGAATAAGTCACTGCTTATTTAGGACCATGGGAATATTATAGCTCATGATGCATCTGTAGGGAAAAAAAAAATGTTCACATTCCTGAAATGGATACAGAAACTTCTGTGAAATTGGAGAACACAGATTGGTTATGTAAAGAAAAGTCTCACCTTGTGATCTTGCTTTCCTGCAGGCGGACTGTGCTGAAACGACAGCGTGAACGTGCTTCATACCCCTTGGAGCAATATAAGACATGCAACGGTATGTCGCACACTATCCCATACAACGAGAGTGAACAAACACAGATTAAATATCAAGCTGTTGTTGTAAAAGTCTCTTCTGGTAATATGACTTCAGTATCTAGAAGTTTCTCAGGTTTCTAGAACAATTTTATGAGGTTGCACTACATTACAAACATGTTGCATCCAATGTTTGGTCTGTATGTTTCTTTTATAGACATTTTTCTCTTCTGTTGTGGCGGCCAGAAATGCAGCCACAGCGGTTGTCATTTTTGAGTTAGGTTTTTTTGGCCATGGCCAAGACCAAAGAGCTGTGCAAGGACACCAGGGACAAAATTGTAGACCTGCTAAGGCTGTGATGGGCTACAGGACAATAGGCAAGCAGCTTGGTGAGAAGGCAAAAACTGTTGGCATAATTATTAGAAAATGGAAGAAACACAAGATGACTGTCAATCTTCCTCGCTCTGGGACTCCATGCATGATCTCGCCTCGTGAGGTAAAGATGATTCTGAGAAAGGTCAGGATTCAGCCCAGAACTACACAGGAGGACCTGGTCAATGACCTGAAGGGAGCTGGGACCACAGTCTCAAACATTACCATTAGTAACACACTACGCTCTCATGGAGGACACACAAGTTCCCCCTGTTCACGCCAGCACATGTCCAGACCCTTTTTAAGTTCACCAATAACCATCTGGATGAACCAGAAGAGGCATGGGAGAAGGTCATGTGGTCAGATGAGACCAAAATAGAACTTTTTGGTATCAACTCCACTCGCCATGTTTGGAGGATGAGTACAACCCCAAAAACACCTTCCCAACCGTGAAGCATGGTGGGGGTACATCATACTTTGAGGGAGCTTATCTGCAAAAGGGACAGGATGACTGCACCATATTGAAGGGAGGATGGCAGGGCCGGACTGCCCATCTGGCGATTCTGGCAAATGCTAGAAGGGCCTGTCTGGTTGTGGGCCACCTTGTCTGCTATGTTGTTCACAGAATCGGTGTTCTCGAGACACCTATACTGTTAATAGATGTGACGTAGGTATCAATAGAAATATTGGCCTTGTAGTATATCTTCCTTTCCTCCATCCAGGATAATATTAGTAATATATCCCATCTGGTGCTTGGGGACGAGGACACCATGGGCCTATGTGATTTCAAATGCCAGGGCTGAATTTCAGCCCCAGTCTGTACCTGATGGATGGTGTTATGTATCGTGAGATTATGGCTAACAACCTCTGTGGCGCCCCTGAGGGTCCAGTCGCCACAGAGGTACTGCACCTCAACCAGAGGTGTGATACTTTGCTCTCGGGTAAAGAGGGGGCACTAAAGATGGATCGTGGCTGGGTCTACCAGCATGAAAATAACCTGAAACACAGCCAGGGCAACTAAGGAGAGACTCCGTAAGAAGCGTTTCAAGATCCTGTAGTTGCCTAGCCAGTCTCCAGACCTAAATTCAAAAGAAAAATCCCTTCTGCCCTGCGTGCAAACTTGGTCAAGAACTAAGAACTACAGGAAATGTCTGACCTCTGTAATTGCAAACAAAGGTTTTTATACCAAATATTAAATTCTATTTTTTTATTGTATCAAATGCTTATTTAATGCTATAAAATGCAAATTAATTATGTAAAAATCATACAATGTTACTTTCTGGATTTTTTTTAAGATTCTGTCTCTCATAGTTGAAGTGCACCTACAATAAAAATTACAGACCTCTCCATTCTTTGTAGGTGAGAAAATTAGCAAAATCGGCAGTGTATCAAATGCTTATTTTCCCCTCTGTATGTCTTAGTTACAGCATAGGCCCAAAAAATTGGTGGGCTAGAGGCCAAAGTAGTCAATAGTGGGCTAGAAAGTGGACTATGTGATTTGGGGCCTGTGAAGATGTTCTGCAGGAGAGCAATTAGGCTACAGTTGTCAGTCTGGTTAGTTCAGTCCTGTGATGTGTGGAAGCATGGTGTGAGGGGTCAGTTAGGAGTAGGGACAGATGTAGCTGTGACCCTCCTCTTGGCTGTACAGAAATCTGTTACACAAAGCAGAACTGTGAGAAAGTAAGTGTGGAAAAGCCGTGCAAAGTGATCACTGTCCAGAGGTCTGTGTGGAGTTACCACAGGTCATAGGCCCCCTGAGAAATCATCAGTAACTGTTGAAAGAGTTAAAACTACTGTGTTCTCAAATATTGACAGCAGCATTTAATGGGTTAAAAGCTGTGGGTGGATCGTGATTCCACCCGCAGCTGTTAGAGGCACATGTCAGCTGTTCAGAACAGCTGACATGTGCCTGGAAAGAAGTGGGCTCAGCGCCAGAGCCCACATGAAAGGGAGGGACACGACATGCGCCGTACATGTACGGCGCATGTCGTGAAGGAGTTAAAGAGGTATTCCCATCTCCAACATCCTATGCCAATATGTTGCAGGTGTAGTAATAATAATAATAATAATAATAGCAAATACTAGATCTACATGTGTGAGACATGTAAATCAGGAAATCACACTGTCAGTCATTTCATGTCTCACACTGGTAATGCCCCCTTTCATTTATAGTAAGCTCTGGAGGCAGATTCTCTGGAAGATCTATGTCCGGCCCATAGATCTTAACATCTCATTAACATATCAAGGAAAACGTGGATTTGTCTGGAATAAGACATCGAATTGCAGATATCAAGGTATCATTTTATTCAACTTTTTATGATCTACATATCCTTATAGATGGCTTAGGAGAGTTGATCCTGCCGACAGAGTCCCTATAAAACCCTTAAGGTACAAGATTTGGAGCTAAGTTTCAGAAAAACAAAGCATTAACTACTGTAAAGATGTATTAAGCACACAAGTTTATGGGTGTGTGGGAAACATCAGACTGCACTCGGATGTCATCCGAGTGCAGTCATATAACCGCTGACACAGAGAATGGAGAAGATGGAGAAATTAAATTCTCCATCTCCTCCGCACCTGTGCTGCGATTCTCTCATGCCAGAAATCAGATCACAATCAGATCGGCTCACAATCAAGTTTGATCTGAGTGTCATTAGCATAATCGCAAGAGAGACCTGAAATCAGCTCTGGCCTCTCTCTTTTACCTATTTCTGATTTCTGCTTTTAGTGCCTATTTTAACCATTCTGTACAATATCTGTCGTTCTGGCTCTAAAAAAAAGTCAGACCTGTGAATTGATTTTTTGATTTCTCACCTTTTATATGACAGGTAAACAATTTGTTTTTGCCGCAGAATTACTAGGTACACTGTCTACATAAGAACCGTATCTCCAATTATGCTGAAAGATTTTGGTGTAAAAGCCTGGACTGTGTTCACACCTGTCTTTACATTGAAAACCTGTTTTTGACCAAATATTCACATTTCATGTCCCTTGTGATGTATTATCAACTAATACAGTTTATATAAAAATAACATTGAAGAAAATGTATGATTATCTGCATAGTATGTAGCATTCATATAGCTCTGATATATGGAGATCGTAATAAACGCCTGGATCCAAAGTATCCAACTCCTCCTGAATGAGGATTTTACCTGGATAGCCACAGTGCATTGAGAAAGTAGTGTGGCCTCATGTGCTACAGATCTACAAAAAATCAAATTTCTATTTTAAAGGGAAACTGTCAGCAGGTTTTCACTATTTAGGGGTGTAGAGTCTGATTCCAGGGATGTGTCACTTATTAGGCTATGTTCTATAGTTTCAATACAATCAGTGTTTTATCAGCAGGAGATTATCACTGCAGGACTAAGTCTCACCTGCAAACCAGTCCAGCTAATCTGTGTAACCCCGTCCACAGCACTGATTGGCAGCTTGCTGACAATGTAAAGTCCACACAGGAAGCTAACAATCGGTGGTGTGGGCCCATACAGAGCTCAGCATTCTGACCATTTCTACATTTACAGCAGAGAAAACAGGGATTCTATCAAAACTGCAGGAAGTAGCCCAATAAGTGACACATCATTGGAATCGGGCTCTCTGTCCCTACATGAGATTACATAGCAAAAATCTGCTGACGGATTCCCTTTAATGCAGGTTTTTCATTTTGGCTTCATTATAGTGTTTGGACCAGGTGTGTTTCATGTTTGGTTGTATTTGCTGAAACGTATTTACGGTATGTCTCCATATAAGTCGATAGGTTATCCAGGTTTCAAAAAGAGGTCGGCCTACTGCTAGAATGATGACCTCCCACTCATAATCGCATGTTTAGTCTCTTAGTAATAACTCTGCTTGATCTTATTGAGCAAGTACAAAAAAAAACAAATTTGAAAATGGCGCCTGCACAGTAGCAGCTGGATAATGACCCTAAATACACGTCAAAATCCACAATAGACGACCTCAAAAGACGCAAGCTGAAGGTTTTACAATGGCCCTCACAGTCCACTGATCAGAACATCATTGAAAATCTGTGGCTAGCCCTCAAAATAGCCATGAAAGCAAGACGACCCAGGAATCTCACAGAACTGGAAGAATTTAAAAAAGGAAGAATGGATGAAAATCCCTTAAAGAAGAATTGAAAGACTCTTGGCTGTCTACAAATAGTGTTTACAAGCTGTGATACTTTCAAAAGGGGGTGCTAAACATGCAGGGTGCCCAAACTGTTGTATCTGCCCATTTTCCTTTTTTAAATGTAAAAAATGTAAAAGATGAATATATATATATACTATATATCTTATCACATACTACATTTATATATGTATCAGGCTGCTTTCTTCCAAACTTATCTAATGGCAGCTCACTTCCATGGAAATAAGCAGTTGAGCCGCAGTACCACTCGTGGACAGACGTGGTGCTACTTTTGGATGATGGTTTTTTTAATCCAGGGCCACAGCTTTTAGAAACACCATTTTTTTTATTTTACGAGTCAATGATTTTTAACGCGACCCTTGTAGGAGACCTTGTAGGATCCTAACAAAAGTGTGTATCTAGACAGATTCCCGAATTACACCATGACTGTCACCCACGCCAATGCCTGTTGAAATTCGGTGATTTACTTCTGAGCAAAATGAATCCTGCTTTGTTGTGAGGTTTTGGGGTTAGCCGACATGAATGATCCCTTTTTTAATAGGGCAAAGATAGTTCTGCACAGACACGTTAGACTTAAATTAGCTAACGAGGCAGCGGGCCAGACTCAGCCAAGCAGATTAAAGCTGCCAACTTTCCTAAGTAACTGCATTCTGCTTTGTTTCAGGGGCAGCCGGATGACATGTTCTTTCCAACTCATCATTGTTTAGCAAAAAAATTAAAAATAATTAAAAAATGTCCTTCATTATCCTCATGATTTAGTCTCCTGTAATATCCCACCCACCGTGTGGCCTCTACAAACTCTTCCTAGAATCCTAGATTTTCATAAAAGAAGCCTACGCCCAGGATACGAGCCCCCAATGAAAAGTCCAAGCCAAGCAAAGACTAGACCCGAGAAAGGTAAAGTCAGGTGATTGGGTTGGGTTGGCCAAAAAGAATCATAGAGGTCTATCTGTATACAGCATGTTATGTACAGTACAGACCAAAAGTTTGGACACACCTTCTCATTTAAAGATTGTTCTGTATTTTCATGACTATGAAAATTGTACATTCACACTGAAGGCATCAAAACTGTGAATTAACACATGTGGAATTATATACTTAACAAAAAAGTGTGAAACAACTGAAATTATGTCTTATATTCTAGGTTCTTCAAAGTGGCCACCTTTTACTTTTATGACTGCTTTGCATTCTATTGATGAGCTTCAAGAGGTAGTCACCGGGAATGATCTTCCAACAATCTTGAAGGAGTTCCCAGAGATGCTTAGCACTTGTTGGCCCTTTTGCCTTCCCTCTGCGGTCCAGCTCACCCCAAACCATCTCGATTGGGTTCAGGTCTGGTGACTGGAGGCCAGGTCATCTGGCGTAGCACCCCATCACTCTCCTTCTTGGTCAAATAGCCCTTACACATCCTGGAGGTGTGTTTGGGGTCATTGTCCTGTTGAAAAATAAATGATGGTCCAACTAAACACAAACCGGATGGAATAGCATGCCGCTGCAAGATGCTGTGGTAGCCATGCTGGTTCAGTATGCCTTCAATTTTGAATAAATCCCCAACAGTGTCACCAGCAAAGCACCCCCACACCATCACACGTCCTCCTCCATGCTTCACGGTGGGAACCAGGCATGTAGAGTCCATCCGTTCACCTTTTCTGCGTCGCACAAAGACACGGTGGTTGGAACCAAAGATCTCAAATTTATAATAAATAATAAATAATCTTTATTTTTATATAGCGCTAACATTCCGCAGCGCTTTACAGTTTGCACAGATCATCATCGCTGTCCCCGATGGGGCTCACAATCTAGATTCCCTATCAGTATGTCTTTGGAATGTGGGAGGAAACCGGAGAACCCGGAGGAAACCCACGCAAACACGGAGAGAACATACAAACTCTTTGCAGATGTTTTCCTGGGTGGGATTAGAACCCAGGACCCCAGCGCTGCAAGGCTGCAGTGCTAACCACTGCACCACCGTGCTGTCCAAATTTGGACTCATCAGACCAAAGCACAGATTTCCACTGGTCTAATGTCCATTCCTTGTGTTCTTTAGCCCAAACAAGTCTCTTCTGCTTGTTGCCTGTCCTTAGCAGTGGTTTCCTAGCAGCTATTTTACCATGAAGGCCTGCTGCACAAAGTCTCCTCTTAACAGTTGTAGAGATGTGTCTGCAGCTAGAACTCTGTGTGGAATTGACCTGGTCTCTAATCTGAGCTGCTGTTCACCTGCGATTTCTGAGGCTGGTGACTCAGATAAACTTATCCTCAGAAGCAGAGGTGACTCTTGGTCTTCCTTTCCTGGGGCGGTCCTCATGTGAGCCAGTTTCTTTGTAGCGCTTGATGGTTTTTGCAACTGCACTTGGGGACACTTTCAAAGTTTTCCCAATTTTTCAGACTGACTGACCTTCATTTCTTAAAGTAATGATGGCCACTCGTTTTTCTTTACTTAGTTGCTTTTTTCTTGCCGTAAAACAAATTCTAACAGACTATTCAGTAGGACTATCAGCTGTGTATCCACCAGACTTCTGCACAACACAACTGATGGTCCCAACCCCATTTATAAGGCAAGAAATCCCACTTATTAAACCTGACAGGGCACACCTGTGAAGTGAAAACCATTCCCGGTGACTACCTCTTGAAGCTCATCAAGAGAATGCCAAGAGTGTGCAAAGCTGTCATCAAAGCAAAAGGTGGCTACTTTGAAGAACCTAGAATATAAGACATAATTTCAGTTGTTTCACACTTTTTTGTTAAGTATATAATTCCACATGTGTTAATTCATAGTTTTGATGCCTTCAGTGTGAATGTACAATTTTCATAGTCATGAAAATACAGAAAAATCTTTAAATGAGAAGGTGTGTCCAAACTTTTGGTCTGTACTGTATAACTTTGGGCAATAAGCACCAGGAAGAGGAATGGGCAGAGTAGGAAGCTACAATGTTTGGATTAAAACTAGAGGAGTGGGATAGAGCTAGGACTATTTTGCTGAAATAGCGAGTCAGTAACTGCAGCTGCATCCCCCTCCTTTCCCTCCTTAAAAAAAAACATCAGTCACTGGGTCAAAGTGGCCAGTTTTTCAGTTCCCATTTTATTCCCACTGCTCTCCCTAAGTATGTACTACGTAATCTGAGAGCAACATGATGTATGTGCTGAGACCCTGATCACAGGGATGTGTCACTTACTGGTCTGTTTTGCTGTTTCAATACAATCAGTGTTTTATTAGCAGGAGATTATCACTACAGGACTAGGTGTCTCGTGCCTCCTAGTCCAGCCACGCCCCAGCACTGATTGGCAGCTTTCTGTCAATATACTGTACAGTGTAGACGGAAAGCTACCAATCAGTGGTGTGGGCGGGGTTATACACAGCTCAGCATTCCAAGCACTGCTAGAGCTTCAGCAGAGAACACTGTGATTCATAACTGCTGCACCCAGTAACCTAAGTGATACATCGCTGGAATCAGGGTCTCTGTCTCTACATCGTGCTGCTGTCAGATTACATAGCAAAAATCTGCTGACATATTGCCTTTAAATCTGCCATACGGTTCCAGAGATATGAGCCTTTTTTATTTAGCGCTAATTTCTATGGCCTGTACCAAGGGGGTATTGCGATGAGCACCACTCTGTTGGTAAAAAACACAAAAATTAGTACTAAATAAAAAGGCCTATATATCGGGAACTGTATGGTGGATTTTTTAAAAAAAATAGCTGAATACTCAGGGGAGCCAGGGGAATAAAATAGTAACAAAAACTGGTCCTTTTTGACATGATGACTGGCTCTCTTAAAGTCCAGGACTTATAGTTTTATTGTAGTCAGATTTTTTAAGCATCAGGCAAGGATTTCTGGCCATTTCAGCCTCATCCTATTTCACTGAAACAGTATGAATAACTGCAGCTACATCCCCTCCTCCCCCTCCCTCCAATCTAGTTTTTGCTCTTCAGCCGCAGATAGTTTATTTGGTCTCTGATGAGGTTCCTGAACATTTATATATTACGGAAAGGTGAGGAAAATGCCACTTTACCCTAAAATATGTATTACATTTCATGGAGTTACTTGTACAAACGATTGGTTATGCCCAAAAATTAATAATTATAGGCAAGGTCAGCTTGGGGAAGATGTTTGTGGTTGCACAGGTTGCGTCCCCAGGAGGGATTGATTTGTTAGTGTCATTTTGACAACTGTCGAGTAGAGATGTGCGAATATATTCACAGGTCCATGGTCCAGCAGTCAGGTTAGTAATCTGTGGCCACTGGAATGAAAACCTACGAACCACCTTTTACCTGCTGGCATCTGCGTCTCCTCTTTTGATTAGCCGGTGTGGCGCGATATCATGTGTCATTCTCCTGTTCAGCGGACAAATCGATTAGCTGATCTCTATTGTCTAGTAATGGTATTTGAGCACAATATGGTTCCTCATAGGAGGACATCAATAGAAGGAATTGTCCAATCCAGCATCCATTCAAGGTCTACCTTGTCCATCAGTACACCTTATATCACAATTGGTCAATCCTTATGACCTCCATACACATTAAATGATAGTTGGCCGAATATGACGATATCCACGTGAACTGGCGACCATCTGATATGTACAGGGGCTTCTTGACTCTCTCCTGACAGATGTTATTGGAGAAGAGAACAATCAGATTTTTAGAAGTTTATTGGTCAATTCTTTTGTTTTCAGAGGAAATAATCCGCTGCCAAAGGAGTCTCCCTGCTTCATGTTAAAAATACACGAACAATCGGCTGAGAGCTAATTTGTATGGGGTAATCAGAAGAGTCAGATGCCTACTGAGCAAATGTTCAGCCAACAGCTATCTCATGTACTACATATGGCCAACCTTAAGCCCTCCATTTAGATAACTGTTGGACAAGCAATGTTTCGGGCAACTTTTCCATACACTGGAGTGCTCCACTGGCCGAGAACTCCACTGACCGAGCGCTCCATTGGCCTAGTGTTAGACTGGCTGAGAGCTCCACTGGCCGAGCGCTCCATTGGCCAAGTGCTAGACTGGCCGAGCACTCCACTGGTCGAGCTTTCCACTTGCCGAGCACTCCACTGTCTGAGAGCTTCATTGTCCGAGAGCTCCACTGGCCGAGCACTCCATTGGCCGAGAGCTCCACTGGTCGAGCTTTCCACTGGCCGAGCGCTCCAATGTCCTCTTTGAGAGAGCCGCTGCCAGACTGCTCCTGGCTGCAGCTTATCTGTTACAGAACGAAAGGATCGATAGCCCAAAATCAGACCTTCCTGACCCTCTGTCCCCCGACATCATCTATTGGGGAAGAGTCATCAGGCCTCTATACAAATTAGATTGTCGGCCAAACCCGTTGATATCGTTAGTCTAATGTATATAGGGTCCTTAAGTCTTTGAAGAAGTTACATTGACTTGAAGGTTAATGGATTTACACTACAGATGAGTGGAAATTCTCAATGGCTCCCATGGAAGAGAGGTTTTCCATGCAGCTTGTAGATCGTTTCAGGCCTGACTACCTGGTGAAGGAGAAACAGCAAGGTTGCATTTTCTGGAACGATCTCAAGAAAGGCAACATGATTATTTTTTTTTAATTATAACCCTACATGAGGACAGGTGGAAGGTGGATTAGACCAAAATGACCGAGCCTCAGTGCTGATGTGTCTGGCAAGGCCTAGAGATTGGGAAACGCCATGCTTGTGTCTGATTTATTGCTCTGAATTTCACATTACCTGTCTTAAGCAAATTCGTCTATTATACCGTTCAGAGAAGAGGTTTACAAGGCGCTCAACCACTCCCTCGTGAATCACAGTTCTCCTTGTCAGAGGCAGATCACATTTGGCAGAAGACGTAGTCTTTGGCAGAGGTGGTATGAACTAATTCTCACAGTATATCAAGTGTTCGTGTAGGGACACAGCTTAGGAAGGAAGGTCACTTACAGTTTACACCCGCAGTCATTGAAGTCAGTATTGCCTTAATCCCCACGATTTTTTATCTGCTGACTTGACAGGTTGAGTAATAAAGTAACCAAAGATGTCCTGGTGTTCATTGTCTCCAAGGTATTCATCAAAACCTTTTCTCAAAGGTTCAACAATAATTTAATTATCATTTTCTTGGCCTTGAGGTGCAAAAATTTTGACTTAATTCTTCAAGAAGGTCAAGATCTTGTAAGGTTTATGGGTCCTATTTCATCTCAATGGGCGTTGAAAAAGAACCAAAACTTGGGATCGATAGAAAACCCAGTTGTTGGTGGCCACTAGTCGAAAGTGGAAAACTCTATTGCTTCCCAGGTAACACTTTGCAGAGTTTTTTGCAAGACACTACTGTACTGTCAGCCTTCGGCACAGAAGCCTAAAGAGAGGAGATCATGATATAGAATAATGGAGAGAGCCAGTGCAAGACCAATCAAAGTGCAATCTTGACCTCCGAGTTCACTTTTGGCACTCAACATAGAGAAGCTGCCATCAGAAGATGACCTACTGTTTAAATGAGGTTTTTGTGTTACATGAATTTTTAAAAACTATTTTGGCAATGTTTTTTCTTGTTCATACACAATCTTTATTAAAAAATGTAAATAATCTCGCAATCAAGCATTTTTTACACTCAAAATTCCTGTCATCTCAGGAAGAGTTTATCATCATCTCTTATCATTAGAGGCAGATTTACCAAGAGACGTAACACCTGTATATACAGCTGATAGCACAGGATCTACCAATCACAATAGGTAATGTCACAGATGACCCTGCTCCCCGTCCCTTCACAATAATTTTTTGCACATGCTCATTACATACCTCAAAACAAAAGATAGAGTCATGATCTGACAATGGTGGCAATGTACATGTGTTGTTTCCTGAAAAAAAAAGAAGTTAGAGTTTAAAAAGCCACAGTAGCCAATGTCAAAACTGCTGCATTCTTATTTTTTATTTTTAAAGGGAGTTTGTCAGTAAAGCCCCTAAGCCTTCTATATACATATGGAGGTCATGGAAATATGAATAAAATGACAACTTGATATCTACAATCCAATGTCTTATTTCAGAGAAATCCACATTTTTCTTAATATGTGAATGAGCTGTTAAGATCTATGGGTCGGACTGAGATCACCCTGAGAATCTGCATCCAGAGCTTATTTGCAATTAAAGTGGGCGTTACCAGTGTGAGACATGTAATGACTGACAGTCTGCTCTCCTGATCTACATGTTTCGCACCGGTAACGCAGCCTTTCATTTAAGCCCTTTTAATAGTACGCCAATGTTGGACTCCCTCCCTTTGATGTGGGCTCTGGCGCTGAGTCCACATCTTTTTCAGCACATGTCAGCTGTTTTGAACAGCTGACATGTGCCTATAACAGCCTCAGGTGGAATCACAATCCACCCGCGGCTGTTAACTCTGACAGTGACATTTAACATGCGCTTCCGGCTAGTGCGCCGGAATCCCACCCATCGGCACTCGTGTCACATGACCGAGGGTCACCAATGGGTTGGCATGACAACAAGAGGTCTCCAGCACGCCTCTATGGTTGTCAATGCAGGATTGCTATGGGCGCTCATAGCAAGTAAGCAATTCTGCTACATACAGGCGATCTGATCATCGTCAGTATGCAGCAGAGCTGATCGGACAACTGCAGCTTCTAGTCTCCCAAGCAAAAAAAAATGTTTTAAAAAATATAAAAATTATAAGAGTTTTGCCCCATTCAAAATAAAAGAATTAAAAAAATCAAACATACACATATTTGGTATCGCCGAGTTCAGAATCGCCCAATCAATATAAAAAAAAATTAACCTGATCGCTAAATGGTGTAACGAGAAAAAAAGTAAAAATGCCAGAATTACATTTTTTTAGGTCACTGCAACATTGAATTAAAATGCAATAACGGGCAATCAAAAGATTGTATCTACACCTAAATGGTATCATTAAAATCTTCAGTCTGGCACTCAAAAAATAAGCCCTCACCCAACCCGAGATCATGAAAAATGGAGACAATGGCAGGTCAGTTTCAGCATTTAGTGAACCTAGTAAAAAAGCAAAAGAAAAAACATTTGTGGGATTGCACTATTTTGCAATTTCACCGCACTTGAAATTTATTTTTTCCCTGTTTTCTAGTACACTATATGTTAAAACCAATGATGTAGTTCAAAAGTACAGCTCGTCCCGCAAAAAACAAGCCCTCATACGGCCATTTCTACCAAAAAATTAAAAAAGTCATCGCTCTGGGAAGAATGGTAGCAAAAAATGAAAATGCAAAACCAAAAATACCTCTGGTCGTTAAGGGGTTAACATAAACTCTGGATTATGCTAATCCTACTCTGATCAGAGTTTGATTAGAATTTAATCAAAGTGTAATCAGATTCTCTTGGAGGGGAAAAGAAAGATGAAAAGTTTCTCCAACTTCCCCATTATTCCAGTCCGTGAAAATCGTAACGCACTCAGATGTCATCTGAGTACGTTCCTATTTTTTTCCACAGGCCCAAAGGCTTGAATTGGCGAGTGCCTTCTGATCCTCAGAGACAAATCATGCGTGTTGGAATTTTTTCCTTGGTCCGAATAAAAGATCGCTCTAAAAAATAACATGGCGACGAATGCTATCTGTTAAAATGACAGGTAGCACTTGTTCAAGTTTTCAGGTCATCTACACGAGCCCTTACAGAGTAATTGGGAGCTTCGGATATTGCCGAGCTCTGCGTGGGCGGGTCTTCGGCTCTTCCACTAGAACGAATGAGATGGCAGTGCAGATAGTCAACTTCCTGTCCTTTCACGTGAAGCTCTCCAGAACCCAGTTCTCGGGATCGGAGGTGACCCAACATTCAGACCCTCAGTTTTTGGAAAGTTATCTAACGTTACCCCTTTAAGCCACAGGTAATTGTGGGGTGAATTGTAGAAGTCACTAAGCTTATTATTGTGGGATTGTTCACCTGCTCAAGAAGTCAGCTGCCACTTCTCAGCATTGTACAAATGGCTTTGAGAAGGAAGCCGGCCATGTGGTGTACTCTTCTTCATCTACTTAATTGACCCTTGAGTAGGTCGAAGTGGATGCATAAGTACTTCCTAGGATAAGAGGCTCATTTATTTAGTATATAAGCCTCTATGTAAAGGGATTGAAAAGTCTAAAAATGTATAAAAATATTTCTGAATATCTTTGGTTTGCATTTTTATGTTGGGGTATTCCATCTGAAAGGGAACCTTTCATATGGAAGTAGTGGTATGGCTATATAGGCATTTGTCCCCCTATTACGGTAATCTTTTTTTGCAGGGATCCCTTGTGCCATTCATGAGCAATCTAGAGTAGAACCATTATGCAAATCAGGAGGGAAGTGCACAAAGGGCGTGTCAATGACCATAGGCTGCCTCTTCTTTAGTTCATTACTCCCTACCTGGCACCACCCTCTTCTTCTTGATTGACAGCTCATATCCCAGTGCTTGGCTGAAATCTGGCACATGTGCAGCTGCAGACAAGAGCTATCAATAGACACGCCCTCAGTGCACTTGCACTTGCACTTGCACTTACACTGATTTACATTTGGCTTCTACCTTAAATTTCTCATGACTGGCACATCAGATCTCTACAAAACATATATTATTTATTATTAGGAGACTAGCACCTGTACAGCCAGAACTATAAATCCATTTTTAAAATGTACTCACAGGATCCCTTTAAGTAAATAAAGGCTGTTCAATTTATGGTAAAAAAATGTTAAAGAGGTTGTCATCTTTTAGGAAAGTAGACCCTAAACTTTGTAAAATACCTAAAATAACAAGGTCAACTCCCTAGCTTGGGTCCAGCATTGGCTCCCTATCGTTGCTCCGGTCTCCATGTTTTGGCTGCAGTGGTGATGTCACTATGAGTCATATCTCTAGCCAATCACTGAGCGCAGTGGTCCATATGCTGAGCTCAGTGATTGGCTAGATGATGTGACATCACAGCAACATCCAAAATACAGAGGCCGGAGCAACGATGGACCTAGAACAACTGAATACCTTTTGAGTTTGTTCATTTTAGGGGTCCAATTTTCTGAAAATGGACATCCCCTTTAAATAATTGCTCACTATACTTTTTGAAAAAATTCAACCTGGTTTTTCAGGTTCTCTTTAATACTCCCAACTCCTAAGATGCACATGTATGAGACAAAAATGGGGCAAATGACGGACAATTTATCTACTGAAATCACCCATAATACAGCAATCAGCTCTCCTAAACACATTATAGTTTTAATTACAGAGTACGGTACAACTTATTCTTAGGAGAAACAATAAGGCTTCAGTGAAAAAGATTTAAAGCTGATGCTGAAGTTTAATTCCTTCCATACCCGGAGCTAAGTAAGCCTGTTCCGGCCCGTTTTTTTATGAATTGGCTTTTTTGGGATTTAACTGTCTTGGGACAGATGTTCCCTGGGGAAGCAATTGTGGCTGCTATGTACTCAGGTATATAAAATGTGGAGAAAGGAATTATCTCTGCTTCTACAGTCTACACCTGAATGGCAAGTCTGGTCTCCTGGATTTGCTCATATATTTTTAATTTTTCATCAAAATACAGAGCAAAATTGCAGAATTCTGTATTTATAATATTTATAAGACAGTATTTTCTGGAGAACCTTTTTTGGATATATATATATATATATATATATATATATATATATATATATATATATATATATATATATATATATATATACTGTATATATATCATTACCCTGATACAAAATTATCTACGTGAAATTTACCCTCCTATATTTGGTCAAACATTTAATCAACTCCCCCCTAATGTGATGGTGGAGCTGCTTCTCTTCGGTGCGATGATGTTAGGTGCTGTCGATGATTTTGCTTCTCGTAACTTTTTTTCCAGATTTGCATCGGGAGGGAGAGAAGGTGACTCTTTGCGATGAATTTTGAAAAGAACTTGCTGCAGTAAGTTCTGAACACAGATGTAGATTACTCTGCAGGTCTCCTCACAGTGGGGAATTCTGCTATATACATCATATAGGAGACACTGAGACTGCTGTCTATCCATCACATAGGAAACAGACTACTATATATGCATCACATAGGAGACACTCTGCTGCAGTATATACATCACATAGGAGACAGACTACTATATATGCATCACATAGGAGACACTCTGCTGCAGTATATATGCAGCGCCCCAGAGTCCTGGTCGTTGCAGTAATGTCGCTCTGCCACTAAGGGTAGTGATGTTACGTCTGATGGCACTGAAGGAGTTCATCTGACCAGGTATCACAGACACCAATACATTTCACAGTCTGGCCTCCAGGGGGAGCTAAGGGTTCTATGTATTAGGCCACTCCTCACAGTCTGGTAAAACTGGGGGTTAGGCAGGAAGTTAGAACAGAAAGCTGACTGGGTTGGAACCAGGCAACACCTTGTGGCAGAGGGTGTTGTAGGGGAAGATTCAGAGGGGTCCCTGTCAGGGGTGGGATCCTGACAGAGGCCTAGCGAACAGAGAGAACGTTACGGGACCGCGCCTGCACGATATAGCGGCGGTGCCCCAAGAAAGGACAAGAAGCGAGGTTTATTGTGCTGAGTGAGAAACGAGATCAACGCAACAAGCAGAATACCAGTAGGAGTCGTGCTGTAAGACGAGGCAACATCCTACTGAGGCGCATAACCGGTGGCCGGAACGCCGAGGAAGTATTAGGCTCCAGGCAATACTTCAAACCTACGGCAGGACAGTCAGTTAGAGGCGGGCTGTCTCACCCAATTGACCTAGGAAGACTCAGGGGGGTAACAACAGGAGTGGGGCGACGCTAGAGTCCCGGAAGAGCTCCGAGCCTCCCCGTCATACGGGTGCGTCCCAACCTTAACATCTGGGGACGCGGAAGAACATCAGAATCGAGTTGTGAGGGAACACGAGAAACAGACACAACAGTTGTGGGGACTATCCCGTAAGCACAGCAGGGGAGGACCACAACACACAAGCGCTAGAAGGTAGGCACAGATTTCCACCTGAAAAGGGAGCTCTGGAAGTGCCATCGGACCGGCCGGACTTGCGCAGCCCGGTTAACCGTATTCCGGATTGAGGACCCTGAAGCCTTCAGTAAAGAGGTAAAGAGACTGCAACCTGGTGTCCTCGTTATTTACTGCGACCGGCACTTCACCGCACCATAACATCATCCCATACCTCCACCTTCATTTTACGCCCCTCAGCAGGGTCACGGACCGGGTCTAGCCACCGTGACAACCCCAGAACAGAGACTCAGAGGCCCGGTACCGGGTACCCCTCGGCCCTGCGGCAGTGGGGGGCGCTACATATACATCACATAGGAGACAGACTACTATATATGCATCACATAGGAGACACTCTGCTGCAGTATATACATCACATAGGAGACAGACTACTATATATGCATCACATAGGAGACACTGAGCTGCAGCATATACATCACATAGGAGACAGACTACTATATATGCATCACATAGGAGACACTGGGCTGCAGCATATACATCACATAGGAGACAGACTACTATATATGCATCACATAGGAGACACTGGGCTGCAGCATATACATCACATAGGAGACAAACTACTATGTAAGCATCACATAGGAGACACTGAGCTGCAGCATATACATCACATAGGAGACAGACTACTATATATGCATCACATAGGAGACACTGGGCAGCAGCATATACATCACATAGGAGGCAGGCTACTATATATGCATCACATAGGAGACACTGGGCTGCAGCATATACATCACATAGGAGACAGACTACTATATATGCATCACATAGGAGACACTGAGCTGCAGCAAAAACTTCACAAAGGAGACACTAGTTACATAGTTACTAGGACTGGAGCATATAATTTACACAGGAGATGCTGGGACTGGAGCATATACATCACATAGGATACACTGGGGTTAGGGCATATACATCAGAGGAGACACTGGGGAAAATACATCACAAGAGAAGCTGAGGCATTTACATCACAGGAGACGCTCTGGCATATACATCACAAGAGAAGCTGGAGCATGTACAGTACAGGCCAAAAGTTTGGACACACCTTCTCATTTAATGATTTTTCTTTATTTTCATAACTATGAAAATTGTAAATTCACACTGAAGGCATCAAAAATATGAATTAACACATGTGGAATTATATACTTAACAAAAAAGTGTGAAACAACTGAAAATATGTCTTATATTCTAGGTTCTTCAATGTAGTCACCTTTTGCTTTGATGACTGCTTTGCACACTCTTTGCCTTCAATTTTGAATGAATCCCCAACAGTGTCACCAGCAAAGCACCCCCACACCATCACACCTCCTCCTCCATGCTTCCCGGTGGGAACCAGGCATGTAGAGTCCATCCGTTCACCTTTTCTGTGTCGCACAAAGACACGGTGGTTGGAACCAAAGATCTCAACTTTGGACTCATCAGACCAAAGCACAGATTTCCACTGGTCTAATGTCCATTCCTTGTGTTCTTTAGCCCAAACAAGTCTCTTCTGCTTGTTGTCTGTCCTTAGCAGTGGTTTCCTAGCAGCTATTTTACCATGAAGGCCTGCTGCACAAAGTCTCCTCTTAACAGTTGTTGTAGAGATGTGTCTGCTGCTAGAACTCTGTGTGGCATTGACCTGGACTCTAATCTGAGCTGCTGTTAACCTGCGATTTCTGAGGCTTGTGACTCGGATAAACTTACAGTATTCTCAGAAGCAGAGGTGATTCTTGGTCTTCCTTTCCTGGGGCGGTCCTCATGTGAGCCAGTTTCTTTGTAGCGCTTGATGGTTTTTGCCACTGCACTTGGGGACACTTTCAAAGTTTTCCCAATTTTTCGGACTGACTGACCTTCATTTCATAAAGTAATGATGGCCACTCGTTTTTCTTTACTTAGCTGCTTTTTTCTTGCCATAATACAAATTCTAACAGTCTGTTCAGTAGGACTATTGCAGCGCCCCAAAGTCCTGGTCGTTGCAGTAATGTCGCTCTGCCACTAAGGGGAGTGATGTTACGTCTGATGGCACTGAAGGAGTTCATCTGATCAGGTATCACAGACACCAATACACTTCACAGTCTGGCCTCCAGGGGGAGCTAAGGGTTCTATGTATTAGGCCACTCCTCACAGTCTGGTAAAACTGGGGGTTAGGCAGGAAGTTAGAACAGAAAGCTGACTGGGTTGGAACCAGGCAACACCTTGTGGCAGAGGGTGTTGTAGGGGAAGATTCAGAGGGGTCCCTGTCAGGGGTGGGATCCTGACAGAGGCCTAGCGAACAGAGAGAACGTTACGGGACCGCGCCTGCACGATATAGCGGCAGTGCCCCAAGAAAGGACAAGAAGCGAGGTTTATTGTGCTGAGTGAGAAACGAGATCAACGCAACAAGCAGAATACCAGTAGGAGTCGTGCTGTAAGACGAGGCAACATCCTACTGAGGCGCATAACCGGTGGCCGGAACGCCGAGGAAGTATTAGGCTCCAGGCAATACTTCAAACCTACGGCAGGACAGTCAGTTAGAGGCGGGCTGTCTCACCCAATTGACCTAGGAAGACACAGGGGGGTAACAACAGGAGTGGGGCGACGCTAGAGTCCCGGAAGAGCTCCGAGCCTCCCCGTCATACGGGTGCGTCCTAACCTTAACATCTGGGGACGCGGAAGAACATCAGAATCGAGTTGTGAGGGAACACGAGAAACAGACACAACAGTTGTGGGGACTATCCCGTAAGCACAGCAGGGGAGGACCACAACACACAAGCGCTAGAAGGTAGGCACAGATTTCCACCTGAAAAGGGAGCTCTGGAGGTGCCATCGGACCGGCCGGACTTGCGCAGCCCGGTTAAACGTATTCCGGATTGAGGACCCTGAAGCCTTCAGTAAAGAGGTAAAGAGACTGCAACCTGGTGTCCTCGTTATTTACTGCGACCGGCACTTCACCGCACCATAACATCATCCCATACCTCCACCTTCATTGTACGCCCCTCAGCAGGGTCACGGACTGGGTCTAGCCACCGTGACAACCCTGCGGCAGTGGGGGGCGCTACACTATCAGCTGTGTATCCCCCAGACTTCTGCACAACACTAATGATGGTCCCAACCCCATTTATAAGGCAAGAAATCCCACTTATTAAACCTGACAGGGCACACCTGTGAAGTGAAAACCATTCCCGGTGACTACCTCTTGAAGCTCATCAAGAGAATGCCAAGAGTGTGCTAAGCAGTCATCAAAGCAAAGGGTGGCTACTTTGAAGAACCTACAATATAAGACATAATTTCAGCTGTTTCACACTTTTTTGTTAAGTATATAATTCCACATGTGTTAATTCATAGTTTTGATGCCTTCAGTGTGAATGTACAATTTTCATAGTCGTGAAAATACAGAAAAATCTTTAAATGAGAAGGTGTGTCCAAACTTTTGGTCTGTACTGTACATCACAGGATACTCTGGAGCATATACATCACATGAGATGCTGGGGCATATACATTGCAGGAGACACTGGAGGCATATACATTACAGGAGGGGCTGGTGCTGTCACTGCTGTTGTCCACGTCGTATGTGGGACCGTTTGACAATGTAGCACGATTTTTGCTTGAGAGGTTGTATTCTATGCCTGCATCCAACACAAAGGGACAGAAATGGAAAGGCATTATCAGAAAGCTTCTTTCAGCCAAAACACTCCCAGATATGATAATTGGCTAAAAGTAGCTAACACTAACTGACTATTTGTGATTAACTAGTTTTAAAATGCTACTATCATGAGAAGCAATAATAAGTGCCTGCATCCAACTGAAAAGGACATAAGAGAGGAGCAGTTAACTGCTGTGAACCAATAAGCTTCATTGGGAGAGTTCTCAATAATCCTGATTGGCTGGCACAGCTCTGGTAACAATACACCTCCCTTATTTCCTTTCCAGTTGAATCCAGGCACAGTAGAAAACATTTTATTTATTTCCTATTCTTAGTATTGAATTAAGGGAAGTATCAGACAATGAGAAAGATATTTTTTCAGCTTCAGATTGTCTAATTCTTCTAAAAGATAGCCAGACATTTGAGATAGCACATTGGACTCTGCTTGGTTGGTTTGGGCTTAGAATTAGGCGCTGAAACAACTCCACATCATTGTCGTAATATACACTGATGCTTATTAATATAATAGATGACGGTTTATAGTCTTTTTTTTTATAGCTATGAACATTTATATATGAGTTCTTCATTAAAGTGAAGCCCTATAACTTCACAACATGAAGGAACTACTGCATCCGGCAGCTGTTACAGCATGTGAAATATGTGGGGACTAAAAACTGAAATGATAGTAATTAGCTTGCTAATTTTTATTGTCAATTTTATATTGTGAATTTTTAAAATAATGAAATGGAAAGGTGCAGGGTGTCCGGGTGATTCTCGTGCTCCATGGGTCCATACACGCCAAAAATCGGATCAAACTGTGCCAAAAAGTAAGTGAAGTCTAATATTGCCGTATCATAAACTTAATTGAAAAAGTTCAAAATATAAAATCTGATTTTTTTTTTTTATAGACAACGCTAACATTTTTTCTTTTCAGTCCTCGTTATTTTTTAGGTTTGTTCGTGGGTGTGGCTTTCATTATTCAGATCTTTTCGACTAATTCATTATTTATGGTTTTTTGAACGTTGTCCAGCTCCACAACTGAGCAGTTCCGACAGTGGCAGTAATCACATATCACTGATAAATTAACCTTTTTTAAGCCATTGGCAAATTAGCCGTGAAGTGCATTAGAGGAGAGTCTATGCATTGCCACGCCCCCTTATGCACTTCCATGCTAATTTGCATGTGCCTTCAAAGCTTGATTTCTCCGTGATTGTACATCACATTAGTACAAGACAGGTATCATTTTTATATGTTGTGCTATGACCTATACAGCCACCTTGTTTCAGTAGTAAAATGGTCCTGGCGTCTCTAGAGTCCGGTGGGCCCAAGTGCAAAATTTGAACCTGTGCCCCCACCTGCATGTTGGTTAAATCTAGCGTTCTTGGGCCTTTGTAGCGTTCTAGAACCTATAAAAACGTGTATTCACCACCCATGTAATAATGTCCCCATCCTGTCTCCTTCCTGTAATAAAGTTGCCGTCCTGGCCCATTCCTGCACTACTGCCCCCAATCTTACTATAATGTCCCTCCATCCTGAGCTCTTTCTTGGTATAATGTCCTCCATCCTGTCCCCTTCTAGTAATAATATCCCTCTCCTAGCCCCTTCCTGAACTACTGTCCCCCATCTCCCTATATAGTCCCTGAATCCTTGGCCACTTCCAGTAATAATGTCCGACTTCTGACCCCTTCTAGTAATAATATCCCTCTCCTAGCCTCTTCCTGAACTACGGTCCCCCATCTTACTATAATGTCCCTCCATCCTGGGCCCCTTCCAGTAATAATGTCCTCCTCCTGACCCCTTCTAGTAATAATATCCCTCTCCTAGCCTCTTCCTGAACTACGGTCCCCCATCTTACTATAATGTCCCTCCATCCTGGGCCCCTTCCAGTAATAATGTCCTCCTCCTGACTCCTTCTAGTAATAATATCCCTCTCCTAGCCTCTTCCTGAACTACGATCCCCCATCTTACTATAATGTCCCTCCATCCTGGGCCCCTTCCAGTAATAATGTCCTCCTCCTGACCCCTTCTAGTAATAATATCCCTCTCCTAGACCCTTCCTGAACTACGGTCCCCCATCTTACTATAATGTCCCTCCATCCTGGGCCCCTTCCAGTAATAATGTCCTCCTCCTGACCCCTTCTAGTAATAATATCCCGCTCCTAGCCCCTTCCTGAACTACGGTACCCCATCTTACTATAATGTCCCTCCATCCTGTGCCCTTTCCAGTAATAATGTCCTCCTCCTGACTCCTTCTAGTAATAATATCCCTCTCCTAGCCCCTTCCTGAACAACGGTTCCCCATCTTACTATAATGTCCCTCCATCCTGTGCCTCTTCCAGTAATAATGTCCTCCTCCTGATCCCTGCCTGTAATAATGCTCCCCTCCATCCCTGGCCCATCATATAACAATTTTCTCACATTTTGGGCCCCTTCCTGGCATAATGTCCCCTATCTTGGGCCACTTCCAGTAATAAAGTTCCTTGTTCTCCAGCACACGTTTAAGAGAAACAATTATTATTACCTTCCTCCACTCCCACGGTGTGTGTCATCCTTTTCTATAGCCAGCACAGAAGCCAGCAGCTGACTTCGACATGCCAGCATGGGCAGCACATCACATCACTACTATGCACTGCCCGTGACAGGCAAGCCTCTGATTGGCCGGCAGCATGTATTGCCGAGCAGGTGGGTCTCTGCACCACAATACATTTCAGCTGTGTGTCCGAGGATACATATCTAGGTGAAATAGTCGCTGAAGTCAGCGGGTTCTCCAGCCACATGGGACCGGTTGTGGTCGCACCCTCTGCGACCACGATCGTTATGGTCCTGGTTACGTCTAATCATAACATCTGACTATAAATGGACTTGGAAAGTATACAGAAGGCACCGATATGTGCCAAACTCAGCTCTGATAGATCTGTACATCACACCCTAAACCAAGCATGAGAAAAAGATGTATAGATACTGTGTGCAGGAGCAGTACCCTTCAAGAAGGCTTATCTCCTCCTGTGTATATAACAGGACCTGAACCTTAGCTCCCAGTTTCTTATTTACTGCTAGAACCATACATTTTCTTGAGCACTTAAATTGTTACAGAACAATAAAAAAAAACTAAAGAAAGCAAAAATCTAATTAAAAAATGAATCAGAATTTAATTTGCTTTAAAGTGTAAATAAACTTTTTTTAATGTAATCATTGGCCGGCCTTTGTAAAGTTCTGAATTTTCATCATTTAATTTATTGCCTCATTTCGCTTTATTCTACCTTTAAAGGGAACCTGTCACCAGGTTTTCCCCATATAAAGTACGGCCACCACCTTTGAGGCCTCTACTACAGCAAACTGGATTGCTGTAACAAAAAAAAAAATGAAATCAAACAAAGTCCAGCTCACCATGATCGACATCCTTGGAAACTCGGAGCACGGAACTGCTATGTCAGGGCGTGGAAGAATCTAAGAAATGATGAGGAATCTAGCTCAATTTCAGCAATAACAGAAAATAAAATGCAGTATCAAGGCGTTTCTGGTGACCAAGCACCCTTAGTCAAGGGTTGATATCGCATTTTATTTTCTGTTATTGCTGATGTTTTTATCCTCCACTGAACACATTTTTCAAGTGAATAAAGAAAAGGTTTTTAACACTATCTCGTTGAGCTGGATTCCTCATCATTTCAACCAAAAAAAATCTCCAATCCCTCTGCAGATTTTAAAAAAGCCCTTTTATTATACCCACAGATGGCAAAATCCGGTCCAATGGGCATCTTTGGTCTTGATTCGGCATTTCCTCTCTTCCTACAATGGCCATCCTCCAGCTTGCTTGGTTTAAAAAAAAAATCGAAAAATTGAACACATTAAAATTTTAATCACCCCCTTTTACCCCCCAATACAAATAAAGGTTGATATATATATATATATATATATATATATATATATATAGGTATCAACACATACAAAGTTAGAGCAGCCAAAATATAAAATGAATTAACCTGATTAGTAAACACCATAAAGAGGTAAGGATTAAAAACACAAAAATTGCAGCCTTTTGGTAGCAGCAACAACGCAAAAAAAAGCGGTAAGAAGCAATCAAACATGTACGGTAATATTTATCCCAAAATGGTATCGATAAAAACATCTGCTCACCCTGTAAAAATAAGTTCTGTCACCCACAGGGCCACTGATTGAAAAATGAAATTGTTAACACATGCCATTTTTCTTATAACAATTTTTTTATTTAATTTTTCATACATCTCAGCGTGGGCCTCGATTTTTGCAGGAGCAAGCACAGAACCCTCCCGGATCTAGAAAACCTCGAGGGCTTGGCCTGTGACCGAGATTTCACTGCGGCCGACGCCGATCCAAAAATTTAATGAGGACTGGGCAAGTGTCGGTGAAGAGCGGAGGGGCCGGAAAGGTGAGTATAAGGTTTTTTTTTGTTTGTTTTTTTAACATTTTGTTGGCCTTTTATGCCACTATTTTGCAGAAGAATTTAGCAAAATTTGAGTAGAATTCAGTTCCACTCGAATTTATCTGCTCATCTTTCCTTTTAGCCCTTAAACAGTCTTCACGCCATTATCAGAGCTTGGCCTGGCTTAGTATTGCGCTCCCTACAGGCACTAGTTTGGAAATCTGATAATGATATATCTGCTGGGGTTCATTACGGCTGGTATTTCAATGGGGTTTTTTTTACGAAGTAATTTTCTCTAAAACTTGCTGAGGGGCGCTAATGTTTAATAGTCTCCAGAGATACGTCTTGGCTTGTGCGAGAGGAGGCTTTGCCCGGTGTGGCTGCCTTTTCCATTTCATCGAGGTCTGAATCAACAGTGAAAAGATGCTTTGTATTCCGGGTGATTTATATTGTAATTTCTAGATGAGAAGAAGGCGCTGTTGTGATAAGGCTCGAAGTGACAGACGGGGAGCGGGAAGACACGGGAAGATGAGATGGGAGAGTTACACAAGGTATGAAAACAAGTTAAACTTCACGCTGGCGCTTTAAAAGGTTACACGGATCCAATTAAAAAAAGAACAAAACAATTAAAATTTTTCCTAAAGAGCATTTCCACTAAAATATTACAATTCTATGTTACCATTTTTTGGAGAAAATTGAGTGACACTGACAACCAATATGACTACCACATTACTTTTTACACAAGTTGTCATACGGCCAGATTCCTAGAACAGTAGATCTGCCTGGTGGTGCTCTATGGACACGGTTGGGTGTACAGCTACATAACTAGGAGGATTAGGCTTCAGGCATGTAGAAAATCTGTGGGAACGGCTGATCAAGGGAAAATGTAGGATTTTTCAAGGAGTAGTCTTTAGGTTAGTCTAGGATGACAGTATTCTGTGCTGACTAGTTTTAATAATATGCCTTCTGCTTTTCTGTTACAGACCTCTAAATCCTCATCAGGGGTTGTCCAGGGCTTTGAGTTCCAGTCGTCAGTCACTCTATTCTCACATAGTGTACCCTGTGCACTGTCAGGATTCGACAGTGCTGGCGCTAGGATTGGGTAGTCATGTGACCACAGGTATGCAAATTTGCCACATTCCGACTAGACGTGTCCAGCCACGATCAATTCACTTTCACTGAGCGAGGCCACGCACGTCTAGTCGGCACGTGACCGCATGTATACAAAATCGCATACTCGTGGTCACACGGCCGCTCTCTTCTGGACAATCCTGACTGAGGGCAGTGTGCGCATTGTGAGGATTCACCAGACTGTAACCACATAGAGTGACTGCAGACTTGAACTCCAACCTGAACAACCCTTTTAAATGCACTTTAACAAAAAGCTTTTGACTAGTTGTGGACACATGTCAGAAGATTCGATCAGTGAGGGTACAGGCTTCTGCTCTCCTTCGAGACTGACGTTGAGCTTAAAAGAAATCCTATAGAATCTGAGGGAGAGGAGATATTCTGTTTTAGTAATCATTGAGGATCTTAGCATTCTGTTCATATATTTTCTCTAGCGTGATGGTCTTAACAACAATCTGGCCCTCATTACACATGCTTAAAGTGTTTTTCTTTGAATATGTCATAAATATCTGAAGAGGAATATCTGAGACCTCCAAATATCCATGCAGATGATGAATGTTGAGGTGGTGGTATAATCCACCTGTGGCCACCTCTTCATTAAAGCTGGGATCTCATTGTAATGGCCACAAGGCAGTAGTGTCCTGGACATGTAGTAATGCTATACAGAAATGGCTGAGCTTCACAGCAGCCACACAGGCCTTTCTATGGTACATTTGACCTTGACGTGGGATACTCTATAGTCCATATGACCTTAATATGGGACGCTCTATGGTACGTTTGACCTGTTATAGACCTGTCCCAGATCCATGCTTTGCTTCTCTCACACTGATCCACTAGACTCTATTGTGCCCCACGTGAGCCTTTGCAAATGGCCTGGCGTGATCCCATGTCAGCATTTGCCCAGGATTATATAAGGCTCATCAAGACACACCTTGGTATTGAGACTTCAGTGCTACTAAGGCTATGAGCTTCTCACTACACCTTGACCTGCTCTGCTGGGTGTCTGTGGCCTCCTGGATATCTCCCACCTGCCTGTGGTTTCCAGTACCATCCCAGCTGCTTGTCCATGGTCTCCTGCTTGCCTGCAGTTTCCAGTAATCCAGCTGCTTGTCCGTGGTCTCCTACACATCTCCCCCCTGCCTGCAGTTTCCAGCTTTCCATCTGTCTGTCCTAGGTCTCCTGGACGTCTCCCACTTACCTGCAGTTTCCTGTGTGCCATCTATCTGTGTACTCGTGCATCACCTATTAGCTGTACCGACACCCGTGGCACATGTGTCCACCCAGACCTTAGACTTGGAGGATCCTCCTCACCTGGTGAGCCTAACATGACCTTGACAAGGGACGCTCTATGGTACATAGAACCTCGACATGGGACGCTCTGCAGTATATATGACCTTGACAGAGGGCACTCATTGCTACATATGACAGATACCATTTTCCCAAAAGAAATGTCGGCTAGCCTCCTCTGTACACACCTTTTTTTTGTCCCATTCTTGGGAAAAGGTTTCCTACCTAATACATATTTGATCCCCGACAATTAAAGGGCCCCATTCACCACATTACAACCACAGCTAATTTAATTTTCTGTTGTTTTGTCTCTAATCCGTTAATAAGAGTATTGGAGTTTACAGTACAGTGATGTGTTTCTACAGAGAAAGTGATAATATCATCTCAAGTGTCATAAGTTATGAGCAGGAGGAGCTCTTCCTTCCCGTGTATAATTGGACAGTGATTAAATTGAACTGGAGGAATGTACAAAGACAATTTTACAGGGAAAAGCAATTTTTCAGGGAAAGTCAAATTACTCAGGTCAAATAAATTTGCTTAAAGGGATTTGTTCACCGCCTGCTCAATCCTGCATTGGGAGGTGAGTGGTGCCGAGGGGTTTTCCACCTTTTGGGTACATTTTAGTTTTTTGTATTTGGGGAACAAAATAATTTTTGCAACCCCTTTAAAAGCTATGTCCCCCATATGTGTCAACAGCCGATACATGTTGTTCATGGTAGGGCTAGTAATTCTTAATTATTATAAGGCACAATAGGAGGCACTATTGTGGCGCCCCAGGGTCCTGGTCGTCACAGTAGCATTGCTTTCCTCATGGGGAGAGTGATGTTACGCTTGTAGGCAAGAAGGGATAACTGTAACCAGGTACCACAAACATGCAACACATTCACACTCCAGGTCACCAGGGGGAGCTTTTGATCCTACTTGCAAGGTGACTTCCCATATATATATAACCGGCAGTCTGTAGGGAAAAGTTAGTTAGTTCCTGACAGAGCTCCAGTGAGTGAGTTCTTGCCAGGAAACAGACTGGATCAGTCTGAGGCAGAGGAAGGTTTTACGGAGCTGTGTAGCGGCAGTGCAGCAGTTCCTGGAAAGAGACATTCAGAAAGTCTAAAACATTGCAGGGAGCGTGCAGGAGAGCTAAGCACAGGAGAAGATATCAGAGGGAGATGAGCCCCGAGCAGGCTGCCTCCTTCTGAGGTGCAGAAACCGGTAGCCGGAACACCGAGGATCGTAAGGCCCTCCACGACTTACATCAGAGACCGGCAGGACAGCTGAACTCTACATTACCTGTCCGACCTAACACCCAGGAAGCACGGTGGCACCCCTCCGAGGCCGGGGCATGCTAGAGTCCCTATAAACAGCCTGAAGCCACCAGTCATACAGGCTATGTCTTATCCTACCCGGGGAACAGAGAGAGAGATAACATCTGTGAGGACCTTATGTGGAGCTTTAAGCAGTAAGGGACTATACCACCACAGCGCTAGAGGAAGGCCTTTGATTTCCACATGGGTAAGTGGACTCCTAACTTGCCTTCAAGCCGGCCAGACCCTGCCTGCCCTGTGATCTGGTACTCTGGACTGTGGATGCTGAAGCCTTCAGTAAACCAAGGTAAAGAGACTGCAAACCTGTGTCCTCATTCTTTACTGCACTCCTCACCATCTTCCATCTACACCACTGGAGCCCTGGGGATACGCTTCACCTGTGGGAAGTTATACCATCTAGCTGCCATAACATCACCCCAGAGGACCCCTTAAAGCAGCGTCAGTCCCCACTGACCGAATACCACAGGTGGCAGCACGAACATAAACTTTATTCCCTTTAAAGACCCTTTAACGTTGATGCCCAGGGCCACGACCCGGGTTGCCACCGTGACATCCACCTGTGAACCGCAGAACCCGGTACCGAGTACCACACGGCCCTGTGGGCGCGTCACTATGACAAAGAAGAGGCATGGGGCGATATAAGGATGTATAATGGGGAAAAAATATTATAAGGAGGTGCAATGGGGAAACAATATAAGGAGGTGCAATGGGGGAACAATATTATAAGGAGGTGTAATGGGGAACAATATAAGGTGGTGTAATGGGGGAACAATATTATAAGGAGGTGCAATGGGGAAACAATATTATAAGGAGGAGCAATGGGGGAACAATATTATAAGGAGGTGCAATGGGGGAACAATATTATAAGGAGGTGCAATGGGGGAACAATATTATAAGGAGGAGCAATGGGGGAACAATATTATAAGGAGGTGCAATGGGGGAACAATATTATAAGGTGGTGCAATGGGGGAACAATATTATAAGGAGGTGTAATGGGGGAACAATATTATAAGGAGGTGCAATAGGAAAACAATATTATAAGGAGGTGCAATGGGGAAACAATATTATAAGGAGGAGCAATGGGGGAACAATATTATAAGGAGGTGCAATGGGGGAACAATATTATAAGGTGGTGCAATGGGGGAACAATATTATAAGGAGGTGTAATGGGGGAACAATATTATAAGGAGGTGCAATAGGAAAACAATATTATAAGGAGGTGCAATGGGGGAACAATATTATAAGGAGGTGCAATGGGGGAACAATATTATAAGGTGGTGCAATTGGGGAACAATATTATAAGGAGGTGCAATGGGGGGCAATATTATAAGCCGGTGCAATGGGGTAACAATATTATGAGGAGCAATGGGGTAACAATATTACAAGGAGGTGTAATGGGGGAACAATGTTATAAGGCGGTGCAATGGGGGAACAATATTATATCATTATAAGGAGGTACTGGGTCATTATTATTATACAAAGGTATGGGACATTATGACTATGAAGAAGTTCAGAGGGGGCATTATTACTATGTGGAAAAGAGGGGACATTATTACTATGTGGGGCACAGAGGGTCATTGTTTTTCTCTGAGACATTGTTTATAGCACTATATTGTTTGTGTAGAGGTGGGGTAATATAAAGAGGTGGGGTAATATAAAGATTGGGCTAGAAAACGTGAAAAGCCAAAAATGTCGGTGTTACATTTGCAAGACTGAGTTATGGATGGAAGAAGAGGTTGTGGTGGTCTGGGCCAAATGGAAAAGAAAAGAGATAATGAATGACTACGATTGTAGAGAACGTCATTGGTGAGAAGCTGTACAGTGTACACATATATGGTCACTGGGTGGTGGCAAGGCTAGTGTCCTGAGATAGTCGCAGGGAAAGGCACATGAAGCAGGTAAATAATAGTTCAGGATATTTTGTGTCCTATGGTAGGATTTGAGAAGGAGCCTCGGGGGTTAATGCTGGTGGCCTCCCTTTGGATAGGGGAGGGCTTTTTATAGCTGCTGGAGGCTCAGCTCAGTTAAGTGACCCCTGTACGCTTGTGTGTTTGTGCCTTGTGAGTTTGCATCCCGTTTTGACCCGGCCTGTCCCCCACGTCGCACTTGCTGGTCGATTAGGGTCTGTCTGTGGATTATCTGGTTCTCTGGCCCCAGCTTGGTTTCTGACTTCCCTTTAGGTTGTTCCCTCGGCACTGATTATACCCGTTAGGTTTCCCGACACCCGCTTGTATCCGGTTGTTCTTCTGTTTACACGCTTGTCGGCGCCTCAGCCGGTCACCCCCGGTAGTACCCTCGGTGCTCCGCTGATCGCTCCGGCGGCTGGCCCCGCCCCAGCCCCTCCTCCTGCGATCACGTGCCGCAGGTCCTGCATGCCTGCCACCGTGCTGTTCTGTGTCTACAGGTGCTGTCTACCCATCCCGTTCTGCACTGTGCGGGACTCGTGTCCGGACCTGGACAGGTCGGTCAGGGGGTCTCTGATATTTTGTACTTATTTATGTACAGTAGCTCTTCAGCTATGATGGATAGATAGATAGATAGATAGATAGATAATAGATAGATAGATAGATAGATAGATAGATAGATAGATAGATGATAGATAATAGGTAGATGATAGATAGATAGATAGATAGATAGATAGATAGATAGATAGATAGATAGATAGATAGATAGATAGATAGATAATAGATAGATGATAGATAATAGATAGATAGATAATAGATAGATAGATAGATAGATGATAGATAATAGGTAGATGATAGATAGATAGATAGATAGATAGATAGATAGATAGATAGATAATAGATAGATAGATAGATGATAGATAGATAGATAGATAGATAGATAGATAGATAGATAGATAGATAGATAACAGATAGATAGATAATAGATAGATAGATAGATAGATAGATAGATAGATAGATAGATAATAGATAGATAGATGATAGATAATAGATAGATAGATAGATGATAGATAATAGGTAGATGATAGATAGATAGATAGATAGATAGATAGATAGATAGATAGATAGATAGATGATAGATAATGGATAGATAATAGATACTTTGATGCTGATGACTCTGATAAATGTCTATATCTTTCTGTCTCTATGTATCTCTGTCTTTATATCTATGTGTTATTTTTGACAGTAACTAAACTATTTGGTAAAATAAATTGAATACATGGATCTGATGGGAAAGGATAAATGATCAGACACAGACACAGAATATTTCGGGATTAGTGTGGAGCTTGTGTGCATACTGCAGCCTCTGCAAATAAAGAAATAACTGTACAAATATTCACCTCCGGGACAAGTGGATCTGATTACATTTTATTTTGATTCGGCCCCTTCCATACTCCCGTACAAGTTGTGACAGTGTTGGAGCATAGTATGAAGTATGTTTCCTGCCTTGGGTAAATAACACTCGGCTTTGTCACCTTTACAATTTGTAAATTAGATGCTTAATATCAATTATTCTGGTTCACTTACTGCCAGTGGATCTAAAAATGTTTCTATTTAGAAAACTCTTAGAGGAATGATGGAGGATCTGCTCTGTTTCCAGCACCAGCTCCTCTCTTGACTATTACCTTTGTGGTTCAGCCCAATCCATTTTACGTTTGGAGTTAAAAAGGCCCCAGGTGACGACCTATGCAGACCCATTTTGTGCATAAAAGCTCCATCAAATGTTGTTCTTGACTGGGTTCAAGTCCAGGACCCCCATGTTTACCCACCTATCCCATTTTTGCCTTTTTTTGTCCCCACTTATTATTTGTTTTCACTTAACAGCATGAAGTTTTGGCCAAAAGTAAATTTTGCAATTTGGTTTCATAAAAAATTTTGCACCGCTTTCCTTTTTTATCCTCTGTGCTGCATTGTATATTGCCGGCTGCGGAATGAGTCATCTGAAATTCTGTAAGTGAGCTCATTCTGATGAGAGAATATACAGTAACTCTTATCTTCCTTCTTCTGAACTCCTCTCAGTTAATGCTCAACTTTCATGTGGTCAAAAATCAGCTGAGAAAAGGACAGAAAAAGAAGGTAAGAATCACTGACGGATTCTCAGTAAACTCCTTCTGCAGCCTGAAACAGACAGGGCAATACAGAGACTGCAGAACCCAATTACAAAAATAATTTTTAGACAAAAATTATCCATAAAAGAGTCCATATCCTTAGGGAGCCGGTCCGATCATGTTGAACATGCTGTGCTATGTGTTGGCAGCATTGTAGACTGTACATCAGGAGGAGGAGGTAAGTAAATAGATACATAGTAAGGTATTTTTGGACTTTTCTGGTTTCTATAGCCTTTCCAAGCTTTGGAGTCCAGTGGGTGGTCCTACTTAATGCTTGACAGCAGATTACTGATTATGACTGGACTCCTGTTGTGAAATTGGATTCTGGGCTCCCCCGGTGGCCACTTGTGGAATTTAACTTGTGTGCATCATCCCCTCTGTTCACCTGCTCCTATCAGGATGTGGGAGTCGCTATATAACCTTGCTCCTCTGTCAGTTTCATGCCGGTCAACAATGTAATCAGTAGCCTTTCTGTGCATGTTCCTGCTACTAGACAACTCCCAGCTAAGTTGGACTTTTGTCCTTGTGTGTTTTTGCATTTTGTTCCTGTTCACAGCTGCTGTTTCGTTACTGTGTCTGGAAAGCTCTTGTGAGCGGAAATTGCCACTCTGGTGTTATGAGTTAATGCTGGAGTCTTAAAGTAATTTCTGGATGGTGTTTTGATAGGGTTTTCTGCTGACCATGAAAGTGCCCTTTCTGTCTTCATGCTATCTAGTAAGCGGACCTCGATTTTGCTAAACCTATTTTCATACTACGTTTGTCATTTCATCTTAAATCACCGCCAATATATGTGGGGGCCTCTGTCTGCCTTTTGGGAAAATTTCTCTAGAGGTGAGCCAGGACTGTCTTTTCCTCTGCTAGGATTAGGTAGTTCTCCGGCTGGCGCTGGGCATCTAGGGATAAAAAAACGTAGGCATGCTACCCGGCCACTTCTAGTTGTGCGGCAGGTTTAGTTCATGGTCAGTATAGTTTCCATCTTCCAAGAGCTAGTTCTCATATATGCTGGGCTATGTTCTCTCGCCATTGAGAATCATGACAGTTTGACCGGCCCAAAAAAGGGTTAAATTACTGGCTGAGAAAGGAGAGAAAAAAGAAGTCTGCTACAATTTTTTTTTTTTTTTTTCCCTCTAGTTCTGAGTGTGCTCTTAATTGAATCACTTGCTAGTCTGCCTATACTGCAGCCTTCCTCTCTTCCTCTCCTTCTAATCCTTGAATGGCTCTGTGTTCACCTGTTTCAAATGGATCTTCAGAGTGTAGCTACAGGTTTGAATAATCTCGCCACAAAGGTACAAAATTTGCAAGATTTTGTTGTTCATGCACCTATGTCTGAGCCTAGAATTCCTTTGCCT
This sequence comes from Ranitomeya variabilis, assembly GCF_051348905.1. Lineage (NCBI taxonomy): Eukaryota > Metazoa > Chordata > Amphibia > Anura > Dendrobatidae > Ranitomeya > Ranitomeya variabilis. Next base: position 649,310,497 of record NC_135236.1, on the reverse strand, counting down.
GAATTCTTCTCGGGGAATAGATCTCACTTTCAAAATTTTAAAAATAATTGCAAATTGTTTTTGTCCCTGAAGTCTCGCTCTGCCGGAGACCCTGCACAGCAGGTCAGGATTGTAATTTCCTTGCTCCGGGGCGACCCTCAAGACTGGGCTTTTGCATTGGCACCAGGGGATCCTGCGTTGCTCAATGTGGATGCGTTTTTTCTGGCCTTGGGGTTGCTTTATGAGGAACCTCATTTAGAGCTTCAGGCGGAAAAGGCCTTGATGTCCTTGTCTCAGGGGCAAGATGAAGCTGAAATATACTGCCAAAAATTCCGCAAATGGTCTGTGCTTACTCAGTGGAATGAGTGCGCCCTGGCGGCGATTTTCAGAGAAGGTCTCTCTGATGCCATTAAGGATGTTATGGTGGGGTTCCCTGTGCCTGCGAGTCTGAATGAGTCCATGACGATGGCTATTCAGATCGATAGGCGTCTGCGGGAGCGCAAACCTGTGCACCATTTGGCGGTGTCTACTGAGAAAACGCCAGAAAATATGCAATGTGATAGAATTCTGTCCAGAAGCGAGCGGCAGAATTTTAGACGAAAAAATGGGTTGTGCTTCTATTGTGGTGATTCAACTCATGTTATATCAGCATGCTTTAAGCGTACTAAGAAGCCTGACAAGTCTGTTTCAATTAGCACTTTACAGTCTAAGTTTATTCTATCTGTGACCCTGATTTGTTCTTTGTCATCTATTACCGCGGACGCCTATGTCGACTCTGGCGCTGCTTTGAGTCTTATGGATTGGTCCTTTGCCAAACGCTGTGGGTATGATTTGGAGCCATTGGAGGCTCCGATACCTCTGAAAGGGATTTACTCCACCCCATTGGCTAGTAATAAACCACAATACTGGACACAAGTGACTATGCGTGTTAATCCGGATCACCAGGAGGTTATTCGCTTTCTGGTGCTGTATAATCTACATGATGTTTTGGTGCTGGGATTGCCATGGCTGCAATCTCATAACCCAGTCCTCGACTGGAGAGCTATGTCTGTGTTAAGCTGGGGATGTAAAGGAACTCATGGGGACGTACCTTTGGTTTCCATTTCATCATCTATTCCCTCTGAGATTCCTGAATTCTTGTCTGACTTTCGTGACGTTTTTGAAGAACCCAAGGTTGGTTCACTACCTCCGCACCGGGAGTGCGATTGTGCCATAGACTTGATCCCGGGTAGTAAATACCCTAAGGGTCGTTTATTTAATCTGTCTGTGCCTGAACACGCTGCTATGCGAGAATATATAAAGGAGTCCTTGGAAAAGGGACATATTCGTCCTTCGTCATCTCCCTTAGGAGCCGTTTTTTTCTTTGTGTCTAAGAAAGACGGCTCTTTGAGGCCGTGTATTGATTATCGACTTTTGAATAAAATCACGGTTAAATATCAATATCCGTTACCACTGCTTACTGATTTGTTTGCTCGTATAAAGGGGGCCAAGTGGTTCTCTAAGATTGATCTCCGTGGGGCGTATAATTTGGTGCGAATCAAGCAGGGGGATGAGTGGAAAACCGCATTTAATACGCCCGAGGGCCATTTTGAGTATTTGGTGATGCCTTTTGGTCTTTCAAATGCCCCTTCAGTCTTCCAGTCCTTTATGCATGACATTTTCCGCGATTATTTGGATAAATTTATGATTGTGTATCTGGATGATATTCTGATTTTTTCGGATGACTGGGACTCTCATGTCCAGCAGGTCAGGAGGGTTTTTCAGGTTTTGCGGTCTAATTCCTTGTGTGTGAAGGGTTCTAAGTGTGTTTTTGGGGTTCAGAAGATTTCCTTCTTGGGATACATTTTTTCCCCCTCTTCCATCGAGATGGATCCTGTCAAGGTTCAGGCTATTGGTGATTGGACGCAACCCTCTTCTCTTAAGAGTCTTCAGAAATTTTTGGGCTTTGCTAACTTTTATCGTCGATTTATTGCTGGTTTTTCTGATGTTGTAAAACCATTGACTGATTTGACTAAGAAGGGTGCTGATGTTGCTGATTGGTCCCCTGATGCTGTGGAGGCCTTTCGGGAGCTCAAGCGCCGCTTTTCTTCCGCCCCAGTGTTGCGTCAGCCTGATGTTGCTCTTCCTTTTCAGGTTGAGGTCGACGCTTCTGAAATCGGAGCTGGGGCGGTGTTGTCGCAGAGAAGTTCCGACTGCTCCGTGATGAGACCTTGTGCTTTTTTTTCCCGTAAATTTTCGCCCGCCGAGCGGAATTATGATATTGGGAATCGGGAGCTTTTGGCCATGAAGTGGGCTTTTGAGGAGTGGCGTCACTGGCTTGAGGGGGCCAGACATCAGGTGGTGGTATTGACTGACCACAAAAATTTAATTTACCTTGAGTCTGCCAGGCGCCTGAATCCTAGACAAGCGCGCTGGTCGTTGTTTTTCTCTCGGTTTAATTTTGTGGTGTCTTACCTACCGGGTTCTAAGAATGTTAAGGCGGATGCCCTTTCTAGGAGTTTTGAGCCTGACTCCCCTGGTAATTCTGAGCCCACAGGTATCCTTAAAGATGGAGTGATATTGTCTGCCGTTTCTCCAGACCTGCGGCGGGCCTTGCAGGAGTTTCAGGCGGATAGACCTGATCGTTGCCCACCTGGTAGACTGTTTGTTCCTGATGATTGGACCAGTAGCGTTATCTCTGAGGTTCATTCTTCTGCGTTGGCAGGTCATCCTGGAATCTTTGGTACCAGGGATTTGGTGGCAAGGTCCTTCTGGTGGCCTTCCCTGTCACGAGATGTGCGAGGCTTTGTGCAGTCTTGTGACGTTTGTGCTCGGGCCAAGCCTTGTTGTTCTCGGGCTAGTGGATTGTTGTTACCCTTGCCTATCCCGAAGAGGCCTTGGACGCACATCTCGATGGATTTTATTTCGGATCTGCCTGTTTCTCAGAAGATGTCTGTCATCTGGGTGGTGTGTGACCGTTTCTCTAAGATGGTCCATCTGGTTCCCTTGCCTAAGTTGCCTTCTTCTTCCGAGTTGGTTCCTCTGTTTTTTCAAAATGTTGTTCGTTTGCATGGTATTCCGGAGAATATCGTTTCTGACAGAGGGACCCAATTCGTGTCTAGATTTTGGCGGGCATTCTGTGCTAGGATGGGCATAGATTTGTCTTTTTCGTCTGCTTTCCATCCTCAGACTAATGGCCAGACCGAGCGGACTAATCAGACCTTGGAGACATATTTGAGGTGTTTTGTGTCTGCGGATCAGGATGATTGGGTTGCTTTTTTGCCTTTGGCGGAGTTCGCCCTCAATAATCGGGCCAGCTCTGCCACCTTGGTGTCCCCGTTTTTCTGTAATTCGGGGTTTCATCCTCGATTTTCCTCTGGTCAAGTGGAATCTTCGGATTGTCCTGGAGTGGATGCTGTGGTGGAGAGGTTGCATCAGATTTGGGGGCAGGTGGTGGACAATTTGAAGTTGTCCCAGGAGAAGACTCAGCTTTTTGCCAACCGCCGTCGTCGTGTTGGTCCTCGGCTTTGTGTTGGGGACTTGGTGTGGTTGTCTTCGCGTTTTGTCCCTATGAGGGTTTCTTCTCCTAAGTTTAAGCCTCGGTTCATCGGCCCGTACAAGATATTGGAGATTCTTAACCCTGTGTCCTTCCGTTTGGACCTCCCTGCATCCTTTTCGATTCATAATGTTTTTCATCGGTCATTGTTGCGCAGGTATGAGGTACCAGCTGTGCCTTCCGTTGAGCCTCCTGCTCCGGTGTTGGTTGAGGGTGAGTTGGAGTACGTTGTGGAAAAGATCTTGGACTCTCGTGTTTCCAGACGGAAACTCCAGTATCTGGTCAAATGGAAGGGATACGGTCAGGAGGATAATTCTTGGGTCACTGCCTCTGATGTTCATGCCTCCGATCTTGTCCGTGCCTTTCATAGGGCTCATCCTGATCGCCCTGGTGGTTCTGTTGAGGGTTCGGTGCCCCCTCCTTGAGGGGGGGGTACTGTTGTGAAATTGGATTCTGGGCTCCCCCGGTGGCCACTTGTGGAATTTAACTTGTGTGCATCATCCCCTCTGTTCACCTGCTCCTATCAGGATGTGGGAGTCGCTATATAACCTTGCTCCTCTGTCAGTTTCATGCCGGTCAACAATGTAATCAGTAGCCTTTCTGTGCATGTTCCTGCTACTAGACAACTCCCAGCTAAGTTGGACTTTTGTCCTTGTGTGTTTTTGCATTTTGTTCCTGTTCACAGCTGCTGTTTCGTTACTGTGTCTGGAAAGCTCTTGTGAGCGGAAATTGCCACTCTGGTGTTATGAGTTAATGCTAGAGTCTTAAAGTAATTTCTGGATGGTGTTTTGATAGGGTTTTCTGCTGACCATGAAAGTGCCCTTTCTGTCTTCATGCTATCTAGTAAGCGGACCTCGATTTTGCTAAACCTATTTTCATACTACGTTTGTCATTTCATCTTAAATCACCGCCAATATATGTGGGGGCCTCTGTCTGCCTTTTGGGAAAATTTCTCTAGAGGTGAGCCAGGACTGTCTTTTCCTCTGCTAGGATTAGGTAGTTCTCCGGCTGGCGCTGGGCATCTAGGGATAAAAAAACGTAGGCATGCTACCCGGCCACTTCTAGTTGTGCGGCAGGTTTAGTTCATGGTCAGTATAGTTTCCATCTTCCAAGAGCTAGTTCTCATATATGCTGGGCTATGTTCTCTCGCCATTGAGAATCATGACAGACTCCTATAGATAAAGAAAAGATTATAAAACCGAAATACTGCTAAGTTATATATCAAAATGCTCATCCATGTGTGATCTATAACATGCTGCTTCCAGATTAGACACCATGTATAATGTGATCGGTTTCTTCATGTGCCCAAGCTGCTGTTTCGCCCATTTCTAGTGGCAGAATACAGAGAGTTAATAGAGTTTACTTGACAATTGGGTCAACTTTGTTCGATTGATTCTCCAGTCCTGCAGTCTGATCCACGGGTAAGGACAACCTCTGCTGCACAAATGTCATTTATTTTGATGTTGTTTATTATATGTATTATATATGTTTGGCACAATATGTTATTTTTCTTTTTATACTGTATTGTCAGCAAGGCTGATGTATGTAGACAGTCATTCATAGGATGTGAATCTCCTTTGTTTGGCAACGTCCCTTTAAACGGCAGTTCTTCAGTCATCATGGGCCGCGCTGCAGGATGTGACGGTGACAGGTTATACCAGCTCCGTGTTCGTGAATCCTGATGCCGTTTTCAGCACCCTTTATCCCTGCACACAATACATTTTCCTCTCAAGCCTTTAGTGAAAGCTCCTACAAAGCAGCAATCAACACATTGACATTTTACCTTTTCTTTCTATACAGTGATTTATAAACTATGGAGTAAAAAACACTTTGGTGCCTAATTAGAAATTTAATTACACCCCAACTCTTACCCTATCTTCTAAACAACCGGACGATTTTCATTTTTTTTACCATTTTTGTTATTTCCTCCCTTTCTTCCAAGAGCCATAACCAGTGGCATACCAATGGCGACAGGCCATGGGGCTGTTATGGGGCCCATGAGCCAGGGTTTTACCCCCCCACATGCTCGTCATCACAAGTTCAACAGTACAGTTCAAAGCAATGATGAAAGAGGAGTCATCACCTGACACTCCCCCCATCATTCTTCCTTGGCGTCTGATTTCTCAGCACAGAGGGCGCGATGATATCACTACGTGGCTATGGGGAGTGCATCATACTATATGGAGAACTATAGGGAGTGCATTACACTCTATGGAAAACTTTGGGGACAGCATTATACTGTATGTGTGGGACTATGGGGAGTGCTTCATACTGTATGGAGAAATATGGGGAATGCATTATACTGTATGGTATACTATATGGAGGACTATAGGGAGTGCATTATGCTATATGGAGGACTATGCGGAGCGCATTATACTGTAAGGAGGACTATGGGGAGTGCATTATACTCTATGGAGGACTATGGGAAGTGCATTATTCTGTATGCAGGACTATGAGGAGTACAGCATACTGTATGGAAGACTATGGGGAGTGCATTATACTGTATGGAGGACTATGGGGAATGCAGCATACTGTATGGAGGACCTTGGGGCGTGCAGTATACTGTATGGAGGTCTATAGGGAGTGCATTAGACTGTGTGGAGGACTGTATGGAGTGTATTACACTTTATGGAGTACTTTGAAGAGTTTATCATACTGTATGGAAGACTATGTGGAGTGCAGTATACTGTATGAAGCACCATAGGGAGTGCATTATACTGTATAGAGGACTATGGGGAGTTCAGTATACTATATGGAGGACCTTTGGGAGTGCATTTTGCTATATGGATGATGGAGAGTGCATTATATCATATGGAGGACAATGGGAAGTACGCTATATTTTATGTAGGACTATGGGGAGAGCAGTATACTTTATGAAGGACTTTGGGGAGTGCAATATACTGCATAGAGGACTATGGGGAATGCATTATACTGTATGGATTATAGGGAGTGCATTATACTGTATGAACTATGGGGAGTGCATTATACTATATGGAGGACTATGGGGAGTACATTATACTGTATGGACTATGGGGAGTTGCATTATACTGTATGAAGGACTATGGGGAGTGCATTATACTGTAAGGACTATGTGAATTGCATTATACTATATGAGGACTATGGGGCATGCACAATACTGTACTATATGCAGGACTATGGGGAGTACATTATACTGTATGGACTATGGGGAGTTGCATTATACTGTATGAAGGACTATGGGGAGTGCATTATACTGTAAGGACTATGTGAATTGCATTATACTATATGAGGACTATGGGGCATGCACAATACTGTACTATATGCAGGACTATGGTGAGTGCATTATACTGTATAGACTATGCAGAGTTCAGTATACTGTATGGGCTATGAGTAGTGCATTATACCATATGGACTATTGGGAGTGCACTATATTATACTATATGGAGGTCTATGGGGAGTGCATTATACTGTATGGACGACTATGGGGAGTGCATTATTCTGTATGGAGGAATATGGGAGTGTATTATACTCTAAGGAGGAGTGCATTATACTGTATGGGAGACTATAGGGAGTGCATCATACTGTATGGAGGACTATGGGAAGTGCATTATACTGTATGGGGGACTATGAGGAGTGCAGCATACTGTATGGAAGACTATGGGGAGTGCATTATACTGTATGGAGGACTATGGGGAGTACAGCATACTGTATGGAGGATCTTGGGGCATGCAATATACTGTATGGAGGGCTATAGGGAATGCATTATACTGTGTGGAGGACTGTATGGAGTGCATTATACTTTACGGAGTACTATGAAGAGTGCATTATAGTGTATGGAAGACTATGTGGAGTGCAGTATACTGTATGGAGGACTATAGGAAGTGCATTATACTGTATGGAGGACTATGGGGAGTTCAGCATACTGTATGGAGGACTATATGGACCATGGACAGTGCATTATACCGTATGGAGGACAATGAGGAGTGTGATATTTTATGTAGGACTATGGGGAGAGCAGTTTACTGTATGGAGGACTATGGAGAGTGCAGAATTTTGCATGGAGAACTATGGGGAGTGCATTATACTGTATGGGGGACTATGAGGAGTGCAGCATACTGTATGGAAGACTATGGGTAGTGCATTATACTGTATGGAGGACTATGGGGAATACAGCCTACTGTATGGAAGACCTTGGGGCGTGCAATATACTGTATGGAGGACTATAGGGCATGCATTATACTGTGTAGCGGACTGTATGGAGTGCATTATACTTTATGGAGTACTATGAAGAGTACATTATACTGTATGGAAGACTATGTGGAGTGCAGTATACTGTATGAAGGACTATGGGGAGTGCATTGTACTATATGGACAGCGCATTATACCATATGGAGGACAATGGGGAGTGCGTTATATTTTATGTAGGACTGTGGGGAGAGTAGTTTACTGTATGGAGGACTATGGAGAGTGCAGAATACACCATGGAAGACTATGGGGAGTGCTTTATACTGTATGGACTATGAGGAGCGCATTATACTGTATGGACTATGAGGAGTGTATTATACTCTATGGAGGACTATGGGGAGTACATTATACTGTATGAAGGACTATGGGGCCATGCACACCAGGATAGGGATGAGGGAGCCATACATACCAGGATAGGGATGAGGGGGCCATGTGTATCAAAATGGGGATGACAGGACCATATACACAAGGATAGGGGATATTAAGTACAGAATTGACCACAATTTTTGCTTCTGTTTTTTCCTTACTAATTTCCTCCTCTAAAACCTAGGTGCGTCTTATGGTCCGAAAAAAACGGTACACCCTTATAGGCTTTATAGTGCTAATAGGGCCCATACATCACACCAACATGCAAGGAGGAGACCAGGTCCAAATTTTGCACCGGGGCCTATCGGGCTCTAGTTAAGCCACTGTTGGACACACGACGATCTAAAAGTTATCACAAATTTATTTATAGGTGATAGCTTCTTCCAACCAAAATACCCTCTTAAAGTCTCAGGTGGTCCGGGAAAGTGAAGGTTTATATACGTCATTATCATGTTACTCCTGTATATCCAGAAATGTATAGCACCCCCCTGCACATTGTTCTACATAGAAGCTGTGAACAAAAAACGGTATTATATTTTAAATTCGCACAATTTTTAAACTTGCTTCAATTTTTATATTTTACATTCATGGGAGTAATTCTTGGTGTTTGCAGAAGTATACATACCCCCTCTAATATATAAATATATATATATTAAAAAAAAAGAACAAACTAATTTATTTTTAACTAAAGCTTCGTTTTAATTAACACACAGTAGTGTTTTTACTAGAGACCACGGGTTCCTGGCCATGACTGAGTGGAACAAATGGTAATGAATATAAAGACAAACTACCTCTTTGCTCATGTCCTTATCTTCACTAAAAATAATAGAACTTTTTAGTGTTCTGGGGAATGTGTCTTCACGGTTGGCTGCCTAAATTGCCCCGTATACAAGGAAAAACAAGTAAGATTACCGACGTCGTCATTAATCTCGTTTCATATGTTCTGGACACGGAGGACGCCAGGAGACTGAGCAATAATGTGCCCATGGGGCATTCCGTCATCCCTGACCACATCACATCTACTGTCTCTGTCCATCCTTCCGCTGCTGCCCCCCGGCAGGACGTCAGCGCTCTGATTGGCTAGAGGTGATTTCATACCACTGTCCTGCCAACATTTCCCGCGTAGTTTGCCAATGCTCACGTTAACGTCTTCCCTACCACAGAGCAGCACCGAGCGTTAGATGGAGTTCACCGTCTTCATAGTCATAAAGTAGGATAACATATTGCGTCTTGTAAATAAGAGCGTAATGGTTCCATTGTGAGTGGTACCTCTAATTGCTGCATTTCGGCTTTTTTAGGCCTCGGAGTCCATGACTGTCTTTGGTGGGGATGTAGGGAACACAATAGAAGGAATGTCGGCTGTTCGGGGATAAAGTGTTTACGGCTTAATTATAAATCAGTTACGATGTTGAAAGAGAACAAAATGATCACAATGGAAAATGAAACACCGATTTGGTGACGCAATTAAAAGATTTTTTTTTCCTCCTTGAGTGAAGAGACATCAGATCATTTCAGGATTAAAGTTTTCTGTGTGTCTTAGGAATCTGGAGAAAACCACATACAATTCCCAGAAACTCGAGTAATTAGAGCGCATTTCCGCCTAAATTATAAAAAGAAAAATTCTCGGTAAATGCGAGTTAGGTGGGGCACTGAAAGATTGGGGGCTGAACTGTAATACCAGACACAGCCTGTAGACTAGAGTGGCGCTCTATGGAAGGTAAACCTCAAACCCTTCTTAGGCATCTCATACAACCTATTCCAGATGGGGCCACTTTTCATTTCTTCTTCTTAAAAGGGAAGCTATCATTAGAAAATTGCTTATTGTTTAAATCAGGTTATTGTGTTACGTGTATATTATAAAACAAAATATAACATTTTTTTGGTTCTTATAAAAAGTAAAACCATTGAGCCTGTGCTTTGTGGTTGTCTTTTTTGTCTGTCGATCCAGAGCAGATACACCTTTTTTCAGGGTGTTTAGCTACTGTTATCCTTGCTTCAGTCTTTTTAGGGTAGCAGGTGTTTTAATTTACTCATTTGTCTGCCCTATCACCTTTCGAGTGAGGCTTTATATACTTTCTCCCTGCTGGTATTTCCTGCTGGTGATAGTCTCATTTGTATGTACAGCCATACTGCTGTAGTTTAAGCAGTAAGTGAAAGACCAGCTAGGGTTTATCTCTCTGCTGTTTATATTCCCTGCACCTATCTTGTGTTTCTTTTTAGGAAGTAGGCATCATATTCTCTAGCAGTATGTACCTTTATTTTGTATTTTGTGGTTTGTTTTACTCACTCTGGGATCTCTTTTTATTTCAGCACACTTTCCCTTCTTTAGGTAATTTACACTCTGCTCTGCCCTCCAGTTCTTTAGGAGGAATGTAAAGCACTGGACGGCCTTTCAGGCAGCATAGGTCCAAGTTGCCATCGTCTAGTCTTTGGGAAAATGAACCACAGGAATCACATAACACTCATTAGTCTGTTCATTGCTGCTCATGGACATGTGAGGAAGTTAGATTATAAAAATAATCCCAGTGGCAAGTGGGAAATTAGAAAGATTTTTATTTTTTTATTTTTAACCCCTTCCCGACCTCCCTGTACTATTATGGCGGAGGTCGGGTCCCCTGCTTTGATGTGGGCTCCGGCGGTGAGCCCGCATCAAAGTTGCGACATGTCAGCTGTTTTGTACAGCTGACATGTGCCCGCAATAGCGGAGGGTGAAAACGCGATTCACCCGCCGCTATTAACTAGTTAAATGCCGCTGTCAAATGCTGACAGCGGCATTTAATCGGAACTTCCGTCCGCGTGGCCGGAAATGCTCGCATCGCCAACCCCCGTCACATCATAGGGGGTCAGCGATGCATCAGGATAGTAACCATAGAGGTCCTTGAGACCTCTATGGTTACTGATGCCGGTTTGCTGTGAGCACCACCCTGTGGTCGGCGCTCATAGCAAGCCTGCAATTCAGCTACATAGCAGCGATCTGATGATCGCTGCTATGTAGCAGAGCTGATCCAGTTGTGCCAGCTTCTAAGCATGGCAAAAGTAAAAAAAAAGTTTTAAAAAATTATGAAAAAAATAAAAAAATGTAAAAGTTTAAATCACCCCCCTTTCGCCCCATTCAAAATAAAACAATAAAAAAAAATCAAACCTACACATATTTGGTATCGCCGCGTTCAGAATCGCCCGATCTATCAATAAAAAGAAACATTAACCTGATCGCTAAACAGCGCAATGAGAAAAAAATTTGAAATGCCTGAATTACGTTTTTTTGGTCGCAGCAACATTGCATTAAAATGCAATAACAGGTGATCAAAAGAATCTATCTGCACCAAAATGGTATCATTAAAAACGTCAGCTCGACACCCAAAAACTTGAGCCCTCACCCGACCCCAGATCACGAAAAATGGAGATGCTACGGGTATCGGAAAATTGCGCAATTTTTTTTTTTTTTTAACAAAGTTTGGAATTTTTTTTTACCTCTTAGAGAAAACGTAACCTAGACATGTTAGGTGTCTATGAACTCGTAATGACCTGGAGAATCATAATGGCAGGTTAGCATTTAGTGAACCTAGCAAAAAAAGCCAAACAAAAAACAAGTGTGGGATTGCACTTTTTTTGCAATTTCACCGCACTTGGAATTTTTTCCCCGTTTTCTAGTACACGACATGGTAAAACCAATGATGTCATTCAAAAGTACATCTCGTCCTGCAAAAAATAAGCCCTCACATATTCCGCCATATTGATGGAAAAATAACAAAGTTATGGCTCTGGGAAGGAGGGGAGCGAAAAACGAACACGGAAAAACGGAAAATCCCAAGGTCATGAAGGGGTTAACACAAAAACCTGATATTTAAAATAACTAATTTTCTGATAACACATTAACTTTAATTTTATTAATCAATTTTTTTTTGTCACCATATCCATATGAGGTCTTGTTTTTTGCAGGGTGAGTTTTAGTTTTGAACGACAACATTCACTTTACCGTAAAGAATACTGAAAAATGGGGAAAAAAAATCAGAGTCTACCAAAATGGTGAAAAAAAGCCATTGTTTTCATGATGTTCTGTATGCGGTAAAAATGATTGGGTAGCATGAGTCTTCAAGTCACTATAATTACATTAATACCAAACTTCTATTGTTTTATTTTCTATTTTTGTGGCTAAAAAATCATAACCTTGTAAACATGAAAAAAAAATTGTTTGTCATCATTTTATGAGATTCTGACCTTTTTTTATTTTTCCATTGATAGATCTGTATGAGAGACTGTTATATTTTGTGCACCAAACTGACATTCCTATTACTATTATTTCCATTTTGTGGTATATAAGACAATTAGATTTTTCTTTTTCTCACAAATTTGTATTTTTAACTATTTTATAACTATTTTTTAAACCTTTTTTATTACTTTTTTTCATCTCCACAGATGACTTGATCTTGTGGTCTTTTGATCACTTTATACTACATACTGCGATGAGTGGCATATTGCTAATAGGGATAGACCATGTGGCCCCTATGAGACCCACGATTTGAGAGGGACTTGGGCACTGTAACCTGGCTGGTGCCTCAGTTACAGTGGTAGCTATAAGATACAGTTAAATTCAGTGGTGGAACATGGAGCCGTCAGCCCATCAGCTTGTGCCTAATTCTCAGCAGAGCAGGTGCCATGATGATCATCTTCCTGCTCCAAGGCTCTGTCCGCACAGTGCATGGATCAGAGAAGGGCATCGGGGAATGGGTGCAAGATACTTTTTTATCTTGCCAGTACTTGTTGGGGGGCTTCAGGGGTCATGATACTGTGTGTGGGAGCTGTAAGGGTCACAATACTGGATGTCTCATCTGTGGGGGCCATCATACTGTGTCAGGGGGCCTGTTGGGGCATTATATTGTGTGTAAGGTGACAGTGGGGACAATCATACTGTGTGAGGGGCTATGAGGTATCATGCTATATGTGGAAGAACTATGGAGACATCATACTGTATGGGGGCACTTTAGGGGTATTATACATTGTTGGGGCTATGGAGTGTATTATACTATGTTTGGGAGGCTGTAAGGCAATTATACTGTGTTGGGATCACTGTGGGGGTAGTATTCTGTGTATCAGGTGCAGTGGGGACCTCATACTGTGTGAGGGAACTATGAGTACATCATACTGTGTGGAGGGCACTTTTAGAGACTGTTTTGGGAGGCTGTGGGGGCATCATAATGTGTTTATGCATTGTGGTGTCATTATATCTTGTTGGAGTTCCCTTTGGGGTCATCATACTGTGCTTGTGGGGGATACGGTGGGAAAATTCAGTGTGGGAGCCTCATCTTGTATCGGGGGCATTTTAAAGTCTATGATACACTATAGGGACCATGAAAGGGGTATCAGTGTGTGAGAATACTGAGGGGCTTTGATAGGAACACACTCACAATACATGTCCTCTCTGTCTTTAAAAGTTGTAAGGCATACCCTTCTAAGACTGTGCCTAAATACCTTGACTCTTTGAATATATATTTTTTGAGGGGTGATAGATGGGGAGGCAATTACAACTTTGGAACTTTAGGCCATGGGACCCCATGATTTTTATGTACACCCTAGACTGTAATACACAAGTATGAAAACCAGCCACAAGCCAAAGGCGGCAGGCATGAGGGCCTTCAGTAGGTTCATAGGTACCCAATGATTGCATCTCCAGGGGAGCAATGGAATGGACCCCTTTGCCGGATATCACCACTTACCGTATTTATCTGACTATAAGGCTATATTTCCATGATCAGCTTTCGATGAGTTTTTTACGCTGCATACTTTCGGGAAAAAAATTACAAGCAACTTAATTTACTTAATGGGTGCAGAAATGGTGCAAAAAATCTGCAACATCAAAAACTCACCCAAAGTGCGTCGTGGGAACATAGGCTAAGATGCACTTTACCATAAGATGCACTGCGTACATGAATACATCTCCAGAACCACTATCAGTACTTATTGTGTCACCAGAGTCTCCATCAGTACATGAATGCATCAACAGAACCATAATCAATACATCAATACATCACAGGAACCAACGTCAGTAAATACACCAGTACTATCATCAGTACATGTATACGTAACGAGAACCACCATCAGTACATGTCTACATCACCAAGCTTAGTGCAGCAATCAATTATAATCAAGTCAGACCCGCATACTTTTGACTGCAGAAAATAGGAAAAACATTTTATCTTCTAATTAAAACTTCCATGGTGGTGTAAAGTAGTACTGTGAATAACACTCATTTTAGTGCACTAGGGTAGAATAAAGAAGTAATAAATCACCTGATCCCCATTTTCCTCTGGCCACAAAATTGTGACCTGGACCATTTGAATGAAGACAATCGATGCGTCTGCAGTGGAACTCCATTCGTTCTCTACGGGAGTGTCCATGATACAGTGTACATTTATCAGAACTGTGATTCAAAGCAAGCGGAGATTTGGAAAAACGTGAGTTGTATGGCTTTTCATTATACAATGAATACATTTTATTTATTTTAGAGCTCCTTTTAGTTAGCAAGATCTAGAGTTTTACAATAGACTATGTGAGGTTTAGTTGTGTGATCCCAGCAGAGCTGCCATATGTATGATGAGATCAACTCTGCAGCCCGACGGGGCAAGTCCAAATGTGATAGGTTTCCAGTACAGAGCCACATGTCGGCACAGTGAGCCCATCTGTCCATCTGCTCCGGTCCCTCTAAGAGGAATCTCTGCCAGACGATGACGGAATGGAGATAAAGGAGAAAGAACATGAACGATCTGTACCTGGATGAGCTAATATATGACCCAGAGGAAGGAGACGAAGAGTCCGATTCTTGATAGAAAAGCAATTTAATTCTGCATCGGATGACATACATGGAACACTCTCAGTAATTTCTTCTTTTAATTAAAGGGGCTGTATATATGTTATACAGATCATAAACAATTAACAATAGTGACCATTTACTTACACTATAGGGTTATATTCTGTGGATCAGTGGCATAGCATTAATGGAGTGACTGGGGGCTTAATATTCTTAGGCAGGGCCAGGACAATGCATTTTGGTGCCCTAGGAAGATGAAGTCGATGGCGACCACCCCCGATGAACCCTCAGCCCCAAAGTAAAGGAATGGGTCAGAGACTAAAGTAACAGGACCCCTAATGCACCCCACTTGTTTCTACAATGGGTCAGGTAACAAGCTCCGATGACCACTTCCACTAAAATTGTTACCTTTTTCACCAAAAAATACCAGCAAAAGTTAAAAAAAAAGTGGTGCACATTAAAGGGTGAGGCTCAACAGGGAGTGCATTTTCATAGTTAGATAGGATTAATCATTGTTTGTGGACCATTTACACAATACGAGGGACAAAAAGAGATATTCCTCCCTGACAGCCTATGTTTTAAATGTCAGACCCAAGGACAGTCATGGAAACTACTACACTGTGTGCAGAATTATTAGGCAAGTTGTATTTTAGAGGATTATTTTTATTATTGATCAACAACTATGTTCTCAATCAACCCAAAAGACTCAGAAATATCAAAGCTTAATATTTTTGGAAGTTGGAGTGTTTTTTTTTTAGATTTGGCTATCTTAGGAGGATATCTGTTTGTGCAGGTAACTATTACTGTGCAGAATTATTAGGCAACTTAATAAAAACCAAATATAATCCCATCTCACTTGTTTATTTTCACCAGGTAAACCAATATAACTGCACAATATTTAGAAATAAACATTTCTGACATGCAATACAAAACCCCAAAAATTAGTGACCAATATAGGCACCTTTCTTTATGGTGACACTCAGCAGCCTTCCATCCATAGATTCTGTCAGTTGCTTGATCTGTTTACGATGAACATTGTGTGCAGCAGCCACCACAGCCTCCCAGACACTGTTCCGAGAGGTGTACGGTTTTCCCTCCCTGTAGATCTCACATTTATGAGGGACCACAGGTTCTCTATGGGGTTCAGATCAGGTGAACAAGGGGGCCATGTCATTATTTTTTCTTCTTTGAGACCTTTACTGGCCAGCCACGCTGTGGAGTAGTTGGAGGCATGTGATGGAGCATTGTCCTGCATGAAAATCATGTTTTTCTTGAACGATACCGACTTCTTCCTGTACCACTGCTTGAAGAAGTTGTCTTCCAGAAACTGGCAGTAGGTCTGGGAGTTGAGCTTCACTCCATCCTCAACCCGAAAAGGTCCCACAAGTTCATCTTTGATGATACCAGCCCATACCAGTACCCCACCTCCACCTTGCTGGCATCTGAGTCAGAGTGGAGCTCTCTGCCCTTTACTGATCCAGCCTCTGGCCCATCCATCAAGCCCATCAAGGGTCACTCTCATTTCATCAGTCCATAAAACCTTTGAAAAGTCAGTCTTAAGATATTTCTTGGCCCAGTCTTGACGTTTTATCTTATGTTTCTTTTTCAGAGGTGGTCGTTCTTCAGCCTTCCTTACCTTGGCCATGTCCCTGAGTATTGCACACCTTGTGCTTTTTGTTACTCCAGTAACATTGCAGCTCTGAAATATGGCAAAACTGGAGGCAAATGGCATCTTGGCAGCTTCACGCTTGATTTTTCTCAATTTATGGGCAGTTATTTTGCGCCTTTTTTGCCCAACACGCTTCTTGCGACCCTGTTGGCTATTTGCCATGAAACTCTTGATTGTTTGGTGATCACGCTTCAAAAGTTTGGCAATTTCAAGACTGCTGCATCCCTCTGCAAGACATCTCACAATTTTGCCAAAGGAAAGGAAGTCGCCTAATAATTAAGCAAACCTTATATAGGGTTTTGATGTCATTAGACAACACCCCTCCTCATTACAGAGATGCACATCACCTGATTTATATAATTGGTAGTTGGCTCTCAAGCCTGAACAGCTTGAAGTAGGACAACATGTATAAAAAGTATCATGTGATCAAAATACAACTTGCCTAATGGGGGCCATGTGGTTTCAATTAAGGTTTCCAGTAAGTAAAAAGGCCCCCTATCATAGATAAAGGGATACATATGATGGTTTTTATGTCTGTCATGCAACAAACAGTTTTCAACAAAACGATGGTGGTTCTGGTGCCATATTTCTTTATGAATAGTGGATCTGGTGACGTATTCATGTACTGATGGTGGTTCTTATGCAGTCTTCCTGTACTGATGGTAGTTGTAGTGATGTATTCATGCAGTGATGGTTGTTCTGTTGTTCTATTCATGTACCACTGATGGCTTTGATTATTGTTATGACCCCAATGGCGAGGGTCTCAGAGGAACGTGGAAGTCTGCAGAATACAAAAATCCAGCTCATAGGGCAGTGGTAACTGGGTTGACCATATATCTACTCCTAACGCCAACACTAGAAGTAGCCGGGGATCATTCCTACGTTGATTCTAGATGACACGCACCAGCCGGAGAATCTAGCTACCCCTAGTAGAGGAAAACAAAGACCTTTCTTGCCTCCAGAGAAGGGGACCCCAAAGCTGGATAGAAGCCCCCCACAAATAATGACGGTGAGGTAAGAGGAAATGACAAACACAGAAATGAACCAGGTTTAGCACAGAGAGGCCCGCTTACTGATAGCAGAATAAAGAAAGGTAACTTATATGGTCAACAAAAACCCTATCAAAATCCACACTGGAAATTCAAGAACCCCCGAACCGTCTAACGGTCCGGGGGGAGAACACCAGCCCCCTAGAGCTTCCAGCAAAGGTCAGGATATAGATTAGGAACAAGCTGGACAAAAATACAAAACCAAAACAAATAGCAAAAAGCAAAAGGCAGACTTAGCTGATATAACTGGAACCAGGATCAGTAGACAAGAGCACAGCAGACTAGCTCTGATAACTACGTTGCCAGGCATTGAACTGAAGGTCCAGGGAGCTTATATAGCAACACCCCTAACTAACGACCCAGGTGCGGATAAAAGGAATGACAGAAAAACCAGAGTCAAAAAACTAGTAACCACTAGAGGGAGCAAAAAGCAAATTCACAACAGTACCCCCCCCCTTAGTGAGGGGTCACCGAACCCTCACCACGACCACCAGGGCGATCAGGATGAGCGGCATGAAAGGCACGAACTAAATCGGCCGCATGAACATCAGAGGCGACCACCCAGGAATTATCCTCCTGACCATAGCCCTTCCACTTGACCAGGTACTGAAGCCTCCGCCTGGAGAGGCGAGAATCCAAGATCTTCTCCACCACGTACTCCAACTCGCCCTCAACCAACACCGGAGCAGGAGGCTCAGCAGAAGGAACTACAGGCACAATGTACCGCCGCAACAAGGACCTATGAAATACATTGTGAATAGCAAACGACACAGGAAGATCCAGACGAAAAGATACAGGATTAAGGATTTCCAATATCTTGTAAGGCCCAATAAAACGAGGTTTAAATTTGGGAGAGGAGACCTTCATAGGAACAAAGCGGGAAGAAAGCCATACCAAATCCCCAACGCGTAGTCGGGGACCCACACCGCGGCGGCGGTTGGCAAAGCGCTGAGCCTTCTCCTGTGACAACTTCAAGTTGTCCACCACATGATTCCAGATCTGCTGCAACCTATCCACCACAGAATCCACCCCAGGACAGTCAGAAGGCTCCACATGACCCGAAGAAAAGCGAGGATGGAAACCAGAGTTGCAGAAAAAAGGCGAAACCAAGGTGGCGGAACTAGCCCGATTATTAAGGGCAAACTCAGCCAACGGCAAGAATGTCACCCAATCGTCCTGATCAGCAGAGACAAAACACCTCAAATAAGCCTCCAAAGTCTGATTGGTTCGCTCCGTCTGTCCATTAGTCTGAGGATGGAAAGCAGACGAAAACGACAAATCAATGCCCATCCTACTACAAAAGGATCGCCAGAACCTGGAAACGAACTGGGATCCTCTGTCTGACACAATATTCTCAGGGATGCCGTGCAAACGAACCACGTTCTGGAAAAACACAGGAACCAGATCGGAAGAGGAAGGCAGCTTAGGCAAGGGAACCAAATGGACCATCTTGGAGAAGCGATCACATATCACCCAGATAACGGACATGCCCTGAGATAGCGGAAGATCAGAAATGAAATCCATGGAGATATGTGTCCAAGGTCTCTTCGGGACAGGCAAGGGCAAGAGCAAACCGCTGGCACGAGAACAGCAAGGCTTAGCTCGAGCACAAGTCCCACAGGACTGCACAAATGACCGCACATCCCTTGACAAGGAAGGCCACCAAAAGGACCTGGCCACCAGATCTCTGGTGCCAAAAATTCCCGGGTGACCTGCCAACACCGAGGAATGAACCTCGGAAATGACTCTGCTGGTCCACTTATCCGGGACAAACAGTCTGTCAGGTGGACAAGACTCAGGCCTATCAGCCTGAAATCTCTGCAACACACGTCGCAGATCCGGAGAAATAGCTGACAAGATAACTCCATCTTTAAGAATACCAACAGGATCAGCGACTCCAGGAGCATCAGGCACAAAGCTCCTAGAAAGAGCATCGGCCTTCACATTCTTTGAACCTGGTAAATACGAGACAACAAAATCAAAGCGGGAGAAAAACAATGACCAGCGGGCCTGTCTCGGATTAAGGCGTTTAGCAGACTCGAGATACATCAGATTTTTGTGATCAGTCAAGACCACCACACGATGCTTAGCACCCTCGAGCCAATGACGCCACTCCTCAAATGCCCATTTCATGGCCAACAACTCCCGATTGCCCACATCATAATTTCGCTCGGCAGGCGAAAACTTCCTAGAGAAAAAGGCACAAGGTTTCATAACAGAGCAACCAGGGCCTCTCTGCGACAAAACGGCCCCTGCCCCAATCTCCGAAGCATCCACCTCAACCTGAAAGGGAAGTGAGACGTCAGGCTGGCACAAAACAGGCGCCGAAGTAAACCGGCGTTTCAACTCCTGGAAAGCCTCCACGGCAGCAGGAGCCCAGTTAGCTACATCGGAGCCCTTCTTGGTCATATCCGTCAAAGGTTTCACAATGCTAGAAAAATTAGCAATAAAACGACGGTAGAAGTTAGCGAAGCCCAAGAACTTCTGAAGACTCTTAACTGACGAGGGCTGAGTCCAATCAAGAATAGCTCGGACCTTGACTGGGTCCATCTCCACAGCAGAAGGGGAAAAAATGAACCCCAAAAAGGGAACCTTCTGTACACCAAAGAGACACTTTGAGCCCTTGACAAACAAAGAATTTTCACGCAAAATTTTAAAGACCAACCTGACCTGCTCCACATGCGAATCCCAATTATCAGAAAAAAACAAAATATCATCCAGATAAACAATCAAAAATTTATCCAGATACTTCCGGAAAATGTCATGCATAAAGGACTGAAAAACTGAAGGCGCATTGGAGAGCCCAAAAGGCATCACCAAGTACTCAAAATGACCTTCGGGCGTATTGAATGCGGTTTTCCATTCATCACCTTGCTTAATGCGCACAAGGTTGTACGCACCACGAAGGTCTATCTTGGTGAACCACTTGGCACCCTTAATCCGGGCAAACAAGTCAGACAACAGCGGTAAAGGATACTGAAATTTGACAGTGATCTTATTTAAAAGCCGATAATCAATACAAGGTCTCAAAGATCCGTCCTTTTTTGCCACAAAAAAGAATCCCGCACCAAGAGGGGAAGAAGACGGACGAATATGTCCTTTCTCCAGAGACTCCTTGATATATGAACGCATAGCGGTATGTTCAGGCACCGACAGATTAAACAGTCTTCCCTTAGGAAACTTACTGCCTGGGATCAAATCTATAGCACAGTCACAGTCCCTATGAGGAGGCAGTGCACTGGACTCAGACTCACTGAAGACATCCTGATAATCAGACAAATACTCCGGAACTTCCGAAGGCGTAGAAGCAGCAATAGACACAGGCAGGGAATCCCCATGAATACCACGACAGCCCCAACTTGAGACTGACATAGCCTTCCAGTCCAGGACTGGATTATGGGTCTGTAACCATGGCAGCCCTAAAACAACCAAATCATGCATTTTATGTAAAACCAGGAAACGTATCACCTCGCGGTGTTCAGGAGTCATGCACATGGTAACCTGTGTCCAATACTGCGGTTTATTTGCTGCCAATGGTGTAGCATCAATACCCCTAAGAGGAATAGGATTTTCTAATGGTTCAAGAGTAAAACCACAGCGCTTAGCAAATGAGAGATCCATGAGACTCAGGGCAGCACCTGAATCTACAAACGCCATGACAGGATAAGATGACAGTGAGCAAATCAAAGTTACAGACAGAATAAATTTAGGTTGCAAATTACCAACGGTGACAGGACTAACAACCTTAGCTATACGTTTAGAGCATGCTGAGATAACATGTGTAGAATCACCACAGTAGTAGCACAAGCCATTCCGGCGTCTATGAATTTTCCGCTCATTTCTAGTCAGGATTCTATCACATTGCATTAAATCAGGTGTCTGTTCAGACAACACCATGAGGGAATTTGCGGTTTTTCTATCACATTGCACCGAATTAGGTGTCTGTTCAGACAACACCATGAGGGAATTTGCGGTTTTGCGCTCCCGCAACCGCCGGTCAATTTGAATAGCCAGTGCCATAGTATCATTCAGACCTGTGGGAATGGGAAAACCCACCATAACATTCTTAATGGCTTCAGAAAGGCCATTTCTAAAATTAGCGGCCAATGCACACTCGTTCCAATGTGTCAGCACGGACCATTTCCGAAATTTTTAGCAATACACTTCAGCCTCGTCCTGCCCCTGAGACATAGCCAGCAAGGCCTTTTCTGCCTGAATCTCAAGATTGGGTTCCTCATAAAGTAAACCGAGCGCCAGAAAAAACGCATCAAGATCAGCCAATGCCGGATCTCCTGGCGCCAGCGAAAAAGCCCAATCCTGAGGGTCGCCCCGTAAGAACGAAATGACAATTTTTACTTGCTGAGCAGAATCTCCAGATGAACAGGGTCTCAGGGACAAAAACAATTTACAATTATTCACGAAATTCCTAAACTTAAACCTGTCTCCGGAAAACAGTTCAGGAATCGGTATTTTAGGTTCTGACCTAGGATTTCTGATAACATAGTCTTGTATGCCCTGCACACGAGTAGCCAGCTGGTCCACACTTGTAATCAAGGTCTGGACATTCATGTCTGCAGCAAGCATAGCCACTCTGAGGTAAAGGGGAAGAAGAAAAAAAAAAAAAAAAAAAAAAAAACTCAGAATCTTCTTTCTTATAATCCCTCTTCTGCAATGCATTAAACATTTAATATTGGCCTGGCAAACTGTTATGACCCCAATGGCGAGGGTCTCAGAGGAACGTGGAAGTCTGCAGAATACAAAAATCCAGCTCATAGGGCAGTGGTAACTGGGTTGACCATATATCTACTCCTAACGCCAACACTAGAAGTAGCCGGGGATCATTCCTACGTTGATTCTAGATGACACGCACCAGCCGGAGAATCTAGCTACCCCTAGTAGAGGAAAACAAAGACCTTTCTTGCCTCCAGAGAAGGGGACCCCAAAGCTGGATAGAAGCCCCCCACAAATAATGACGGTGAGGTAAGAGGAAATGACAAACACAGAAATGAACCAGGTTTAGCACAGAGAGGCCCGCTTACTGATAGCAGAATAAAGAAAGGTAACTTATATGGTCAACAAAAACCCTATCAAAATCCACACTGGAAATTCAAGAACCCCCGAACCGTCTAACGGTCCGGGGGGAGAACACCAGCCCCCTAGAGCTTCCAGCAAAGGTCAGGATATAGATTAGGAACAAGCTGGACAAAAATACAAAACCAAAACAAATAGCAAAAAGCAAAAGGCAGACTTAGCTGATATAACTGGAACCAGGATCAGTAGACAAGAGCACAGCAGACTAGCTCTGATAACTACGTTGCCAGGCATTGAACTGAAGGTCCAGGGAGCTTATATAGCAACACCCCTAACTAACGACCCAGGTGCGGATAAAAGGAATGACAGAAAAACCAGAGTCAAAAAACTAGTAACCACTAGAGGGAGCAAAAAGCAAATTCACAACAGATTATGTATTCCTGTAGTGATTATGGTTCTGGTGCTGTATTCATCACAATAACCATTATAAATACATGAATATAAAACCAAAATCATCATCAGTAGATAAATAGAACCCCAGAGCCATCAATAGTACATAAATACAGCACCAGAACCATCATCAGTAAGTAAATATGTCACCACAACAAGAATCAGTACATGAATATGGCACCAGAACCACCATCAGTACATAAATGCATTACCAGAACCACCTTCAGTACATGAGTACATCTTCAGATCCACTATTAGTACATCATTGTGTCATCAGAGTCTCCATCAGTACATGAATGCATCACGAGAACCATAATCAGTACATGAATACATCACGAGAACCACCGTCAGTAAATACAACACCAGTACTATCATTGGTAAATGTATACATCACCAGAACCACCATTAGTACATGACTACATCACAAGAACCACCATCAGTACATGACTACATCACCAAGCTTAGTGCAGCAATCAATTATATTGTCAAGTCAGGCTCACATACAGTTGTATTTCATGAACATAAAACAACGCCCTGTATGTCCTTAAAGGGAACCCATCATGTAAAATAACACCATTAACCTACAGATATGGGGTTATTCTGGAGGTTAATAGCATTTTGACACCCCTATGACTCTCAGAGAGGCAAGTGTTAGAACCATAGGCGAGTACCTACCTCACTGCCTATACGTAGACCAGGCCCTTACTCCAAAGATCCAAGGCAGAGGGTATTCTTCCAAAAAAAATAGCAACTTTTCAGTCACATACGGCCTTTATCAAGCTAAGAAAAAAATGTTGCTAATTTTCCAGCATGTACACTGGAGTCAATAAAAAAATTTTGGGAAGGAGAATACCCGATGCCTTAGATCTTTGGAGAATGTGCAGTTTTTACAACCCAGTGGAGGTACTGTACCAAATTTACCCGGGATACAGAATGGCGCATAGGATATACCTTGTACAGACCTTGTCCCGACACTGTTCTTACGAGTGCAATATTTTAAAAAAAGAAAGTAGCAAGTAATGTCATCACTGCATTGTAACAGCTCACCCTTTCCAAAATTAATTCAGTCACTGAGGAAACCCGAAAAGCACCCCATTGCATGGTGTTTTGAACACTGCAGATATGACCAAGAAAGGTAAAGGATGAGCTTCAAGTCCAGTCCTTAGTCCTGGTATAAGGCCTCCATTGGTTTTTATGGAGGATATCCACTTCAACCTTTCACAAAGTATGTATTTTTTCTCTTTTTTTTAACGGATTAAATAAAATTTGATGTTTTTTATATACACTGGAAGCTGGATCCTTTACCTTTCTTGGACATTGGACCTCTAGTGCCGACCCATTTTGTGTGTAGAGGAAAAGGGGACTCGGTTACTCGGATTAGGGGATTATAAACTTAATTTCTTTGTGGCAGTGACGCAAAACATCTAAAAGTAGAATACCCCTTTAAAAAAAATTAAGAACTGCTCCCATCAAAATATGTATCCTCTTAATATATTGCAGTCATCATATTATATAGCACTGTGTACTTACAATTGCTCTTTTTGCCTTTCTACCCTGATAATTCTTCTCTTTTCTATTAGGTCTATGACATTGCGTGATTATAAACTGACTAGCCGAATCCTCCTAAGCGCTATGTAGAAACAGGAGGTCAATTTTCCCTGCATGAGTCATCTTTAGAACTACAATTCTATGAGATTGACAAAAGGAAGCAATGATGAGAGATAAAACAAGGGGGAGGAGTGGAGCAGCTGGGTCAGAAGTTGAAGAGGGGGTGGAGTTGGCTGCCAGAGACTTTTCAGGGATGTAGGATTGCAGTTCTTATGATGACCCATGCATAATCTTTTATCTTGCTATCTATGGACCAATGAAGTTGAATATGAACTACATACACTTATAATGCACATTTTGTGCACTTTATAAATGTGGCATTCCTCTTCCTGATCAATTCGTCAGGAGGCGGGGACAGTGACACCAGCGTTAATTGGGCGCCGGTGTAAGGTGTCACAACAACAGCACAGGAGCCCTGGGAAACAGAGTGCCGACACTGGGGGAACGGCGCCGGCACGGGAGGTGAGTATAGGCTTTCTTATTTTATGGGGGCCAAGTGTGGGGTATAAGAAGGGGTTATCCTGGTATTACCTATTATTTAAAACAGGTTCTTATGATAAATAACTGTTATAGATAACTGTCATCTACTGTACACAGAGGCTTTATCTGTCGTTGCAGTCATGTCTGTGATGATAATGAGACTGCTGAAAAGTATTTTACACAGAAGAAAACGTGTGAGTCTAGCGCTTAGTGGTTAGTGTGTTTTTATAAATATTATTATGAATAATACATTTAACATGGAAACCTGATGAAAACAATAGGTTGTTTCCTGATGAAACATCCTATTTTAATCACAGTAGGTATAATACCTGAGGTGGTGGCAATACTGGTGGACCTGTTTTAGCCTCTGAGGGTCCATAGAAAAACATTGATTAGGGCTCAATGCAGTGACAAGGTATCAGTCTCATATAGTGCCCAAATTAAAGTGCCCCCTGAGAGGTCAAATAACAATGCTGTAAAGTGTCCAAAAATTAACTTCATACAGTGTCCAAAAATTATCACATGCAGTGAGAAATACCGATATATAGTACAAATACAAAAAAGTGTATATCTATATATTTTTTTAATTCACTGTATTAACCAAAAGCTTTAGGAACTAGTTCTTCGACCAATATCAGCATCCCTACAGGGTCTTATCACTTGCTTGAAAGGTTGAGAGTCAAGTACATCTCATCTATAGGTATTCCATATTTCCGGCATTTTTGTGTATCAACTTCAAAGACGGTTTTGGTGTGGGTAGGTATATTGTTCCATGTGGGCTAGTAAGGGATAGATTTTATGTCACATACCATAGATTTGAGGACACCTTTGGGTAAAGGTGTTTATCGTTCCTGATGGACCCTGAAAAACCCTGTCTGGACACGTACATTGGCCTCCAGGCTTAGAAAAGCTGCATGCCACCAGCTCCGAGTGCTGTATATCGCTTCCTCATTTCCCAAGCCCTGGAGCTCACATTCACAAACACAGACATCCAGACACCAGTCGCTGGTATCTTGTGGCCAATCTACTATCTCAAATTTTTATTGCTTTAAACTTTACATCAGTAAATTAATCAGGAGGACAAAGGCTGGCGATATCACCCAACAAAGTCTTCTGCAGCGCCAGGTCTTATAGTAAGGCGGTCAGTAATGACCAATGGGAAATATGGACAGTCACTGTATAGTGAAAAGTTCTGTATCTGTGTAATAGTTTATATTTCAATCCTTTATCTTGACTTAAATGGGAACATACTGTGGATGGAAAAAAAGTCATACAGGCATAATATTATCACAGCTAAGAGTTTTCCAGAATTGTATCGTGCAAGAGTTGGAGAGACCTTTATCCAGCCTTGATAGTCTGTTACAATGGATCACGGCAGGTCAATAGGTCTGACTGCTTGGATCACAGAGGATTGATTGTCTGTAGATCGGTCATTCCCGTGATTCCAGTCTTTAAGGACAGGTGTAGATGAGCGTATTTGATGTCCGTGTGCGATCCGACAAAACAGTGGATCACTCTCAGACCAATGTTAGGATATGGGGCCGTGCACACATCCAATTTTTTCGAGGAAAAATTCTCTGCATGCCCAAGCTTAATCCGATATTGAGAAGAAAACATCGGATTGACATCTGAGTTCAGTCTGATTTCCGCGCACTGACACAATGGAGAAGATGGAGAATTTTTTTTCTCCATCTTCTCCTCATCTGAGAGAATCGGATCACACTCTGATCAGAGTCTGCTCAGAGTGTGAATAGCATAATCGGTCTGATGAGAGAATATAAGGCCATCTGCACCCGCCATAAGTCCGCCTAATTGTTGGTTTCACCCATCTAACATTCACAATCCAAGTTCTCATCCTGACCATCTTTGGTTCTCCTGACCTGACCTCAACAACCTCAGAGGCCTTTATGAAACTGTTTGGTTCAGGTCAGGAGACCTGCGGCCAATCCGTGCATCATGGTCCATACTCGGACCGTGAGTGTCACACACGTGAAACCTGTCTAACGGGTTATGTTTTAAGAATTGCCTTAGCTTTGTAAAGTTATGGTCCTAGAAATTGCCACCGGTGTTCTTTCAGTGGGATAGCCTCAAATCACGTCCTGTTGGGCAATCTTTAAGATGCAATTTGATCTAGGAGTTGGAATACAGCTTTTACTTGTGGAGACCACTAGCAGGTGAAGTCTTATAGGCCAGGCAAAGGATTCTGGGGAAAGTGTATGCAAATTAGCTCACAATTAGGTGAAAGAAATGGGTCTCTTTAGAGCCACATATTGGTATAGCCACTCTATAAATCATTGTCTGACCCTTTAAAGGGAATCTATCACTTAATCTGAGAGCAGGATAATTTACAAATTCAGAACCTGATTCCATTGATGTGTCACTTACTGGGCTGCTTGTTGTAGTTTTGATAAAATCACTGTTTTATCAGCAGGACATTATCACTACAGGACTACTATACCTGCTGCCACGTAGTTTGCCATACTCAAGAGCATTGTATAAACCACTGATGGGCACCTTTCTGCCTATGCACAGTGTACACAGAAAGCAGCCAATCAGTGATGTGGGCGAGGTTATACAGAACTTAGCAGGAAGTCTTAGGCCATGTTCACACGTTCAGTATTTGGTCAGTATTTTACCTCAGTATTT
The DNA here is from genome assembly GCF_051348905.1 of Ranitomeya variabilis. Lineage (NCBI taxonomy): Eukaryota > Metazoa > Chordata > Amphibia > Anura > Dendrobatidae > Ranitomeya > Ranitomeya variabilis. Next base: position 649,282,655 of record NC_135236.1, on the reverse strand, counting down.
GTAAGCCCAAAACCAGTAGTGGGACAATCAGAGGAAAAGTATAATAGAGACACGTCACCACTTCTGTATTTTCACCCACTCCTGGTTTTGGCTTACAAATACTGAGGTAAAAATCTCACCAAACACTCAACATGTAAGCAAATTAACACCTAGGGCACATTCACACATTCCGTAGTTTCCATTTTTAATCTACTGTGCTTCAGTTTTGCATCTGTTCTGCATAATTTTTTAGGCATTCGTTAGTAGGTCGTCACACGTCACATTACATTTTTCCACTAACATTCAATCCTCGTGTTCATTAGATGGTCAAAGAGGGAATTTACTACAAATTTTTTAGCGTACTCCTCAATGACAAGGTTACCGACCACCATTTCCTGTCAGATGTGACCAGTCTCCATGACAAGGAGCACAGCACTTACAAACTCTTTGCTATCGAAATTTCAAGCACTGCTCGCTCTGAAGCTTGGCCAAATCACTGAACCTAAGGCAAGGACAGAGTGGTAGTCAGGGGCATAATAATCACAGTTGACGGGGGTGCGACCATGACCAAACTTGTGGATGAGACAGGCCTCAAATCATGCAGCAGCAGGGACTTGAACATAATATACGAGCACGCCCAGATGCTCAGATAAGCATGGTCGGATAAGACATTATTCGAGCACGTTCGCTCATCACTAATGGGCATCTAAGGGTACCGTCACACAGTGCCATTTTCATCGCTACGACGGCACGATTCGTGACGTTCTAGCGATATCGTTACGATATCGTTGTGTCTGACACGCTACTGCGATCCGGATCCCCGCTGAGAATCGTACGTCGTAGCAGATCGTTTGAAACTTTCTTTCGTCGTCTAGTGTCCCGCTGTGGCGGCATGATTGCATCGTGTGACACAGGTTGTATACGATGTGCGCACAGTAACCAACGGCTTCTACATCGCAAATACGTCATGAAATTATCTCTCCAGCGCCGTGAATTGCAACGTGTGACCGCAGTCTACGACGCTGGAGCGATAATCATACGACGCTGCAACGTCACGAATCGAGCCGTCGTAGCGATGAAGATGGCACTGTGTGACGGTACCCTAACACAGACTCTATCAATGCTACTGGGACCCACGCATTTAGGCAACATTCTGGTGAGGGAGACAGGGGACCAATTCCCAAATATTGTCTTGTAACTGTAGTTATACCACTGGTGGCAGTGATATGGACCTCAACCTGGAGCCAAGTTTTACTTATGGTAGGATAACCCTGGTGCCATAAGTGGACAGTAATATCTGAAGCTGCAGATTAAGGAATTTTGAGGTTTCCATCTATCTGCTGTCGACTTGGTTTTATGTGCTACTGGCATAATATTAAGAAGCTAGGTGTGGTACCTTAAACCTCCATGATAATAATACCATGGTGTGTGATGTTTTGCACACAAACATGTTTGCAGATAACTAGAGTTGGTCATTTGTGTAGGCAGATAATGGCAGCTAGCAGGGCCGATGTATGACAGCTCAATGGTTAGAAACTAAAGTTACTAAAAGGAGGTTTTGGGAGTTAGAGGATGACCTTTGCGCTTGTGTCGAGATTAAAAACAACTTTAATATTGGAGAAACCTTGGAATCCCTCAAGGTTTCGGAAGGCATACTTTTTCCTTGAAGCATTGGGTTGAACCTGACCAGAGTCAACACATGAATGGAGATGCTGAATGCTCATTTGGTCCCCAGCTAGAAGACCTACGAATAGATGGACGCTCATGTCAACTGAATGTGCATATGTTTTTGATGGGGGAGGAAAGTAGGTTGCTCAAGGGTCTAGAGGACCTCATGTACATTAGATTAGTGTTTCGCAAATTCCAGTCCTCAGGGCCCCCAACAGATCATGTTTTCAGGATTTCCTTAGGATTCCACAGGTGATGGAAATATTACCAAGACATTAGGAATTGCCCCAGGTTCTCTTGCAGCGCCCCAGAGTTCTGGTCGTTGCAGTACTGTGGCTTCGCCGCTAAGGGGAGCCATGGTACGTTCGATGGCACCGAAGGAGTTCCTCCAATCAGGTATCACAGACACCAATATGTTTCACAGCTGGGCCTCCGGGGGGAGCTAAGGGTGCTATTCATTAGGCCACTCCCCACCATAGTGGGTAAACTGGGGGTCAGGCAGAAAGTTAGAGAGAACGCTGACGGGATTGAACGGAGCAACACCCTGTGGCAGGGGGTGTTGTGAAGGGAGAGACTGTAGGGTCTCTGCCAGGGGTGGGATCCTGGCAGAGGCTTGGCATTGAAAGAACGTAACGGGTCCGCGCAGGCTCCTGGAAGCGGCGGGACTCAAGGAAAGGACTAGAAGCGAGACAGATTGTGCTGAGTGAGAAACGAGATCAAGCAGAAGGAGAATACCAGCAGGGGTTTTGTTGAAAGAGGCAGCACCCTGCTGAGGCGCAATACCGGTGGCCGGAACGCCGAGGGAGTGGATTAGAATACAGCTTCAAGCCATACTCCAAACAGCGGCAGGACAGTCAGTCTCAGGCGGGCTGTCTACCACATATCACCTATGAAGTCTTGGGGGGCAATTGCGGGAGAGGGGCGACTCTAGGGTCCCGGAAGAACTCCAGGCCTACCTGACAAACGGGTGCCATTCCAACCTGAATACAGGGAAGGGGTGGATTACAGAGGAACATCAAATCGAGTTGTGAGGGAACTTAAGAAACAGACACAACCGTTGTGGGGTTACTTTCCGTAAGCACAGCAGGGAAGGACTACAACACATAGCGCTAGAAGGAAGGCACAGATTTCCACCTGAGAGGAGAACTCTGGAGGTGCCATTGGACCGGCCGAACTTGCGTAGCCTGGTGAACCGTGTTCTGGACTGAGGACTCAGAGATCTCCAGTAAAGAGGTAAAGAGACTGCAACCTGGTGTCCTCGTTATTTACCGCGACTTACACCCCACAACTGCACCGCTCCATCGCTACTATTACTACCACCAATTACACCGGACGTCCCCCACTGACGGACAGGGCCACGGACCGGGTCTAGCCACCGTGACAACCCCGAGACTGAGAACTAGAGGCCCGGCTCCGGGTACCCCTCGGCCCTGCGGCGGTGTGGGGGCGCGCCGCAGACTTGGCGTCACGAACAGGATCTACTTAAGCCTGAAGAATCAGGTCATGTGTGCCTAGAGACTGTGATTTACTGTACTTGAACCGTACTTTATTGAAAAGACTGTGCTGTGCCATTTGCCGCCAAAATCCGCCGCCATTGCAGCGCTGAGGAGAGCGCAGGAAGAGAAGAGGGGCGTGGAGTGGGCGTAGCCGAGCTGGAGAGCGCGAACAGTAATGGCCGCCCAGTCTAAATATTTCTGTGCAGTGAGGACGTGTCCGTCAGCAGCAGAGATCCGCCTCCTAATCCTTAATGGGGGGCGGAGGCAGAGAAAACGAAACTGCTCACGCAGGAGAGAGCGGGAAAAAGACCAGGAAGCGACCCACGTGGAGGACGCTATGGCCAGCAGCTCCGAACCCGACAGCGGGGTTGAAGTGGAAGTTTCCCCTGACTACCCGGCTGAGCCCAGCAGCTTGTCCTCCGTGGATAACACCAAATTCCTGAGAGCCGAGATGGAGGATTTATATAACCAGCTCCTCCAACTGCATGTAAGAGTCCAGGCCCCGCATCAGGTGGGACCGGCAGTGGATTCCCGGACATCGGAAGAACCAGCGGGACCTGTCGCGGAAGGTGGAATCGTACCAGTGGGTGAGTCCGCCGACCCTACCCCACTAGCAGAGGGTGTGTTAGTGGGTCCCGTAGCAGCACCACCTCTCCCGGGGACCCATAGACTTCAGCGCCTGTTACCATGGGAGGAAGCCACGGGCATGGAACACCGTATGCGAGCCCCAATCACCCCTACTCCCTTGCCGTGTGAGGTCAGCGCGGAGCGCACGGTGTGCCGCTGGGTGAACCCTGGATCCAATCTCATGGGGTTCCCCGGGGTGGAGACCCAGAAGGGAGAAATGGTACAGGCCCTAAGCTGGGAGGAATACCAGATCCAGCTAGAACAGCGGTGGCGAGAGGAAGAGAAAACACATCAGGCTAAACGGGAGGCCTATCATCAAAAAGATTTGGCGGTCAAGGACCGGGCCCGTAAGGACCCCACCACTCACCAGGCCCCGCGCAGGCAGGGCATCATCACCGTCTTTAAACTCCAAGGAGGCTGGGGCTTCATCAAAGAACCGGGGCTATACGCAGAGGTCTTTGTTAACCGACGGGATGTCGAGTCACACCTTAGAGAGGGTCACCCCGATCGAGACCTCTATCCGGGAGACAGTGTTACCTACACCCGGCACCTTGGGGAAAAGGGGTGGTTCGCTCTGAACGTCTACAAGAAAGAGAAACCAGCCCCTGTGGCCAAAGTGCCGCCGTGTGACCGATCTGTAACCACCCTGGTCGGCCCCACCTGCCTGACCACAGAACTTGCGATCTGCCACCCGATCGCCGCCACCACTGTCGTGCCTAAGGAGGTGCCCCTTCGAGTGACCGATGTTCCGGATGTGCCAGCACAGAGAGAAGTGGGAACACAGACCTTGATCGCCGCGCACGACCTGGTCGTGCAACAGACCCGAACCCATGGGGTGTATCTGGCAGCGGGAGTGGACCTGAAACCTGGATTGCAGGGGTCCGCCCGCCAGGAGGCGCCTCATGGAAATTTCTGAAAGAAGAGTCACTTTGTGAAAATGTAAATAGTTACTGTTTGTCTTTTATTCCTTTAAGTTGCTGCTAAACCCGCCCAGGGTTAATGGATCCCTCTGTTGACCCGGGATCCTCTTTGTTTGTTTTCCTTTTCTGAAGTTGTTGCACAAAAGTTATACAAACTGCAGAAATCATGGACTGTGCATGATTCGAACTTCCCTTGTAAATAGTTTGCACCTTCTTAAAGGTGCTCCCTACTGGTTTTAGCCAAAGACACTTTGCGAAGATATTTGCCCTATTTGTTTGAGCCAAAGACACTTTGTGAAGATATCTTTCCTACCGGTTCTAGTTAAAGACACTTTGCGAAGATACCATGCCGGAACCTTTGCATGGGCCGGTAGGCTGAGAAGACGAGCTACCTTAGAAAGACTTGGTCAATGGTCTCCTCTTAAAGGGGATGTGAGAAACTGAACTTGAGAGAGATACTGTTGCAGAACAGTAATGCCATAATGATGCCTTGAATAGAAATGTAACTGTTTTACATGCTAAGTTATATGTGTTGAATTTGTTGAAATGTGAAATCTAAATAATGTTTTGCAGAAAGAAAAGATGCAGAGAGCCCGTAGGGGTAGAGATAGAGATCTGCATAGCTGAAAGTAAGCGAAGTAATAATGAAGGTGAGGATAGAAGGTAAACCCCGCGTCCCCATTGAAAGTTACTTTGTTACTAAGGACAGAGAGTGAACCCGTAGGGGTTAGAGAGTGAGTCCTTAAAGGAGCCGAGTAGAGCTGGCTCAGAGTTCTTTAAACGAAAGGAATGTTATGTCTATACCATGTATAGTAGAGAAAGGCAGTAGGCCCTGGATGAACAGGGCGGTCCTGTAAAAGAAAGGAGAGGCAGTAGGTCTGGTGCCATAGGGACAGGCGGTCCTGCAGGTTCAAAGTAGGAGAATGTGAAGTTACCTTACCCTGTAATGTGATTATAGGAAGGCCTTTGGTAAACTAAGAGTGTATGTTTCTTAAAGGCAATGTTAATTTATTGTTCCCGAATTTGCACTAAGTAGAATACCCGGTTGGGTAACAGGAGTTATGCATAGCCTGTAATTTATAATGTTGACTATGTTTGTAACGTTAAAAGTGTCCTCACCTCCCATAAAGGGAAGCCTGTTCAAGTATACTTATTGTTTTGCACTCAACAAAATTGTATGTCTGTTTACTAATCTGTATTGTTGTTTTTCTTCCCAGTCCCGGAGTACTGTGTTTAACCAGGGGGGAGTGCAGCGCCCCAGAGTTCTGGTCGTTGCAGTACTGTGGCTTCGCCGCTAAGGGGAGCCATGGTACGTTCGATGGCACCGAGTTCCTCCAATCAGGTATCACAGACACCAATATGTTTCACAGCTGGGCCTCCGGGGGGAGCTAAGGGTGCTATTCATTAGGCCACTCCCCACCATAGTGGGTAAACTGGGGGTCAGGCAGAAAGTTAGAGAGAACGCTGACGGGATTGAACGGAGCAACACCCTGTGGCAGGGGGTGTTGTGAAGGGAGAGACTGTAGGGTCTCTGCCAGGGGTGGGATCCTGGCAGAGGCTTGGCATTGAAAGAACGTAACGGGTCCGCGCAGGCTCCTGGAAGCGGCGGGACTCAAGGAAAGGACTAGAAGCGAGACAGATTGTGCTGAGTGAGAAACGAGATCAAGCAGAAGGAGAATACCAGCAGGGGTTTTGTTGAAAGAGGCAGCACCCTGCTGAGGCGCAATACCGGTGGCCGGAACGCCGAGGGAGTGGATTAGAATACAGCTTCAAGCCATACTCCAAACAGCGGCAGGACAGTCAGTCTCAGGCGGGCTGTCTACCACATATCACCTATGAAGTCTTGGGGGGCAATTGCGGGAGAGGGGCGACTCTAGGGTCCCGGAAGAACTCCAGGCCTACCTGACAAACGGGTGCCATTCCAACCTGAATACAGGGAAGGGGTGGATTACAGAGGAACATCAAATCGAGTTGTGAGGGAACTTAAGAAACAGACACAACCGTTGTGGGGTTACTTTCCGTAAGCACAGCAGGGAAGGACTACAACACATAGCGCTAGAAGGAAGGCACAGATTTCCACCTGAGAGGAGAACTCTGGAGGTGCCATTGGACCGGCCGAACTTGCGTAGCCTGGTGAACCGTGTTCTGGACTGAGGACTCAGAGATCTCCAGTAAAGAGGTAAAGAGACTGCAACCTGGTGTCCTCGTTATTTACCGCGACTTACACCCCACAACTGCACCGCTCCATCGCTACTATTACTACCACCAATTACACCGGACGTCCCCCACTGACGGACAGGGCCACGGACCGGGTCTAGCCACCGTGACAACCCCGAGACTGAGAACTAGAGGCCCGGCTCCGGGTACCCCTCGGCCCTGCGGCGGTGTGGGGGCGCGCCGCACTCTCACCTGTACTAAGAAAAATCCTGAAAACATGATCTGTTGAGGGCCATGAGGACTGGAGTTTGGGAAAGATTGCATTAGATGGTCATCTAAACAGCAGCATTGGACAATTTTTCTGTAATGTGTGTAGGGACCTAAAGTAAAAAAACTCAATGCACACAAATTACAGGGGAAACAAATATATCGTAGCATAGGGATAATAAACACAGTGATGTGACAGTCCTGGTATAATACATAAAGTGAAGTCACAGCACAGAGATTATCAACACAGTGATGTCACAATAAAGACACAATACAAGGATTAAAAATACAGTAATGTCCCAGTACAGGGATAATAAATACAGCAATGTCACAATACAGGGATCATAACAAAATGTGAACTTACTGTACAGGGATTACAAACACTTTGTAGTCATGGTAAAGGGTTAAAAAACAGTGATGTCACAGTACAGAGATAATAAACACAGCGATGTCACAGTACAGAGATAATACACACAGCGATGTCACAGAACAGGCATAATAAACACAGTGATGTCACAGTACAGGCATAATAAACACTGATGATACAGTACAGGGATAATAAACACAGTGATGTCACAGTACAGGGATAATAAACACAGTGATGTCACAGTACATAGATAATAAACACAGTGATGTCACAGTACAGGCATAATAAACACAGTGATGTCACAGTAGAGAGATAATAAACACAGTGATGTCACAGTACAGGGATAATACACACAGTGATGTCATAGTACAGGGATAATAAACACAGTGATGTCACAGTAGAGAGATAATAAACACAGTGATGTCAAAGTACAGGGATAATACACACAGTGATGTCACAGTACATAGATAATAAACACAGTGATGTCACAGTACAGGCATAATAAACACAGTGATGTCACAGTAGAGAGATAATAAACACAGTGATGTCACAGTACAGGGATAATACACACAGTGATGTCACAGTACAGGGATAATAAACACAGTGATGTCACAGTAGAGAGATAATAAACACAGTGATGTCACAGTACAGGCATAATAAACACAGTGATGTCACAGTACAGAGATAATACACACAGTGACGTCACAGTACAGGGATAATAAACACAGTGATGTCACAGTACAGAGATAATAAACACAGTGATGTCACAGTACAGAGATAATACACACAGTTATGTCACAGTACAGAGATAATACACACAGTGATGTCACAGTACAGAGATAATAAACCCTGATGATACAGTACAGGGATAATAAACACAGTGATGTCACAGCACAGAGATAATAAACACAGTGATGTCACAGCACAGAGATAATAAACACAGTGATGTCATAGTACAGGGATAATAAACAGTGATGTCGTAGTAGAGGGATAACGAACAGTGATGTCACAGTAAAGGCACAGTAAACACAGTGATGTCACATAATAAACAGTGTTGTCACAGTATAGTGATAAGAAACACAGCGATGTGACAGTATACGGATAATACTCACACAGTGGCACAAGGACTAGGGATACGGGTTCAGGACCTTGGCCACACTGGGATCAGGGACTTCGGGTTCAGGACTGGCTGCACTAACACCGGGATTCGGATTCAGGACACTGGCCACACAAGGACAGGGGACCTCACAACTGCACTGGTAGAACACCACACTACCTAATGACTAAACGGTTTTCTTGACGGTTCCCTAAAAGGGCAGGAGTCTTTTATGCAAAATGCCTCCCACCTATTGGGCGGGAGACATCCTGCAGGTGCACAAACAAACTACAGGCTGAGGGCATTATATGTGCGTGCTGCCCCTTTAAAGGGAACCTGTCACCCCCAAAATCGAAGGTGAGCTAAGCCCACCAGCATCAGGGGCTTATCTACAGCATTCTGTAATGCTGTAGATAAGCCCCCGATGTATCCTGAAAGATGAGAAAAAGAGGTTAGATTATACTCACCTGGATGGGCGATCCGATCCGATGGGTGTCGCGGTCCGGTCCGGGGCCTCTCTGACCTTTCCCGGCGCCTCCTCACTGCAGTACTTTGCTCTGCCCTCAACAGGACAGACAAAGTACGCCTGCGCCGGAGCCGCAGCGTGAAGACAAGAAGAGGACATCATCGTAAGAAGATGGGAGGCCCCGGACCGGACCGCGACACCCATCGGACCGCAGCTGGACTGCCCCTGGGTGAGTATAATCTAATATCTTTTTCTCATCTTTCAGGATACATCGGGGGCTTATCTAAAGCATTACAGAATACTGTAGATAAGCCCCTGATGCCGGTGGGCTTAGCTCACCTTCGATTTTGGGGGTAACAGGTTCCCTTTAAGAGCGCCCTAGGTGCGCTACCAGAAGGTGCTGCGTGCACACAAAACAGGAAGCAGAGAACACAATGGTGACCATGCCACGGGGCCAGGGCGGTGAGAATGCCGGCATCCCTGCATGGTGGGGGAAGGGGAACCATGCAGGAGTGCAGGCAATAGCGTTATACCCATGTACAAGTCAGTATTTCAAAAGAAAAGAAAGATTGCATAGAGAGAGGTCAGCAGACTTTATTTAATTGCATGTTGATTGATATTCCAGAGGAGCTCCAAGATACCTGAAAACTTAAGGGCCATTATTGGTTAGTTCAGCCCTCTTAGACTTACATATAAGACATAGATCTTCTAGAACATAGTCAACCAATCATACCTAATTTAGGGAGCTGTCCTATTGTCCCGTGAGGTTGGCAGTATGTCCTGACTTCAGCTATATCTGTAGCACAGATACAGTTGAAAAACAGCAGGGAGCCCGTCAGATCAACGCCCTACCATGCATGACACTCAGGCAAATGGGGCAGTTCTGTGGGGACCACTGTGGGAAATTCATTCTGTGATAGCATTCTACTTTGTGGGGATAACTGGGGGCATCATACTGTGTGTAGTGGAACTGTGGGGGCATCATACTGTGTGTAATGGAACTATGGGGGCATCATACTGTGTGTAGTGGAACTGTGGGGGCATCATACTGTGTAGAGGTGCATTACATTGTGTGGCAGGACTGTGGGGGTATCATATTGTGTCGCGAGGCAATGTGGTGTCATTATACCGTGTGTTGGGGTAATGTAGGGGTATCATAATGTGAGCGGACTGTGGGTATCATACTATGTTTGGTGGGCACTATGGCTATATGATACATGCGTGGGGGCAATATAGAGGCATCATACTGTGGGGGTGCATTATATGGTGTGGCATGACTGTGGGGACATCTTATTGTGTGGCGGAGCAATGTGGTGTCATCATACTGTGTGTTGGGGCAATGTAGGGGCATTATATTGTGAGGACATCATGCTATGTTTGGTGGGCACTATGAGGGCATGATACTGTGCGTGGGGGCAATGTAGAGGCATCACACTGTGGGGGTGCATTATATTGTATGGCAGGACTGTGGGGACACCTTATTGTGTGGCGGGGCAATCTGGTGTCATCATACTGTTTGTTGGGACAATGTGGAGGCATCATATTGTGAGGCCATCATGCTATGTTTGGTGGGCACTATGAAGACATGATACTGTGCGTGGGGGCAATGTGGAGGCATCATACTGTGTGTCTTTCACTTTAGGGTCATCATTCTGTATGTTGGTCCCTTAAGGACTTCGGGGACATCACATCATACTGTGTATGGTGGGCAATGTGGAGGTCATGAAAGAGGTATTGTACTGTGTGGGATCTCTAGTGGGTTTCACTAGGAGTAATGTTTCTGTGTGGTCGCGAATTTATGGTCAAAATCAGGCAACATTTATGTTGTGTATGGCCTGCTTCAAAGAAATAGAAAGCCCTAATGACTCCACCAGCAGTATAACCAGAAATCATTAGACCTGCAAATTTAGATCTGCACAGTCATACGGCATGTCAATCAGTTTTATGCAGGTGAGTTGCGCCAGGTTGCAATACATTCAGTGCATGGTGTATATTACCCTGATTAATGCGATTTTCATTAGAAATGTAGTTGTTTTTTGCACGGTTTGTAACAATGGCTCACGCTTCCCCCACTGTAATTGCTGCAGTGAATATAACTATCTGCATACAGATCTAGGATTTGGCTCTGTCACAATCCCTCACCTTGGGGGAGCGAAGCACTCCCTCCTCCTCCTCTACCCTAGCCTGTCTGACAGGAGCTGGGCTCTCAGGACACACCTCTCCTGCTTGCTAGCCCTGTGCTTCTACCTGTTCGGCTGCCACTGTAGGACACTCTTACTACTACACCAGGCGTATCTCCATTCAGTAAAGACATGGAGCAGTGGACTTTCCTGCATCTTAGGGGAGTCAGACACCCCCTGTCTATGGCTGCCAAGGCCTAATTGACCCTAAAAAGCAAAAGTCAATCCCCTTACGGTAAGTGACATTTTTTTTGTATTTGCAGAAAGTTGATGTTGGGATAGAAAAGAGTTAGCTGTAGCGCACGTGGAAAAAAAAGTATTCAAACAGGAACTTACAGTAGGTCAAAAAGTAAAAAGAGTATCGCAGAACAAAGAGATAACAAAAGAGAAGGTCAAACAATGGAAGGATGCCAGAAGGCATAAGTGAGAGAAGACCAGGAAAAAAAGGAGAAATAAATTATCATTATCAGCTGGTGGGAGTCCTATGGCGGTGGAGGATGCCCGTTTTTTGAAATGCAAAAACACTGAAAAGGAACTTAAGTAAAGACTTTAATGATTTCATTACACATAACACTGGCATTGTTAAGGTTTGTGGAAAGTCTTAGCTCCAGGCTTAAGCACCCTACAAGGATTGACCTCCTTGGATTTTGGGAAAAAATAAGAGCTAGAAGCTTGAGATCTTCTAGTTTGCTGTGGCTCCTTGAATTTTGGAAGAAGTTTGAGCTTGAAGATTGAGGTCTACTTCTAGTTTGGTGTGGCTCCTGTGATTTTGGAAGAAGGTTGAGCTAGAAACTTGATGTCTTCTTCTATTTTGGTGTGGCTCCTTGAATTTTGGAAGAAGTTTGAGCTAGAAGCTTGAGGTCTTCTCCTAGTTTGGTGTGGCTCCTTGGATTTTGGAAAAAGTTTGAGCAAGAAGCTTGACGTCTTCTAGTTTTGGGTGGCTCGTTTGATTTTGGGAGAAGCTTGAGGTCTTAGTTTGGTGTGGATAGCATGGAGTAACTTTGACAGATGCACATTGAAGACCATCTGGCTGCGCAACATGACTAATCCTGTCTTCCAATTTTCCACTTGAACAAAGTTTGTCTTTCTATGAAGCTTAAAAAATATTAATCTGTAATAGAAACTCACTAAACCAGCTAGAGGCATTTTGGATCTAGGTAGGACAACTGTGCCTAGTGCTGAGGTACAAGTTTTGGAGCTGATGAACAAGGTAGGAATGTCTAAGAATGCCATGGGTAATTTGGATAATAATTAATTATGAAATGTGGCTGTGGTATGTGGAAAAAATGTTGGCTAGAATCATAAGGTGTCTATACACATTAGAGTAAGGTTGATGAAAATGGACGATTTCAACCATTTCTTGTCAGGTGGGATTTAACAATGATCATTTTTGCCTTTCGTTAAGACACCTTCATCTAGAATGATCTTGGTCGTGTTTGATTTCTTTTGCTGATCAGAGTGCTCATATTATAATGAAAGAAATGTTAACTAAAATGTGTATAAAATGGTAGAATGATCGTTTGTCAGATGAATATGTTTGGTCTTAGTTATACGTCACTGGTAGAGCACACATGGATGAGGTGTAACTCAATTCGATTTTTTTCTTTATTTTATAACCTTTAAATTGCAAAATTCGGGATAACAGAAAATTCTAACAAAAATGTTCCTTAGGCTTTCAAGAATAGTTCCTTATTTCTAACCCTAGTTGATCACACATAAAAAGATAGACTGGTTGAAATGTCCAGTAGCCAAGTGTTATCAAAATGTTTAGGATTATTAGCACTGTTGTAGGGTCTGTGTCTTCTGGTTTAGAGCAAAGGTTGTTAAATTGTTATCTTAGGGTCAACAGGGAAGAAGTAGATACTTTAGGACTTTAGATAATCTATGTTGGTTATGACATAAGATGGGAGTTTGTTGAGCGTTATATGTTTCTCAGTTTACATAGGATATGTATGAGCCATCTCGAAACCCGGCCTCTTGTCCTTCACCGTAAGGGCATATGAACATGGACATATTATAGTGTTGACCTCATCCATAATTTGGTGATGCTCATCGACTGCAATGGGCCAGTACTTCACCTTCTCCTATGTTATCTGGAGGCACGCAGAAGTTTTGGCATGGTCTATCAGATACCTTATCCTGTAGGTGACCTGTCCTCATGGGCACATGGAGGGCCTACGGGTCTATGATATGAACCCATTGTCACTCCATGTGCCCCCAAAGCCCATGTGTCCCATAAACAAACTATAAATTTACTGTAAAGATACAAGGTGAAGAAATGCACGGTATGGTATTACCCTTTTCTCTCGAGGTCATGATGACCCAATTTCCTTGGAAAAAAAATGTCATGGGACATAAGCAACTTTCCATTATATGAAAGATGACATGCAATGTTCTACCTATTCTCATGCTATATTTTTGCACAGTAATACTTCTCCTGATTGATATGTGAGGTTTTATTCTCTTGCTTTGTCAGTCTGCAAAAGTTAATGCACGGAGGGGTCAGTTTTGAATGCAGGCGATGTTTGCAATGACCTATTTTAATGGACGTGTCAATCAGCGAGTGCTCTATGTCTATAGCTTGCCATGCTTGCATGTCGGTGGTAATAAAGGTCTTTTTCACTAGTGCTATATACATAGTATATATGTAGTGAGTGATAGGAAAAGTGTATTGTGAGCTTCACTGCAAGCAGGGCTTTTGGACACGATATCTGTGCTTTATATCTAATGCATAAGGAAGATGTCTTTCTATGTGTTGTACTTATAAGTCTACTGTTCTTTATGTGTACCTTGTTATGTATCTGTATCTTCTGTAGATATTATTCTATGTCTGTGTAACGACCTGTAAAGACTTTTACTAGATGTAAAGCTGGCCATGAAGAGTAACCTTCATTTTTATTAATTTGTTTTCTACATAAATCAATAGTACACGTGAAAATAAGAAACTTTATAATATATCTTATTAAACAAATCCTATTCTTTCTACTCCTGGCTGATCTTTCATTCTCAAAATTCTCAATGCACATGTAAAATGCATCTTCAGTGAATACAGACTTTTCAATTACTGAGATAGGAGGTGACAGTTGGTGCTCATAAAGTTCTATGGAGAAATGTAACTAACGTTTCAGGAAAACTTGCACCTTCCTCTAGCTCCTCCCTCCTCCATAGAACTTTAAAGCACCAACTGTCATCTCCTATCTCAGTAATGGGGAAACTTGTCTTCGCTGAATTTACCAATTAATTGAGCGTGAATGATCAGTCCAGGAGGAGAAGGAAGATTTCACTAATAAGATATATTACAAAAAAAATGATGGTTACTCTTTAAGATCGATTTCAGCCAAAATGTGTCAATCAATCAAATATCGATTAATCAATCCAGACTGAACTAGTGAATCACAGAGGGAGCTCAACAACAGAGTAAACTTGCACGAAGAGGAGAATGATTATCTGCTTTTGGAAGTTCCTTCGGCACAAGTGGACACAGGGAGGAGAGGCCCCTGTGGAAGAACAGTATCGGGACCCTTGCAGTCCAATAGCTCATCATAATACACAAGTCCACCTGCTTTGGAGCTTCAAATGTCCCCCGTTATCTTGTGGACCCCTGTGTGCTGCACAACAATGATATGTCCGCCACTGATCTTCAGTAGGTTGCACATTTTTGGCAGAAAGTAGTCTACCTTCGTCCATTACGAATGATCGTTCATGTACGATATTAAAAAAATGGTTGGTTATAATGGTCAAAATCATCACACACTTATCGTATTTCATATTAGTAAAATGGTATAAAATACTAAATTGTGATCCCTGAAATCTCCATTCAGTCTATGAGAATTTATGAGAATCCAGAGGTAGCTGTGCTGATTTCGAAATATGGCACGCCTGATTTCACAGATGATATCGCAGTGACCCACATTTACTAATTGTATCCCAGTGGCGCACGCTGTCTGTTAGACCAGTTTCGCGCATCCGACTTTGTTTTCCCAACAACGGACCGCGATATCTTGACTGACCGCAGGTCTATTGACCCGAATTCAACAGCCTCATAACAGCCTGTTAAGTTCAGGGTAACAGATCTGGGCCACTTTCGAAATTGCGGCCCATACTTGGGCCATGGAAGTCGAATATGTGAGCTGTGTGAATATGTCTTAGTTGGCTTACTTTCAGCCAAAATTTTGTTCCTGTAAACTATTGCGCATCAATAACACATTTCGGTCCTTGTTCCTTTCTCCAAAGCCTTTGCCCCTTATTTTAGACACTTTGAAAAAATTGTGTAGTGAGGTGTAAAAATTCTCTGTCATGCATTTGTCGAAATTGATTTGTGCCAAAATGGCAGTGCCACCTACACCAGATTTCCAGTGCATCTTCATTAGTAACTGTGAATCAATATTTTATCTGATGTTTTATATAGTTCCAGGCAGTGAGGCAACGTGAAACTCATGGGCCCCGATGCAAAATGTCCAACACGGCCCCCCAACTATCACAGGTTGTTAATGGTAATACTTTTTTAATATCGACCAAAGAGATTTTTCGGACCCCTTTACGTTCCAAGGGCCGGATGCAACCCATGGACCTACTATAATTACGCCCTTAGTTCCAGGGGCTGGTGGGACTGGTGGGGCACGTGTCCAGAAGCTCGGATGCCAACAAGTCATGTTGTCTTGTCCAGGGTATTTAGATCCAGAACTAGGTCACCAGATTGAATCTTTGTCAAAGGTAAAGAAAACTCTAGCACAAAAATTAGGCTCTTCTGCATTGATGTCGTCAATGGCGTTGGTAACAGCTCTGTACAAGGTGCACCAGACAAACTCTCACCTCAATTAGCGCTTACTAAGCGATTTCATTAAAATACCATTATTTTACTTCACATGCTACCCATCCCCCGCCATCACAAAAGGGTGTTGATAATAAGTAGTAGGGGGTGTGAAAGTGGTCAATGGAAAACCAAAGTATACTCAAGGGAAGAGGGAATGAAAAAAACCCTTGAGCCGTGGAGCTTGTGGGGGAGGGTTGTGTATAGGACTCAATACTAGGCCGCCACATGTGTGTGCTGGGATAGGACTGAACTCCTACCCCTGACTTATGTCAATACGACCCTACAGATAATCTCCTCATTATGAATTGTTTTGTCTCCCAGTTCATTGGTGAACATGGCACTTATCTGATGGGGACAAGTCCGAGAACACGCCGCTGGTGCAAGCTATTGCTTTCTCGTCAATAAATACTGCAAAAGGACATGGAAATACAGGCAGCATGGACGCCTTTTGTTATTCCACCCCGGATGCTTGAGGCTCATGGTGTTGTACTCACTTGTGTATTCTTCCATTAGCCCAGCTAATATGAGGTGTCATATTGCATTTCCCTTTATGATTCTGTTTTCCCAGGTAATCTCGATATCTCTGGGTAGATGTAAAGGTACCGTCACACTAAACGATATCGCTAGCGATCCGTGACGTTGCAGCGTCCTCGCTAGCGATATCGTTTAGTTTGACACGCAGCAGCGATCAGGATCCTGCTGTGATGTCGCTGGTCGCTGAATAAAGTCCAGAACTTTATTTGGTCGTCCGATCGCCGTGTATCGTTGTGTTTGACACCAAAAGCAACCATACCAGCGATGTTTTACACTGGTAACCAGGGTAAACATCGGGTTACCAAGCGCAGGGCCGCGCTTAGTAACCCGATGTTTACCCTGGTTACCAGCGTAAAAGTAAAAAAAACAAACAGTACATACTCACCCAGCGTCATACCTCCCCCAGCGTCTGCTTCCTGACACTGACTGAGCGCCGGCCCTAAAGTGAAAGTGAAAGCCGCTGTGCTGTTAGGGCCGGAGCTCAGTCAGTGTCAGGAAGCAGACGCTGGGGGACGCTGGGTGAGTATGTACTGTTTGTTTTTTTTACTTTTACGCTGGTAACCAGGGTAAACATCGGGTTACTAAGCGCGGCCCTGCGCTTAGCAACCCGATGTTTACCCTGGTTACCCGGGGACCTCGGCATCGTTGGTCGCTGGAGAGCGGTCTGTGTGACAGCTCTCCAGCGATCAAACAGCGACGCTGCAGCGATCGGCATCGTTGTCGCTATCGCTGCAGCGTCGCTTAATGTGACGGTACCTTAAGGAAATATTTCACATTGGTGGATATTTAGAACTTTTCACAATGAGAAGCGGTAGTGGCAGTCTAAACATTTGATTTCTGTTGGCAGATTTCCTTGATTTCAATGAGATCGGCCAACAAGTCAGCATTGATGGGGTCTGCCAGGTATTGACAACCACCATCGGGGGACAATAGCTATATACAGAACAACTGTCCTGAATTTGCAGGGAATGTACCATTTTTTTTAAATAGTCCTGGGAGGATAGAGCTTAAAAGGGGTAGGGTTCACACAAACCCCACCTATAAACCATTATTTCAGGGCAGGATCAGAATAATTCTGGACAAATTTGGACCTCCAATATTGAATCTATGGCATCAATTGAACACCCAGGCTCTGACACAATAATAGGGTCCAGATGACCCTACAAAGGTCTGTTTCTTATGGGATGATTTACAAATAACCTATTAAATCTTATTAATATTATGTCCTGTGTGTTCAATGATAACAACTAATTGGGTCATAGCTAAAAAGGGCGGTCAACCAGGACATTTTGTTACCGGGCTAAGGTATCAAAATTAGCATTTGCCCCGATGAATAAAAGTCTGCACATGTTTGGTATAGATGAATGGTGGGTCCTCTTGTGGACCCAAGGAACACCAGTCCAGAAATGCTCTAAATTACAAAACAATGGCTAACTAATTTAAAGCCCCATACACATTTGGTAGTTTTCGGCTGAATGATTGTTCGGTCAACAGCTATCTAGTCCCTCATGCACTGCCACGTGTGTTTTCTGTTAGACCCACTAACAGGGAGAACAAAAGGTCTCAAAGTTGCCAACCTTCAATTGCCCAACATCATTTGTTGTGGAATAGTCGGTAGGTCTCCATACAATTAGATGGTCAGTTGATCTTGTCGACATATTTAGGTTTTGAGGACTTTAGTCTAATGTGTGTGAGGGCCTTAACAGAGCTTAAGAAAGGTATCCATACACAAAAGATGATTTTTGGCTAAACCCATGGATTTTGGTGGGACCCGTCAACTGTGTAATGTGAATGAGGGCATCCCAACCAATCCCTGACAGCAAATGACATGGGAGATCCAGATTGTGCCATTGGATTTCAACTGCTTGATCTTTTGTTCTTCCAAGCCTTCTCTTTTCCAAGCCTGGGTTGGTTGGTTGAGTTAGCTGTCACTGAACGAGCTCTTGGCTGGCAGCTATCTAATGTGCATGGGTGGCCTAATCTAATGAAGTGTATCAATAGTGAGTCTTCTGGAAGATGACTGCCCAAAAATCACCATTCTTTTAAAAAATATATATTTTTCCTAAAACTGAAAGTCATAACTGGGGCACCCAGCAATCCTAAGAGTGGAGCAATGCAAAGCCTCATCTGAATGGAGAGGGGGTCTACTATGCACACCTTTACTCCATTTATTGTCTACAGGACTGCTGGAGTAAGTCAATATATTTTTTTCCCTACAGATAGGGCAACAATTCCAATCCTTGGAAGACCCCTTTAAGTTCTGTCTATGGGGTCAAGAGTTGAAAAGTTTCAGCGGGTTTCCAAAATATGTTGCAACTCTAATTTCTGTGGTTCTTGTGACATCTACACAGATGAGTTTTCTACAACGGCTCCGAGCTGACAGTGATTAACGATATCTTACAAGAACAAGAAAACCCTGCCCCTATGCCAAAATGGTGCATGTCCTTGTAACACTGCAGTAAACCGACAAGACACAACCCCCACTATGCTCTTCATTAAAACACTGTCTCTGCAGGTAGGAACAAGGCTCACAATAATTATCCTCAAGAAAAAGTAGCACTTTAAGTATTGGACTAAGCCTTTCTACCTAAAATGAAAAACGTAAAACAACTAAAAAAATTAGTTTTCCGTTACTATGTAGTAGCATACATTTTTGGTAGTGATAATCTTATCATTTCGTCTCTGCCAAGGGCTGTCCTTCTAACTTCTCAGTGGCAAAATAAGAGAAAAACATACCATATGTGCAACTTGTACGGCTGTGCAAGAGCACAGTATGTAAAAATGTTCACTGCCACCTAAGAGGGAACTGCGCCGGAACGGGAGGTGAGTATAGGCTTTATTATTTTATGGGGGCCAAATATTTTGATCCT
This sequence comes from Ranitomeya variabilis, assembly GCF_051348905.1. Classification (NCBI taxonomy): domain Eukaryota; kingdom Metazoa; phylum Chordata; class Amphibia; order Anura; family Dendrobatidae; genus Ranitomeya; species Ranitomeya variabilis. Next base: position 649,263,215 of record NC_135236.1, on the reverse strand, counting down.
TCTGGAACATTTTGATCCAGAAGCAGTTGTCCCAATAGTGGACATCCCCTTTGTCCGTTAGATTGGCAGCCGAGTTCGGTAGAACCGACTCCTCGACCAATTTGTATGGCGCCTCCCGACTCTCCGATATGCTATTTCTTAACGCCTTTTCTTCTCATGGAGATAAACCAACTCTGACAATGACTAACTCCCCCCTCTCCATTGAAAACACATGCAAGCTTGGTGAAGCTGAGCCTACCTGTGTATGGGGGTGGGTCAGGAGAGACAACTGCTGGCCGACTGGTTTTTGGTGTATTAACACCTTAAGAAACTAATTTAAGATAAGACATTTCTCTAAACCTGGTGGAGGAGGACTAAGGGTACTGTCACACAGTGGCACTTTTGTCGCTACGACGGTACGATCCGTGACGTTGCAGCGATATCCATACGATATCGCTGTGTCTGACACGCAGCAGCGATCAGGGACCCTGCTGAGAATCGTACGTCGTAGCAGATCGTTTGGAACTTTCTTTCGTCGCTGGATCTCCCGCTGTCATCGTTGGATCGGTGTGTGTGACACCGATCCAACGATGCGTTCGCTTGTAACCAGGGTAAACATCGGGTTACTAAGCGCAGGGCCGCGCTTAGTAACCCGATGTTTACCCTGGTTACCATCGTAAAAGTAAAAAAAAACAAACAGTACATACTCACATTCCGGTGTCCGTCAGGTCCCTTGCAGTCTGCTTCCCGCACTGACTGACTGCCGGGCGGAATGTAAGAGCAGAGCACAGCGGTGACGTCACCGCTGTGATCTGCTTTCACTTTACGGCGGCACTCAGTCAGAGCGGGAAGCAGACTGCAAGGGACCTGACGGACACCGGAATGTGAGTATGTACTGTTTGGTTTTTTTTACTTTTACGATGGTAACCAGGGTAAACATCGGGTTACTAAGCGCGGCCCTGCGCTTAGTAACCCGATGTTTACCCTGGTTACCCGGGGCCTTCGGCATCGTTGGTCGCTGGAGAGCGGTCTGTGTGACAGCTCTCCAGCGACCACACAACGACTTACCAACGATCACGGCCAGGTCGTATCGCTGGTCGTGATCGTTGGAAAGTTGCAGAGTGTGACAGTACCCTTAGGCTATATTGACATGTCCAATAGTAATCCGTTAGAATGGATCCGGCAGCAATCCGTTGGCAAAAAAGTTTTGAGACCCAACTTTTTAGTCTGTTTTTCAATACCTGATCTCTGCTGGATCCATTCTTTTAACATTGAAGTCTATAGAAAACAGATCCGTTGATTAGCCATCCGTTTTTCTTTAATTTGAAACAGATCCATTTTTTGCTTACTGGATCCAGTAGGCAAAAAAATTATCCATTACGGGATCTGTTTTCCATAGATTTCAATGTTAAAAAACTGATCTAGCAGAGATGTTATTTAAAAATGGACTAAAAAGTTTGGTCTTTACAACTTTTTTGCCAACGGAATACTGCTGGATTCCTTCTAATGGATCACTACTGGACATGTGAACATAGCCTGATTGACTTTTTGTTGGTCATTTTTTGCATGGGTTTTTAGTATAGGGGCAAGGTCTACTTGTTAGAATATATGCATCCAAAGCATAACCAAGAAAAACAATTTAAAGGGAATCTGTCTGTAGGATCAACCCCACAAAGCCGTTTATTGGGTGATGTGTTGCCGAAAATGATATATTTTAAGCTTAATTAGAAATCATCTCGCCCAACGAATGAGTGTTTTCATGGCTTGATGGGAATGAGCATTCCTAGGAGCATTCCCCAATTATGGGCCCATCTAATTCAGCATTAGTGTGTCCAGACCCCCATACACATGGTATTCATGGGTGATTCCTGTGATTCCAATAGAGGGAGGAAAGAAAGCCACTTATATCCAATGATAACATAAGGATGAGACATGTTGAAATCCAACAGCTTGATCCTGCTTTCACCGGTCACTGATGGATAGCAAGGACACCCCCATTATATGTCACTTTTGTAGCCCCTCTACATGTGCCATTAGTTCTCCAAACGACCATTCATAGGAATGCTTGTTTCCAATCAATGACCCTTGTAAACCGGTCAATGAGCAGCCAATAAACAAGCAAAAGGCCCGTTTGACAACTGATTGGATAGCTTAGGTGGGACTAAAGCCGGCCATACACATTAGATGACTTTCGACGAACAGTGCTTCATCCGATCATTCAGCCAACAGCCATCTCCCTCCCATACACAGGAGCACTCATTCGGCTGAGCCCTCTTGTGTTCTCTATTGGAAAGCTACCAGTTGACACATCGACCAGCAGTTTATCTCAGGAAGAACAATCAGATCGGCATTCCAAAATCAGACATCCGCGATCGTCTTCTCTCCCAACCATCAGGTGGCCAGAACCCCCATATACATTAGACCATCAGCCGAACCTGTCGATATTGGTGGGGTCAAATTGTTTGGTACCCATACAGATTGCGTTAGCATATGTAAAAAGACAAGTAGTCCAAATGGTGGCATCTGATGTGGCACCCTCTTTTTTTTAGGAAATGTGACAATTGCATACGGCCAGTTTGGGCTCAGAAGATTGGAGTTGGCATCAAAACCATAATTTTAGTGTTATCATCAGATTGGCAGGTATCCACCCAAAGAAAGCTTTGTACATTTCCAGGCATCGGCGTGATCTGCGTGCACCTGTAAAGTAATATAACCTTCGTCATTTTTATATCAGGTCCTAATATGCCCTAAATACCTTCCCTATGTAAACAGATCATTAGCACAATCCCGCTGTGATCATAAAGTGTAAAGCGCTTGATCTTAAGGAAACCGGGTCTGATTATATTATGACTTTCAAAAATTTCAAAGCCGACGTGAGGTTCATTCTTCTCGAAATTATTCTCCTACATGTGAGGTGACCCATGAGTCATGATCACTGCACCTTTAAAATGACAGTATAATTTGTTTTTATAGTCTGTGATCTGTATCTTTTCACTGGTCCTGTCATCTAATATGACAAAATGCTTGGATTTACTTGTAATTAGAGCAGTCGTCAGATATACCACATCAATGGAGAATATCTGAAGCCACAAAGTCTTTGGGTCAATGACTATGTATAGACGTAAAAGCCTAAATCCTATTGTGACTGGAGATGACTGATGCAAGAGGCTGAGATGTGGCTGGTGGGATCCACAAATTCTAGAGATGCCCCTATCCGAGACATAGAAAAAAAACCCTCAGGATTGGTGATGACTTACTGATTGGTAAGGGGTCCTCCTAACGCTAGGTCCTGCTCTGATCGGCAAAACAGAAAAATGTTATCCCGATGGGGCAGTTCTATTCCCATTACAAAAAGGAGCCGCAGATCAGATGCCCCACAGTCACTCCATTCATTATTTATGTGGCTACTGGAAATAGCCAAACACAACAGTCTGGAGCCCCACTGGGAATGAGATAAACTGTGGTTGAGCATGTCCACTGGTGCTCTGCTTAAACTGGGATAAAAGGGCACCATTATGAGCAGTATTATGTGCACCACATAGTCCTTCGTACAGTATAATGGGCCCCACATAGTGCTCCATACAGTATAATGGCCCCACATAGTCCTCCATACAGTATAATGGGCCCCATATAACACTCCATACAGTATAAGCCCCATATAGTGCTCCATACAGTATAATGGACCCCATATAGTGCTCCATACAGTATAATGGGCCCACATAGTGCTCCATACAGTATAATGGGCTCCACATAGTCCTCCATACAGCATAATGGGCCCTACATAGTGCTCCATACAGTATAATGGCCCCACATAGTGCTCCATACAGTAGAATGGGCCCCACATAGTGCTCCATATAGTATATTGGTCCCTATATAGTGCTTCATACAGTATAATGGCCCCACATAGTGCTCTATACAGTATAATGGGCCCCACATAGTGCTCCATACAGTATAATGGCCCCACATAGTGCTCCATACAGTAGAATGGGCCCCACATAGTGCTCCATATAGTATATTGGTCCCCACATAGTGCTCCATACAGTATAATGGCCCCACATAGTGCTCTATACAGTATAATGGGCCCCACATAGTGCTCCATATAGTATAATGGGCCCCACATAGTGCTCCATATAGTATAATGGACCCCATATAGTGCTTCATACATAAAAAAAATTAAAAAGCAAATACTCCTCTCCCCATTCCCCAGCTGCTCCAGTCTTCTGACTCTCTGCGCTGCTCGGCACAGAGGATGCACTGTAGTGACGTAATCGCGCCCTCTGCGCTGAGACGTCAGAGCTCAGGCGCAGAGGGGGAATGATGGGAGAGGGAGTGTAAGCTGATTGCTCCCTCTCTTATCATTGTTATCAACTTTATTGGCATCCAGGATGCTGGCAACTGGCTCCACTGACTCAGGGGCCCCATAGCGGCTGCCTGGTCTGCCGCCATTGGCGGTACGCAACTGCAAATGACACCTCTGCAAGATGCCATATTCTTCACTAGATTGACAAAATTCACAGTGAATCAATGGATATATATACCCTATAATCCCCATATCAATTTGTATCAGAAGGCAAATATATGCGCAGGCCTATCACAGAGGAGTATGGCAATGGCTTTTTCCCCTTTGTATGTGTATAGGGGATCGTTATCTAAGGTGTATGAGGCAATTCTTCTTCTTTCCAATCTCCTATTAGCACTTTTGATGCCCACCCTCAAAACAAATCTAATTCTGCATGCCCTAAAGGTGACGACTGCTCAGGTGCTTGGAGCCATATCTACCCCTCCTGGTCATAATTACACTACCCAAATTAGGAAAACATTATCAAAGGGTGGGAGATCAAAGGAAGAAGGGAACACCAAATCCTCTAGTAGGAGATAAGGTGAGCCTGGGTTGAGCTCATTTAACAAATCCAGGACCGGCTGAGTCTGTTTAATGACCTTTGCTTGATCATGAAGAAAGATTGCAATGCAACAATGGATAATACAATCAATATCTACGCACACTGTTATTCTGATGTTGTTCTTGAGGAACACTGCTAAGCAAAATGGCATAACTACTACTGATACCATATCCTGCTGAGAAAACAAAACCACCTAATAAACTAATGATAAGGGGAGGGGGAGCAAGACGTTTCCTCCAAGCTAGGCCAAACAGATTTTGACCAGAACCTGTTGACATAGTCTTAAAAAAATCAATCACGTGCCGTAAATATATAATTTTTTCCACTGGTATAAATGCCGCTGTTCTCCTGAATCCGGTGTTGTCTTTCTTTTGTTTCTGACCCTCTCTGTTCCGGAGATATTGCCTCCTCTTCCATTTATATAAATCTAGTCTTATTAATCAAGTGGGTGTGGTCATCAATTGTTCTTCGTGGGCGTCTTCTTGAAGATCACACCCAGTTGGCTAAAAAAAAACCTAGATTTATTTACAGGCCATATCTCAGGAATGGAGAGGAGTTGGAACAAAATAAAAACAGCGCCCGATTCAGGAGAAAATCAACATTTAGATCAGGTTAAAAAAAAATACATATTTTATGGCAAGTCACAACTCTTTTTTTAAGCCTTCTCAATGCATATATGACAGTATCCATTTCTCTGATTCTTTTCTGCCGATTTTTATTCAGCTATTGCTGTTATTTTTATCTTCTCTTGCGTCACATTTCTATACCGTTTTTGTTGCTATTCTCTTCTATCTTTTTTTTTTACAGCTCTATTCATCCATTTCTTAGTTTTGTGTTTTTCTAAGACAGATAATGTCCACTTCATAGAGGTTGTCATCTGTTCAAAGTATTACTGCATGTGAAAGCCTGGAAACTTATGTGACAACTGTCTTTGATATAATTTTCCATTGCCATTTTTGGAAAAATTAAAGGGAACCTGTCACGTTGGACGAAATAAAGGCAATTTGTCATAGAGCCAAAGGAGCTAATCAGACTGATATATGGTTTTGTGGGAGAAAATCCAGTATATCTTCTATTTTATTCATTGAAGTCCCTGCACTTCCAAATCTGAGGAGTCCAGTGGGCGGTCCTACTCAGTGACTAATTATAATAATATTATCTGTATGAGCACTCATACAAGAATATCCGTCAATAATCCAGTCGGCATCCTGCTTGGCATGTGTACACTGGCACTGGTCCTACTAACATCAGTCTTAGACCCATCACCAAATGTATCTTTGAATTTCGAGTTTCCATGGCAACAAGATCACTGTCCACTGAATTTTTTTAAAAACTGAGTTCCTACTCCAATTGGTACTGTACCACTGATTCTTGAACAGTTTTCCTTTTTCTTCTGTGCTTCTCCGTTCCAAAGTTATGACCCCGAAAATAAGGATGCAAGTTTTCCCTTCAATCAACTGGGCGTGTACCACAGAATTTCTCTGTGGGCGTGGCCATGTTTTGATTGGTCAGCATCGGAAGAGAAAACGCAAACTCCCACAGAGAAGTTCTGTGCTATACACCCAGGTGACTGAAGGGTATATTTGCATCTTTATTACTGGGGGGAATAACTTTGGAGCCGAGGGACACAGAAAAAAAAGAAAAACTGTTCCCGAATCAGTGGAGTAGCACCAATTGGAGGATGTACTCAGGTTAAATAAAAATAAATAAATGAAAGGTCCCCTTTAAGAGATTTCAACTTTCATAATTTGTGCTCTTGGGAATCAACTCAGGTCTGTGCGTGTTAATGATCACCTGCCAAAAATATTCAGTAAAAGAAGGACACAACATATTAGCTACTGGGTATGTCACGTAACAGAGGTGCAACCGTATATATACTGTATATCAGAACATCCATATACATATAAATTGGGACTTCATGTGTGTTCTCCAATAGCAGATGTCATCAATAAGAGACTGGTCAAATGTGTTCATCTGTCACCTGACATCTTATTTACCCTCATACTTCTACCATTAGGTCTTGAGGAGTCATAGTCAGAGACAGATTGGTTTCTAATAAAACCCTGCCTGATGACTTTGCAGTTGACAAATAACAGCTGTAGGATGAAAAATAAACCATTCAGATAAGAAACAGCGCCACTCTTGTCCTTAGGCTATTTGTAGTATTGCAGCTCATGTTCTTGGACAATGGACCAGACTGGTTCTGTTTTTCTTCTTTTTACTAATCCCGAACACCCCTTTTAAGTGTAAGATGGGGAATAGTAAATCGCTAGGAACATTCACAGAAAATAGATCAAGTAAGAATTGTTAGGAGAACAGCAAATTATCTTCAGACCCCCATCTGGCCTATAGCTGGAATGGAGTACCCTTCCAGATTCCGTCTTGTCATACCTTTGAAGGATAAGGATTGCCCTCAGCCCTTTGACAGATGTTGAATATCTGTGTGTCACATCAAGAGCACATGAAGAGTGATTGGATAGGTTCTAGTCCATTCCAAACATTTCTATCTCCTTCTCATGACAGGAGTTTAAGAAAGACAACCTTAACATCTCCTATAGAAAGTTGAACCTCTGGAAAAGTTGACTAAACGCATGTTGACCTTACTCATAAATCCGTGTACCTAACAGAAACATGGAGATATTTTATTCTGGATGTTCTCAGCTTTCGTGCCCCTCTAAAACACCTTTAGAAAAGTGATTATTAAAGGGGGATTGGATTTTCTTTTAATAAATAAGGCTCAGATAGATACTATATCTTTCTGATAGTGGCTTAGTTCTTAGGCATTGACCATAGTGAAGTCAACAACGATGGAAAGGAACATGCTCATCCATAGACACGTTAGAGATTCAGGATCCAAGGGCAGACTCAACATTTGGACATTAAAGAGCCTGCCATGGTCAGAAAACTTCTTAGTAAAAGGGGTTGTCTAATGACATGACCCCCTGTCCATATAATTTATAAGGGCATATTGACTGTAGAGAGTTAGCAGTCTCCAGCTTGAGACCCTCCAAAGCAACAACATTTCAGAGATTCTACTGTGGTTGACCCAATACATGACTACTTTTCTTCCAGAAATGGCGCCACACCTGCCAACAGGTTTAAGTGTGTTATTGCAACTCAGCTCCCTTCACTTGCATTAGCAGGCACATCCTATGGACAGGATTGGAGATGTTTCAGGAAGAAATCAGCCATGATACTCTAATCCTAAGCAACCTAACGTAGCTCATTAAAGGTAGAAAACTTCCCAATCTCTGGAAGTTCAATTGCTGGCACCCTCACCAATCCTGAGTTCTGAAGAGCCCTCTGTGAATGGGGACATGGTCAATCGTGATCACTGCAGCTCCATTGTTTCTTAATGTGACCACCAAAGATAGCCAAGGGTTGCGTTCTACTGGTCTTCGGCACGCCATGCACTGCCATCACTTTTGCTCTGGAGTACTGTACAGACGAGAGTCCGAATGGTGCTAGGAGTGGCTGAGGTCCACACTGAGCGACATTTTTGGCTTCATGAAGCCCCCCAGGCCACAGGTTATACGCCCTGCTCTAACCCTTACAACACACCATATAGTTAGAGTGGCCATGAATCATGATTAGCGAACATCTAGAAGTAACTCATTCCAACACGTGCCATCACTGAACCAGCTCATTCTGTCAAGAACATCAAAGTAAGCAGTTTTTCCGTAAGTTCTCCTCCCCAACCCCCTTCACCGCTTCTCATGTCTTATAATAAAGATTTGGCTGTGCCTCCTATTCCTCCATGACCCTAGGCAGAATGACTGCAATAAAAAAAGCCGTGTAACCAGAGAATTCGCTACCAGCATGTCTCTGAAAGCGAGAGGCGTGTGCTCACAGGTCTTACTGGGAGAGCTTTGGGAAGCTTGTGGTTTGGGATGAGTGACACCTTCATAGTGCTGGGTAAAGGAGCAAGGAGACAAGGTCAAGCTGTCCTCATGTTCGAGAATACCTCACCTTCTGTAGTGCGTACATCATTTATCCTGCTATAAAGCACTCCCTGAATGTTAAAGACTATTCGTGCTTTTAATTTGTATTCCATAACTCAATAGTACATGTGAGGATGAGTAACTTTATAATATATCTTATCACAGAAATTTACTTTTTTCTCCTCCTGGACTGGTCTTTCTCAATTCTGGGGTAAAATCAGTAAAATCTATATTCACTGAAGATAGATTGTACCCATATATTGACAATTCTGAGAGAGCATGATCAGTCCAGGAGGAGAAAGAAGCAGATTTATATGATAAGATTTATGACAAAGTTGTTTATTTTCATACATACTATTGATTTATAGATTCTAATAGATCTTGGAATAATAATAAATTCCACAATTGGTTATGTTAACGAAAAATGTTCCTGTGCTGAGATAATCTGATAAATGTTCCCCTGCTGTGTACTGTGTAATGGCTGTGTCTGACCGTGCAGGGACATGGTCTGATCATACCACAGCTCCTGGGCAGGGGAGGAAGAAAAAGAGAGGATGCAGACAGCTGCAGCTGATCTTGGACTTCCTCTTCCTGCTCAGTTGGACAGGAGGCGGGGACAGTAACGCCAGCGCTGATTGGGCGCCGGTGTCACGTGTCACAACACCGCAGTAGAGCCCCGGGAGACGGAGTTCTGACCCCACGGGAACGGCGCCAGCACAGGATGTGAGTATTGGCTTTATTTTGTGAGGAGTGTAAGAAGAAGTTGTCGAAATAGTGGAAAACTTCTTTAAAGAGGATGTGTCATCAGAAAATGATCTATTGTTTAAATCAGTTTTTTTGTGTTACATGTATTTCTTTTTTTTACTTAGCAATAGTTTATTTTATAATACAGTAAATATAATGAGAAAAAGAGAAGTCTTTCAATTTTCACACTGATCACTGGGACTATTTCAGATTCATACTTCCTGTTATTTTCAGAAGTCTTTTCAGGAGTCTCATTATCATCACAGACAGGATCACATTGACAGGTAAGTAACACCTACCGTAGTAGATGACACAGCATTTACCAATCACAATAGTTGCCATCACCGCTGCCCCTGCTCTCCTCCCTTCACAATGGCCTTTGCACATGCCCATTAGATGCTTCAATACAAAAGATAGGGTCGGAGTCAATCTATTGCTGCTAATGTACATGTGAATTTCCTGAATCCAGAACAGCCCTAGTGGACATTGTGAAAATTCCAAAATTTATTTTTTACTACTGATCATGATATGAAAAAAATGAATAAATTATTAGCAATTTACAAGAAGGCATTTAACATAAAGACCTGATTAAAACCAAAGGTAATTTTTTGATGACACATCCCTTTTTTCTTTTCACTTTATTTTTTAAACTCTGTGATATCCCTTTAAGCCAGAAATTTCCCTTAAACACCTAAGCCCTGAAGAAAAGCATGATTTATGTCAGCTTTGATTGAATCTGTTCCCACGAAACGCCACGTGTTGCAAGACTGCGGATTGTTCAGCACCTCGGGCCTAATATTTGATTCTGCAGCTTGTTTAGTAAGATGGGAAAGTATCGCTGGAAGTGAGACTGTGATGTCATTGTGACGACAGACGAATCTGCAGCATCTCTAGTATCCCACCAATATCCTTATCTTATTGGAGAATGCAAAAACTAAATCTATTATAGAATGAGACCTTTTCAAAAGAGCAATCCTATGAGAGAATCACGCAGAATATTAATTCCAAACCACCCCTATAGAAGACTGGTGCAAAACACAGATATTAGATAGATAATAGATAGATAATAGGTAGAGAGATAATAGATAGATAATAGGTAGAGAATAGATAGATAATAGATAGATAATAGATAGATATATAGAAAGATAATAGAGATAGATAGATAGATAGATAGATAGATAGATAGATAGATAGATAAATAGATAATAGATAGATAGAAAATAAATAGATAATAGATAGATGGATGATAGATAGATAATAGATAGGTAACAGATAGAGATATATAGATAATAGATAGATAGGTAGATAATAGATAGATAGATAGATAGATAGATAGATAGATAGATAGATAGATAGATAGAAAATAAATAGATAATAGATAGATGGATGATAGATAGATAATAGATAGGTAACAGATAGAGATATATAGATAATAGATAGATAGGTAGATAATAGATAGATAGATAGATAGATAGATAGATAGATAGATAGATAGATAGATCTAAAATATTTTTTGTCTTTGTAAACAGTCATAAAGCTGGAAAAGATAAATGCTCGGTGTGAATTACCACTTGCACAGCATGTCAGCAAGATAGATGTGTCAGCAATTCATGGTCAGATCATTTTGGAGAGGGCGTTTCATTGAAGGAACACACCTGGCAATCATAAGGACAAAATACACGTCCAATGCAGTCTGTAATGTTTGCTTAATATTATGAAGTATGTATAATGGGTTTATAGCCCTAATCCCAGATGTGACTCTGAACATTAATATATAACCGGATGACTAATCACTCAACATTTCCATCATTTTCTTCAACTGTCTTTACAGTAAATTCCGTATAATTATTATAAAAGATATGTATATGAAATACATGAATCACTTGTTCTGTCCTGACCTTCTTATGGAGCATATGAAATCAGTCTTGTGTCCGGACACATTGAGAATATTCTTTGGGAAGGACTTTTTAAGGAAAGAAATATACCCAAATAGGTTCATCTTTAGTATCCAAACATGACCTATATGATGAGCTTCAGCTTCCCTCAATAGCCAATGTCTTATTCCCCTCTTCCATACAGTTAACGTCTTATTTCCCTCTCGACCAATAGGCAATGTCTTATTTCCCTCTCCTGATAGGCAATGTCTTATTTCCCTTTCCCCAATAGTCAATGTCTTATTTCCCTTTCCCCAATAGGCAATGTCTTATTTCCCTCTCCCAATAGGCAATGTCTTATTTCCCTCTCCCAATAGGCAATGTCCTATTTCCCTCTCCCCAATAGGCAATGTCTTATTTCCCTCTCCCAATAGGAAATGTCCTATTTCCCTCTCCCCAATAGGCAATGTCTTATGTCCCTCTCCCAGTAGTCAATGTCTTATTTCCCTCTCCCAATAGTCAATGTCTTATTTCCCTCTCCCAATAGGCAATGTCTTATTTCCCTCTCCCGATAGGCAGTGTCTTTTTTCCCTTTCCCCAATAGGCAATGTCTTATTTCCCTCTCCCAATAGGCAATGTCTTATTTCCCTCTCCCGATAGGCAATGTCTTATTTCCCTCTCCCAATAGGCAATGTCTTATTTCCCTCTCCCGATAGGCAATGTCTTATTTCCCTCTCCCAATAGGTAACGGCTTATTTCCCTCTCCTAATAGGCAATGTCTTATTTCCCTCTCCCAATAGGCAATGTCTTATTTCCCTCTCCCGATAGGCAATGTCTTATTTCCCTCTCCCGATAGGCAATGTCTTATTTCCCTCTCCCAATAGGTAACGGCTTATTTCCCTCTCCCAATAGGCAATGTCTTATTTCCCTCTCCCAATAGTCAATGTCTTATTTCCCTCTCCCAATAGGCAATGTCTTATTTCCCTCTCCCGATAGGCAATGTCTTTTTTCCCTTTCCCCAATAGGCAATGTCTTATTTCCCTCTCCCAGTAGTCAATGTCTTATTTCCCTCTCCCGATAGGCAATGTCTTTTTTCCCTTTCCCCAATAGGCAATGTCTTATTTCCCTCTCCCAATAGGCAATGTCTTATTTCCCTCTCCCGATAGGCAATGTCTTATTTCCCTCTCCCAATAGGCAATGTCTTATTTCCCTCTCCCGATAGGCAATGTCTTATTTCCCTCTCCCCAATAGGCAATGTCTTATTTCCCTCTCCCGATAGGCAATGTCTTATTTCCCTCTCCCGATAGGCAATGTCTTATTTCCCTCTCCCAATAGGTAACGGCTTATTTCCCTTTCCCAATAGGCAATGTCTTATTTCCCTCTCCCAATAGGCAATGTCTTATTTCCCTCTCCCAATAGGCAATGTCTTATTTCCCTCTCCCCAATAGGCAATGTCTTATTTCAATCTCCCGATAGGCAATGTATTTTTTCCCTTTCCCCAATAGGCAATGTCTTATTTCCCTCTCCCAATAGGCAATGTCTTATTTCCCTCTCCCAATAGGCAATGTCTTATTTTCCTCTCCCGATAGGCAATGTCTTATTTCCCTCTCCCGATAGGCAATGTCTTATTTCCCTCTCCCGATAGGCAATGTCTTATTTCCCTCTCCCAATAGGCAATGTCTTATTTCCCTCTCCCGATAGGCAATGTCTTATTTCCCTCTCCCAATAGGCAAAGTCTTATTTCCCTCTCACCAATAGGCAATGTCTTATTTCCCTCTCCCAATAGTCAATGTCTTATTTCCCTCTCCCAATAGGCATAGTCTTATTTCCCTCTCCCAATAGGCAATGTCTTATTTCCCTCTCCTGATAGGCAATGTCTTTTTTCCCTTTCCCCAATAGGCAATGTCTTATTTCCCTCTCCCAATAGGCAATGTCTTATTTCCCTCTCCCGATAGGCAATGTCTTATTTTCCTCTCCCGATAGGCAATGTCTTATTTCCCTCTCCCGATAGGCATTGTCTTATTTCCCTCTCCCGATAGGCAATGTCTTATTTCCCTCTCCCAATAGGCAATGTCTTATTTCCCTCTCCCAATAGGCAATGTCTTATTTCCCTCTCCCGATAGGCAATGTCTTATTTCCCTCTCCCAATAGGCAATGTCTTATTTCCCTCTCCCAATAGGCAATGTCTTATTTCCCTCTCCCGATAGGCATAGTCTTATTTCCCTCTCCCAATAGGAAATGTCTTATTTCCCTCTCCCAATAGGCATAGTCTTATTTCCCTCTCCCAATAGGCAATGTCTTATTTCCCTCTCCTGATAGGCAATGTCTTATTTTCCTCTCCTGATAGGCAATGTCTTATTTCCCTCTCCCGATAGGCAATGTCTTATTTCCCTCTCCTGATAGGCAATGTCTTATTTTCCTCTCCCGATAGGCAATGTCTTATTTCCCTCTCCCGATAGGCAATGTCTTATTTCCCTCTCCTGATAGGAAATGTCTTTTTTCCCTTTCCCCAATAGGCAATGTCTTATTTCCCTCTCCCAATAGGCAATGTCTTATTTCCCTCTCCCGATAGGCAATGTCTTATTTTCCTCTCCCGATAGGCAATGTCTTATTTCCCTCTCCCGATAGGCATTGTCTTATTTCCCTCTCCCGATAGGCAATGTCTTATTTCCCTCTCCCAATAGGCAATGTCTTATTTCCCTCTCCCAATAGGCAATGTCTTATTTCCCTCTCCCAATAGGCAATGTCTTATTTCCCTCTCCCAATAGGCAATGTCTTATTTCCCTCTCCCGATAGGCATAGTCTTATTTCCCTCTCCCAATAGGAAATGTCTTATTTCCCTCTCCCAATAGGCAATGTCTTATTTTAATATTCAATATTCTTCATGCGTCAAAGACCATATTTCCTTTAATGAGACTAACAGAATAAAAACAGGGATTATCTCAGTACTGTCTGAATTTTCGGCAAAGTGGCCACTACAAGGCTAGGTTCGTAGTGATAATTAGATTGATGTATTTGTTTGTACACACCTTTCACTAGTACATGATGTTATCTCTCTGACCTCCTTATCGGCCTTACATTTCTATGAGATGCTCACTTAGCTCCTCCTGAAAAATGAGACATCCAGAGATTATTCTGTTGGGTTCTGTAACAACCATGGAGTCACGTCATTATCGCTTCCTCTTATAAACCATTGTGAATCTAATTATGAATACTAGAATGATTGCTTTTCTCTGCACTTTATCTATCCAGGAGATGCTATCGAATTTTACAGCATATATCACAAAAGAAGATGAGTATGCCAACACTCACTGTATTATACATTATTGTGTCCTAAGGACTGTGATTTTGTGATATAAATTTGTAAAAATAAAAAACGAGAGTGATAATTAAAAAAATTCTGATTGGGAAATTCCCATCTATACCTGTGTTTCCCAAACTCCAGTCCTCACGGCCTCCCATAGGTCAGGATTTCTATATAATTGCCCAGCTGAGAGAATTGCTGATGCCTTGATGATACTTCCATCACCTGTGCAATACTAAGGAAATACTGAAAACATGATCTGTTGGGGGCCATGATGTCTGGAGTTTGGGAAACCCTTATCTATAGTAATAACCTCATTGGGATTGGGTTGACCGATCAGTATAATCTCTGATAATCTAAGTTCAGACAGTTTAATAGGGTCAATAAATGGTTCGTAAAGGTCCAGTAGAACCAATCCCATCACAAAAGAAGAAAGAGGATGTTCTACCACTGAGGGAGAAGGGTTAATATTTTTGCCAGTCAAACACTCATGCGTACAGGGGAGTCAGGAGACATCCTTACCATATATTTAGACCCATCAACGACATGGACTTTGCGGTCCAGAAGAAGATAACCCAATCTAAAGCTGTCTTTAGTGAGGTCTCCATCACTGAAGTTATAAATTGAGGCAAGCCCGTGATCATGATCTGGTTTCACAGTAACTTAGGGTACATTTACATTGGCCAATTATCGTGACCAAGCATTCCAACCAACCGACACATGAAAAAAGCGCTCATTCAATCGGGTGACATGATTTTTTAAGCTTGCTTACAAATAATTGTTCTCGGCAGCACATTGTTCTGTGTAATCAGGACATATGCTGCCGAGAAGAATAACAGTCTATGTGCACAGGACGATCTATTACCTACCTTTTTGTGCATGATAGGATATTATACGACCGCCGATCGGTTTACTACTTGCCAATCGGTTTCCTACTAGCCGATCATGGGTAGTTTAATAGGCGCTGTTAGTGTAAACAAGCTCGTAGTTATGGAATTAAAATAAGTATTTCTGGAATTAGGTCATCAATATTAAATCGGTAGGAGTGTAACTCTTGCCACTTTCACCAATCAGCTCATTAAAGGCACCATGCGTCATGAATGTCAGGAACGGGAGAAAGCTTACAGTACCGTTCACAGCCACTATGCAATGTGCGGAGCCATGACACTTCTAATCAGTTGATCGGTTGGAAGTTGGGCCTTATTTTAAGGATTGGCTATCCATGTTGAAGACCATAAAGACCCCTCTAGACATCTTGAGTTGATACCTTACTGAGAGAAGGTGACTGTTAACCAGACACAACTACTGTTTCCTTGTGTTCTTCAGGACAAATATATGCAACATATGTCATGGAGAACATGGCTTTACAGTGAATAGTATCAAGTACTCCAAAATAGGTAATATTGACTGTATATTTTAGCAAAGAATAGGTGTTTCCAAGCAAAGGAACCCCTCTATGACACCCATATTCACTCATAAGATATTTGGAGAAAGGTTGTCCTAATGGGACAATCTCCGCACCTGTATTCTTTGTATATATGGCAGTGGTAAGAGATATTGTAACAGGAGAAATCCCAAATCCTGAGCTGACCTTTAACATATTTTTGGCAACTTGATCTCTAGCCTCAGATTTAAACCTTATGGGGGTCCACTAGTCAACCACCATCGCTAACATAGCAGGTGTCTATCATCGAGCTTTATGTTTGCGATGAATAGTTTGTGGACTCAAGTGGTCTCGGCATTCTTCTTTTCCAGTCGTACGTGTTATGCTTCAGTCTTCTCTGCAGAGGTCACAGAGTCAACGATGAAGCAAGAGGGTGAATGGCTGCTACATGCCCTGGCCTGCAGAATGCCTAATCACGCCAGTCAAGTCATGAAACAGAACAGGGCACTTTAGTATGACATGGCTGCATCAATTAAGACCTCGGAGCTTGTCAATCTCCATCGTACAGGCAATTAAAATACTTCATTAATTTGCTTATTTCCTCCCGGCAAAATTGGTATCGGCCTAATGGCATCTCATTGAAGGGGCTTATACGTTAAATGGAAAGTGATAACATATTTTTTTTGGTGAAGACACATCCATTTTTGACCCATGTCAATTCAAAACTCTGCGTTGTGTCATTAAATATAACACATCGGAACATAATTATCTTATGCGGAGTGGTACCTACGGGAATTTTAGGTCATCGTCCATAACATAAAAGATTCCAGAGGTTTCTTTGAATCGTAGATCATGGAATTTTACAAAGAGGGATCCAGTAATGAACTTCTATGATCAGAAATAGCTGACAGTAGAGCGGAGAACTCAGAGGAACCTCGTTTTCCAAACATATGGGACACATAAAACATGAATTTGCTGCAACTTACAATGCAGGGACATACAAGGTATTCAGAAACCTGTGAAATCTGCACGGAACTGGTATTGCACAATGCCGGCTGCCAAGGCTTAGTCGTAATGAAGAGCCGAAAACGACCTGCTCTGTGCATGTTCTGAATCTCAATCGCTTCTCAACACAATCAACATGAATAATAATTTTGCCAGTAGGTCAACCGTATGTCATCAGATTTCTAGATATTTACGCCCTGTACATGTGTTTTGTTGTTATTGTTATTCACTTTACATATTTTGCATTTCACACAATATTGCACTTTATTACTTTTAAGTCCTAGTATGTTGCCTTAATTGGTCCCTGCCTCTACCGGCCCATGCCCAACACCCGACATCTTGGCGTTGCCTGCGAATGTTTGAAAACCTGCTGGTGGTGACGCGTCCCTATTTCCAGAGATGCACAGTGATTCTTGATGGCTTTCGGTCTGGCGACTGACGTACACGACTGAATGCACTTGTGATGCTATGAACAGACCACACTGATTAATTTTGGGTCACATGGCAGGCTCACTACACAGGGCAACTAAGGAATGGCTCCTTAAGAAGAATTTCAAGGTCCTGAAGTGGCATAGACAATCTCCAGACCTGAACCCAATAGAAAATCTTTGGAAGGAGCTGAAACTCAATGTTGAACAGTGACAGCCCCGAAACCTGGGAGATCTGGAGAATATGTGTATGGTGGAGGGGGCCAAAATCCCTGCTACAGTGTGTGCAAACCTGGTCAAGAACTACAGGAAACGTCTGACCTCTGTTATTGGAAACAAAGGTTTCTGTAGCAAATATTAAGTTCTGTTTTTCTATTGTATCAATAACTTATTCCATGCAAAAAAAAAGTAAATTAATTATGCAAAAATCATACAATGTCATTTTCTGGTTTTTTTTTAGATTCTGTCTCCCACAGTTGAAATGTACCTACGATAAAAGTTACAGACCTCTCCATTCTTTGTAGGTGGGAAAACTAGCAAAATCAGCAGTGTATCAACTACTTATTTTCCCCATTGTGTGTGTGTATGTATATATACACATATATATATACAGTATATATATTATATATATATATATATATATATATATATATATAATATATATAAATATCTAATATATAATTGCCTAGAATACTACTTCCTGCAATTTGTGCCAACTTCCGTGGCTTTGTCCGGAGCTAATGTCCGGAGATAATGTCCGGAGCTATTGTCCGGAGCTAATGTCCGGAGCTAATGTCCGGAGATAAGTGACGTCACCAGTGTCCTACACCCAGGCAGAGCACAGGGGCCCCAGGCAGCATATGGGGCCCCAGGCACAGCACAGTGGCCCCAGGCAGAGCACAGGGGCCCCAGGCAGCATATGGGGCCCCAGGCAGAGCACAGTGGTCCCAGGCAGAGCACAGGGGCCCCAGGCAGCCTATGGGGCCCCAGGCAGAGCACAGTGGCCCCAGGCAGAGCACTGGGGCCCCAGGCAGCATATGGGGCCCCAGGCAGAGCACAGGGGCCCCAGGCAGCATATGGGGCCCCAGGCAGAGCACAGTGGCCCCAGGCAGAGCACAGGGGCCCCAGGCAGAACATGGGGCCCCAGGCAGAGCACAGGGGCCCCAGGCAGAGCACAGGGGCCCCAGGCAGCATATGGGGCCCCAGGCAGAGCACAGGGGCCCCAGGCAGAGCACAGGGGCCCCAGGCAGCATATGGGGCCCCAGGCAGAGCACAGTGGCCCCAGGCAGAGCACAGGGGCCCCAGGCAGAACACGGGGCCCCAGGAAGAGCACAGGGGCCCCAGGCAGAGCACAGGGGCCCCAGGCAGCATATGGGGCCCCAGGCAGAGCACAGGGGCCCCAGGCAGCATATGAGGCCCCAGGCAGAGCACAGTGGCCCCAGGCAGCATATGGGGCCCCAGGCAGAGCACAGTGGTCCCAGGCAGAGCACAGGGGCCCCAGGCAGCATATGGGGCCCCAGGCAGAGCACAGTGGTCCCAGGCAGAGCACAGGGGCCCCAGGCAGCTTATGGGGCCCCAGGCAGAGCACAGTGGCCCCAGGCAGAACATGGGGCCCCAGGCAGAGCACGGTGGCCCCAGGCAGAGCACAGGGGCCCCAGGCAGAACATGGGGCCCCAGGCAGAGCACAGGGGCCCCAGGCAGAGCTCAGGGGCCCCAGGCAGCATATGGGGCCCCAGGCAGAGCACAGGGGCCCCAGGCAGCATATGGGGCCTCAGGCAGAGCACAGGGGCCCCAGTCAGCATATGGGGCCCCAGGCAGAGCACAGTGGCCCCAGGCAGAGCACACACCAAATCGGAGGCCGAGGGGCCCCGCCAACCAAATCGGAGGCCGAGGGGCCCCGCCAACCAAATCGGAGGCCGAGGAGCCCTGCCCACCAAATCGAAGGCCGAGCGGCCCCGCCCACCAAAGCGGAGGCCGAGGGGCCCGGCCCCACCCACCAAAGCGGAGGCCGAGGGGCCCCGACCACCACATCGGAGGCCGAGGGGCCCCACCCACCAAATCGGAGGCCGAGGGTCCCCGCCCACCAAATCGGAGGCCGAGGGTCCCCGCCCACCAAATCGGAGGCCGAGGGTCCCCGCCCACCAAATTGGAGGCCGAGGGTCCCCGCCCACCAAATCGGAGGCCGAGGGGCCCCGCCTACCAAATCGGAGGCCGGGGGTCCCCGCCCACCAAATCGGAGGCCGAGGGTCCACACCATCCAAATCGGAGGCCGAGGGGCCCCGCCCACCAAAGCGGAGGCCGAGGGTCCCCGACCACCAAATCGGAGGCCGAGGGTCCCCGCCCACCAAATCGGAGGCCGAGGGTCCCCGCCCACCAAATCGGAGGCCGAGGGTCCCCGCCCACCAAATCGGAGGCCGAGAGTCCCCGCCCACCAAATCGGAGGCCGAGGGGCCCCGCCAACCAAATCGGAGGCCGAGGGGCTCCGCCAACCAAATCGGAGGCCGAGGAGCCCCGCCCACCAAATCGAAGGCCGAGCGGCCCCGCCCACCAAAGCGGAGGCCGAGGGGCCCGGCCCCGCCCACCAAAGCGGAAGCCAAGGGGCCCCGCCCACCACATCGGAGGCCGAGGGGCCCCGCCCACCACATCGGAGGCCGAGGGGCCCCGCCCACCACATCGGAGGCCGAGGGTCCCCGCCCACCAAATCGGAGGCCGAGGGTCCCCGCCCACCAAATCGGAGGCCGAGGGTCCCCTCCCACCAAATCGGAGGCCGAGGGGCCCCACCAACCAAATCGGAGGCCGAGGGGCCCCGCCCACCAAATCGGAGGCCGAGGGTCCCCGCCCACCAAATCGGAGGCCGAGGGGCCCCGCCTACCAAATCGGAGGCCGGGGGTCCCCGCCCACCAAATCGGAGGCCGAGGGTCCACACCATCCAAATCGGAGGCCGAGGGGCCCCGCCCACCAAAGCGGAGGCCGAGGGGCCCGGCCCCGCCCACCAAAGCGGAGGCCGAGGGTCCCCGCCCACCAAATCAGAGGCCGAGGGTCCCCGCCCACCAAATCGGAGGCCGAGGGTCCCCGCCCACCAAATCGGAGGCCGAGAGTCCCCGCCCACCAAATCGGAGGCCGAGGGGCCCCGCCAACCAAATCGGAGGCCGAGGGGCTCCGCCAACCAAATCGGAGGCCGAGGAGCCCCGCCCACCAAATCGAAGGCCGAGCGGCCCCGCCCACCAAAGCGGAGGCCGAGGGGCCCGGCCCCGCCCACCAAAGCGGAGGCCAAGGGGCCCCGCCCACCACATCGGAGGCCGAGGGGCCCCGCCCACCACATCGGAGGCCGAGGGTCCCCGCCCACCATATCGGAGGCCGAGGGTCCCCGCCCACCAAATCGGAGGCCGAGGGTCCCCTCCCACCAAATCGGAGGCCGAGGGGCCCCACCAACCAAATCGGAGGCCGAGGGGCCCCGCCCACCAAATCGGAGACCGAGGGTCCCTGCCCACCAAATCGGAGGCCGAGAGTCCCCGCCCACCAAATCGGAGGATAAGGGGCCCCGCCAACCAAATCGGAGGCCGAGGGGCCCCGCCCACCAAATCGGAGGCCGAGGGTCCCCGCCCACCAAATCGGAGGCCGAGAGTCCCCGCCCACCAAATCGGAGGATAAGGGGCCCCACCAACCAAATCGGAGGCCGAGGGGCCCCGCCAACCAAATCGGAGGCCGAGGAGCCCCGCCCAACAAATCGAAGGCCGAGCAGCCCCGCCCACCAAAGCGGAGGCCGAGGGGCCCGGCCCCGCCCACCAAAGCGGAGGCCGAGGGGCCCCGACCACCACATCGGAGGCCGAGGGGCCCCGCCCACCAAATCGGAGGCCGAGGGGCCCCGCCCACCAAATCGGAGGCCGAGAGTCCCCGCCCACCAAATCGGAGGCCGAGGGGCCCCGCCCACCAAATCGGAGGCCGAGGGGCCCCGCCAACCAAATCGGAGGCCGAGGGGCTCCGCCAACCAAATCGGAGGCCGAGGAGCCCCGCCCACCAAATCGAAGGCCGAGCGGCCCCGCCCACCAAAGCGGAGGCCGAGGGGCCCCGCCCACCACATCGGAGGCCGAGGGGCCCCGCCCACCACATCGGAGGCCGAGGGGCCCCACCCACCACATCGGAGGCCGAGGGGCCCCGCCCACCACATCGGAGGCCGAGGGTCCCCGCCCACCAAATCGGAGGCCGAGGGTCCCCGCCCACCAAATCGGAGGCCGAGGGTCCCCTCCCACCAAATCGGAGGCCGAGGGGCCCCACCAACCAAATCAGAGGCCGAGGGGCCCCGCCCACCAAATCGGAGGCCGAGGGTCCCCGCCCACCAAATCGGAGGCCGAGGGGCCCCGCCTACCAAATCGGAGGCCGGGGGTCCCCGCCCACCAAATCGGAGGCCGAGGGTCCACACCATCCAAATCGGAGGCCGAGGGGCCCCGCCCACCAAAGCGGAGGCCGAGGGGCCCGGCCCCGCCCACCAAAGCGGAGGCCGAGGGTCCCCGCCCACCAAATCAGAGGCCGAGGGTCCCCGCCCACCAAATCGGAGGCCGAGGGTCCCCGCCCACCAAATCGGAGGCCGAGAGTCCCCGCCCACCAAATCGGAGGCCGAGGGGCCCCGCCAACCAAATCGGAGGCCGAGGGGCTCCGCCAACCAAATCGGAGGCCGAGGAGCCCCGCCCACCAAATCGAAGGCCGAGCGGCCCCGCCCACCAAAGCGGAGGCCGAGGGGCCCGGCCCCGCCCACCAAAGCGGAGGCCAAGGGGCCCCGCCCACCACATCGGAGGCCGAGGGGCCCCGCCCACCACATCGGAGGCCGAGGGTCCCCGCCCACCATATCGGAGGCCGAGGGTCCCCGCCCACCAAATCGGAGGCCGAGGGTCCCCTCCCACCAAATCGGAGGCCGAGGGGCCCCACCAACCAAATCGGAGGCCGAGGGGCCCCGCCCACCAAATCGGAGACCGAGGGTCCCTGCCCACCAAATCGGAGGCCGAGAGTCCCCGCCCACCAAATCGGAGGATAAGGGGCCCCGCCAACCAAATCGGAGGCCGAGGGGCCCCGCCCACCAAATCGGAGGCCGAGGGTCCCCGCCCACCAAATCGGAGGCCGAGAGTCCCCGCCCACCAAATCGGAGGATAAGGGGCCCCGCCAACCAAATCGGAGGCCGAGGGGCCCCGCCAACCAAATCGGAGGCCGAGGAGCCCCGCCCAACAAATCGAAGGCCGAGCAGCCCCGCCCACCAAAGCGGAGGCCGAGGGGCCCGGCCCCGCCCACCAAAGCGGAGGCCGAGGGGCCCCGACCACCACATCGGAGGCCGAGGGGCCCCGCCCACCAAATCGGAGGCCGAGGGGCCCCGCCCACCAAATCGGAGGCCGAGAGTCCCCGCCCACCAAATCGGAGGCCGAGGGGCCCCGCCCACCAAATCGGAGGCCGAGGGGCCCCGCCAACCAAATCGGAGGCCGAGGGGCTCCGCCAACCAAATCGGAGGCCGAGGAGCCCCGCCCACCAAATCGAAGGCCGAGCGGCCCCGCCCACCAAAGCGGAGGCCGAGGGGCCCCGCCCACCACATCGGAGGCCGAGGGGCCCCGCCCACCACATCGGAGGCCGAGGGGCCCCACCCACCACATCGGAGGCCGAGGGGCCCCGCCCACCACATCGGAGGCCGAGGGTCCCCGCCCACCAAATCGGAGGCCGAGGGTCCCCGCCCACCAAATCGGAGGCCGAGGGTCCCCTCCCACCAAATCGGAGGCCGAGGGGCCCCACCAACCAAATCAGAGGCCGAGGGGCCCCGCCCACCAAATCGGAGGCCGAGGGTCCCTGCCCACCAAATCGGAGGCCGAGGGGCCCCGCCAACCAAATCGGAGGCCGAGGGGCCCCGCCCACCAAATCGGAGGCCGAGGGGCCCCGCCCACCAAATCGGAGGCCGAGGGTCCCCGCCCACCAAATCGGAGGCCGAGAGTCCCGCCCACCAAATCGGAGGATAAGGGGCCCCGCCAACCAAATCGGAGGCCGAGGGGCCCCGCCAACCAAATCGGAGGCCGAGGAGCCCCGCCCAACAAATCGAAGGCCGAGCGGCCCCGCCCACCAAAGCGGAGGCCGAGGGGCCCGGCCCCGCCCACCAAAGCGGAGGCCGAGGGGCCCCGACCACCACATCGGAGGCCGAGGGGCCCCGCCCACCAAATCGGAGGCCGAGGGGCCCCGCCCACCAAATCGGAGGCCGAGAGTCCCGCCCACCAAATCGGAGGATAAGGGGCCCCGCCAACCAAATCGGAGGCCGAGGGGCCCCGCCAACCAAATCGGAGGCCGAGGAGCCCCGCCCAACAAATCGAAGGCCGAGCGGCCCCGCCCACCAAAGCGGAGGCCGAGGGGCCCGGCCCCGCCCACCAAAGCGGAGGCCGAGGGGCCCCGACCACCACATCGGAGGCCGAGGGGCCCCGCCCACCAAATCGGAGGCCGAGGGTCCCCGCCAACCAAATCGGAGGCCGAGGGGCTCCGCCAACCAAATCGGAGGCCGAGGAGCCCCGCCCACCAAATCGAAGGCCGAGCGGCCCCGCCCACCAAAGCGGAGGCCGAGGGGCCCGGCCCCGCCCACCAAGGCGGAGGCCGAGGGGCCCCGCCCACCACATCGGAGGCCGAGGGGCCCCGCCCACCAAATCGGAGGCCGAGGGTCCCCACCCACCAAATCGGAGGCCGATGGTCCCCGCCCACCAAATCGGAGGCCGAGGGTCCCCGCCCACCAAATTGGAGGCCGAGGGTCCCCGCCCACCAAATCGGAGGCCGAGGGTCCCCACCCACCAAATCGGAGGCCGAGGGGCCCCACCAACCAAATCGGAGGCCGAGGGGCCCCGCCCACCAAATCGGAGGCCGAGGGTCCCTGCCCACCAAATCAGAGGCCGAGGGGCCCCGCCAACCAAATCGGAGGCCGAGGGGCCCCGCCCACCAAATCGGAGGCCGAGGGGCCCCGCCCACCAAATCGGAGGCCGAGGGTCCCCGCCCACCAAATCGGAGGATAAGGGGCCCCGCCTACCAAATCGGAGGCCGAGGGGCCCCACCAACCAAATCGGAGGCCGAGGAGCCCCGCCCACCAAATCGAAGGCCGAGCGGCCCCGCCCACCAAAGCGGAGGCAGAGGGACCCCGCCCACCAAATCGGAGGCCGTGGGGCCCCGCCAACCAAATCAGAGGGTCCCCGCCCACCAAATTATTCTTACATTTGAAAAAATAAAGTATATATGGATTCTAGACTCCCGATTCTTTAGAATCGGGCTGCCATCTAGTATATATATATATATATATATATATATATATATATATATATATATATACACACATACGTATATATGAGACTGTGGTGCCGTTGGCTTTACTGCACTCCTTGAGGAAGCAAGTGTGAACATGCGAAACGTACACCCTATATAGTTTACTATTGGTTTATCTACTATTAAGTGTTCCTTATTATTGTCACTTATGATCTGGTTATGTCGTCTGGTATATTTTTAGCCTTAAGGCTATTTTTTACATTTGAAATATACAATAAAATATATACAGTACAGGCCAAAAGTTTGGACACACCTTCTCATTTAAAGATTTTTCTGTATTTTCATGACTATGAAAATTGTAAATTCACACTGAAGGCATCAAAACTATGAATTAACACATGTGGAATTATATACTTAACAAAAAAGTGTGAAACCACTGAAAATATGTCTTATATTCTAGGTTCTTCAAAGTAGCCACCTTTTGCTTTGATGACACACTCTTGGCATTCTCTTGATGAACTTCAAGAGGCAAGAGGTAGTCAGTGGAAATGGTCTTCCAACAATCTTGAAGGAGTTCACAGAGATGCTTAGCACTTGTTGGCCCTTTTGCCTTCACTCTGCGGTCCAGCTCACCCCAAACCATCAGATCATCTGGCGTAGCACCCCATCACTCTTCATCTTGGTCAAATAGCCCTTACACAGCCTGGAGGTGTGTTTGGGGTCATTGTCCTGTTGAAAAATAAATGATGGTCCAACTAAACGCAAAACGGATGGAATAGCATGCCGCTGCAAGATGCTGTGGTAGCATCACAACAGTGACAGTAACAGTGTCACCAGCAAAGCACCCCCACACCATCACACCTCCTCCCCCATGCTTCACGGTGGGAACCAGGCATGTAGAGTCCATCCGTTCACCTTTTCTGCGTCGCACAAAGACACGGTGGTTGGAACCAAAGATCTCAAATTTGGACTCATCAGACCAAAGCACAGATTTCCACTGGTCTATTGTCCATTCCTTGTGTTCTTTAGCCCAAACAAGTCTCTTCTGCTTGTTGCCTGTCCTTAGCAGTGGTTTCCTAGCAGCTATTTTACCATGAAAGGCTGCTGCACAAAGTCTTCTCTTAACAGTTGTTGTAGAGATGTGTCTGCTGCTAGAACTCTGTGTGGCATTGACCTGGTTTCTAATCTGAGCTGCTGTTAACCTGCGATTTTTGAGGCTGGTGACTTGGATAAACTTATCCTCAGAAGCAGAGGTGACTCTTGGTCTTCCTTTCCTGGGGCGGTCCTCGTGTGAGCCAGGTTCTTTGTAGCGCTTGATGGTTTTTGCAACTGCACTTGGGGACTTCAAAGTTTACCCAATTTTTTGGACTGACTAACCTTCATTTCTTAAAGTAATGATGGCCACTCGTTTTTCTTTACTTAGCTACTTTTTTCTTGCCATAATACAAATTCAACCAGACTTCTGCTCAACTCAACTGATGGTCCCAACCCCATTTATAAGGCAAGAAATCCCACTTATTAAACCTGACAGGGCACACCTGTGAAGTGAAAACCATTTCCGGTGACTACCTCTTGAAGCTCATCAAGAGAATGTCAAGAGTGAGCAAAGCAGTCATCAAAGCAAAAGGTGGCTACTTTGAAGAACCTAGAAAATAAGACATATTTTCAGTTGTTTCACACTTTTTTGTCAAGTATATAATTCCACATGTGTTAATTCATAGTTTTGATGCCTTCAGTGTGAATATACAGGTTTCATAGTTATGAAAATACGGAAAAATCTTTAAATGAGAAGGTGTGTCCAAAGTTTTGGTCTGTACTGTACATTTATTAGCAACAAAAACTTATTTTTATCATTTTTTTGCTCAGTCTTGAACATACATACTGTAGATGGCTGAAATTTGCAAAAATAATGGTGCCCATTTTTTTCATACACCTCTTAGGCTACGTTCACATTTGCGTTGTGCACCGCAGCGTCGGCGACGCAACGCACAACGCAAATGTGAACGCATGCACAACGCAGCGTTTTGTGACGCATGCGTCCTTTTTTTGCTTGATTTTGGACGCACCAAAAATGCAACTTGCTGCGTCCTGTGCGCCCGGACGCGTGCGCCGCAGGGACGCATGCGTCACAAAACGCAAGTGCAACGCATGTCCATGCGCCCCCATGTTAAATATAGGGGTGCATGACGCATGCGTCGCCGCAGCGGCGCCCGACGCTGCGTCGCACAATGCTAATGTGAACGTAGCCTTACACTTCTCTAGACCTTGTCCCTCTAATCTTCTTAAACAAACAACAATATTGGCCAAGATTGTAAAGGTACCATTACACTAAAGGCCCCGTCTCACATAGCGAGATCGCTAGCGAGATCGCTGCTGAGTCACAAGTTTTGTGACGCAACAGCGACCTCCATAGCGATCTCGCTATGTGTGACACGTACCAGCGATCAGGCCCCTGCTGCGAGATCGCTGGTCGTGTCGGAATGGCCTGGACCTTTTTTTGGTCGTTGAGGCCCCGCTGACATTGCTGAATCGGTGTGTGTGACACCGATCCAGCGATGTCTTCACTGGTAACCAGGATAAACATCGGGTTACTAAGCGCAGGGCCGCGCTTAGTAACCCGATGTTTACCCTGGTTACCAGCGTAAATGTAAAAAAAAACAAACAGTACATACTCGCCTTCTGATGTCCGTCAGGTCCCTTGCCGTCTGCTTCCTGCTCTCACTGACTGAGATCCGGCCGTACAGTGAGAAGTGAGAGCACAGCAGTGACGTCACCGCTGCGCTCTGCTCTCAGTGTACGGCGGCTCAGTCAGAGCAGGAAGCAGACGGCAAGGGACCTGGACACCGAAAGGCGAGTATGTACTGTTTGTTTTTTTTGGTAACCAGGGTAAACATCGGGTTACTAAGCGCGGCCCTGCGCTTAGTAACCCGATGTTTACCCTGGTTACCCGGGTGCTGCAGGGGGACTTCGGCATCGTTGAAGACAGTTTCAACGATGCCGAAGTCGTTCCCCTGATCGTTGGTCGCTGGGGAGAGCGGTCTGTGTGACAGCTCCCCAGCGACCACACAGCGACTTACCAACGATCACGGCCAGGTCATATCGCTGGTCGTGATCGTTGGTAAATCGCTTAGTGAGACGGGGCCTTAAACGACTTACCAACGATCACGACCAGCGATACGACCTGGCCGTGATCGTTGGTAAGTCGTTGTGTGGTCGCTGGGGAGCTGTCACACAGACAGCTCTCTCCAGCGACCAACGATCAGGGGAACGACTTTGGCATCGTTGAAACTGTCTTCAACTATGCCGAAGTCCCCGGGTAACCAGGGTAAACATCGGGTTACTAAGTGCAGGGCCGCGCTTAGTTACCCGATAATTACCCTGGTTACCATTGTAAAAGTAAAAAAAAAAAAAAAACACTACATACTCACATTCCGATGTCTGTCACGTCCCACGCCGTCAGCTTCCCGCACTGACTGTGTCAGCGCCGGCCGTAAAGCAGAGCACAGCGGTGACGTCACCGCTGTGCTCTGCTTAACGGCCGGCGCTGACAGTCAGTGCAGGGAAGCTGACGACGGGGGACATGACAGACATCGGAATGTGAGTATGTAGTGGTTTTTTTTTTTACTTTTACAATGGTAACCAGGGTAAATATCGGGTTACTAAGCGTGGCCCTGCGCTTAGTAACCCGATATTTACCCTGGTTACAAGTGAACACATCGCTGGATCAGCGTCACACACGCCGATCCAGCGATGACAGCGGGTGATCAGCGACCAAAAAAAGGTCCTGATCATTCCCTACGACCAACGATCTCCCAGCAGGGGCCTGATCGTTGGTCGCTGTCACACATAACGAGATCGTTAAGCGGGATCGTTGCTACATCACCAAAAGCGTGACGTTGCAACGATATCGTTAACGAAATTGTTATGTGTGAAGGTACCTTTAGGAAAGATACCATTTTAGCAACAAGAAAAAAAGACAGTAACCAATAACGTTTTAGGCAGGTTCCTACAATTTAGCTGGAAATCATAGATGCTCAGATCGTACTAAGGTCATATAAGTGACCACCATAAGGCTTATCATAAGCGTTAAGGCCCCAATACATATTAGAATAACGTTGCCAATATTTACTGGTTTGGCCAACAATTTAATGTGCACGGGAGTCTCTGTTATTTAGATCACGTCGGGAAAGATAAGGTTCTGGCATGTCCAATTTCGGATGGCTGTTTCTTTTATTCTCTGGGAGATAAGCCGCTGGCAGAACGAGTGCTCCTTTGTATTGGAGAGACGGCAATGTAGCTGCCGCAGAACAATTGGCCAAACCATCATTGAAGCCAACAATTATCTTAAGTGTATAGGGGCAACATGTTACCAATGCTCATTCGGACAACAGCTGTTTCACTCGACACCCCCATATTCATGTAGGATCAATTGGACAAAGAAGTAAGCCACTGCTAGACACCTCTGTTGGAGTCCTTTCTTCAATGAGAACAAAAGGATCGGGCATTTTGACATCTAAAAGTTGGGTCTTTTTCTCCCCGACCTCCGCCATTGAGAAAAGTCAGGAGGCTTGAATACAAATTAGATGGTTGGCCGGTTCAGCCAAAATCAGTAGGTTCGGCCAACATCAATCCAACATGTATTGCCCACTTAAAATATATGACGAATTCTTAGTGGGTTGCACTCTTAGAAATGGCAAATGATCCTTCTACTTTCACTTCATCTTTCAGTGAAATATGATGAACACAAGTAGACTTTCCCCTAAGGCAAAGATTCCGTTTGCTGATAAGTATCTACATATTTTGGCAAAGGCAAAGTGGCTTGTTGGTACCCATCTTCCCTTCATGGCGGCCAGCCTAGCTATGTCACAAGAACCATGCTTTCTTAGCTGCACCTGAATATACGTGCCCACATATATTAGATAACTGCTGGCCAATCATTCGTTCAACTGACAGCCACTTCTTCCCGCAGGCATGAACACTTGGCATCTCCCAGTGACTTATCTGCCTGCAGAACAAGGGATAATCTCAAACCGCAAGATCGGACAGGAGTTTTTGGGAAGAAAGGATCTTGTGGTTTGCATTTATTTACCGGATCTTTTTGTTTTGCTGGTAGATAAGCTGCTGTAAGATGCTGAATGTTCTTGCGTATGGTGGAGTTGGGAGGTCCTTATATACATTAGATGGTCAGTGAATCGTGTCAAAATGGGCAGATTCTATCCAATGTGTATGGGGACCTTAAGATTACAAGGTGGCTTAGCAAAGGGTGACTAATCTTAATGAAACCATAATATGCTCAAACACATTTCAAGAAAGTTGACAAATCCATTGATTTCAAAGTGTCTGTGGGGTGTCTGTACTCTTCCTTGACATGGGATGATAGGGGTGTGGGGTGGAGAAGGATCGGCATGCTAAATTTCAACACCTGATTTGATCTCAGGAAAGATAAGCTGCTATCTCTTGTGTTTCAGGGGACATCTGTATTCTTCTGACTTTTTGGCCTAGTGCAACCTCCTATCAGGCAGCTGTGGAGGGTTTAAAGTAAATATGTGAGGACAGAAAAGAAATAATGAGTAAAATTAGAGAATAATATCCAATGCTTCCACCAAATTAGTGTACATAAGCCTTTTTTCCAACATAAATATTGAAACTTTGGAAAGATTGTTTGGCTTAATCTTTTAGACAAAGTTAGCACTCACCATGACGGGAACGTTACTCTATCCATACCGTGTATCATCTGTTGCTCCTGACTGTCACAATTCCTCCACTCAGTGAGCAATTGTCCTATGCTGTCCTATGGAATATGGGTCATGCTGAGTTGTCAGTGTTTTGATTGACATCTAGGCTGTCCATTCTTGTGATGGGCGTGCTGAGCTGTCTGTGCTTTAATTGACAGCTCAGCTGTCCAATCTGTGAATGGAAGGTGCAGGACTTTCTCCAGGTGTTCTGTGTTCTGGAGATTGCACAAGCTATTTAACTGAGCTGTCTGACCCTGATCCTTGCCAGATGTAGTATGTGCTTCCTGGTGAGTATTTGCCTGATTCTGTTGTTCTGAGTGCTAATCTTTTGCTGCCTGATACTTTGGACTGTGTTCTGACTATGCCTTTGTCTTGTTCTCTTGCTTGATCCGCTATCTTCTGGTATTTTGACCCTACAACATGACTTAACTTATGACTTTGTCTTTTTCCCTTGGTTATCTCATGCTCTCTTGGTACTGACTTCGGAAAGTCTGACTTCCCTGCCTCACAGTCTGTCCGTGAGTAGTGACTCGGGCTCGGACTGGCCCATAGGGGAACAGGGGAGTCCCCCGGTGGGCCCCTGTGCAAACATGGGCCCCCAACCCCACTATATGGGAAGTACTTGGCATAATTCACATGATTTACTGCATACAGAAAAAAGCAGCATCTCATCATTCATTAACCAAACTACGGTACCTAGTTTATTATTATATAGAGAATGAGATACAGGTAAATTTGTGAACAAGGGTAGTGTAATATTTGTATGCAGGTGAAAAGTGGGCCCGCAAAGTCATTGTTACTGGTGGGCCCTTGGCACCCCAGTCCGACACTGTAGTGACTAGTGATACATTGAAGTTCCCCTACACATCCATAATTAGGTGAGCCTTACATGTTTGTGTTACAAATTAGGAGAGGGAAGTAGGCCACTGCCAGACACAGGCTAATCAACATTATCAAAACAAAAGGGTTGAGCATGTTGAAATCCATCCACCTGATCCTCTTTTCACCTGCAAAGGAGTTGAAGATTGCTGACACTCCCCTGCAGACCTGTTTTTGACAGTCTAATGCTAAATTGTATGACAATATGCACCAGTGACATATTAGTGTAGAGATATGACTGTTAGGCAGTTTTATAGTAGGAAATATGTTAAGGCAATTTATGTGGGCAGGGAATGGTTAGCAAGTAGCCAATTCTACAGTGGGTAGGATCACTGGTTGGTAGTTAGCTGGTGTTGCAGTGAGACTGAGAAGCAGAAGCGAAGGTCGCATATTAGGTGTCTGAAAGGAAGGAGCTTTTTGGTAGCAAGCCTGTAACAGGATTAAAGTTGCATGTTTGGATCATTGATACCCTGAGAAATGGAGCAGAGAAAGAAGAGGGCTCGCTGCAATGGTTACGGCCAGGAGCCCAGGAAGGTAAGCTGTGGATTGGTGGGGACACTGAGACAGCAAAGGAAAAGATTGAGGCTGAGGCAGTGTGTAGGCCAGACCAGGAAGTGTTAGTGAAGGAAACTGGACTTGCCAGACCTTGGCACGGGTCCTGCTCAAAGGTGGGTTGTGAACAGTGATAAGATAAGAGAAGACCTGATAATCAAGTTATGTACCTGCTAACAAGTATATATTTCATCAAGTTCATCAATAAAATCTATGATTTCTGGGGATCCCACTCCCTTGACCTTCACTAATTATTAGAGTAGCGATCTTAAGTCCACATTTTGCTTCGCCACACGATTACAGTGAGAAAGAATTTGAGTTGCACATGGATACTCCATCCAAGATCTACGGTACTGAAGAATCATGAAATTAGGTACTTGGGACACCCGTTTTATTGATTTGTGAGGTTGCAGTAGTAACACCCTCAGTGGTCATACATGTTTAATCTATCCTTTGTAAAACTTAGATTAATTATGTAATCCTTGTTACAAGACAGTCTTGGTGTGGCTGTCGTGTATTTTTTGTATCTAAGGTGCTATATCAAAGACACGTTTGACAAAGTTATCAATGGTTCCCCACAGCCACCAAGGATTAGGTTTCTATCAATAATCCAGTTCACACAATGATGGTCTTGTTTGTCTTCCTGGCTCTTCCTATCCCACCAGTTGCATGCACAAGCCACCCACAGCCAGACTCTTCTCTCAATGGCAAACAGGATGTTTTGGGGAAATTTCACTCCCGACGACTGCCGGTAGCAATCACATAATGATAAGAACTGGGATGTCTATGTTGTGGGCAGTGCGAAAGACAAACACGCACCACACTCCAGTGAGCAACGAGCTGACATGTGTCAATGTAAATGACGGGCAGTGACAGACATGACAAGTCAATTAATTTCGCGTCCGCTTTGGTGATTATGAGACGTCCATGAGTGACATCCAAAGCAGTGAGAATTATTATCAACCAGATCTCAGTTTTAAAAGAATTTAAGGGTCGTGAGCTTATATGGAAGCAGAAATTAGAGGTGTTTGGTTAGACCTAGCGTTGTACAATACTCATCATGGAAGCAGAACACAGAAAGGGAACAAGAAAATGGCAGTACGTTGGGTTAGTATGTCATGACAAAAATGGTATACTGATCAGGGTGTCTCATCATAGAGTTTTGTTGTAGACAGCCACAAAACTAAAACATGGCATAACCACCAATTATGGCCTCTGCATCCCAAGTCTGTGGATTTCTCTTAAGAAGCAGTCAAGAACTTCTCCATGGGACAACAAAAGTAAAAAATGCATGAATGCTGTGCAAAGTATTTGTATCCTGGTGCAAGAACCTTGAGTATATCTGAAAGTGCTAGTTAGAAATCAGTCCTTTTTTATTAAAATCTCTTAAAATACAACACAAAGAGCAAAGCCAAAAACTGACCCATTGTGGCACCTCTCTAGCACTAGTGTGTAAGGAGATGGACATACTACCCACGCTCCCCCTTGAAGAACAAGTGTATCATTGTATTGTGTAATGTGAATTGTGACATGTGTTAATGGTGTTATGCTAGTTTCTGCCCGACACTAGGGAGAGTTAAAGTTAATGGTTGGGACTTGCCCAAAGTGGGGAGGGATAAGGTGACAGTTTACTGTCAAGACTTCAAATAGGGTCCAGTGTGTGACTGAAGAAAACCTAAGGTCTAGACAGTAGCAGTGCCGCATGATGTGGGTATCCTGAAGTGAGGGGAGACCAACACGGTGTCTAGCATGAACCGACGTAAGGAGGAAAGGAAAACCGAAGGAAGGACAGAGTGGTTATTCGGAGATGGGTCCCAGGAGAGAACGCCTAGTATTAAGACACCAAGTTTACCGTTCAGAGAGGTAACGGGCCATGATGGGACAGGAAAAAGGGAGATGACGAATGAGAGTGCCATATTGCGGTAGTTCAGTAGAGAAGCTAAATACCGATCATATTGACTGCAAAGTTCCCTTGATGGCAAAGAAGATGCAGAACTGTGGGTTGGGAATAGGACCCTTGTTGTCATGAATCCCAATGGCTAGGGATAGCACAGGACAAGCAAAGTACAAATATATTACGGACGAGCTCTAGGGTGATGGAACCTGGGCTGACCGCTGCCCTACGCCTGACAAACGCAACTAGAGATAGCCAGGGAGCGTGCCTACGTTGGTTCTAGACGCCACGCACCAGCCTAAGAGCTAACTAGCACTGCAGAGAAAATAAAGACCTCACTTGCCTCCAGCGGAATGAACCCCAAAAGATATAGTTGCCCCCCACATGTATTGACGCTGAAATGAGAGGAAGGCACACACATAGAGATGATATATATAGTTTTAGCAAATTGAGGCCCGCTGTAAACTAGAAAGCAGAACGATACAAAAGGGGACTGAGCGGTCAGCAAAAAACCCTAATCAAAAAAACCATCCTGAGATTACAAGAACCCATGTGCCAACTCATGGCACATGGGGAGAACCTCAGTCCACTAGAGCTACCAGCTAGCATAGAGACATAATAAGCAAGCTGGACAAAAAAACCAAACAACTGAAAATCAGCACTTAGCTTATCCTGAAAGATCTGGGAGCAGGTAGGCAGGAACCAAACAGAGCACATCTGAATTCATTGATAGCCGGCAAGGGAAATGACAGAAAGGCCAGGTAAAATAGGAAACACCCAGCCACTGATGGACAGGTGGAAACCAAAGGCCGCAACCCACCAAAGTCACCCAGTACCAGCAGTAACCACCAGAGGGAGCCCACAAACAGAATCCACAACACCTTGTTAACTGGACTGTAGTACTGAGCTGGACAGTGGTGAAGTAGAGAGGAACAGTGAAGAAAGATAACAAGCGAGTAAAGAGAAAGGAATAGAAATTGTGTGTAAAAAAATGCTCCGTAATGTGATGGAAACGTTCAGAACGTTGTGTAATGGCTACCTACTGTATATAACCCAAACCAAGTTGTTCAGTAAAAAGTTTATTTTTGACTAGTGGTCTCCCTCATTGAACTGTTTAACATCGGGTCCCGGCCAGCCAGCCAGCCAAGCAGTTGGTAACATATGTCCTGCAAAGGACGTAGTGCCCCATAGCATAAATCCACACACCCAGCCAGGACCCCCACTTTCATGTAACATGCCAGATGAGTACCTTGCCCACGGTTTCTGCCAAACACCACATTAAATGTGACCAAGAATGTACCCTTACCACATATTTTGCTATCCTTTTAGATAGAAAAGATGACCTGTTACTTGGTCAAAAATGTTTAACTTGTAAAAATCCCTGAGCTCCCCTGATTTTGCTGCTGTTTTTCGAATTGCGCTGCTTCGCTCCATTGCAGAGATATTCACTTTTGGTTCTTAAGAGCAGCGTATGTGAAATTTCTGCTCAGCACTCCAACTGGGCGTTTCTACAGAGTCTTCTCTGGGGGCTTGTACTTTTGCCCCTCCCACCCAGATACTTCCAATTACAGCTCAGCAATGTCTGAGACTGATAGACCGCTAGATCAGCTGCCGGGCATTAGTTGGCCTCACCTGGGTGGGTGAAGATATGCCTCCAAAGAAGACTGTGAAGAAACGCCCAGTTGAACTCCGAGAAGAAATTTCACATATTGCGCTCCACAAAAAATTCATTTTAATATCTGTTCAATGGAGTGACGCAAAGCAAAATGTAAAACAGTGGCAGATTTAGGGGAGTTCAGGGATTTTTACAAGGTATTTAACTTAATTATTTTTTTGAGTTGGATTTTTTTAAACGAATGGTGTACAATTTCCCAGCCTCATTTTATGCAGCATGTGGCACCACAGTATCTACTGACACGAATATTCTAACACAAATCTGATACACAGGTGTCTTATAGGCAGGAGAGGGAAAAGCAAATAGCTGGATGTTTGCTTAAGAAAGGGAAGTCATATTTTTTGCTTTGATGCGTTTTAGTCACATGAAGTAGATGAAAGCATACATCCGCTATTTGCTTCCTATACACATATTGTTTAGCTATTCAGGCTATTCATACTTGCAAAGTGCACTTGGTTTCACGAAATGTCTGAAAAGCGCTACGGAATATCTTGGCGCTCTGTAAAGAAGCATAATAAATAAAAAACAAGTATTTTTTACGCTGCCGATTTTGCAACTTTTCCCACCTAATATAGCAAACAACCTAAATTCATTTATTGATGAAATTGATTAAAAACTTCAATTTTTATTGTACCTCAATTAAAACCATGACACAACTACAACAGATAAACACATATAACACATAACCGTGCTCTCTACTCTGATCTCAGGTCAGAGTAGAGAGCACGGTTATGTGTTATATGTGTTTATCTGTTGTAGTTGTGTCATGGTTTTAATTGAGGTACAATAAAAATTGAAGTTTTTAATCAATTTCATCAATAAATGAATTTAGGTTGTTTGCTATATTAGATTAAAATTTTGACCTTTTCGCTGTATATCAGCAATTGTTTACTGAACTTTTCCCACCTACAAAGAATAGAGAGGTCTGTAATTTTTATCGTAGGTACACTTCAACTGTGAGAGACAGGATCTTAAAAAAAATCCAGAAAATCACATTGTAGGATTTTTACAAACTTAATTTGCATTTTATTGCATGAAATAAGTATTTGATACAATAGAAATGCAGAATTTAATATTTGGTAGAAACCTTTGTTTGCAATTACAGAGGTCAGACGTTTCCTGTAGTTCTTGACCAGGTTTGCACACACTGCAGCAGGGATTTTGGCCCCCTCCTCCGTACAGATCTTCTCCAGATCTCTCAGGTTTCGGGGCTGTCGCTGGACAACATTGCGTTTCAGCTTCCTCCAAAGATTTTTTATTGGGTTCAGGTTCTAGGCTACTCCAGGACCTTGAAATATTTCTTATGTAGAAGGGGGCCAAAATCCCTGAGATGGTAAGGTTTTTATCAGGTAGCTAACGTTAAAATTAAAACTGCAGCTCCGTTACGTGGATATTATATGAAAACTTCGACAGATAATTTTTGACTAGTTATAAGCAAAAGTGGTTTGATATTTAGCAGTAAACAAATGGATATAAAAGAACATGGAGTTCAAAGAGCTCCCATCCAGGGCCACAAACTTCTGACCTGGCTGCTGAACTGGGTCTTCGTAAACAAATCCACCATCTATAATCTTTACCCAAAGTTTCAAACAAAATGTCTTAATATTTTCTAAAATTACAGTCTGGAACCTCTACGTAGAAGCTGGATCATAAGGAAAACGGATTTCTGAAACATTCTCCTATTTAGATTGTGGAAGTAAAACCACAATTAGGGTGTTTCTTGGCTGATTTCCCGATTCTGAAAAAGTCAACAGGTTTTCCGTACGTAAGCCTTCTTGTTGTTTTGTTTCTTTATATCGTTAGCCTTTGGCATTAAGAGTTTTGCATATTTTAACTCTTTGTGGATACTTACCCTGTAATTTAAATTTTTTGTGTACAACATGAGCAATTTAGGTTACAACTGAACATAGAACTATGAATAGATTACTACAGTATGTACTGAAATGCTGAGGAATCCATGTGCATACATTCATTTTAGGCCTCCGACATTTACCACTTGGTTGATTTGGTAAGGTTCTCATCAGGTGGACAGACAAAATTGAGATAGCTAGTGGTCTTGGTTGCCAAACGAGACTGATCCCCTTCTCAGAAAAGAAAATAGAATTTCCGAAACACACGAGTTATATTCATCAATACAATATTATATTTGATGTTTGATAACATATTCAGACTACATTTTGACTTATAAAGTGTCTTTTTTTCTTCTATTTTCAGGGAGACGTCACACAATGGTTGGTTTTACCACCACCACCCAAGAAGCCCTGGTTATTGTAATATTGCTGCTTCATTACACAACTAGCGAACAAAGACCCAACAATGAAGATTCTTCTTTGAGTTTTACTCAAAGTTCGTATCACACAACCATCCATGAAAATTCTGCTCCTAAGACCTATGTACTTAGTCATGTAAAGATGGGTGTTTACTTGAAGGATCCACAATGGACAGTAAAGTATAGGATTGTATCGGAAGACCCAGCTGGACTTTTTAAAACGGAGGAAATGGTGGTTGGGGATTTCTGCTTTTTACGTATTAGGATAAGGAGTGGCAATACAGCCTTATTAAATAGGGAAGTTAAAGACAATTATCAGCTCATCATTCACGCCTCTGAGAAATCCTTAAATTATGAAGCCCGTACTAAAGTTGCCATCCAAATATTAGATATGAATGATCTAAAACCTCTCTTCTCAACAACATTGTACAAATTTACGATTAATGAAGACGCTCCTCTTAAAACTATCCTTGGTAAGATTAGTGCTACAGATGCTGATTTGGGTCAGAATGCTATGTTTTACTATACCTTCAATGCCAAGTCCTCATTCTTCAGTATCCATCCAACAAGTGGTATCGTCATGCTAATTGGACACTTGAATGCAACTGAAATAAGTCACCACAAACTGGAAATTTTAGCTGTTGACCGTATGAGAAAAATTGCAGAGGGTAATGGATTTGGGAATGTAGCTTCATTGGAGGTATCGGTGCAACCGGCTCTGAGGAAACCTCCTTTCATCTCATCGGTTACAACGGCCTTGGCTGATTCATCTGAGAGGCTCCTTTACGCCACTGTGGTCATGGACTACTTAGATCCAGGGTGTAGTATTGATTCAGTTGAGATTGTTGACGGAGATTCCTTTGGTTACTTCAAAGTTTTAAGGTCCTACGTGGGGAAAAATGAATTTACTGTGGTTTCCACTGCACAGATCAACTGGCTGGAACACTCGCAAGGTTTTAATTTAAGTCTTAGAGCCAAAGACAAGAGAAAGCCACCAGTTTATTCCCCCCTCAAAACAATTTACATTCCTCCATGGAGATATGCTATGGCAAGATTTGAACAGGATATCTATAAAGTCCAGATTAATGAATGCGCCCCACCTGGTAGTCACGTGGCTACCGTTAAAATTAACCCTGCAGCTCCATTGGGTGGATATTATATGAAAACTTCGACAGATAATTTCCGTCTTATAAGCAAAAGTGGTTTGATATTTACCAGTAAACATATGGATACAAACGAACAATCCCAGTTCCGATTAGAAGTTACGGCACTTGACGGCCAAGTCTCCACTAAGGTTATTGTTGACCTTATAGACTGTAATAATCACGCCCCTATATTCACTCATTCTAAATATGAGGGAGCTTTCAATGAAAATTCTCCCATTGGAACAAAGATATTAAAAGTTTCTGCAACTGATGTAGACAAGGGGAACAATGGCAAGATAAACTACAAGCTAATTAGTCCAAAATCTTCTCCTTTTGTAATTGACCCAATATCAGGAGTTATTTCTAACAGTAGGGTGCTTGACTATGAGTTGAATCAAAGGATATATAATCTGAAAGTCTGGGCATCCGATTTAGGCTCACCTTATCGTAGACAAACTGAAGTGTACGTTTCTGTTAATATGAACAACCTGAATGACAATGCCCCAATTTTTGAGAAGGTCAACTGCAACATAAGCATCACGAGAGACATGTCTATTGGTGAGAAGGTGGTAGAACTCTCCGCGGTGGACGTAGATGAACTTCAGACCGTACAATATCAGATTTTATCTGGCAATGAGCTAAAAAAGTTCAGATTAGACCCCACTTCTGGAGAAATCACCATCAGAGGGGACTTGTATGACCTATCATCATCAGACCATCATCTCTCCTTGGTTGTCACTGCTAGCGATGGAGAAAATGAAGCTGTGCCCACATTTATCAATATCACAATATTAAATGAAGGTTCGCCCAAATATGTCCATTGTGAAGAAACTGGTGTGGTTGACAAGATAATGGAAAATATGAAAAATTCCTTCGGCTTTCAATCTGAAAAGCAGAATTATGAGGAGGATACATCATTTAATAATCATCTGATAAATAACTATGCACCTCAATTTGATGACAATTTTCCAGGATCTGTTGATGTGGCTGAGGATACAGTTGTCAACTTTTCCATTGCTTCGTTGACTGCCATTGACCTGGATACTGGTTTTAATGGCAAACTAGCCTATGCCATATCTGATGGAAGTGATGATGGATGCTTTGACATCGATATGGAGACTGGAGATCTTTATGTCTCATCACCATTGGACCATGAATCCACAAGTTCATATATTCTTAATATTACAGTGTATGACCTTGGGACACCTCAAAAATCTTCTTGGAAAATTCTAGCTATTAACGTGTTGGATGTAAATGATAATGAACCGAAGTTTCCTTCATCGGGATACTGTGTAATGGTAAGAGAGGATTCTAAAATTGGTAGTGTTGTTGTTAAAGTAAAGGCAGATGATGTCGACAAAGAGGACAATGGCCGGGTAAGGTATTCACTACTAAGACCAACTGATAAGTTCACCATTGACACTATCACAGGTGACATAACAGTTAAGAGCGTGTTGGACAGGGAGCTATTGCCAAAATATAGACTCAAAGTAGAGGCCAGAGATCAATCGAAAAAAGACAGGCAACTTTTTTCGGTAACTGACGTGATTATAACATTGGAAGACGTCAATGACAATGCCCCATATTGCCGTCCATTAACGGCCAACGTGAAAATTGCAGAGGACATTCCTGTAGGAACTGTTTTGTACTTTGTGGATGCTCAGGACTCTGACTCTGGACCTAATGGAGATGTATCGTATTCCCTTATTAACAATGAGCAAGGGATATTTAACGTGGAAAAGTTAACGGGAGCTTTGATATTAGAGAAAGAACTTGACTTTGAGTCTAAAACCTTCTACAATTTGACCGTCAGAGCTACTGATGATGGCCACCCTTTCTCACATTCTTCTGTATGTCATGTGGAGGTGGAAGTGCTGGATGTAAATGAAAATCTACAACCACCTGTATTTAAAACTTTCGTCTTTACTGGGTCAGTGTTGGAAAATTCACCACCTGGAACACAAGTCCTTTCAATCACGGCTCAGGATGAAGATAAAGGAAAGGATGGTGACATACATTATTCCATAAAGGATGGCACGGACCTCTCAGTTTTCAGCATAGATGAAGAGACAGGTGAGTTATAATGAAAGTGTAATTTCATTGTGGCATGTATCGGCCATTGGCTTCCATTGTAGAAAAATACATACCAAGCGGTAAACTTTTAGTGGCAAGGTCCCCTTGTATCTCAAAATAGTTGCAAAGCTGTGTGTTATTATAACACTTCTTCAGCTTTCATCTCATAAGCAGCCACAGTGGGGGGACGTACAGCAAAGTTGAGCTTTGCATCATTCATTAACACATCTGCATTTGTAGCTCTCCTTTTACAGTGCTGTTAGCTCTGCTGCAGAGCTGTGCCTGATTACAAGTAACGCTTCTTCAGCTTGTCTCACAGGTAGCCATTGTGGAAGGAGGGGAGTACGGCTGAATTGTCAGCACTATGAGAGGAGTGCTGGAGCTGCAGATGTGTTTGTAAAGAGACAAAGCTCAGCTCTGCTTTACTGTGTTAGTTCTAATCAGGCACAGCTCTGCAGTGAGATCAGCTGTTTAAGAATAAATATGAGAAATTAAGAAATGTTTTCAGTTGTGGCAGAATCGTTAGAGCCCCAGCTGCCATCTAATGGATAGAAACCACTTTTTAAAGTTCTTTGATGGCAATCTCTTTGCAATTCTGTCTTTTATAATGTGTGAACTAACCAGTAACGTTTGATGCATCTTTCAGGGTTAATTCGGTCAGTGGCTCCTCTAGACCGGGAGTCTGCATCACGCTACTGGTTGACCATCTGCGCTACAGACTTGGGTTCCTCTCCTCTGTCTGCTATGGCTGAAGTCTACATCGAAGTTGCAGATGTCAACGATAACATCCCTCAATTATCTAAGGCTGTATACTATGCTCCCGTACTGGAAAACTCTGCTCCAAATGTCTCCATCCTTCAACTAAATGCTACCGATGCAGATCTGGTTTCAGCTGGCAAACTTTCCTTCCATTTCTCCAGTGGAAATAATCAAGGGTTTTTCACACTGAACCCAAGCACTGGTAAGTTTTATTTGGTTATTTGGTTTAGTGTTTCCTTTTTTCAGAATAGTTATTTTTTACTTGGCCATTATGAGACTTTGATATGTGTTCAAAATGGGTTTCTCATACTCTTACTTCCAAGACTATGGCCATTGTATGGTGGCCTATACATTGGGCAAAATTGATTCAACCTGAACCTGGCGATTTGCTGTTAGACCAATGTTCATTTGACAGATGCTGAGAAGAAAACGAATGGACATGTTGATTTTCAACATGCCCAACCCTTTGTTTTCAAAATAAAGAAGCCAAACGACCTGTCTCCTTGTTGACAACTCATCAACGTTGAGGAGGTTGGCGCCCTAAGATTGCGATATGGCGCTCCCGCTCACCGTGAGGCTTACCCTCAATAACCCTAATGCACCCTAAATATACAAAACATAAAAAAAATAGATTATTCTGAAGAATCTCAATCTGAGAGCAGAGAAGAGTAGGGGCAAAGACCCTGATTCAAGAGATGTATCACTTACTTTACTGGGTATTGCAGTTTTGATTAAAAACTGTTTTATTTGCCGAAGATCTACAAGTTATCTGAATGCTAAGCTCTGTATAACCCCGCCCCCACCCCTGATTGGTAGTTTTCTGCCTATGCAAAGTGTACACAGAAAGCTGCCAATCAGTGGTGGGGGCGTGATTTGACTACCTGGCAGCAGGCTTACTAGTCCTCTAGTGATAATCTCCTGCTGATAAAACAATGATTTTATCAAAACTACACTAAGCAGACCAGTAAGTGACACGTCACTGGAATCCGGGTCTCTGACCCTACATTATGCTGCTGTCAGATTAGGAAGCAAAACCTGGTGACAGATTCCCTTTAAGACATTTCCTTTTGGACAGCAATTTATTCAGGCTAATAAAGGCTAATATAGGATACTACCAGACTCATTATGTTACAAACCTGTCCTGCACCCTTGACTTCTCCTTGCTAATCTTACTCCTCCACATAACCACTCCCGAAACCGCACACTGATCCCCACTCTGATCCAATGTGTACTATGAAACAGATTAGAAGAGTGACGTTGCTGAAAATGTTTGTCTTGCATGCTTACACTTTCACTGTAAATTACAGTATGATCATTTGCAGCCCATCTCTTTTTTCATGAGTGCATTAATGTAGAACAAAAGACGTCTTTAAAAATGCATTTCAGGCCTTGATGTTCCCATATTACAACTATCTCTTTCTAAGAAGCATTACTGTAAGGCTTGTGAGAACAGGAGATGGCTGCACCGTAAGCTTTGTCTGGCATTTAGGTTATATAACATATATTTCAGCAAGAGCTTAGCTATTGGGGGTGCAAGGGCTGACATAGCATTAGCACCGTCACACAGGGGACCAAGAGGTAAAGGGGCCACCTCCACCTCCAAATCAGTAAGTGGCTTCTGTCACTGGACCGAAAAAGACCTGATCTTGAAGAGGTGCAAAATTTAGTCTGTGTCCACCACTGAGGGTCTTCAAAGAGGTGCCAGATTTAGTCTGTGTCCACCCCTGAGGGTCTTCAAAGAGGTGCCAGATTTAATCTGTGTTCACCCCTGAGGGTCTGCAAAGAGGTGCAAGATTTAGTCTGTGTCCATCCCTGAGGGTCTTCAAAGAGGCACCAAATTTAGTCTGTGTCTACCCCTGAGTGTCTGCAAAGAGGCCCCAGATTTAGTCTGTGTCCACCCCTGAGTGTCTACAAGGCGGCCCCAGATTTAGTCTGTGTCCACCCCTGAGGGTCTGCAAAGAGGCCCCAGATTTAGTCTGTGTCCACCCCTGAGGGTCTGCAAAGAGGTGCCAGATTTAGTCTGTGTCCACCCCTGAGGGTCTGCAAAGAGGCCTGAGATTTAGTCTGTGTCCACCCCTGAGGGTCTGCAAAGAGGTGCCAGATTTAGTCTGTGTCCACCCCTGAGGGTCTTCAAAGAGGTGCCAGATTTAGTCTGTGTCCATCCCTGAGGGTCTTCAAAGAGGCCCCAGATTTAGTCTGTGTCCACCCCTGAGGGTCTGCAAAGAGGCCCCAGATTTAGTCTGTGTCCACCCCTGAGGGTCTGCAAAGAGGCCCCAGATTTAGTCTGTGTCCACCCCTGAGTGTCTGCAAAGAGGCCCCAGATTTAGTCTGTGTCCACCCCTGAGGGTCTGCAAAGAGGTGCCAGATTTAGTCTGTGTCCACCCC
Organism: Ranitomeya variabilis; assembly: GCF_051348905.1. Lineage (NCBI taxonomy): Eukaryota > Metazoa > Chordata > Amphibia > Anura > Dendrobatidae > Ranitomeya > Ranitomeya variabilis. The sequence continues at coordinate 649,219,026 of NC_135236.1, read as the reverse complement.
TGAGGGTCTGCAGAGGCCTGAGATTTAGTCTGTGTCCACCCCTGAGGGTCTGCAAAGAGGTGCCAGATTTAGTCTGTGTTCACCCCTGAGGGTCTGCAAAGAGGTGCCTGATTTAGTCTGTGTTCACCCCTGATGATTTGCAAAGAGGCGCCACATTTAGTCTGTGTCCAACTCTGAAGGTGCATAGGTTGCATTCACTTCTAGGTTCCTGATGCTTAACGAGCCTGATGGAGAACACGAATACTACATATGGCCCGTTACAGATTTTTCATCGGTGCTTCCAGTTTCGCCTCACTATTACAGCCTATTTTTTTTTACAATGCATTGACAACTCTGGTCGTAGTCATTGAACGGTGTTGTCCAGCTTGTTGTCAAAAGATCGCAAAGATGAACATACAATTTAGATGGTCACCAGAGAAGAAATGATTTGATGCATTCAGACATTGGTGATTGCTTTGGGATTTCTAGTAAAGAGGTTGTCGAGATCAATTTAGGATAGGACATCAATGTCAGATCAGTGTGGGTCCAACCTTCGGCACCACCATGGCCAGCTTTAATCATGTTCTGTGGCCTCCAAAAGGACACACACATGGAAGATGAACTTCAATTCCCTAGAACGGCCATTGAGCTGTGAAGTTCTGGCTCCATACCCTTTGTACTTCTTCACCTTGGCAACAGCTGGCTAATGGGGCTATTGATTGCTGAGGATAGGAATTAATTAATTAATGTCTTAATCCGAGGCGATTGCTTTGATGTAACTCTTCTGACTGACTCTAAATAATAATGGCCCTATGGTCTCCAATAGTTGACGTTTACACGTAAGGAACTTGGTTTTTAGTTGTTCAACGCCAGAGCAACTGGACTGAGCATTTCATGTATAGCACTTCCTCTTCTTGTGAGTTGTCCAAATTTTTCAAATAATGGCCACAAAACAAAGACTACAGCTAACCATAGGCTTCACCAATGACACAAAACCCTTGCTACCATTACTATAAGACCAGTGACTGCCTACTGTGGTCATGGGCTTGTGTTCGGAATGTCATCAGCTCATGAGAATCGGTGGGACCACCTCGAGTAGCGCTGGAGTGGTCGGAGATTTATCGAGTGAGTAAAGGCTATTGAATTATATCATGGCATTCTGTGGTTTATGACCAATTTTTAAAAAAAATCTAAGATAATCTTTTAACCACAGGATTACGACACAAGTTGGTTGCTGTCTTCTTAAAGGGTTTTTCTTGTTTCAGAATTCTCCTCTCCCTTGGCTGCAGTTCATTAAAAAAATATAATTCTTACTCACCCTGCCCAGGTCCTGTGTCGCTGCTCCCAATGTCTTTTTTGTCTGCAGCACTGACCTAACGTCAACAGCGTTGCAGCTAATCAGTGAAATCAGTGGCTCCCAACTTGGGCAGAACAGCTGAGCTCACTCACTAGTTGCAGGGCTGTGGTCATGATGGCAGCCCAGTAACTGTGGCAGAGAATAGTACGGGACCTGGTGATGGTGAGTAAATCCCAGTTTGTTATTTTCAAACAAGCTGCTCCTAGGTGAAATAAGGCAAATAAGGTAAAAATGTGCGTTTTTTTATGCAGAGTTTTTCCTGCCAAGAGACACGTTTTTGATTCAGAACTATCCGCAACAAATACTTATCCCATGCAGATACCCTATGAGGAAACACAAAGAGAGTTCCCTCTGGTGCAAATAGTGAAAAATAATGAAAGGTGGGCAGTGGAGATCCACAGGGCACCATGCTCTGAGTCAGGAACTACCCAGGTCAGATAAGAAAAGTCGAATTATTCAACACACGTGTTTCATGGGTGATCCGTCCCCTTCATAGGATGAGTAACCGCATTCCAGAAAACTGGCGCAGCATGTGAGAAGTGTTGGAGATGGAAGTGGAAGGATTGTATACTGGAGGATGTTGGATCAGTTGCGGAGCAGAGAGCACTGGTAGGGTGATAGACATAGACGAGGGAGTGGTACAGAACTGTGGAGATCTTTGGGAGTGAGAGAGATAAGTTTATATCGTATTCTGTAGCAGATGGGTAACCAGTGTAATGACTGGCACAGGGAAGAGGCATTGGTGAAGCGGCTGGACAGAAGTACGACCCTGGCCACAGCATTCAGGACGAATTGGGCAAGAGAAAGTTTGGCTAGTGGAGACCAACCAATAGAGAGTTGCAGTAGTCCAGACGAGAGTGAGTGAGAGCGACAGTAAGAGTTTTTGCAAATTCAAAGGTCGAATTCTGGAGATGTTTTTAAAATGCAGGTGACATGAGCAAGCGAGTGATCGGATGAATAATAATAAACAGATTAAGGATAGATTTGCACTGTGATATTATTTGAAACTTATCTATCAGTTTATCTCATCTAATCTTCTCAGGAATAAAACTGCACCTAATGCATAAAATATGAGCATGAATGAAGTTCAAAGGGAGTCAGAGTTTGGATGTTTACTGAGATCATGTTCTAATTAAAGTTGAAGGATCCATTAACAGTAAAGTCCGGTTAAGAAATAGGTTATTTCTATGGTAAAATCGCTAGGATATGCCAGAACATTGTGATTGGAGAGGGGTTCTGACCTCTTGGGCCACTGTTGAAAATGACAATGAGGAGACCCGTGTCCCTCAAACTTTTACTTTGGACAACACTTAAAAACTATCTCTACTCCTTCATTCTGAGCATCAGCAGGATCCCCCATAATCATAATCCTAGCAAATATGATATCACTTACTGGCATTGAAATACCCATTTACGAGATGGGCTGTGCTTAATTAAAAATTGTATAAGTTCCAGAAGAATTATGAGGTTGCCCCTTTCAAAATATCTGGTCCCCAGATGTAGTTTGTTATAAAAAAAGAAAATATGCAAACTTTGCCGTTTTCCCCCTCCCTGAGCACAGGTGAGGATGTAAACTAGGATTGGGTACATTATATGACCCGGCGACAAAACTTTTGTCTTGCCAAAATCTGACCATTCTGTGTCCATTAACTGATCAATATTTCTGCATTGATGCCAATTTATTTTCTTAACCTAAACCACATTTCGGAGGGTTTCAGCTTTCAAAAGAATAGTTTATACAACCAATGGATGAATTTAACGTCAGGTTATAAGCTTTTATTTACATAACATGGATAAGCAACATAACTTCTGTCAGGGAGTGTAATTGGCAGCCGCGCTGTCAATGTGTCATCAGTGCTGCAGACCATCAGTGAGCTCTGACGCATTCCTTCTCCATGGGTATGTAGCGCCCCCACTGCCGCAGGGCCGAGGGGTACCCGGTACCGGGCCTCTGAGTCTCTGCTCTGGGGTTGTCACGGTGGCTAGGCCCGGTCCGTGACCCTGCCGAGGGGCGTACAGTGAATAATAGATATGGATAATGGTAGTGATGTTGTAGTAGTGAGGCTGTGGTGGTGCGGTGCAGTAAATAACGAGGACACCAGATTGCAGTCTCTTTACCTCTTCACTGAAGATCTCTGGGTCCTCAGTCCGGAACACGGTTCACCAGGCTGCGCAAGTCCGGCCGGTCCAATGGCACCTCTAGAGTTCTCTTCACAGGTGGAAATCGGTGCCTTCCTTCTAGCGCTATGTGTTGTGGTCCTTCCCTGCTGTGCTTACAGAAAGTCCCCCACAACTGTTGTGTCTGTTTCTTAAGTTCCCTCACAACTCGATTAGATGATGTTCTGCTAATCCTCCATCCCTCCCTGATGTTCTGGTTGGAACGGCACCCGTTTGACGGGTAGGCTCGGAGCTCTTCCGGGACCCTAGAGTCGCCCCTCTCCACAGGTTGCCCCCCAAGACTGCATAGGTGATTTAAGGTAGACAGCCCACCTTAGACTGACTGTACTGCCGCTGTTTGGAGTATTGCTTGAAGCTGAATGTTATTATACGCCCTCGGCGTTCCGGCCACCAGTAGTGCGCCTCAGTAGGATGTTGCTTCGGTCTTACAGCACTGGTATTTCTCCTTTGCGTGATCTCGTTTCTCACTCAGCACAATCTATCTCGCTTCTAATCCTTCCTTGGGCACCGCCGCTACCCGGAGCAGGCACGGTCCCGTTACGTTCATTCAAGTTGCCAAGCCTCTGTCAGGATCCCACCCCTGACAGAGACCCTACTGTATCTTCCCCCACAACACCCTCTGCCACAAGGTGTTGCCTGGTTCCAACCCAGTCAGCTTTCTGATCTAACTTCCTGCCTGACCCCCAGTTTACCCACTATGGTGGGGAGTGGCCTAGTGAATAGAACCCTTAGCTCCCCCCGGGGGCCCGGCTGTGAAATGTATTGGTGTCTGTGATACCTGATCAGATGAACTCCTTCAGTGCCATCAGACGTACCATAGCCCCCCATAGTGGCGGAGCCACAGTACTGCAACGACCAGGACTCTGGGGCGCTGCAGGTACATCTGCAGTGCTATCGACGTGACATCAGTTCTGCAGCCAATACCAGACACTGAGAGCAGCAGAGGAGACTCAGCTTGGACCAGGGGACTTCTGAAAGAGGACAACCCCTTGAAGCCAACAGCTATATCTTCCAACTCTTCCATGCTCAGCCAAGCTGGGTGTTCCTGTGTTCTCTATGAGAGAACCACTGCTAGACTTCTCTGTCCCCCTTGTAGAAGTTTATCTCCCCCGAGAACTAAAGGATCAGCCATTGAAATTTATCATCTGATCCTCCTCCTCCTTGACATCATCAGGGGAGAGTCAGGAGGACCTATGTCATTAGATGGTCATCAGACCAAAAATGGTGCAGATGACTTATGTAATGTGTAGGGAGACCTTTAGTTGACACTCACTGAGGGACTGCCACATGACATGAATACCCCAAAAATTTAAAGATATTATCCAGGCTACAATGGTTTTGGGAACAACTTTCAGTCAAAGAAAAATCTAAACTGTATGGTAGTTATATTGAAGCAGCGCTATCATGATCTGCCAAGCAGTTCATATAAGTAATATTTCACCTGTAACCATAAATGCCTACAGTCTCATTTTCTCTAGGACTATCTGAAATATTTGGGAACAATCCAGGAAAATTTGGGCATGTCGGGTGTCAAAAGATATGGGATTCATGTAAATCCCATCCAAAAATTGACATTTCCACTTGATTTAGAGCAGCCTTTCAAATTTTGGTAAGAATGTGCTACTACTGATGACCACAGGTATTGTGTCTGTGGCCTCTGATGTCTGTGGACAGTGCAGTCACCCATACAGAAAGTCAACAACTGATGAGGAAGCAGGGTATGAAAATGGGAGATCTGAGTGTTTAAAGGGACTCTTTCAGCACAAAATGACTGTTCAAACCAAGCACAGGTACTAGGTGTCCCGTTGGCATGGCCAAATAGTTCTTTGGACCTCCCTACCTACTTATTTCCCATCTATCTCTGCCCTCCCAGGGCTCATTTTAAGCCAGAGCTGTCAATCAAGGAAGAGTAGGGTGGAGATAGATGGAAAACCAGTAGCCCTGAAGGTGCACTGATCAATTTGGCCACACCAAGGGTGCACTGAGCATCTGTGCTTGGTTTGAACAGTCATTTTGCGCTGACACATTCCCTTTACAGCAGCACAAAGCAAAGTATTCTTGGGTTTTAGGTGGCAGAAAAGTTATTGCTAGTGGAGCTAAGACTGGAAGAAGACCACAACCGAATGGAAGTGCAAGGAGGGAATATGCAGGTTAAGAAGAAAGTATTAGGATGGCCTTTCACATTCCAAACATGCCTGAAAGCAGCTTATCTCCCATAGGAACAAATTATTGGCCATGCTGGAATCCAGTATGACCAATTCTTCTTACCTCGGAAATCTTCCTTTAGGGGACAGTCTCGGGTCAAACCATATTAGGCAGATTCTGCCAACATTACAGAATTTAGCCAACTTTTTTAAGTAGGACAAGATTACAGTGTCCTTCCTTATTACATGATTTTTAGGAATTAGTATTTATACAATCCCAACTAGTCTAGGCCTCCAAATATTAACATGTTTTGTAGGATCTGAAATGCTTGAGTGATCTCTTACTGCATGTTCAGCTACAGCTTCAAAAATCTCTTTGCAATTTGTCAAGTGAGCAGCGGCTAAGATTCGAGAGTGATAGTTTACTGTTAGGAACGTGACACAATGATGATAGTGGAAGGATGGAGGGCAGCGCTAATTGCACCTTTTCTGTCATAATCATAACTGATCCCTCAGCAAGTATCAGGCTCTATCTATTTCTGTGCTCGAAAGACACAAAGACTATTGTAAGGGATGAGCCGCGATGTTCTATGCTCTATTGTTTGACTTCTCGGCTTTACAACAGATAACCTCAATTTTGGGGAGAGAAGAAAAAAAACTTGAGTGAAAATGACAAACGCTGCTGTGTTCACTTCTCACTTCTGGATTTGTACATAATTGAGGGAGGCGGCAGGTAAAATGTGTGTTTTAGAAACAAGAGCCTGAAGGATTTGTACAAGATGCAGTCTAACGGCAGGTCGGGTCTTGTTTGGCACAAGGGTTAGACTCAGTCTCTGGAGCTCTACAAAGGTTGCACCATGTACTGAGCCTTACAAGGAGAAAATATATACTGTGCCTGTAGCGTTTGACTGTCCCACCAGATCCGCAAAGGCTCCTCCAGTGGTCCTAGGCTTTCACGCAGCGAGATAACCCAAAAGTCCAGTAGAAGACACCCATTTGGAGATGAATTTGAAGCCAATCATTTGACACTAAGACCTATTTCTTACCGCTTCCCCTCTCTGACCACAAATTTCTATCCTTCACACTCACAATTCCTCGCCCACCCCATCACTCTCCTACCTACCACACTTTCAGAAATCTACATGCTATTAATCCTCACGCACTTTCAGACTCCCTACACTCATCATTGTCCCAATCTCTTCTTTTTCCTGTCCTGATCTGGCTGTACAGCACTTCAATGACACTCTTAGAAGCACCCTAGACCAAGTAGCTCCCCTCACCCTCAGAACCTCCAAACACAGAGTGAAACAGCCCTGGCTCACATCGCAAACCCGATTTCTCCAGCGATGGTCTAGGAGTGCTGAACGCTTATGGAGGAAAACACGCACATCAGAAGACTTCATACACTTCAAATTTATGTTAAGAACCTATAACTCTGCCCTTCACCTCGCCAAACAGTCCTACTACACCACCCTGATCTCCTCACTATCCAACAACCCCAAGAAACTTTTTAACACCTTTCACTCCCTCCTCAGGCCAAAAGCACAAGACCCTATCACAGACATTTGTGTTGATGACCTGGCTTCCCACTTTATAGAGAAAATAGACAATATCCGTCAGGAAATCCGCTCCCAGACACCAAGTGCAATGACTCCCATCCCTCCCTGCATCTCCCCTGGCTCACCCTCCACATTCGATCCCATCACAGAAGAAGAAGTCTCCAAGCTCCTCTCCTCTTCTCGCCCGACTACATGCACCACCGACCCCATTCCCTCACACCTCCTCCAGTCTCTCTCTCCAGTCGTCACAACTCACCTAACTACAATTTTTAATCTCTCCCTCTCCTCTGGCATTTTCCCCTCCTCCTTCAAACACTCTATCATTACTCCATTACTAAAAAAACCCACCCTCGACCCATCCTGCACAAACAACTACAGACCGGACTCCAATCTCCCCTTCATCTCAAAACTCTTGGAGCGCCTGATCTACTCCCGCATTACCCGTTACCTCTCCACTCACTCCCTCCTAGACCCTTCACAGTCCGGCTTCCGCCCCCTACATTCGACAGAAACTGCACTCATCAAGGTGACCAATGACCTTCTGACAGCAAAATGTAACGGTGACCACTCTCTGCTCATTCTCCTCGACCTTTCTGCAGCTTTCGACACTGTTGACCACCCTCTCCTACTCTCTAGGCTCCAATAACTAGGCATTAAGGACACTGCTCTCTCCTGGTTCTCCTCCTATCTTTCTGACCGCACCTTTAGTGTCCTGTTCTCTGGCTCCACTTCGTCTCCTCTTCCTCTCACTGTTAGGGTACCTCAGGGCTCAGTCCTTGGTCCCCTTCTCTTCTCCCTCTACACAGCCCCAATTGGACAGACCATCAGCAGATTTGGCTTTCAGTACCATCTTTACGCTGATGACACACAACTAAACACGTCAGCCCCTGACCTTACCCCCGCTGTACTACAGAACGCCACTGACTGTCTGTCTGCAGTCTCCAACATCATGTCCGCTCTCTATCTGAAACTCAACCTCTCCAAAACTTAACTTTTTCTGCTCCCGCCTTCTGCTAACCTCCCTAAATCTGACATTTCCCTCTCCGTGGGTGGCACCATAATAACACCCCGGCAGCAGGCACGCTGTCTGGGTGTTATGTTTGACTCCGATCTCTCCTTCACCTCCCACATACAATCTGTTGCCCGCTCGTGCCACTTACACCTAAAGAACATCTCTAGAATCCGCCCTTTTCTCACTATAGAAACAACAAAAACTCTCACTGTCGCCCTGATCCACTCCCACCTAGACTACTGCAACGCTCTATTAATTGGCCTCCCCCTCACTCGACTTTCCCCTCTCCAGTCTATCCTTAATGCAGCAGCCAGGGTTGTCCATGTAGCTAATCGTTACTCAAACGCGTCCACACTTCGCCAGTCATTACACTGGCTGCCCATTCATTACAGGATACAATTCAAAGTACTTGTTCTCACCCACAAAGCTCTCCACAGTGCGGCACCCCCTTACATCTCCTCCCTCATTTCTGTCTATCGGCCTAGCCCACTGCTGCGCTCTGCAAATGACTTTCGACTACCCTCTGCACTAATCCGTACCTCCCACTCCCGACTCCAAGACTTCTCCCGTGCTGCGCCAATCCTCTGGAATGCTCTACCCCAAGATATTAGGACCATCCACAACTTGCATAGTTTTAGGTGCTCGCTCAAAACTCATTTGTTCAGAGCGGCCTATCACGTTATCTAATCAAAGTCATTTTATGTTTGTGTGTGTGTGTAGCCCATTCACTATCTCCATCTACCCCCACCCCCTGAAGATGGCTGGACCATCATTGTAAATATATCATTCTAAATACACACCTGTACTTTGTATCTCCCCCACCTCATTGTAGATTGTAAGCTCTCACGAGCATGGTCGTCTTATTGTGCTTTATTATTGTATTGTTAACGTTGTTACTTATGACTGTTGTGTTTGAAACTGTTAAACTGTAAAGGGCTGCGGAATATGTTGGCGCCATATAAATAAAGAATATTATTATTATTATTATGGGATGGTTCACCACTGACCTACTACATCTTATCGATGATATATCCTTTAGGCACGGTGATGATTGCAAAGATTACGAGCAGTCAAGTGGATCTGGTTGGGTGCATGTTCTGTAGAGATGGAGGTTTGGTCTTCAGCCCCCGGCACATTAGGCAGCCATAGGAACGTTTAGCTCGGCCACGTGATCCTGTGTACTCTATGAGAGATGCTGGTAGACTGCTGCGGCAGTAGCTTATGTCTATGAGAACAAAAGGATCAGCCATTGGAAATCGAACAAGTTGGATCCTTCTCTCTCCCAACATCTTCATCAGGCCACCATACACATAAGGCTGTTGGCCGATTCTGACGGTATTGTTGGGTTGGGAAGACTTTACTGTAATATGTATGAAACTTTTAGAATGATTTTCTTATGGCGCCATATACATAGATACTTTTTTTCACTCTACAATGACTTCGATAAAAGAAAATTGCTATCCCGATGAAAAATGGCACATTTCGTTCAACGTTATGACATATGGAGAGCATATTAAAGCATCTCAGCACATACAAGGAGGTAAAAAAAACCAGATCGGGCCACATTACCACCATATTGTGGCTCTGCAGCACTCAGAAATGGTATGGAGCCATAAAAGGGGTTTTCTTGTCTCATAAAGTGATGCCTTATTACTAGCATGTGCCAACACTTTAAAATAGGCGAGGGACTAATGACAAACTTTTCAGCCCCCCTTCTGTGCAAATAAATGGAGTCAGCTCCAGTTCTCAGGGCAAGGAAAATTACAAAAATCTGGGGTTCCAAATTTTAGATCCCAGTCGATCATAAAGTGATTAAATACTGCAATCTAGTGATATGCCATCACTTTATGGGATATAAATCTGGTTTAATGGCTCATGTATGTGACTGACTATATACCGTGGGGTCCCACAGGTCGGACCTCAATCGATCATAAAGCGATGGCAAATCATTGCCATACACCATCCTTTCATGACCCTTTAAGCTGCTTGCAGTCACTAAATTAGGGTCCGTTACTGCAAAAGATGGCAGCTTCCCAGTTGGAGACTTTGGCCGGTGCGTTGCCAAATTGCATTTATTTAAAGTTATGACACCGTCATCACATTTGCAAAAGCTGAACTTTATATATTGACACCTCAGAGCTGCCGTGGGATTAAACCAGTGACCTGCTAAGCTTCTGTCTGAAGATCTGTCCCTTTAATTAGCGATAATGTTGTCAAATCGTTGAGTAATGTAAAGATCTCCTTGACAGTCACAAGCTTAGATGATTGGGAAGGTCATAGTTAAGAGTGACAGAGAGACTAATAAATAAGCACCTGCTGTGTAGAACGTATGTTATATACTTCCTTTTGCTCAGTAGCGCCTCTCTTGCCTATTGGCTGTGTATGGTATTGCAGCTAACCCCTATTTGGGAGTGTTGAACTGAGTGTGGTACCCGGCAAAGCTCTTAAGATTTTCACCTATGATGTTGAAAGTTGGGTCATTATGGAGCCTTGCATGATACCAATGTGGGCGTTTTTCACTCCAGTCCTAATGAGGAGAGTGCTGGAATGAGATGCGCTAATTCATTAAGACTTAATTAGTTAGCGCATCTTACAACTGGCGCCTCTGCCAAAAATATTACACCAGTCAAGAACTGGAGCACTTTTCTGGCATAAGTTTTGATGAATTTGCCAGGCGGGATTCACCACGTCCCGTCCTACCCCACCTTCGCTCACTTTGGCAAAACTTGACATAAAACCGGAAAAAGTTGATAAAGTTTTGCACAACTGCAAGAATTTTACGATATTTCAAGGTGTTTACACCAAAAATTCTGGCATAAACACTTTGATGAATAAGGCTCTACATTTTTCTTTATTTTGTCCATCTGTAAATCAGAAATCTTGAAATGTTCACACTGGTCACTGAGCCTTATACTAAATGTTCTGTTCTGGACAAAAGACTTTTCAGCAGCTTCATTATCATCACTGCCAGGATTTCATAGAGAGGTAACACCTCGATAGACAGTAGATAATACTTCATTTCAGATCAGTAGGATCTGAGTCAGTCTATTGCTTCGAAAATCCAAGTGCCCAACAGGAGTAGGGGTCTAATATTAGGTCTATTGGCCACTGTGAGAATTGCAAGACTTTTTTTTAACCTAAATATTTATTTTTTTAATTTAAATTTTAAATTAAAAAAAATTACATTTAAGCAGTAGATAATTTTACAATTACACATTTTCTTTCATAAGCAAGTTTGAGGCTAGAAAACACATTCAACATCAAGTCCAGAACATGATAAGTTTATAAAAAAGGTGTAAGTCAACAAGACATGCCATAAATGTCCAATATGTGCTGGTCCCACCGCTAGATCCGACATCCATCTCATGCCTTTACGAGCTGTTAGGAAAGGAGACCTTTTAACGAGCCTTGGATCAAAGCCAAACCAAAGTCTCAATTTGCAGAAACGTGTTTCAGGATGTTGCCCCTCCTCAGTGTTAAACAAGAGATCTGATTTGAATGTACAAAAGGCCTCTGACTGGGCTCTAAGGGCTAATGTTTCTCCAGTGTCAGGAGACTTATAGGCCATAAGGAGAAACATTATCTCCTAGACCCCAATCAAATAAAAATGTTACTATGCTGGTTTAATGCAATTTTTTGATGCAACGGTACAAAAAAAAAAACTGTATTACTGTAAAAAAATAAATTCGAAGATGAGAGATAATGTCCGCACCAGGGTCTCCATAGTTTTTAGTGGGAACCTTGTTTCTACCTTTTGATCTAGTGCTATTAACCTTGGGTAGCAGATGCTATGTACTGATAAATGCCTTTACACCTATGACTATCCTAATAGAAGCCCCATCACCACCAGCCCTAAACGCAGATGTTTACTGTAACCCAACTCAATGGAAAACTCGTAAAAGGATGCCGGAGTAGACAAGAGGTTGCATGCTTAGCATACCCAGCTGCGCTGAGTAAATGGCTTCACACAATATATAAAGTGTACAACCTACGGCGGATCGGTGCCAACATTTTTGATGGTTCCTTTGTGAAGAAGAAAATTTGGGGTTAGGCAAAGCTATTTTCTGCTTGTCTGCACCCAGCACCTACAGATTCTTTATTTGTAAGAGTAAACAATATACCATGGGGAACCTTTTTTTTCACGTTGGCATTGGTAGCCTCTCCTGTCTGAAGTAGGTTAAACCCTAAAATTCCTGGCTTTCATTCACACAGATAAACAACGCAACAACCTCTGGTGAAAGGTTCTGCTTAACAAATAACAATGCCCCAGCTGATCCTCCTCCTGCCTGTCCCAACACGAGCTTCGCGCTAACAATGCCGAGCAGCTATTCACTATGGCTGTAGGCACAATGCTCCCCTCCCACACAGCTGGGTCCTTTCAAGACTCGGTAATGTACGAAGAACGGCGGCGTGCAAAGACTTAAAGACGACCGGTACTTCCCGATCGAGGAGCAATAACATTGAGGTGCACAACCACCATCAACTCCACCAATGGAGGTCTTCAAACAGAGGCTGGACAGATGTGTCTGAGATGGTTTAGTGACTCCTGCATTGAGCAGAAGGTTGGACACGATGACCCTGTAGGTCCCTTCCAACTCTAACATTCTATGACTCTATGATCTTGCCACCCTTCCTCTATTTTGGCTCCCAGAGCAACTCTTCAAAAATTGGCATATTCAAACAGCACTATGAAGAGCTTTAGAAAAATCTAACATGTGCCCCTACCTCTCCCATCTCCCTTGGATGGAGGAGCAACTATGACATCAGCGGCAAAGGTCTAGCTAGAGAAAGAACAGAGGAATATCGGCAGGGGATGCTTCATAAGAAGGGCACCATGTACCATATACAGTTAATTTTTTGGGCTTTGTCGGAGAATATAAATAACTTTATTGTTGGGGGTAAAGGAACATTTATGTCCCACCCCCAGCTCACCTGGGAACATCCCTGATCCTCCTTACCCACCCAGGAATGCCCACTTTTTGGCACGGCATTCAATTTTTCCCTTTCTGTATCCAAAAATTTGAAAGAGCTAGCAAGTATGCTTTAAAAAGAATCTGTCACCAGGTTTTTTCCACTTCATCTGTGAGCAGCATAATGTAGACTGAGACAGAAACCCTGATTCCATTGACGTATAACTTACTTGGCTGCTAGCTGTAGTTTTTACAAAATCACTGTTTTAACAACAAGAGATTATCACTGGAAGATTAGTAAACCTTTTGTCAGGAAGTCCCCCATATTCATAAAATTTGTATAACTCCATCCCCACCACTGATTGGCAGCTTTCTGCCTATGCACAGTGTTCACAAAAAGTTGTGGTGTGGGTAGAGTTATACAGAACTCGGCATTCAGGAACTGCTAGATCTGAGGCAGATAAAACGTTTATCAAAACTGCAGCAAGCAGCCCAGTTAGTGATACATTGTTGGAGTCATGGCCTCTGCGTCTAAGTCATGCTGATTTCAGTTGGAGCAGTAAAAAATTGATGACAGATTCCCTTTAAGAATTTTAACAAAAGATGTGAGAGTCCTACATGCAAGATATTACAAGAGAAAATTGGGGTGACTCCAAGTGTAGAAGTGCTTATTTTATAGATGAGTGTTTAATGTTCAGATTACGGAGGATCTTAGTAGTAAATTGTTGATGGAACATAGAGCCTGGATAGAGTGGTAGACATAAGTGTGAGTACGTTACGGCGGAGAGCTTTCAACAACCGAACTGATTATTAAATGAATGCTGATCAGCTACTGGTTTTTTAATTGGTGCTTGTTTAATAGAATGTTTAGAACAGACCACATTTCCCTTGTGCACAGAATGGTCAATAATAGATCATTCTGTACACCTAAACCGCCATTGTTCTCTGCAGCACACGTCATGTTTAAAAATCATTTCACCCAACGAACAAGTGTTTTGCTCGTTCATCAGGTGATTGACTACCTGCTTATACTGCCCTATTATTGGGAAAAATCTACGATAGTCAGTCAGCTTTAGTGTGAAGTTTAAATTTCATTTTCTAGTGAAAGGGCAACCAGTGTAATGACTGGCACAGCGTGGAGGCATTGCTGTAGATGCTGCTTTTGATAAATTGGAGAGATCATTTAGGGAGGGAAAACTGATTTTTGGTAAGGTAAAGCAACAGTGTGACAGTGTAGGCTGTGAAATAGTAGATCGGCATTATTGTAAAGAGTATTTTGAGCTAATATTAATCTTTCCAGTGTGCCACATGCCATTTCAACTTCAGTTTCCGTAAAGCAGGTGTCCACGATTAGAAAAACCTATTTTTTCCAAAAACAGCACCACACTTCTCCACAGGTTGTTTTTGGTATTGCAGCTTGGCCTTGTTCAGTTCAGTGCAGGTAAAAATTAATAGCAGGCACACCTCATATACAGATGTTGTGCTGTTTTTTGAAGATAGCAGTGATGTTTTATTAAAGAGGTAGTCTTGGACTTTAACATTGATGGCCTATCCTGAGGCTAGGTCATCAATATCTGATCGGTGGGGGTGTGGTTCCTGGCACCCCTGACAATCAGCTATTCTCGGTGTCAGCAGCAGCCAGAACTGTTTTTCTGTCGACAGAATAGTCGACCCCCTATTGATTTGAATAACAGGTGGATGTGCTGTACCCGACAGTGGTCACTACTCAGTTGACGGAGCTGTGATGTGCAGCTCTTTATCTGAGCAGTTCTAACCTCCGACGACACCAGGAACAGCTGATCGGCAGGAGTGTCGGTTGTTGCACCCACCCAATCAGACATTGATGACCTATCCTAAGGATAGGCGGCCATCAATGTTAAGGTTCCCTTTAATCTAGCACAATTCTTTGTCTCCTTGGCAACAGACTACAAAGTGGCATCTTGTAGTCTGTTTCTAAGGAGCCAACAAAATTTCAATTAGATGTATCATATCTTCGTGCTATGATGTTCAACCTATGGCACTCTTACCATGAAAGTACAAAAATATGTGGAATTGTAGTTTCACAACAACTGGAGAGACACAAGTTGGAGGCTACTCTCTTATCAAGACTTTATTAACAGCATTTGATATTTTAAGTAATTCACCCAACTTCAAGCACTGCATAAAGTTTAGAATACATTTATTAAATGTCCCTCCTTCTTTAGGTTTGATTTCTACCACTGAGAAACAGCTGGACCGAGAAAATCGTGAAGAACACATTCTCGAGGTAGAACCTCAAATATGATTTGCTTAGATTTTGGCATCTTTTAGGCTCAGATTTCATGGTATATGTTGCCTTTCCCATAGGTCACAGTGTCAGATAACGGGTCGCCTCTTCTTCAGTCTGTCTCTCGTGTTGTAATACAAATCTTAGACGTGAATGACAATACTCCAACATTCTCCCAGAAACTGTTCACTGTACAACTTCCAGAACATGTTGCCTCCACCGGACCTTCTCCCATCTACAGACTTATAGCTCTGGACCGGGACAAAGGGAACAATGGCCAAGTGACATATAGTATCATGGAACAAAACGATGAAAAATTTATTATGGATCCCAACACTGGTGTCATTTCCTCCGCTGCTTCATTTCCAGCTGGAGAGTATAACATACTAACGGTAAGTTAGGGAATCTTCATAAGTCGGTGGTCAACCATAAATTTTTGGTATAATTTTTGCTAAAATACAGCCAAAAACATTGCCTATCCTACTAAGGGGATATAATACTTTTTAGCTGTTGATGCATTTATTTGCTAGAAGGGTTGTCCAAAATTAGGAAACCATGGAGTTTGTGTTCTATTTTAATTAATTTTCCAGCTTCCTAGATTTGAGCTCTTTATTTTCCCCGCAATTACAGTAGAATATAGAGATTCAAAGCTTCAAATTTGAATATTTCTGGTCATTTGTCTAGGTAAAAGCTACAGATGGGGGTAATCCCTCTCGATCTTCCACTGTGAGACTTCACATCCAATGGATCAAAAATCCCGGACCTTCAGATGAATCTCTGGCATTCGATGACCTGCAGTTTGCCTTCACAGTCATGGAGAGCGATCCCGTGAACCACATGTTGGGGCTGATCAGTACAGAGCCGATGTACAGTCAGTGTTGGTTTAATATTACAGGTAAAGTTTACCCTTTCAACCCCTTACTATATACAGTAGTTGTATGATTTATATCTAGGAGCAATGAAGCCAACTAACATTTTTGAGATTACATGGAGCTCAGAGTTATTTCCAATTTTTGTCCCAAGGTGGCAACGATGACCTAGACTTTGACATCGACAAGAGCACAAGCGGTTTGGTCATTGCTCGACCTTTGCAGTCAAGCAGAAAATCATTCTACAACCTCACTGTACAGGTTACAGATGGCTCCCGTTCAATAAGCACCCAGGTAATTTTTCATGATGTCATTTTTATCTAGTTGGATACAGTCTGTGGATTAACATCTACTGAACATTTCAACGTCGAGATGGTTTATGTTGCAATATTTCATTTTAATATGCAGTTACCAACCTAAGATCATCTTCCAACCACAAATTCATGCATGCCTGACAATGAGGTTGCAGAACCTTTTTGAGGACCATACATCCTGTAGAACTGGTGTAAATCCTTAAAACCAGCAGTCATATAATAATATGGGTGGCCCGGTCCTTACGGCCTTGGATTAAGCCAATTCGCTCTTCCATAGCAATGATCATGCATTGGAAGGCGCAAATTTGGAAATCTGTAGCAGATGTGGCTGTAGTAATAGCCCCAGTTGGAAATGTGATGGACCAATGCAAATTCCAGAGCTATTCGTCAATAGTCATCATTCACAATTTTGCATTGTATGGTGTATGCTCTCATTATACTCTCACCTTCACTGATGCATGGTTCTGGCCAAGCCCTACATGAACACTTGGCGACTTCTTCTAAACAATTGAATAATGGATGAAGTATGTCATCATCCTTGTAATTAACATAATTATTACTCTTCAGATCATTTCAGTTAAGGTTAGTGAATCAGCAATTGATTACGTACTCATTTATGTTATGAATAGTCGGGAATGCATTAGTTGACAGGTGAATTATTGATTTCCTGTATATATTATTGGAGGGCCTTGGTTTATTATCTATACCTCCTTTATAGGTTCACATCAATGTTCTCCCGGTTAATCACCACCGTCCAAAGTTTGTACAGGATCACTACACAGTTCATGTTCTGGAGGATGTGCAGTTGGGAACCAAAGTATTGAGCGTTAACGCAACCGATGAAGACAGCAGGACCAGCCTGGTTTACACTATACAAGGTGGTGCAGACCCAAGAAGTTCCAAAATGTTCAGGATGGACTCCAAATCCGGTGCCTTGTACATCACAGAGACAATGGACTTTGAGTCAATGCCAATTCACATTCTCACAGTTATGGTAGGTTCTACAGTTGTTCATAAACCAACCAGCTAGATTGTATTACAGAAACAGCATTGGACTGGGGTTCCTCTGCCCACCAGATGATTCTGAGGGCCCATTCTCCATCGATACAGAAGATGCATTGCACATACAAGACATATCATAAGTCAGATCTAATCAGTTCTTCGTATGTTAACCCACAAAAAGTAGACTCTAGTGGCAAGTGATTGGTTCCAAATGGGGTTACCTTCTTCTGCTAGACCTTTGAGTCCTTTATTGTAGATTGTGTGTTCTCCACCACGAAACATGGCACAAATATTATTTCATGGGTGTCAGCAGGTATTTTTGAGTGTAAAAAGTTTCCTACACATTGGAAAATAGGCTATGGGTATGACAACCAGGGTAGAAGCTTCTAAGTAGACATCTGAGGAGGCCCACTATAAAAGGGGCTTTGGAGGTGATAAGCATACAAAAAGAAATGAAAGACAGTAGACAATGGGGAACAGGACATTATAAGACCATCAAAGAAGGCAAGGGTATAGGCCGATTATTTTTAAAACTCACGGTGATCATTGTGCAACTCAATCCAAGTTTGGCTGTGGAGCACTAAGGGCAATTGTAAAACCCATGAGTAAGGCTCGGATCTCCAACATACCTTACCAGAGAATCATTGACCATGACAAATGTGTTATAAGTGAACTTATTTGCTCATTTTTTTTCTCTTCTAGGTACGAGATCAGGGAGCTCAAACAAAGCGAGATTTTGTAAGAGTCACCATTCAGGTAGAAGACATTAATGACCATTCACCTCACTTCATTAGATCTGTATATGAAGGAAGCGTTTCAGACTCATGGAGTGCTGGAACTGAGGTTCTTCAAGTACGTGCTACAGATAAGGACCAAGGACTTAATGCAAATATCCAGTACTCCATACAGTCAGGTGATTATTCCATTAAAATATTTACTGTGATTTTTCGGCTAAAATTTATGTAGCACTTTGTATTTACACAAATCCAGTCTATAGTTTTAGACTAGAATATGGGTCAATATAATAATGTAGAATAACTCTTCTTCTTAAATATATCATCTGAATCCTTCCGCAAATGTACTGAATGGTTCATAACAATAGTTTGTCAAACCGGATAAACAGCAGCCTTCCACGATTGAGACAAAGGATTTTATTATCAGAAGAATGTGCTGAGAGCAATATAGTAGATAGTTGTGCAGATTGCTGACTCGCCATTCCTGTCCTGTAATCAGCTGAGTCGTATTCAGTTGTGCCATAACAGCGCCATTCCTCGCTACATCGGTAGTTCTATGTGAACTCTAGCATCAGCAGAATGAAATGGTCATGGTCCTCTTTTGTTTACACCAGGAACCCACGGATCACCATAATGTGGTCCTGTGTCCTCTGCTTGAATGAAGCAGCAGCCATTCATGTCTTTGGGGCTGACAGAATATTACTAGTGAAATCCATGGTCCTTTCATTGTTTATATAGACACAGCACCATACACAGGCACAGTACCATCCACACACACACACAGCGTCATAAATAGGTAGAGCACCGTACATGGGCACAGACCCATACATGGGCACAGACCCATACATGGGCACAGACCCATACACGGGCACAGCACCATACATGGGAAAACACCATATATGGGAACAGTACCATACACGGGCACAGCACCAGACACTGGCACAGTACCAATCACGAGTGTGGTTTTGTCTGGGACTGCACACTTAAACTGGCTATCAAAGATAGTGAAATTCTCACATATCCCCATCAGTGCCGTAAACTATGAGCGGAACAGCAATGCTCATACGTGATCGCCACTCCATTCAAATGTAAGACACAGGCCCCCATCTTTAGGATTGAAGGAGGGGGAAAATCCAAACAATCAAGCACAATAATAGGTAATCATTTCTAATTGTGGGACAACCTTTTTAAAGGAGTTTTCATTTTTACAGAAGCCCAAAGCTGATCATATGAATGTCGCTCTGCCTGGTATTGTAAAAAAATTAAAGGGATTTTCTGTTGTTAAATAATTTTATTCTATGGACTTGGGAAGGTTAAAAATATCAAAAGCTGTCATTTTCACAGATCGCTGTTCTACTGTAGCCTGTCTGCCGCGGTCACCATTTTTTATTGACAAGCTGTAGTGTTGATGTCATGACTATACCCCAGTGATTGTCTGCAGTGGTCTCATGTGATGTAATTGTGTCACTGTGTGCTGTAACTTGTCAACAAATACCGGATCAACTGTATAGAGGAATAAAACAGAACATAGAATAAAATAATTTAACAGAAAACCCACTTAAGTACACTGCAATACCAAGCAAAGCCACATTCATACGTATGGTGCTGTGGCTTTGTAAACAGCGAAGGAAGCCATTGTCTCCAATGCATCTATAGTCTGGACCCAGAATGTATTTCCTCTGATGTTGTACAGAATGTTTTCTCATATATTAATATGGAAAACATAAAAAAGTTTTTTTTAAAAGTACCTTAACCCATGTTATGCTGTATTGCACTAGAAGATTTGATTGTATGGGAGAACACAGGCACTTTTACGTTGACGCTAAATGTCTATGTGTGTGTGATATGTAATTGTCAAGACCCCATGTGCCACCACAAGACCGCATGTGTGAACCCTAATTGAATGGAGGTGACATTCAAAAGTCATGGAAAAGGGTGGTGCTGTTTCTAGAATTCAAAAAGGAACTTTTTGTTGTCATGCAACTGTAGAAATTTGACTTTTTTTTGTTTTTGCTTAACAGGTGACAATGAAGGATATTTTCAGATTGATGAATCTTCAGGTCTGATCACCCTCGCAAAACCACTGCGGCAATCTACAAAAAGCCAAATTTCCTTGAGCATTCTAGCTGTAGATCAAGGCACACCACAACTTCAGGACGTAGCCTCAGTCCTCCTAAAAGTCAGAGCATCTGATGCGTCACCACCCAAATTTATCTCTACAGAACACGTGGTGGAGATAAGTGAATCAGTGCCTGTCGGAGCTTTTGTCACGATGGTGTCTGCAACCAGCTGCTCCTCCATCAATTACGACATCAAAGACGGGAACAAGGAAGAAGTGTTCTACATCAATTGCTATTCGGGAATTATCACTACTCAAAAAAAATTGGATTTTGAAACAACCTCATCTTACCAGCTCAAGATACGCAGTTATAGCTCCCTTGGATTTTCCAGCGACACAACAGTCTTTATCTATGTCATTGATGAGAATGACAACGCCCCGGTCTTCTCACGAGCCTCTTACTTGGGTCAAGTCAGTGAAGATGCTCCAGTTGGAACCATGGTGACCCATTTGGACCTTACTCCTCTAATCATTCATGCTACTGATAATGACACAGAGTTGAATGCTTTGTTGACTTACCAAATCCTAGACCCTGAAATGCAGAATTACTTTATGGTCAATCCAAGTATGGGAACAATATTTACAGCGGCAGAACTTGATTACGAACAGACTACACAGTTTTCTTTCTATGTACATGTATATGATTCAGGAAATCCAACTTTGTACGCCTCTCAGCCAACCAAGATTACCATCCAAGTCACTGACGTCAATGATTTCCCACCTCAGTTCCGACAAGACGTGTATGAACTCAATGTGTACTCACCAGTTTATACCAATATGCAGCTCCTGAATTTGTCGGCCGAAGATAAAGATTCCAAAGTGGAGTACAGTATCTTAAAAGGCAACACAGACAAGATCTTCTCCATTGATCCCAACACTGGTCGCCTTGTTGTAAATGATTCTTCCCACTTGAGCGCTTACCATGAACTCTCAGTAAAAGCTTGGGATGGGATGTTCCAAAATACCGCAATTGTAAAGATTAACGTGACTGAGATGCAAACAACCAACCTAAAATTTGATAAGCCGTTTTATACAGTAAATGTTACTGAAAATGATCCTCGCATCTTGGATCTAATGGTGGTAGATGTGGTCGGAAACCAAATAAATGAGCCGGTTTATTTCTCCATTCTTACTTGCACAGAGCAGTTCCAGATAGGTG
Organism: Ranitomeya variabilis; assembly: GCF_051348905.1. Taxonomy (NCBI): domain Eukaryota; kingdom Metazoa; phylum Chordata; class Amphibia; order Anura; family Dendrobatidae; genus Ranitomeya; species Ranitomeya variabilis. The sequence continues at coordinate 649,197,424 of NC_135236.1, read as the reverse complement.
CATCTTCTGGACTTCTCCAGACTAAAGGCTTGGGGTTTGACAGAGAGTATCGGGACAAATATGAAGTGATGGTGGAAGTAAAAGACAGTAGAAATCCACCTCGAGTATCTCAAAGTAAGGTTGAGGTGTATATAGAAGATCTCAATGACAACGCTCCGGTATTCATGAACACCCCATATTACATAGCTGTGGAGGATGACCTAGAGCCGGGAGATGTTATTTTCCAAGTGTCCGTTATTGATAAAGATTATGGAAGAAATAGTGAACTGTCATACCAGTTGAAAGAAGATTTCAAATATTTTTGGATTGATCCTTCGATTGGAGATATCATTCTCAAACAACCCTTTGACTATGAAGCATTAAATCAGTATGTTCTGAAAGTGATTGTCAGGGATCATGGTAAAATTGCACTGCAAGCTGAAGAAGAGGTAGTAATCATTGTAAGAAACAAATCTAACCCAATTTTTCAAAGTCTGTACTACAGGGTTACCGTGCCAGAAAATGTACAAACTTACACTCCCATACTGCACCTCCAGGCTCGGAGTCACGAGGGGTTTCGTGTAATTTACAATATTGTTGAAAATGAAGCCCTTAGTCTATTTAGCATAGACTTTAAGACAGGGTCCATGAGCGTTTCAGGGCAGCTGGACTTCGAGACAAAAGCCACTCATCTGATAACAGTAAGAGCTACAGACTCAGCCTTGGGTCACTTTTCAGAAGCAAAGGTCTCAGTTAATGTGGAGGACATAAATGACCACTCACCCATCTTCTCACAGTCAGTTTACACAGGCCATGTCATGGAAAAACTACCTCCTTACAAAGCCGTAATTCAACTTCTGGCTTCAGATCAAGACTCAGGAAAAAACCAAGAGGTCTCATATCACATTATAGGAAATGACACAGATGGAACTCATGAATTCTTCCACATAAACCACAAAACAGGCGAAATCTCTACCACCCAAGAGCTGGACTATGAAACCACCCGTCAGTTTCAACTCAAAGTGAGGGCTACAGATAATGGTGTTCCTCCTCTGTACTCAGATGCTCTGGTTATCATAAATGTTACTGATGTGAACGACAACCCTCCAAAATTCAGGCAAGAGAAATATGAGGCCAATGTAAGCGAACTGGCCAACTGTGGACATATTGTTGTTAAAGTCCAAGCTCTTGACATGGATAATATTGATGCTGGAAAGCTGGAATATCTGATCCTTTCTGGTAATCATCATAGACATTTCACCATAAACAAGGCATCTGGAGTTATATCCCTTTCGAACCTATGTCGGAGCAGTTTAAATGTCTCTTACCATTTACAAGTCTCAGCCTCAGATGGTGTCTACAGGGATATTGTACCAGTATATGTCAATATCACCCATGCAAATAAGCATACGCCGTTCTTCCAACAAGATCTGTACGAGGTAGAACTTGCCGAAAATGCAGAAATTGGGACAACTGTGGTTGAAGTGATAGCAAACGATCCTGATGAAGGACCTTACGGGACTGTGAATTACACTATAATAAATAAGCTGGCTTTGGAAATGTTTGCAATAGATAATACAGGACATATTGCAACTTTAAGAAAATTAGATAGAGAGAATGCAACGGAGAGATTCATAGCTATTAAAGTTATGGCCACAGATGGAGGTGGAAGGGCTTCTTTCTGTACAGTAAAAATAATTCTCACGGATGAAAATGACAATGCTCCAGTGTTTATAGCAAATGAATATGTATTATCTGTCCAATCTAATTTAAGTAACGGAATGCCCATTATTCGGGTGGTTGCTTATGACGCTGATGAAGGACAAAATGCTGATGTCACATACTCTATAGATAAATATGATGAAGATCTGGTTCAGATTAATCCCTACAATGGTACTATCATAGCCAAGAGAAGTCTTTTTGGATTGGAAAATAAAGATATTAGCTTTACAGTTATAGCCAAGGATGGGGCACCACCTAACTGGAGTACATTGGTACCTGTTCATCTTCACGTTGTGCCAACAGAGGTCAATTTGCCCAAATTCACAGAACCACTGTATAGTTTTTCAGCATCGGAAGATCTGCCTACAGGTACTGAATTAGGTTTGGTGAAAGCAAAGGCTGCAGAACCAATCGTCTACAGCCTCGTTGAAGGAACGACCCCAGAAAGTAACAAAGATGGGGTGTTTAGTTTAGATAAGCACACGGGAGCTGTGATAATGAAGAAGGGTGTAGACCATGAGACAACCAAATGGTACCATATAGATGTTCAGGCCAACTGCCCTCACTTGGGGAAAGACTTGGTGAGTTTAGTCTCAGTCAGCATTCAAGTGAAGGACATTAATGACAATCAACCTGTTTTTGAAGCAGATGTCTACCGAGCTTCATTAATGGAGAATTTGCCTGCCGGAACCACTGTAATACAGGTTACTGCCAATGACCAGGACACTGGCTACGATGGAATCGTGGTTTACAGTCTGAAAGGAGATAATAACATGATCCATACATTCTTTACCATCGATACTAACAATGGTTGGATCACAACCCTTAAGGAGCTAGACTGTGAGAATCAAGAGGTCTACCGTTTTTACGTGGTGGCATCAGATCTAGGCAAAAAAATACGTCTTTCTTCAGAAGCACTCATAGAGGTCACCGTCACTGATGATAACGATAACCCTCCAAGGTTCACCTCTCAGGTCTACCGAGGATCTGTAGCTGAAAACAGCCAACCAGGACAGGTCATCTCAACCATCAAGACAGGGGACATTGATATAACCGAAAGCAACAGGAAAGTCACATGTTACATAACAGGTAAGTTAGACACATTTCCATAATATACTGGTATGTCTTCCCTTACCTTTTCTCTTGGCTCTAGATGCCCAAGTGGAGTGAAACATGTAATTTTGTAAAAGTAATTTAATCTGGTTATCTCGTGTCACTCATGTTGAGTTTATTAAGCCAAGAGTAAATGTAAAAAAGCAACTTGTAGACCTTCTAAAGATTATCACTGTAATTCCTGGACTTCATAGCCTCATGCAGCTTCTTTACATGACATCAGTAGAGATAGTAGTCATCAATGGAAAATATAATGTTCTGTTGACAGATGGAGACCCATATGGCCTCTTCAGCATCAACGAAGTTGGGAACCAGTGGGTGATTTTATCTAAAAGCTCCTTGGACAGGGAAGAGACAGAGAGACATTTTTTAAGAGTGACGGCTTCTGATGGGAAATTCCAGGCAACTACTGATGTGGAAATCACCGTGTTGGACATCAATGATAATATTCCGGATTGTCAGCAGGTAAGTGGTCGATAAATATGTGTTATAAAAGTTAATAAAACAATACAAAATTTGTATATTTCTATAATTTTGGCAAATTTTGAATAAGACTTTTCTTTTTTATTTACTTTCAATTTTATATAATTTTTTTTCTTTTTTGAGACAAAAAGAAGAAGGAAGCCATAAGGCAGGAAAAACATAATTGTGAGTTCTTTCGCATTTCCCATTTTAGGGATCTAAGCTGAGATTTTGCGAAGAAGGCCTTTTCCCCAATTTGGCAATTGATTAGCCTAAAAAAAAACTACATCAAAATTACTGCTAAATAAATTCCACTTACCATAAATTACATTAATAAGGACCTGTAATTTGCCATAAATGTTTTTTTTTTACTTTACCTGGTGTAAATGCCGCTGTTCTCCTGATTCCGGCGTTGTTTCTCTTTTGTTCCTGCTCCTCTCCTTTCCTGAGATATGGCCCTTTCTTCTCTGTATGTATCTAGTCTTTTTATCCAAGTGGGCATAGTCCTTGAGTCTTCTCTATTCATGTATTCCTGAGGACCACGCCCAGTTGGATAAAAAGACTGGGGAGAGGGACCATATCTCAGGAACAGAGAGGAGCAGGAAAAAAAGCAAAACAACGCCGGATTCGAGGGAATAGCATTTACACCAGGTAAAAAAAAGATATATTTGTGGCAAGCTAAAGATTTTCTTTAAATGGTAACTGGTATTTCTTTTTTTACCCAATAAATCAATAGTAAATATAAAAAGCTTTAAAAAATATTTTATTTCAGAGACGTGCCTCTTTCTCCACTTATCAGACTCCTCTTCTCCTCTCCCGGCCATTTGTGATGATCAGTGCAATAAAGCTGACTTAACCCTTCACTCAGGAATGAGAGTAGAGATGATTTAATATTTTGGAAAAGGGAAAGGGAAGAATAAGAAAAGAGTTGGAAACAGACAGTGACACACACACAGACACCGCTACTTCTATTATTTTTTTAATCTGTGCATGTGCTGGATTCACAGCTACACTGCTTAGCACTTCTGAGTAATGTCTTTCATGCCACGTCTGAAGCTAGTATAGAGAAATGGATGAGCAGGAATCCCTTGTGTCTCTTTGTACTTTGTATAGGAAACATCATACCAACTATTCTCCAACCACTAGGTTAGGTAAAACTTGACAAGTAGTGATGGGCCTATAGTATAAAAATTTGAGAACACTAAATAGAAAATCCATGAATGTCCACCACTTTTGGCATAATACGGTGCATCAATTTTGCACCCACAGTTCTTGAAGCCTCAACAGTATGCATGACACCGTAATGTAGTACTGGGCCAAAAATGTATTTTTCAGACCTCTGTTCTTGGACTTTGGGGACAGTTATGCAGTGGATTATGCTCATATGTAGAAGTGTACATGCTTCAAACGAGGAAGACTTCTGAAGGATAGCAGTCTGCCACATCTTCATAACTCAAAGGAAGAGATAAGAAGAACCAGCTCTCTGGTGCCTGAAATTTCATTTTTTGTTTTGGCTGATTCCAAAAATTGCAGATGAAAGGGGCTGTCAAAGTGAGTTGCTCTGATCACCCTGATAATAAGCCGCAGCATCTTGATACGTGTCTTGTTTGAGTGCACGGAGAACCTGGTTTTCCCTCAGTAAGTAGGAGATACCTAGTCCCTACTCAGCTAGAAATAACCGCACATTACAGAACAGACGCTCTTATTCAGCTTTGTTTAGGATTTCACATTCCTGAAACGGTTGAATTGCTTCCATGGAGAATCAAGAAAAAAAAAAAAAGCTAAGATAATTCTCTTTTTTTTATCAGATGCTTTATACAGCAAAAGTAGCAGAAGATGCCCCTCCTGGTGTCTTTATCCTCAAGATATCAGCCAGAGACTCTGACATCGGTAACAATGCCATGATCACGTACGGACTTTATGGACTTGGAGATGATCAGTTCCGACTGGACCAATATACTGGTAGGTATTTACCAAGAAACATTGCTCTGTGATTTTACTGTATAGGCACCCACATTTTTGGAATCTCCTTTGCATAACATAAGGCAGCCATATACATTCATGGACGAAAGTGTTGCCACCCTTGAAATTGTTAGAGAAAATTAAGTATTTCTCCCAGAAAATAAAAAAAGGTAAATTGGACAGAATTTCACACAAAAGCCCCAAAATGGGATGGACAAAATTGTTGGCACCCTCAGCTTAATATTTGGTTGCACGCCCTTAGGAATAACTAACTGCAATCAATCGCTTCCTATAACCATCAACAAGCTTCTTACTCCTCTCTTCTGGAATTTTGGACCACTCTTCTTTCGCAAACAGCTCCAGGTCTCTCATATCCGGAGGCGCCTTCTCCCAACAGAAATTTTAAGATCTCTCCACAGGTGTTCAGTTGGATTTAGATCTGGACTCATTACTGGTCAATTCAGAACTCTACAGCACTTAGTTTCCATCCATTTCTGGGTGCAACTTGACGTATGTTTGGGGTCATTGTCCTCGTGGAAAATCAATGACCTAAGACACAAACCCAGGTTTCTGACACTGGGCACTACATTGCTACAGATTTCATGATGCCTTGCACACAGTCAATACATCCAGTGCCAGAGGCAGCAAAACAACTCCAAAACATATTTGAACCACCAACATATTTGACTGTAGGTACTGTGTTCTTTTCTTTGTAGGCCTCTTTCCATTTTCAGTAAACAGTAGAATGATGTGCTATACCTAAAAGCTCTATCTTGGTCTCATTTGTCCACAAGACGCTTTCCCAGATGAATTTTGTCTTACTCAAGTACATTTTGACAAACCGCAGTCTAACTTTTTTATATCTCTGTCTCAGCAGTGGGGTCCTCCTGGGTCTCCTGCCATAGCGTCTCATTTCATCAAATGTCGATGGATAGTTTGCACAGATACTGATGTACCCTGAGCCTGCAGGACAGCTTGAATTTCTTTGGAACTTGATTGGGGCTGTTTATCCACCAGTGACAAAGGAACATCAAGATCTCTGGAGATGGACTTGTAACCTTGAGATTGTTGATATTTTTCAACAGTTTTGGTTCTCAAGTCCTCAGATAGTTTCTTCTCCTCTTTCTCTTCTCCATCCTTAGTGTGGCACACACAGACACAATATAAAGAATGAGTCAACTCCCCCTCTTTTTATCTGATTTCATGTGTGATTTTCATATTGCCCACACCTGTTACTTGCCACAGGTGAGTTTGAACGAGCATCACATGCTTGAAACAAAGTTGTTTACCCACAATTTTGGAAAGGTGCCACCAATTTTGTCCAGACCATTTTGAAGGTTTTGTGTGAAAGTATGTCCAATTTGCCTTCCTTTCAGTTTTTTTTTGTTACTTCAATACACACAAAGGAAATAAATATGTGAATAACAAAACATGTGTAATTGCAGTAATTTTCTTGGAGAAATACTTAATTTTATGGAACAATTTCATCCATGACTATATATTAGATGATTGTTGAATCTAAATGTGTATGTGGTGTCTCAAGTATTCACAACAACGGAAAAAAGGACCAGCCACGATAGACTTCAACATGGCCAATTCTTTGTTTCGGCTGGACAACTATCTACATGTCAAAAATTTTCAGACACAATGCAGCAAATTTAGAGCATCTAAAATCTATAAAGGACGTTCCTGGATAAAAAGTGGCATTACTGGGCAATATTTGTCCCTATTCCCCCAGCAGAAATATTGGGAAGCATGCATCCAGTGTCTATGCATCTAGTGTCCTGATGTTGGAGGAAAGGAGGATCAGGCATATTGGATTTCAGCAAGTTTGATCCTTTTATTCTCATGAGCGATAAGTCGCCACCAGAACTCTGAACCAGTAGGCAAGTTTTGAAAGGTTTGGTGGAGATAGCTTTGGCCAAGAGATATCTAAGGTGTATGTCGTCCTTTGAGCTGGCCATTCACTTGAAAAAAAAGTAAGCCGAATAGACAGTTTTTGGTGGAGTTGGGACAATGTCTGGACATGGCTATTCCTTTCTCCCTATTTAAATAAAAACAAAAAACATGCACACATGGTCAAAAACTATTCTATGTTTGGGTTTGATTGCATGTAACCCTACCAATTAAGAGACTGAAGGTGATCTTCACAACGAAGATCCCATCCAGTGTCGAAAAGCCAGTGGTGCTTATCTTGAAGCATATCGGAACCGTGGTCCTTGCAATTGTTGTTGTCCTACCTAACAACTAGCTAGGGTCTCAGCAGACGGACCCCATGATCCGCAAATCCTAGAAACATGTTATCACTTGCTACTATTAGAAGTGTATTACATTTTTTTGACTGATATAACCATTTAATGTTTCATCACGTCTACCAGGTGAGCTTACAACGTTGGCTCCACTGGACAGAGAGAAGAAACCCTCTTACCACATGATTGCAAAGGCCACAGATGGAGGAGGACTGTCGTGTCAAGCAGACGTAGTCTTATATTTAGAAGACGTTAACGATAATAGCCCCACATTCTCCATGGACCACTACTCCATCACCGTCTTTGATAACACTACTTTGAAGACTCCAGTTGCAGTCGTTTCCGCGAAAGATCCAGATGAAGGTAATAGAAAATAATTATGACACTGTACTTGACAGTCAAAATAAAGATGTCGATGGGCGAATTGTAAAATGTGATTCAATTAAAATTGGTTGAATTATCAGAAGGAACTTGATTGAACAATTTTTCTTTCTCTTTGTGTGTGGGAATCATCATGGCAAGGGCGTCCTTTGGGCAGTCTTCATAGCGAGAATAAAATTGTTCTGTTGGTTTTGTCCTTTAGGTTTGAATTCTGAAGTTCGATATTCCCTCAAAAACTCTGCCAATGGACTGTTCACTGTAGACGAAAACACCGGAGTGATCTATCTTGAAAAGCCTCTAGAAAACATGGAAGACCAAGTGATTGAGTTGATCATCTGTGCCACGGACCGTGGTTTGCCCCGTCCACTTTCAACATGTCAGCCCATTTCAGTATCTGTGGTGTCTCTGAGTTATTACCGGTCGGTTTTCGGAAACCCTGAAAAAATTATATTGGTGCCGGAAAACCAGGCTTTAGGATCAGAGCTCTTGAATCTGTCAGAGTTGACTCAAGACTTGGATGGCAAATCAAAGATCACTTATGAAATCTTGAGTGGGAATGAAAATGGGATATTCCTTCTGCATGATACAGGTACGGTCGTCTGTATGTTGAGAAGTTTAGATTTACTTGACTACAGAAATTACGGTAGGTCAAATTAGTAGGAACACAAGCTGTTTCGGCACCCCGGGCACCAATGTTGGAAAAGTCTTCAATCCCTACAGGCATAATTTTCTTGTTGTAAACTATTTTAGGCTTGTTTCTAGTAAAACTAAGAGCAATACGTCATGAAAAGCTTTGAATTCTCTGTCTACTTAGAAAACAGTTCTGCATGTAATAACCTAAGGGAAGACAAAACATAGTTGTACTTAAAGGGAATCTGTCTTAGGTTTTTGCTATGTAATCTGAGAGCAGCACAATGAAGGGGACAATGCCCTGATTCCAGTGATGTGTCACTTACTGGGCTGGTTGTTGTTGTTTCAATACAATCACTGTTATATCAGCAGAAGATTATCACTTGGGAACTAGCTGTGTCATGACATGTAGTCCTTCTGCTGTATTTAACCCCGCCCCCACCACTGATTGGCAGCTTTCTGCCTATGCAAATGTACACAGAAAGCTGCCAATCAGTGGTGTGGGCGGAGTTATGTAGAGCTCAGCATTCAGAGAACTGCTAGATCTGCAGCAGAGAAAGCAGTGAATTTATCAAAACTACAGCAAGCAGCTTAGTAAGTGATACATGGCTTAAATAATGGTCTCTGTCCCTACTTCGTGCTGTGCCCAGATTACATAGAGGCCGTTTTTTCCCATTAATACCACCAAATGTTTTCATGAGCTGTGTGTATGCAGCTAAAAGTGTAATCACCACCCACTTACAATAGTGGCGCTGTTTTTGAAAGAAAGCAGTGATTTTAATGTGATTTCATAAACTTTTTTTTTAATGCTAAATTGATATCTAACCTAGCATACCAAATACGTCTTGACCCAGATGATCCATCCTGGATCCCAATGTTTGGAGACATTATTTGCTTGTTCCATTTTCTTTAGGTTTCATTCAGATAGGTGTAACTTATTGTTGTGTTTCGATCACAGGCAAGTTATACTTGAACAAAAAGTTGGATTATGAATCTCAACATCAGTTCTACCTGTCAGTCGAAGGCACAAGGGCGAGTTCTCCACCCCTGAGTGACGTCACGGTCCTTGTGGTCAACATCACCGATGTAAATGACAACAAGCCTATCTTCAGCCTGGAGGAGTACGAGACCGAAATCCGAGAGGATGCTGTTGTGGGCGACCTAATTGTGATGGTGAATAAGATCATTCTTCAATTTTACTATACACTATAAAATAGCGAAGTGCAGCCAGGATGTTATTCTTCTTGGGTTCCCAGCTATGGTTCTTTACGAGGACTTACAAATTTGTGGAGCCATTTTATTGAAGTGGTTTTAAAGAGGGCAAAATTACATTATTGAAATCAAGGGAATACAGAGGTAGCAGTAGCACATGGGCCTTTTTCCCTGAAAGTCCCTAAAGGCTCTTTTGCCAAATGAGACACCAGAATTGGCACGTGGTATGTTGGACCCATTACCTTCAAACTGAGCCTATAGGACCCCAAAGACATAAGATTAAAGTTGGCCAAAATTTTGACCGTAAAAATGTTCCTCGACTGTTTTGGTGAAGCTAATGAATGTTCCTTTTGGTCACTGCCTGATCTTAAATTATTGTTTCAAACATCACTTTTCGGCAGATGATCAGCACTGGCTGCATTGACTGAAAAAAAATATAACACTATCAACCAGGCCTGAGAGACTTTTTATTACCACCAATGAACAACCGTTCTTCTGACCAATGAAACGTCATTCATCGGGCCACCTTTATCTAATGTGCATGGACACCTTATGGCTATGGTCGTCCAACAAGTGATTATTATTGTTCAAAATACTAATCGAGCATGTTGGACTTTTTTTATCCGAAGATCAGCGCTGGCTGTATCATCAAACAAGGTTGAGGAGGCCTGAAATGCTTTTTTTTTTTTACAACTGACAAACCAACACGAGGTCATTCATTGGTCCACTTTTATCTGTTGTGTGTGGTGACCTTATCACTAGAATGTTTACAGCAGGAGATGAGTATGTTGATAATGCAGGAGACAGTGACCTGACATGTTCTTTTCATGTCAGTAATGCTATGTATGTGTGTTTTTTTTTCCATTGGTTAAATTTTCTTACCTCCTGTAGGTATCGGCTATCGATTTGGATGGACCAAGCAACAATAAGGTCACCTTCCAAATTGTGAGAGGGGACCCTATGGGCCACTTTTCAATACACCCCGAGCGAGGAGACCTAAGGGTTTTAAGTCGGCTAGATAGAGAGAAGGTGAGATCTTGTGCACAAAATGGTTGAGCCTGTCTCGTAAACTTTGAAAGTCCTACATCATAAGTAAAACGCACCGAAACGTTCAGGACATGTCTGGTTCTGTTCTTCCAGCTATTTTTAGAGTTTGATTGAAAATGTTATGTGAGTTTTTAGCTTTGATGTGTGTCCTGTTCTGGTTAATTTACTCTTCACATGCTATGCTGCCTGTATAATGTACGTCTTATCACATTGAAGCATCTTGTTCCATGTACTAATCAGTGTCAGTCTAAGGACCTTTGCGCTTCATTTTTGAGAGATGGCTCTTCCATACATCATTTGTACAAAATTGGGATTGGATTTCAGCACATGGGAATTGTAAAATAATCTGTATATACATTTTGCCCACTTTCTTGGAGGATCTAAAATGATGAACTGTGCCCAGATCCCATCCCTCATTGATCTGCACGTGAAAATGATGGTAAAAAAAACATCCTCTTAGCAAATGATATTCTGCTGGTGATAAAGTAAAGTATGAAATTAAATATTAGCAATAAACACAGCACAAAATATAATAAAATGCTTCTCAAGATGAACCAATCGAGTTCATATTGAATTTTTGGAAATTAGACCTGGCAAATTCGAACAATCTGAGATTTTGCGTGAATCGCCAAATATTCTGACTGCTACAATTCAGAAGATTGCATTAGCCATAGAAGGCTTACATGACCTTGGGCGCGATCGGGCATTTTAACGCCAGGCAGCTATCCCATTATATAGTATGGCACAGGCTATCATATCCTATATAAAAGCCAAAGCAGGGAATGAAGCGCTGCAACCATTTTGGGGTGAATCTGTTTAGTGAGAGAATGTCACTGTTTAGCAATAGAAATAGGGTGAAAAAGTAAAAAAATCTCTAAATATACTGTACAGATATTGTGAGTGACAAGTCAGGAAAGAGGAACATTACTGTGTTTAGCCAAAGTCATAAAGTTTGGGGTCATTTTGACATTATTAACCCTGTGTTTGTGAGACTAAAATGCGTTGGATACAGTACTTGGAGTCTTCAAAGTGTTTAGGGCAATTGGAGTAAATATTTTTGGTAAAAAAATCACTAAAGCTACCAAGTTCGAAGTTCAAAAGATTTGATGATCTCTAAATGTCTTCTTCTCCTGGAGACCATCTAATATGTAGATCTGTTCCTCTCCATGATACATATTTCTATGTTCTTCTTCCTTACCAGAAATCCAAATATTCCCTTGCGGTGCGAGCCACAGACAACGGTGTCCCGTCTCTCTTCAGTGAAGGACTCGTCCATGTCCACGTACTGGATGTGAATGACAACCCTCCCATGTTCTTACAGTCCAACTACAGTCTTGTGCTTCAGGTACGGGTCACTATTATGTGCGAGCTTCTTCATCAACTCCTAAAGATTTCTCTTACTTGACTTTTGACTTCATTTCCTCAGAATGGATCTCCAGCCGGGACTAGTGTTATGACACTCATTGTCATCGACAAGGATTCCCCCAAGCATGGACCACCCTTCAATTTCCGGATCCTTAAAGGAAATGAGGACAACGTGTTTCACATTAGCCAAGACGGTCTCCTGTCTACAACGTCTATTCTCACCAAAAGTGTGAGGGAGAAGTATGTGTTAAAGATCCAGGTAAGAATGTGTTCTTCATATTAGAATATATAATTAACCACAATGTACTTCAAGTGGAAAAAATAAAAGTTGCAGATAATAATATAATATACAACCCTGGACTCCAAACATAGTGCCCAATTGCTTAAAAGGGCCTGGAGACACCATGTTTTAGAGCAAAATGAGCTGAGAAGATTGAAATATATTTTGTAGAAGAACATTCACTTTAGGTTTAGGAGTCCCGTACATGGTCCTGTTCAGTGTTTGACAGCCCATAGGACCACCCACTGCACTCCTAAATTATCAGTTTTACTGAATCTTTTCCCACAAACTATATATTGGTCTGTTTGGCTAAAAGATGGTGACTACAGAGTGTACAGGATTTTCAATTAGATGGGTTCCTTTTATTACTAAAGCCCGTAATTAAGAAGTATTTATATGAAATAAGGCTTAGTAGGTGACGAGGGTCATCTGATTTGAAACCCATGACTTCTTTTTCTTGAATGTCTTGAAAACAATAAGTAATGTGTCCATCACTCATGGTCTGTATTGACAATGCCGTGCCAATAGGTCCATAAAAGTAGTTAAAATTATGTGTCCAACCTTGGATCTTGCTGTCAACTTGGAAATAAAAATGTATCGACAGCTTGGGTTCTCTAAAATAGCATTAGCCCCCACTTATTTCTAATTATTATTTTGTAGGTTACGGACAGTGGCACTCCTCATCTCTCCTCATCCACATTTATCAGTATTCAAGTCATTGACCGAAGCCGACACTCGCCTACAGTGCTGCCATTAGAGATCTTCATCACCAGTAGTGAGGTGTCTTTCCATGGCAGTGTTTTGGGCAAGCTTCATGCCACAGACCAGGATCCTCATGACACATTGATGTACAGGTTGGCCGAAGAGGAAATGAGAAAAGGCCTCTTCTCTGTAGGAATAACAGATGGCAAAGTGATAGCGCTTGAAAGTCTTCAACATGGACATTACTTCTTCAACGTCACAGTCAGCGATGGGACATTTTCATCTATAGCTTCGGTACATATCTATGTATGGTGCTTTAGTGACGAAGCTCTTCAGCAAGCATTGGTTCTACGTTTCAGAAAACTATCTCCGGAGGACTTCATAGGTGACCATTGGAGAAGTTTCCAAAGGTTTCTTGGAAACCTTCTAACCATGGACCGCCAACAGATTCAGATGGCCAGTCTACAGAAGAATGAGGAGTCTTCTTCTTTGGACCTTGTATTGGTGACTGGAACAGGTTCCAACTCAATTAGAAGTCCTCAAATTATTTCAGAGAAAATCAGTGCGGCCAGGCGTGAGCTGGACCAGACTGTGGGGTTACACATGGACAACATATTTTACCTGCCCTGTCATGGAGCCCAATGCAAAAGTCGTACCTGCCATGAGGTGATAAAACTGGACCAGTCAGTATTATCTTCTTACAGCACTGCCCGTCTGAGCGTTATTACACCACAATACAGTCTACAACAAGTCTGCACGTGCAACAGTAAGTCCATCATTCTAGATGTATCCTTACGGGAGGGGGCTTTCTTCATTCCTATGAAATTATTTTGGTTTCTCTTTGTCAAGAAGGACTAGAAAAATGTCAAAGTCTTTGGCATACATGTTCAACTATCTGATAACATCTAAAGTTCTAAACATCTAAACATCCAAACTTTTATCATTAGGTACTGCCTCAAGATTTGATGGGCAAAGCTTTTTGCATTATCGTCAAGACATCTCCAGAGAATGGAAGATCAAGCTAAAGCTTAAGACCCATCAACCTCAATTTGTCGTGTTGCATATTAATGGTTCTGCCTCTTCTCTGCTGGAGGTAAGCTAAAAAGATGGAAAAAATTAATGGATGTATGTCAAAAAGTATTACTAAATAAACTATTTTTTTATTGTAAGGTTAACTAGTTATGGAGCCCTTATCTCTACCTTAGACATTTACGACAGATCCATGGGAAATCAGACAAGTCTGAGACCTGGACCTATCTCTAGAACGAGGGCACCTGACTTCGTCCAACTGAGTTTAAGTCTGGAATAGAAAGAAATGGTAGAACATTTCAAGATCTAAGCCCCGGGAACATTTCCATTCCTTAGAAACTTAGCTATTTGGAGGTCAAGCATGCCCACTACCACTCCACGCAGCTCCATGATAGTTAAGGAACAAGCCAAGAGACAAGTGCTAGTAGACCACGTTCTCCACTTCCTCTCCACCAAGAACTGTCATCCAAGTTCTTTCATGACTCCCATAGAGTTGTATGGAGCAGTAGTGGGCATGCTCGATCCCCAATTCATACAAATCCAGTTGATGGGTGTTTTTTTGTGGTATTTATCTTACTCCTAATAATATGTAATATAACATTTTACCGACAATTGTGGAACCATTTAGTATCACGATCTGTAAGATTATACAGTATATATAGGTTAAGGCTCCGTTCACACGTCCAGTCATCACCTGTCTGTAACACTGAAAAAAAACCTGGATCCCTTACAAAAAGAAGCAAAAAATGAATGCAAAATCAAAACCAGGGTTGTCCATCTTTTGGCCCAATATATATATATATTTTTTTACTTAAATGCATGTATTTGGGGCTAAAAATCTTTTAAGCAATTGAGTTTTATAAAAAAAAAATCATTATTAGGTTTTTACAGTCTTCTTGTTTCCCCTGCACATTCAGAATTAATGTGACGATAAGTCAGCAGATAAAACGATAACTATTTCTCCATCAGATTATCATAAGCGGGCTCACTGATGGGTCCTCGGTTAACTCTTTCTGCAGCCGGCAATAGACAGTGTCAAACCGAGACTATAGAAGGCAAATGGTGCAAAATTTGTAACGGAACCCAATTGCAAAACATGATTTTGAGCCCAAAATAAATGCAATAAAAAAATAAAAATTGTTACAAAAGCCCCCGAAAAAAAAGGATAAGTTTAAAAACTTCCATTTTGCATCTGTTTTCGTTCCCTTTTGAACAGATCCGGTTTTCCTACTGTAGAGGTAGTGTTCTGTGCTGAAAAAAACGGATCTGTTAACAGATTAAATAATGGATGAACATTGGATATGATCCATTTCCAAGTTCCTATCCATTTTTTTTTTTATAGCGGCTAGAAAGGTAACAAATATAAAAAATATTATGACTTTTCTGTCCCCCTTCAGATAAATGTGTCCTGTACTGGACGGTTTTATTTCTGTTTTTTATGATCAAAACGGATCCAAAAAAGGGAAATAATGTGTGAACAGAGCCTTAGCAGACATCAGCTTCAGGCTGGAGTCACACTTGGCGTAAGACAATACGCCACGTATTATACGTCTGTACTACGGCCGTAATACGGAGAAATGTTCCCAAAATATTGATCCGTAGTCAGGGTGTGTCAGCGTATTTTGCGCATGGCATCCTCCGTATGTAATCCGTATGGCATCCGTACTGCGAGATTTTCACGCAGGCTTGCAAAACCGACATCTAATGGATTTATGTGCTCAAATGTTCGGGAAAACATATATACAGTATATATATATATATATATATATATATATATATATATATATATATATATATATACACTCACCGGCCACTTTATTAGGTACACCATGCTAGTAACGGGTTGGACCCCTTTTGCCTTCAGAACTGCCTCAATTCTTCGTGGCATAGATTCAACAAGGTGCTGGAAGCATTCCTCAGAGATTTTGGTCCATATTGACATGATGGCATCACACAGTTGCCGCAGATTTGTCGGCTGCACATCCCAAAGATGCTCCATACAAGGCAGGATGGATCCATGCTTTCATGTTGTTTACGCCAAATTCTGACCCTACCATCCGAATGTCGCAGCAGAAATCGAGACTCATCAGACCAAGCAACGTTTTTCCAATCTTCTACTGTCCAATTTCGATGAGCTTGTACAAATTGTAGCCTCAGTTTCCTGTTCTTAGCTGAAAGGAGTGGTACCCGGTGTGGTCTTCTGCTGCTGTAGCCCATCTGCCTCAAAGTTCGACGCACTGTGCGTTCAGAGATGCTCTTAGGCCTACCTTGGTTGTAACGGGTGGCGATTTGAGTCACTGTTGCCTTTCTATCAGCTCGAACCAGTCTGCCCATTCTCCTCTGACCTCTGGCATCAACAAGGCATTTCCGCCCACAGAACTGCCGCTCACTGGATTTTTTTTCTTTTTCGGACCATTCTCTGTAAACCCTAGAGATGGTTGTGCGTGAAAATCCCAGTAGATCAGCAGTTTCTGAAATACTCAGACCAGCCCTTCTGGCACCAACAACCATGCCACGTTCAAAGGCACTCAAATCACCTTTCTTCCCCATACTGATGCTCGGTTTGAACTGCAGGAGATTGTCTTGACCATGTCTACATGCCTAAATGCACTGAGTTGCCGCCATGTGATTGGCTGATTAGAAATTAAGTGTTAACAAGAAGTTGGACAGGTGTACCTAATAAAGTGGCCAGTGAGTGTATATGTCATTGAGACACATATATATATATTCTGTATTTAGATTTCATTCAGCGCGATATCTGTGAAAAGCCGGTAATTCAATTGCCGGCTTTTCATTTCTCCTGCACAAACCCGACATGATATGAGACATGGTTACATACAGTAAACCATCTCATATCCCCCTTTTTTTTTTTGCATATTCCACACTACTAATGTTAGTAGTGTGTATGTGCAAAATTTCCGCGCTGTAGCTGCTAAAATAAAGGGTTAAATGGCGGAAAAAATTGGCGTGGGCTCCCGCGCAATTTTCTCCGCCAGAATGGTAAAGCCAGTGACTGAGGGCAGATATTAATAGCCAGGAGAGGGTCCATGGTTATTGGCCCCCCCGTGGCTACAAACATCTGCCCCCAGCCACCCCAGAAAAGGCACATCTGGAAGATGCGCCTATTCTGGCACTTGGCCACTCTCTTCCCACTCCCTGTAGCGGTGGGATATGGGGTAATGAAGGGTTAATGTCACCTTGCTATTGTAAGGTGACATTAAGCCAGATTAATAATGGAGAGGCGTCAATTATGACACCTATCCATTATTAATCCAATTGTTTGAAAGGGTTAAAAAACACACACACACACATGATTTAAAAGTATTTTAATGAAATAAACACAGCGGTTGTTGTAATAATTTATTGCTCTCTCAATCCATTTCCAGGCCCTCGCTTGGCAAAATAATAAACGCACAAGATACATACCTTCTGATGTCAGATCACGTCCAACGAGGTAATCCATCTGAAGGGGTTAACTAATATTACAGGCACGAGCTGCGATAAACCACTCGCTCGTGCCTGTAATCCCCGGGTGCTGAAAGGAAAGCTGGATCTGTACTTACATTGAGTCGCGGTGATGCGCCCTCTGGTGGATGTTCTCATGAACTGCAGCCTGGGAACTTTTTCCCACGCTCCAGGTCATATGAGGACATCCACCAGGGGGCGCATCACCGCGACTGAAGGAAATGTAGGTCAATGACCTACATTTCATTCATTCGCCGGGGAATTACAGGCACGAGCGAGTGCATTAGCAGGGCTCGTGCCTGTAAAATAATTAACCCCTTCAGATGGATTACATCGTGGGAAGTGATCGGACATCAGAAGGTATGTATCTTGTGCGTTTATTATTTTGCCAAGTGAGGGTTTCCTAATGGATTGAGAGAACAATAAATTATTACAACAACCGCTGTGTTTATTTCATTAAAATACTTTTAAATCATGTGTGTGTGTGTTTTAACCCTTTCAAACAATTGGATTAATAAAGGATAGGTGTCATAATTGACGCCTCTCCATTATTAATCTGGCTTAATGTCACCTTACAATAGCAAGGTGACATTAACCCTTCATTATCCCATATCCCACCGCTACACAGGAGTGGGAAGAGAGTGGCCAAGTGCCAGAATAGGCGCATCTTCCAGATGTGCCTTTTCTGGGGTGGCTGGGGGCAGATGTTTTTAGCCACGGGGGGGCCAATAACCATGGACCCTCTCCTGGCTATTAATATCTGCCCTCAGTCACTGGCTTTACCATTCTGGCGGAGAAAATTGCGCGGGAGCCCACGCCAATTTTTTCCGCCATTTAACCCTTTATTTTAGCAGCTACAGCGCGGAAATTTTGCACATACACACTACTAACATTAGTAGTGTGGAATATGCAAAAAAAAAAAGGGGATATGAGATGGTTTACTGTATGTAATCATGTCTCATATCATGTCGGGTTTGTGCAGGAGAAATGAGAAGCCGGCAATTGAATTACCGGCTTTTCACTAACACCGCTGCGTATTTCTCGCAAGTCACACTGCTGGTCCGTGTGGAATCCGTATTTTTCTCGCCCCCATAGACTTTCATTGGCGATTTTTTTGCGCAATACGCTGACAAACGCAGCATGCTGCGATTTTGTACGGCCGTAGAAAGCCGTATAATACTGAACCGTAATATACGGCTAATAGGAGCAGCCCCATTGAGAATAATTGTGCCGTATGTAATGCGAGTTTTACGGACGTAGTTTCTGCGCTCTTACGTCCGTAAAACACGCATGTGTGACCCCAGCCTCAGGATGGAAGATTATTAGATCTTTTATTTGCTCCAATTAGGGAATTCATAGACCTGTGGGATCGGGTCATTAATCTCCTGCGCAGGTGGCAGAGGATAGTTGGAGTTTTCAGCCCCCTGTAATCTCTTTCCCCGTCCTCCTCCGCTGTTATAGTAGCCGTCGTTACACGTGCCAAATTCCTGCTATAACAGGATGCCAAGTTTTCAGTACCAATCTTTCAGCGTCCATTGTGCAGCTGCAGATAAGCTTCTCCAAAACAGAACCCCCACTAATCTTTTACACCTTCTTTAACGGGGATTTTCCAGGAATAGAAAAAAAAAAGTTTTTTTTTTTTTCTAGAAACAGTGCCACACTTGTTAACAGGTTGTGTCTGGTATTGCAGTTACTGATGAGCGAACATACTGGGATCAGGTGTTATCTGAGCATGCTCAGGCGCTATCTGAGTGTCTTCAGCGTGCTCGAAAAATATGTCCGAGTCCCCGCGGCTCCATGTCTCGCGGCTGGAGGGATTGTCTGTTTATTAGGCTGTCGAACAGCCGTGAGACATACAACTCGGAAATATTTTTCTGGCACGCCAAAGACACTCGGCTAACACCTCTCCTTTTCTCAGGAATTTTATAAAGCTGAAAAATCTTATTTTTAGAATTTTTTTGGTTGCTTCTTGAGCGCTTTTTTCCACTTGTTTTATTGAAACTTTTTTCCTGCTTTTTTGGAGCACATTTTTAATTAATTCTGTTTTTATTAAATCCCTTAAAAAATGAGAAAAAGGGTTAGAAAACAAACACGATAATTTTCCCCTACAAATAGCAACATTCTTTTGATCGATTTGTTAGGTCCATTATTTTGACTAGACCCTCTTAAAAACAAGCGGCAAAAGACCCAGTATGAACATACCCATACTGGGAAAAATGAACATCCGTGTCACCACTTTGAAGTGGCACAAAAAGGCTATAAAAAATGTTTGAGGAAAAAAAAACTCTTCCAAAATGCTTTAAAAAACTCTTCAAAACTGCATCGGGAAATATAAAACTCCTCCAAAAACTCCCCCACCAAGGAGGTTTTCGTAAACGAGTTTCCAATGAGAAAACTTTTTGACCAACCTAAGGGTATGCACACACCTAAGACTTTTTGGAGCAGAAACGGAGTGGAAACCTCCAATTCTCAGGAGGATTTTGAGAGTTTCCGTACAGTTTCTGCTCCAAAAACTCCTAAATAAAAAAAACTCAGTCTGAACACAAACTAAGGGTTACACACCCTCTTTTTCAGGTGGATTCCATCTAAAAAAAAAGAGCTAAAAAAAATGTTCAAACAATTAACACAATGCCCCGCATTTTTTTGAACTGTCTTGGAAAACTTGACGGCGATTCATATTCACGTACCCTAAGAGAGATCTTCTACCCCATTCCTGTTGCTCGCCTTTAAACGCTCTCAAACGCTGTTTTTTACTAGGTGGAAGTCAAAATTGGACTCCATATTCGAGATGTGCTCCTAAAAGGGATTTATAGAGGGGTAATATTACATTGAGGTCACAAGTTTAGCTTTTTTTACATACCCTAAAATGTTCTTTGCTTTTGCAGCTGCTGCTTGGCATTGAGCGCTGCTGCTGAGCATTCTCGTAACCAGAACACACAAGTCCTTCTTTGTTTTTTCCCATTTATTATACATGTAGCATACTACGGTTTAGTTGCATGACTTTAACCAGCATTACAATTCATCTGCCATGTTCCTGCCCGCTGTTGACGTTTTTATAGCTACGACACAAGACCTAATGTGACCAGGAAGGATGTATGGATGAGCAGGCAGCTTTGCCCAGAGGCGTCCTGATCCCGACACGTCTCCGCTTGCCCAGATGTCTTCTTAACTAGAATTCTTGTCCTTTTTTTTTTGAAACATGGAAAGTGAAGACTTCATGATTTAGCAGGAGAGGAGATTCATCACTGGTGGCGGCCATATCAGAAGTGTCAATCATTACTATATCTACAACCAGTCCCTGATCTGCTGCCAAACCAACGAGTAGGAGACTCCCGAGTTCATGCACCTCGGGCGGCAGCGGCGGCTGGCATTGTCTCTGATCGCTACAAGAGAAAACAAGTTCTGGGTGTTTTTGACATTTTGTAGCTGATAAAATAAATTAGTTTCAAAATTTGTCCGTAAACGTGTGCGCCGCCGGACTCGCTGCTTCTGGTTTCTGCTTGCTAAGTGCTTGAAGATTTGGCACCTGGTCCGAGAAGTAATTAAGACGACTCTCTGTACTCCTAGAATCTGTTCGTGTCCTTGAAGAAGTCATTATTCAGTTACACAATCACTTCAGTTATCAAAACGCTGGAGATGGCGCTATGGTTTTATGACTGCCCCCTGCTGGTCACTCTGGGTACTGCTCGTTAATTCAGTAGCGGCATTTGCCATGAGTAGACACTTAGCTTCAATGATAATTGATATAATTAAGAGATTGTTTAACCATGTGACAGGGTGCACTGCCATTACGTTCAGACCTGAATGCCGGATACATTTTTAGTCTTGTCAAGATTTTTTACGCTCCTCCTAGTGGTGGCTGCAGGAAAACCAAAATATTGACACTTATTGAAGACTTATCACTTACCATAAATATGTCTTTTCATTATCTGGCATAAATGCCGCTGTTCTCCTGAATCCGGCGATGTTTTTCTTTTATTCCTGCGCCTCTCCGTTCCTGAGATATGGCCCCTTCTTGACTGCATCTAAATCTAGTTATTTAAGACAAGGGGGTGTGGTCCTCAAGAAGACACCCCCAGAAAAGAATTGAGGATCAGCCCACTTGGCTAACAAGACCAGATTGATACAGGAGGATGAAAAGGCCATATCTCAGGAATGGAGAGGCGCAGGAACAAAAGGAGAACATCGTCGGATTCAGGAGAACAGCAGCGTTTACAACAGGTATATATAAAAAATCTATAGCAAGTGGCAGGTCCTCTTTAAAGGGGTTGTCTCATGAAGATAACACCTGTCCAGGTGCTATAGTAGAGCACATGAGCATTATAACAAGGTTCCTCCGATAGGAGGCCCATCCTTGAGTCAGATCGGAGAGCTGTTTGCCAGGGGTACCAAGAGATCGACTCTCCCGCAGGCGATCAGCTGATCACCCCAGGGGCCTCTGATGATACTGCCCCTTTAACGCTTATTAGTACAACTAGATCCATTTAGACTAAAAAAAATAAAATGGTTTCGATGGGTTGAGTTTCACTTTAAAGATGGATTTTTCGGTCTTAAATAGTGAATATACAGTTGGGCAATATTGTCTTGTCACATATGAGTATATGGCCTATCGCAATATTTATTTTTTTCTTTGACCCTTTCGCAGGTTGATAATGGCTACCTGCATTATAAGCATCTCTGCCAAGGAGCTACCACCCACAATCTGCTACTGAAGTCACAAGTAAATGATGGGGCTTTTCATACCATTCTGCTAGAGGTAACAAGTGCCAAAGTCAAACTGCATGTGGATGGTGTGGACATGGAGCAACCACTACCACCATGCCCTGGGCCGACATCTCACCTGATCATTGGTGGTCTCATACTAGAAGACCTCGTCTCTCGGGGATTTCAGGGCTGTATGGACGACATAATCATTAATGGGCAAACAGCGGCAAGCCTGGGACCAACTCTTCATCAGAAAGGGATAATGCCCTGCTGTGAACATACCCACGCCTGTGGCCAAGAGCCGTGCGCCAGTGGCAGGATGTGCGTAGACTTGGTCAATGGTGGTAAGTACTTTACCAAACAGCTACGAAGAGTTATCTGATCAGTACTCGGTATGCAAATATATATACTTATATTACCCTTATTCCTCCAGGATATTCATGCCTTTGTCATTCTCCATTTATGGGTCCAAAATGCAATCTGGATGTGGACCCATGTGCCACATCTTCCTGCATGCATGGGAGAACGTGTACACCTATGTCCAATGGTTTCACCTGCAGCTGCCCTCCGGGATATGAGGGTGAGAGGTGAGTATCCAGCACTATTTTATACAAGATTAGGTAGCTTTTAGCAGTAGTGTGATGTCCTGGAGAATTGGGACCAACGTTTGGTTATCAAAGGTGGCTTCATCCAGATTTCTCACTTTGAGTGTGGGTATCAACTCAAGAATTCTTGAAAGTAGAGGACTAACAAGCGTTACGACAAGCACTCTGGTCTAAGATGGTTAAGGTTGTGAGGGTGTCAACCAGCCCCAGAAGTGGTTCCCTTTTACTAAAGATACACAAACAAGCCCCTTTAATGCGAATGCTAGCCATTTTGAATTCAGCATTTATAATTATCCTTTTTTTCTTTCAGATGTCACGTTGCGTCGAGAAGCTGTGAAGATGGGTCCTGTGGACCGGCTGACCTCTGCACACCCAGCGGCACGTGCAACTGCAGTGATGTTAATGGTGGGCAGCTGTGTGCCGAGGTGGATATGCCAGGAAAAGATAAAAGATCCCTTATCTCTGGAGCTCAGGAGATCGTTGAGATCCTAGGAGGAGTCCTTGCAGTCCTGTTCTTAGTGGGGCTTTTCGTCATTTTCAGAAAACGTATTTGCAAACGAGCCAGTAGCCATAAAGCTACTCCACAAGAAGATCCAGACATCAAGCAATATATATCCAGGGACATAGGAGTGGGCACCCAAGGGGCACCCATGGAACTTAACCTTCTCAGTTCTGTACCTCGGAATCAGTTGGATGCTGAAGGTCAATCAAGGAGAAACAATGTTCCAGAGCTACTCATCTTCTGTAAACCACAGGGAGCCCGGGGTCCGGCCGTCTGCAGTGTGGCTCCTAATCTACCTCCAGCTCCTCCGTCCAGTTCTGACAACGAGTCCATTGCCAAGAACAACTGGGATTGTGACGAGAGCAGTAAGTGTTTCTTCTATCTTCTCAGATACCAAGCTCCACTAGATGGTAAAGAAAGAGTAGGCTCAAGCTAACCCTGACCTAAAGATAGGGTCACAGAGAACATCAATGTGCCATCTGTATGGATAAGAAGGGCTAAAATAGGGTCCCAAATTGGGAACCCCAGTCTATGATATCTGTATGGTCTAATGTTGCAGCTAGAAGGAACCAACACATGAGACAAAGCCGTAGATGGGCTTTCTTGGGGCAAAGGCCCATATCGTAGACAGGCAAGTTAGTCAAGAATATACTCTAATATTATGTCTAGCACTGAAATAATTTTTGAAAGGGAATCAGTAATCAGCTTTTCCCTATTAAAGCCGTTGCCACCACGTTCTTCAGCCTTTTAATATATTCTTAACAAGCTCACTATTCCCAAAAACAGCGGTGTATACCTTATGAAAAAGTTTGGATTTGTCCAGTGAGCCCCGAGAGGTCCAATGTGCCTCTTCTGACCATGCTCGGTGCCATCTCTGCCTTTTAGTGCCACCCTTCCACCCATGAATAACGTGGAGGATGTCTTCTACTTCACCCACAAAGCCATCAATCATAGATGGAGAAGAGGTGTTATAAGAGGGGGCGCCAAGCATGGTCCTGAAATTACCATCAGAACGCTTGGTGCTCATTAGGATGAAAGGGAAATGGCGCTGTCTGGGGGACATAGTGGGCATGTTAGAAATGTATTAAAGGGACTCTGTCACCAGATTTGTGCCACATACTCTGAGAGCATCATAATGTAGCGACAGAGACCCTGATTCCAGTGATGTGTCAATTACTCGGCTGCTTGCTGTAGTTGATAAAACCACTGTCATCAGCAGGAGATTTTCACTAGCAAACCTGCTGCCATGTAGTCCTCCATATTCATGAAAGCTGTATAACCCCGTCCCCACCACTGATTCGCAGCTTTCTGCCTTTGCACAGGGTACACAGAAAGCAGCCAATCAGTGGTGTGGGCGCGGTTATACAGAGCTCAACAATCAGAGAACCGCTAGATCTGCAAAAGTGATTTTAATCAAAACTGCAGCAAGCAGCCAGATAAGTGACACATCGCTGGAATCAAGGTCTCTGCTCCTTCATCATGCTGTTCTCAGATGGGATAGCAAAATCCTAGAAACAGATTCCCCTTAAAAGGCTGAAAAGCATGGTGCCAATGGCTTTTATAGGGAAAATGTGATGATAGGTTCCCATTAAAGAATTAAACACAGCTCCTCAAGTGGTTTCCTAGGACTACAATATTAACGGCTTAACAATACTGAATCATTGAGAGTCCAACAGTAATCAACTACCTTTATTTGATTACCAGGCAAAGCAGTGTCTGTACTTTGTATTACAGTGAATAGGACTGACGTGTAATACCGCGCACAGCCACTAGTAACAGTATGGAGCTATAACTGGACAATTTAGAGGAGCACCACATACTATTGAAGCGGCTAACCAGCAGGGGTGCCTGAAGTCAGACCCCCACCAATTTAATAATGATGAACAAGTCTAAAAATTAGTAATCAATTTTTTACTTCCTAGAAAACCCCTTTAACTCTTGCTATAAGCTGATTTTCCCCAGATATTACACCTTTTCTAAACTTTTATAAAGAGTCCCTTTAAGAGGAATGCCAATCTGCCAGAAGGCAGCACTGCGAGGTGTAGACTTGTGATGTTACTGACCCCTTGTGGCCGGTCTGAGTGACAGCAGCAAAGATGCTACTTGTTGTCACTCCCTTCAGTCAGAGGCCTGGAATTCCCTGCAGTGTATCTACATGTTTTTGATTGACAGCCCTTACTCTCTGTAAGCTCCAGGAATGTCGGAGTCATTTCGCTACCTTTGTTTGTCGGCTCTGGGAGTGGAACGCTATGACATTATCACACGTTCTAGCTTTACCCTTTGTGACAAGTAGTCTAATGAATGCAATTTTTTTCCCCAATCAGTAAGGAGAACTAGGTCTGTTATTTTGTATAGCATACGATGTTTTCCAGATATGCCCAATACGGAAATGGAGGATGTAAAGCTGCACAACTGGGCAGATCTGCCATTTATAAAGCTAGGTGACAACTTCCGTTAAAACCATAATTCCGATCATATTGGTTTCCACTCCTGTTTTTGCACAATATACCTAATACCTAAGAAATGACTAAATATAATTTTTGCTCAGTTGATATAAGAAAACAACTTGGGACTTAATTGGGTTTTTTCGATCTCAGATGAAAATGCCCTTTAAGAGCTAGTAGCCTACTCCTTGGCCATTATCCCCCTTCTTATACTGTTTGTCTTCTTATGTTCCAGTGTATGCAGGAGATTCATCATTTTGGCAGTCTGGCTATAATCCTATGGAAATACAGAGATATCCACAATCAAAACCCTCAACTGCACCTCCTATCCCACCTCTTCCAAGACAACCGGAGCAGGAGCCCTTATTTGGTGGGTTCCCATTTCCTTTGGAAACAAGCAAAAGAAGAGCCCCAATTTCTCCTTGTTATAGCAACCGCAACCTGGATGATTTTCTTGAACAACCATCTACTTGTAATGACCAATACACTGCCATCAGCTATTATCCCTCACAACTCATGCAGCCTAAAGGCTTACCTTATCCAACTGAGAATGGAGTCCAACGTCTTAACGTACGGCTGAGTGTGGCACAGCCCTCTTATGCTGACTGTAGTGTCCCACCAATGACCAATTCAACTTTCCGGGCTCCAGATCTGGCAGAAAGTGACTATGGCAGCTGTGAAGAAGTTATGTTTTAAAACTGAGCAGTGATTGGTTATAGAAGGTCAAGAAAAGACCTAGAGAAAACAAAGAAGAGAGGCCATACACAAGATTGCTACAGTAAGACTACGTAGATGATCTAGGTATTCTGCAGCAAAAAATTGGGAACCGCCATGGGGTTCTCATCTGTGCCATCATCAGGAAGAATATCTTTAAGCATCTAAATACTATGTAATACTGTGGAGAATGTATTCATTCAGTTTGTGGAATAAAGGAACTATGGAAGAGGGTAATATCTTGAAATAAGATTATACAGAACTCAAATATTCCTATAACATGCTGAGCATGAAACATTTAAGTCCTGGTGACATTAAAAAGCCACACGGCACACAGTATTATTACCTCTGGCAGGGAATTTAGTTGTGAGCCCTTTGAAGGTGACCACACCTTAAAGTCTTTTTTTTTTTATCAAAAAGAAACAACTTTTGGAAAACAGTGAATCTCATGACTAAGACATATACTACTGTCACCAGGGTGTATACAAATATTACAACAGTGATACTGTAAGTTATGTATATTGTGTTTGCTGCCATTGAGGGTAATGGACACTTCTATTCCCTCCATAAATGTATAATATTGTTATATTGTATCATTTTGTGTATATAGCTGTATTTTTAAAAACATTAAATATAATTTTTTAAATACTTCTGTTAATGAAAATATATAATATAATCTTATCTTAAAGGATCATGCACCTGGTACAAAGATATGAGGTCTCATGCAAACAGCTGTTTTACAGCTGTGATGTCACAGAACATCTATAATGAAAACAGTGATGTCATAGAACTAATAGACATGAACATAATTGTAGAGCAAATTAATAATGTACAAGGCTAATAATAGCCATGAATTCAGGAATTCTGGAAAAGAGGGAAGACCTCCTGAAAGATGGCAAATTTCCCCGGCAGCAGCAAAACAAGTACTTCCAGGTTAATTGTGCGTGATATCGAGACTTCCAGATGATTTATTGTGGGCGATATCGAGACTTCCAGGTTTATTTTGCATGATATCGAGACTTCCAGGTTTATTGTGCACAATATCGAGACTTACAGGTTTATTGTGCATGATATCGTGACTTCCAGTAGGTTTATTGTGCGTGACAGAGACTTCCAGAAGGTTTATTGTGCGTGATATCGTGACTTCCAGAGGGTTTATTGTGTGTGATAGCAAGACTTCCAGAGGGTTTATTGTGTGTGATATCGTGACTTCCAGAAGGTTTATTGTGCGTGATATCGTGACTTCCAGGTTTATTGTGCATGATATCGAGACTTACAGAAGGTTTCTTGTGAGTGATATCGAGACTTACAGAAGGTTTATTGTGCGTGATATCGAGACTTCCAGGTTTATTGTGCGTGATATCAAGACTTACAGAAGGTTTCTTGTGAGTGATATCGAGACTTCCAGAAGGTTTATTGTGTCTGATATCGAGACTTACAGGTTTATTGTGCGTGATATCGAGACTTCCAGGTTTATTGTGCGTGATATCAAGACTTACAGAAGGTTTCTTGAGTGATATCGAGACTTCCAGAAGGTTTATTGTGTCTGATATCGAGACTTACAGGTTTATTGTGCGTGATATCGAGACTTACAGAAGGTTTATTGTGTGTGATATCGAGACTTCCAGAAGGTTTATTGTGCGTGATATCGAGACTTCCAGGTTTATTGTGCGTGATATCAAGACTTACAGAATGTTTCTTGAGTGATATCGAGACTTCCAGAAGGTTTATTGTGTCTGATATCGAGACTTACAGGTTTATTGTGCGTGATATCGAGACTTACAGAAGGTTTATTGTGTGTGATATCGAGACTTCCAGAGGGTTTATTGTGCGTGATATCGAGACTTACAGAAGGTTTATTGTGCGTGATATCGAAACTTACAGGTTTATTGTGCGTGATATCGAGACTTCCAGAAGGTTTATTGTGCGTGATATCCAGACTTCCAGAAGGTTTATTGTGCGTGATATCCAGACTTCCAGAAGGTTTATTGTGCGTGATATCGAGACTTGCAGGTTTATTGTGCGTGATATCGAGACTTACAGAAGGTTTATTGTGCGTGATATTAAGATGCTCGGTCATCAGATGGGGCCGCAGTACATCCAATCACACATTCAGGATGAGGACCCACTATCTATTAACCAGAGTAGAAAGTTGCTGAAAAAAGTGGGCTCATGCGCTTATGGATCGTTGGTATCCACCTACGGCATTCATCTCAATGGTTGTCATGTAATAATTCACAAACAAGTAAACACCAAGAGTCTCCAAGGGAAAAATCACTTAAAGAAGATGGACAACACCCAATAATGTACATGATATAACGTCAGTATCAAGATTGTTGCTGTGTATAACTCGTCCAGTTTCTGTTAGTTAGTCGGGTGGTGGGGTGGAAAATGCAGTTGTGGATTTTCGATAATTACCGTAACTATTCTAGATTACAGGATTATCGCAGATCATCATATGGTGAAAAAAGATAATAATTTGCAGTCAAAACAATAAATGTTCAAAGTTGTTTCTGTACTTAAAGGTCCCAGTCACCTGCTGTCATCTCAGCCCATCAATGATGTCAGCCATCACCTGCTTGATGAGAGGAATCCCACATAAAGGTCAGCAGGTGCAGTCAGTCCTTTTATGAGGAACCACCTATAATTTCAGGACATCTACGTTAGTTTCAAGTGGTGAAATCCTGTTTGAATTATTTACGGCCTTATATGATCAAGACGTAGAATACCAGGAATTAGAGCGATCAATGGCTTCTTGTTTGATGACATCATGTAAATAGATGCAAGTTGGGACAGTGACACCACGACTCAATGACAGGACAAGTTTCAGCAATCTCCTTACGGTGTAATAGTGGAGATGGTTAATACTCATGTTCTACACTAAAATTCCTGGCACTTTGTGAGTGTAAATCCATGGACTTTATGCAAAAAGACTCTTGAAGTGGTGACAAGACCCTTGAAGGGTCATCAAAGTCTACCCAGCACCAAACGCTCAATGACTGATCAACAACCCAAGACTAAGTAAAGTATTTAACAAATATTACAGTACTACACATTAAAGTTTACCTATCAAAAACACTTCAGTGAGAAATTGTGCTAAGTGTGGGTCCGGGTCATGACAACCCCATCAATCGTTGAAACAAAGAGACAGAAGTGATCAACTGTGCATGGTGCTTCTCCAGCTCTCGGAGAGCAAGGAGAGGGGTGTCCATACATAGCTCTGGTCCCATTGATCAGATGGGATCTCAGTATCCCGATCCCCATCGATTAAACCTTCTAACAGGTCACTATAATAGGGAACATTTTAATGACCATATTCGTGTGTAGGGTTGTAATGGATCTAACAAGTTGAAAGACTGGAGCTTCTAAGCTGGAACTGACAATACAACCAAGGTGTATTGTAACAGTTCAATCTCTTCATAGGAATATTGGAAGGATTATTATTATTTATTATAGCGCCATTTATTCCATGGCGCTTTACATGTGAGGAGAGGTATACATAATAAAAACAAGTACAATAATCTTAAACAATACAAGTCATGACTGGTACAGGAGGAGAGAGAACCCTGCCTGCGAGGGCTCACAATCTACAAGGGATGGGTGAGGATACAGTAGGTGAGGGTAGAGCTGGTCGTACAGTGGTTTGGTGGAAGGATGGTTAGTGAAGGTTGTAGGCTTGTCGGAAGAGGTAGGTCTTCAAGGTTCCTTTTGAAGGTTTCTATGGTAGGCGAGAGTCTGATGTTGGGGTAGAGAGTTCCAGAGTAGGGCGGATGCGCGGGAGAAATCCAAATTCTCTTCTTCATCACTGTCCATATCTGATCTAAAGATGGTCAAACATTACATGAAAGTAGACAGAACACGCATGTTTCATCAAGACTGGCAGATGATCCAATGTGTAAGAGAAGCTCCCAACAATCCAGGGGTCTGATAGCAGATTCAGGTGCTCTCATATGCCTTAGATACCAGTTAACCGAACTTTCGATCTTTCCGGCTTCCTCATATACATGCACGCTCAGCTCAGCTGAGCATGAACTTCTTTTCCTTGGATTACAGGGAGCAAGACAACTCTGGCAGTAATTTATGTGCCATGAGAACACAATGACTGGGCAACCTTGTAGTCCATCTCTCTGATCTCTATTTTGCTTAAAGGGGTTGTCCAGGATTATTGCTTTTGTTATTTTTTACAATGGGCCTAAAAACCTAACAGGCAGATAGCTGCTAACAGAGACCACTAACTACCTGTTCTACCCTTAGCCAGCCCCGAACTGTCTCTGACTGCTCCTGCCAGCAATTCAGCTGTCAATCAGCCAGACGTGGGCTGAGCAGAGCGGAAGAGAAGCCGCTGCCCTGTCGACATGACGTCAGCACAAGTTGCTAAATCACCTGCAGTAGTGATCTGTGACCACTCTGGCTGGTAGAGATCCACGTAGTAAAAAAAAAAAATTAAATAAATAATGCTAGACAATCCATTTAACACCAGGGCAGTTGACCGATCGCACTGAAAATGGACAATTCGGCTGATGTGAATCTAACGTGTACCGCCAGCCTTATTCTTCTCATGCACATTTTCCTGAGAGCTGGTAGCCAGCCTAAAAGGGTTACCCTGCCTTACGATATTGATGACCTGTCCAATGGATAAGTCATCAATATCAAATTGGTGGGGATCTAACATTGGCACTACCATTGACCAACTGTTATTAGCTCCATTGATGGCAGCATGTAAGCAATGAGCGACGCTGAGCAGCCCAGCTCCATTCATTGTGTACTATGTGCATTGTGAACTACTGCTCCTATTCGCTAAAGCAGAAGCTGATCTGCAGCACTCGGCAGCGGCCGCTACATGTGAAATGGAGCAGTGCTGTTCAGCTCTGCTTAACGTTTACTTCTGGAGCTAATGACATATGATCGGTAGAGTTGTCAGGTGTTGGACCCCCACTGATCTGATATTAATGAGATATATTAAAGTTAGGTTATCAATATTTTATGCTCGGAAAATACCTTTGACTTTTATAAAAAATGAACCTTTAGTTCATTGGTGAATGAGCTCCTCGATCCACAGCTAAGGCCAATTTTGTCAAATTTGGGGAGAACCCACTGCAAATTTTGGAATGTTTTTTTCTCCCAATTTCAACTTACACATCATATATTTCAACTACATAAAACCAAAGAAAAAGTGTCATATAGAGACCAAATAGCACCACCATACATACACTGGCGAGAAAATATGCAATATCCAAGAAATAATACCGAGAGGTGGCTGTCTGGTTTAGACAATCTATAGTATCTACATACACCCTATTAAAGGGAATCGGTCCACCAGGTTACCTACCACATCTGAGAGCAGCATAATGTAGAGACAGAGACTCTGATTCCAGTGATGTGCCACTTACTGAGCTGCTTGCTATCATTTTGATAAAATCCTTGTTTTCTCTGCTGCAGATCACCAGTTCTCTCAATGCTGAGCTCTGTATAACCCCGCCCACATCACTGATTGGCAGATTTCGGTGTATACTGTGCATAGGCAGAAAACTGCCAATGAATCAGTGCTGGGGGCAGAGTTATACAGAGCTCATGAATATGGAACAGCCCAGTAAAGGACACGTCGCTTGAATCGGGGTCTCTTTCCCTACATCATACTGCTGTCAGATTACATAAAAAAACAACCTGCTGACAGATTCCCTTTAAGGAACTTTGAGTTAATAGAAGAGAGTCCTCTGTTACGCATCAACATTGTCCTCATTGAGGAGCATTTACAAAAAGCGTTTCTCACTCTGGAAGAACTTGTTTTTCAAGTCAGATGTTTTAAAGAGGTTGCCTGGCCTTGAGGTTCAAGACTGCAGTCACTGTTGTGAATTCTGTTTTTGGCTCCCTCTGGTGGCTACTGGTGGTACTGGTTGACTTTGGTCTTGTGTTTCCAGTGCACCTGTTTTCATCAGGAAATTGGGAGTTTCCTATTTAGTCTGGCTTCTCAGTCACTCTAGTGCCGGCAATCAATGTTACCAGAGCATCTCTGTTGCTTGCTACCTGCTCCAAGTCTGCAATTCAGCTAAGTTGAAATCTTTGGCTTTTTTGTGTTTGTTTTGTCCAGCATGCATTTATATTTCTCGTGCTGCTGGAAGCTCTAGTGATCTGAAATTACTACTCCGGTGTCATGAGTTGATAACGGAGTTAAGGTAGTTTCAGGATGGCTGCTTAGGGTTTTGAGGTAACCGCGAAGTCCTCTTTTGTATTTTCATCTATCTAGTCAGAGGGCCTCACTTTGCTGAATCTATATTCATACTGCGTTTGTGTTTTCCTCTTACCTAACCGTTATTACATGTGGGGGGCTACTATAACTTTTGGGGTTTCCCTGGAGGCAAGCCAGGTCTGTATTCCTCTTCTAGGGGTAGTTAGCTCTCCGGCTGGCGCGAGGTGTCTAGAGATCAACGTAGGCACACCCCCTGGCTACTTTTATTTGCGTGTTAGGTTCAGCATCGCGGTTACCTGAGATACCATCTTCCTAGAGCTAGTCCGTTTTTGCCCATGTCCCTGCCATTGGGAATCATGACAGTATTGCCGGCCAGAATGTATTAAAGGTATTGGCTAAAGAAGGAGAGGAAAAAGAAGTTTCTGACACTTTTTTTTTTTTTTTTTACTCAGAGGTTCTGTCTAGCCATAATTGCAATCTGCTGTTTTTTTTTTGTTTTTTTTTCTCTCCTCTTAACCCCTGAATGGCTCAGATCTCTGCTGTTGAGAAATGGATATCCAGAGTTTAGCTTCTAATCTTAATACTCTTGCCTCTAAGGTTCAAAATATCCAAGACTATGTTATACATGCTCCTATGTCTGAACCCAAGATCCCTATACCTGAGTTCTTTTCTGGAGATAGATCTCGCTTTTTGAATTTTAAGCACAATTGTAAATTGTATCTTTCTCTGAGATCTCGTTCCGCTGGAGACCCCGCTCAGCAGGTTAAAATTGTTATTTCCTTGTTGCGGGGTGACCCCCAGAATTGGGCATTTGCATTGGCACCAGGGGATCCTGCGCTGCTCAATGTGGATGCGTTTTTTCTGGCACTGGGGTTGCTCTATGAGGAACCTAATTTGGAGATTCAGGCTGAAAAGGCCTTGCTAGCCCTCTCTCAAGGGCATGATGAAGCTGAAGTATATTGTCAAAAATTTCGAAAATGGTCTGTGCTTACTCAGTGGAATGAGTGCGCCCTGGCGGCGAATTTCAGAGAAGGTCTCTCTGACGCCGTTAAAGATGTCATGGTGGGGTTTCCTACGCCCACAGGTCTGAATGAATCCATGACTATGGCTATTCAGATTGATCGGCGTTTACGGGAGCGCAAACCTGTGCACCATTTGGCGGTGTCTTCTGAGCAGGCACCGGAGATTATGCAATGTGATAGAATTCTGTCCAGAAGTGAACGACAGAATTATAGGCGTAAAAATGGGTTGTGCTTCTACTGTGGTGATTCTGCTCATGTTATATCAGCATGCTCTAAACGCACAAAAAAGGTTGATAAGTCTTTTGCAATTGGCACCTTACAGTCTAAGTTTATTTTGTCTGTAACTTTGATCTGTTCATTATCAACTATTACTGTGGATGCCTATGTGGATTTTGGCGCTTCCTTGAGTCTTATGGATTGGTCCTTTGCCAGACGTTGTGGGTTTAGCCTAGAGCCTTTGGAAGTTCCTATCCCTCTGAAGGGTATCGACTCCACACCTTTGGCTAGGAATAAACCACAGTTCTGGACACAAGTGACTATGTGTATGACTCCTGACCATCGGGAGGTGATTCGCTTCCTTGTGTTGCATAACTTGCATGATGTCTTAGTGCTTGGATTGCCATGGTTGCAAACTCATAATCCAGTCCTTGACTGGAAAACAATGTCTGTGTTAAGCTGGGGATGTCAGGGGGCTCATGGGGAAGTACCTTTGGTTTCCATTGCTTCATCTACTCCCTCTGAAATTCCGGCATTTTTGTCTGACTATTGTGATGTTTTTGAGGAGCCTAAACTTAGTTCTCTCCCCCCTCACCGGGATTGCGATTGTGCTATAGACTTGATTCCGGGCAGCAAGTTTCCCAAGGGTCGTTTGTTCAATCTATCTGTGCCTGAGCATGCTGCTATGCGAGAGTATATTAAGGAGTCCTTGGAAAAGGGACATATCCGTCCATCCTCATCCCCTTTAGGAGCAGGTTTTTTTTTCGTGGGTAAAAAAGATGGCTCCCTGAGGCCCTGTATTGATTATCGCCTGTTGAATAAGATTACAGTCAAATACCAGTATCCTTTGCCACTATTGACTGATTTATTTGCTCGTATTAAAGGGGCAAAGTGGTTCTCTAAGGTTGATCTTCGGGGTGCGTATAATTTGGTGCGGATCAAGCAGGGAGATGAGTGGAAAACTGCATTTAATACGCCCGAGGGCCATTTTGAGTATTTGGTAATGCCTTTTGGTCTTTCTAATGCTCCTTCAGTCTTTCAGTCCTTTATGCACGATATTTTCCGTAAATACCTGGATAAGTTTATGATTGTGTATTTGGACCTTCCAGCATCTTTCACCATTCATAATGTCTTCCATAGGTCGTTGTTGCGGAGGTACGAGGTACCGGTTGTTCCTTCTGTTGAGCCTCCTGCTCCTGTGCTGGTGGAGGGTGAATTGGAGTATGTTGTGGAGAAGATTTTGGACTCTCGTATTTCCAGACGGAGACTTCAATATCTGGTTAAATGGAAGGGATACGGTCAGGAGGATAATTCTTGGGTGACTGCCTCTGATGTTCATGCCTCTGATTTGGTTCGCGCCTTTCATAGGGCGCATCCAGATCGCCCTGGTGGTTCTCATGAGGGTTCGGTGCCCCCTCCTTAAGGGGGGTGTACTGTTGTGAATTCTGTTTTTGGCTCCCTCTGGTGGCTACTGGTGGTACTGGTTGACTTTGGTCTTGTGTTTCCAGTGCACCTGTTTTCATCAGGAAATTGGGAGTTTCCTATTTAGTCTGGCTTCTCAGTCACTCTAGTGCCGACAATCAATGTTACCAGAGCATCTCTGTTGCTTGCTACCTGCTCCAAGTCTGCAATTCAGCTAAGTTGAAATCTTTGGCTTTTTTGTGTTTGTTTTGTCCAGCATGCATTTATATTTCTCGTGCTGCTGGAAGCTCTAGTGATCTGAAATTACTACTCCGGTGTCATGAGTTGATAACGGAGTTAAGGTAGTTTCAGGATGGCTGCTTAGGGTTTTGAGGTAACCGCGAAGTCCTCTTTTGTATTTTCATCTATCTAGTCAGAGGGCCTCACTTTGCTGAATCTATATTCATACTGCGTTTGTGTTTTCCTCTTACCTAACCGTTATTACATGTGGGGGGCTACTATAACTTTTGGGGTTTCCCTGGAGGCAAGCCAGGTCTGTGTATTCCTCTTCTAGGGGTAGTTAGCTCTCCGGCTGGCGCGAGGTGTCTAGGGATACAACGTAGGCACACCCCCTGGCTACTTTTATTTGCGTGTTAGGTTCAGCATCGCGGTTACCTGAGATACCATCTTCCTAGAGCTAGTCCGTTTTTGCCAATGTCCCTGCCATTGGGAATCATGACAAGTCACTATGTGACTGCAGACTTGCGAATACTCGCAGTGTGCACACCGTCACGTTTCTCTGATGCTAGCCGGCGCGTGACAACAAGTATGGTATATTGAGCGAGGCCGGATACAGTCTAGTCAGAATATGCCTGGAAGTATACAAATTGTATGCTTGCGGTCACAGAGTTGTGCTCAAAAGTTTACATACCCCGGCAGAATTTTTGCTTTCTTGGCCTTTTTTCAGAGAATATGAATGATAATACCAAAACTTTTTCTCCACTCATGGTTAGTGGTTGGGAGAAGCCATTTATTGTCAGACTACTGTGTTTTCTCTTTTTAAATCATAATGACAACCCAAAACATCCAAATGACCCTGATAAAAACTTCACATACCCTGGTGATTTTGGCCTGATTAAATGCACAGAAGATGAAACAAATGGGTTTGAATGGCTACTAAAGGTAACATCCTCACCTGTGACCTGTTGTAATCAGTGTGTGAGCATAAAAGCTGAGTGAGTTTCCAGGATCCAGACAGACTCTTGCATCTTTCATCCAGCCACTGACGTTTCTGGATTGTGATGATGGCGAAAGCAAAAGAATTGTCAACGGATCTACAGGAACAGGTAGTTGAACTGTATAAAACAGGAAATGGATACAAAAAGATATCCAAGGAATTGATAATGCCAGTCAGCAGCGTTCAAACTATGATTAACAAATGGAAAATCAGGGGCTCTATAAAAACAAAACCACGGTCAGGTAGACCAACAAAAATGTCGTCCACAACTGCCAGGAAAATTGTTCGGGATGCAAAGAAAAACTCACAAATAACATCTGAAATACAGGACTCTCTGAAAACTAGCGGTGTGGCTGTTTCAAGATGCACAATAAGGAGGCACTTGAAGAAAAATGGGCTGTATGGTCGAGTCGCCAGAAGAAAGCCATTACTGCACAAATGCCACAAAGTATCTTGCCTATAATACGCAAAGCAGCACAGAGACAAGCCTCAAAACTTCAGGAACAATGTAGTTTGGAGTGATCAGACCAAAATTGAACTTTTTGGCAACAACCATAAACGATACATTTGGAGAGAGGTCAACAATGCCTATGATGAAAGGAACACCATTCCTACTGTAAAGCATGGAGGTGAATCGCTGATGTTTTGAGGATGTGTGAGCTACAAAAGGTACAGGAAACAAGGTCAAAGTTGAAGGAAAGATGAATGCAGCACGTTATCAGCAAATACTGGAGGCAAATTTGCACTCATCAGCCCGAAGGTTGCGCATGGGACGTACTTGGATGTTCCAACATGACAACGATCCAAAACACAAGGACAAGTCCACCTGTCATTGGCTACAGCCAGACAAAGTGAAGGTTCTGGAGGGGCCATCTCAGTCTCCTGACCTCAATATCAATGAGCCTCTCTGGAGAGATCTCAGTTCATGCTAGACAGCCCAGGAATTTACAGGACCTGGAGGCTTGTTGCCAAGAAGAGTGGGAAGCTTTACCATCTGAGAAAATAAAGAACCTCATCCACAACTACCACAAAAGACTTCTAGCTATCATTGATGTTAGAGGGGTCAATACACGGTATTAAGAAATGGGGTATGTGAACTTTGATCAGGATCATTTGGATGTTTTGGGTTGTCATAATGATTTAAAAAGAGAAAACACAGTAGTTTGACAATAAATGGCTTCACCCAACCACTAACCATGAGTGGAGAAAAAGTTTTGGTCTTATCATTCATATTCTCTGAAAAAAGGCCAAGAAAGCAAAAATTCTGCCGGGTATGTAAACTTTTGAGCACACTGCTGGAACGGCGCCGGCATGGGAGGAGAGTATAGTTTATTTTGTCGGGGCCAAACATTTAGTTCAAGAAGGATTTGTCCTAGTAGTGGACAACCCCTTTGAGATATTTTTATGAAAATGTAATTGTTTTACCACTTATTCTTAAAGGCATTTTGTATATTTTTACATGAGATGGAGTAGTATGAGGGTTTTTTTCCCCATGATGAGTTGTTCTTCTTGGAATTTTGTGGTACAAATCCAGTAGGAATATTCATTTTTTGTCTGGCTTTAGACATTTTTGTATTTTATGACGTTCACAGTTAGTGTAAAATAGTTTGATTTTTTTAGTTTGTACCGTTACAGATTACATTTTTTAATGAATGAGATCTTAAGAGACCCGTCGCCCATCAGAGGGTGCTTCAATCTTTCCACATTGTTTGGAACTTTACAGTATCTTGCAAAATGTAGAAAAAAAACTATTGGTGCAAAATGCAACATCAGAAACACAGTGCATTCCAAAAAAAGTGATGTAAAAATTGCCCTTGATCATAAATTTAACTCTGTACTGTTTATTGTACTTTTTTTTCCCCGAAAGTGCATACACATTCATTTACGAAAAAACATTCACCAAACACAAAGGAAAGGTGAGAAGTGGAGAGTGAAGACCCCAGTGCACACTATAAGGGCTATCCACCGAGGGCGCAAATAAGAAAATGACAATCTAACGATCTGCACCAGCTCCTATAGCCGTAATGCATGGTCTTGAAGGAGTTTACTGCCCTTTACATGAAGGAATGACGGTAGTAATGGTAGAGCACGCGAGCTGAAAATCAATACATCCATCTGTACTATCAGAGCTGTCACTCTGGGGGAAGAGTCGTTCCCATGGACCACGAAAAGCTGAATGGAGGAAACGATAAATCCCACCCATACTGTGATGCAGGGAAGGGGAGACTGACGAGTTCCTTGTCTTTCTGGCGCTGACAGGTTGAAGTGAAGGACGTTCCAGCTATAAGATGTCTTGACTGTATCCACAATGTAGGGGGGAGACAGAGGTCAGGGAGATGGAACAGGTGGTCCCTACCCACAGCCAGCACTCACCTGGGGACCCCGAGGAAGAAGAAGGAGAATACCCCACCTGGCTGGTCAACACCCTCGCTACAATCCTCATTCTGACCATCAGTGGTGACATCTTTGGGAACCTTCTGGTCATCACATCTGTGTTCCGGAACAAGAAACTTCGAAAAGCAGGTGAACATTTTCTTTTACATTTATACATATTTCACATCCATTTCATTCGATTTGTTGGATTTCATGGAGGGAAAGGTGAATGAACGACTCCCGGAACAGACTCCTCCATCTACACACAGATGTTGTCTTCTAGAATTAGAACATTTAGAACTTTTTAAAAAAAGTTTGTACAATTTTTTGGAGATGATCTCAACTTAATCCCAAAAGTCGTAATTTCATTCTCAATAGTTTTTCTTGTACATAGGAGATTATGTTCTAAAGGGGACAATGAGGGTCCCATCCTGGAATTTCGAGCAGCATGAATCAGACACTGGCCTCGTGATTGCATCCATGTACGGTTTAGGGCTTGTTCATATGCTGCGTTCTTGCGGCTAATTTTTTATGTATTTTTGCTACAGGAAAAAAAGAAACGCAGCATTTTACTTCACCAGCAAAGTGAATGCGATTTCTGACATCTCATTCACACGCTGCTTATTTTTTCTTTGTGGATTTGAGCCATCAAAGCCTTTTTATCCAATCTGCAGGATGTAAATTTCCTTCAACGGTTTCACTCATTCAAAAGAATAGAAAAAAAAACGCATTTAAAAGCGCATCACAAATGCATATAATAACGTGCCTAGTTTACGCAGCGTTTTTCCTGCCAACACTCCGGTTATTGCGGCACAAAAATCTGCTGCAAATACTCAACCTGTGCAAAAATGCTTAGGGTATGTTCACATGTTGCGTTTTTGCAGCATATTTTGGGTGGCAGAAAAGAAGCTGCTTTTTAGGTTGTGTGCACACGTTGCATATTTTTCACGTTTTTTTCACGTTTTTTCACTATAAAAAAAAGCATACATTATGCATCCCATCATTTAGAATGCATTCTGTGCACATGATGCGTTTTTTCTGGTAAAAAAACGCAGCATGTTCACTAATTTTGCTGATTTTTGCGGATTTCCCACTATATTATTGCATTGGGAAACTCCGGAAAAAATCCGCAAAAAAAACGCACCAAAAACGTGGTAAAAACGCATGTGGATTTCTTGCAGAAAATGTCCTGTTTTGCTCAGGAAATTTGTGCAAGAAATCCTGAACATGAGCACATAGCCTTAAAGTACCAGCAAAAGCTATGAATTTTGGGAATCTCATGCACACGCTTCATTTTTTTTTTCCTGACAAACTGAAGAACCGCAGTATTTTTTAAATTTGTAGCATTTCAATTCTTTCATCGTTTTTGCAGTTTTTTCACCCATGGGAAGCAATGAGAAAGTGAAATAAAAAACACAAAAAAATGTTAATAAATATAACTTAACAAGTACTGCAGATAAATCACAAATATTAATCTTTACTCAAAAATAACGTCGAAAAAAAGTGACCAAAACTCCAAAAACAGGTGTTTTGAACACCGGAAAACAGGCGTTTTGAACACCGCAAAATGGGTGTTTTGAGCTCCACATTTTTATTGCCAAGAGAGTAGAATTTAGCTGCAGAAAAAAAGCAACGTGTGAACACAGCCTAACTCAAACCCTGCATTTCACAGAACATATACTTTGAAGAGTTGGACAGGAATTGCGTGTTTCAGATGACTAGTACCAGGCAGGTCCCCGGCAGCTTCTCCTATTCCAGCTCCTCTAGACTGATAGGTTCCTCCCTTATTTGTACATTGTATTGTGTATGGGGATCAGGGTGGGGAGAAGCCACTGGGAACCCACCTCAGACTAGGCATCTGTGGCATATAGTCCCCGGCCACAAGATGGGATGATACAAATGTTGGCCCCAGATGTAGGACCCGTACCTATCTAAAATGTATGGTATATCCAGTAGCATAGCTACCGGGAGGATAGCAGAGGGTGCAGTCACCCTGGGCCCCGCGTTCGGAGGGCCCCTCCTGGAGCTACTCTCACTGTTAACTATATCAGCATGCGCAGCCTCCGCGGTACAGTAGGGAGACACGATCTAAACACCAGACTTTCAGATTCCCGCAGCGGTGACGTCATCGTGCCGCACAGAGACTTTGATGTCCTGTGCGAGGGATGACAGCTCGTTGGTCTACGCACGCTTTGGATTAGGTGAGTATATTTTTATGTTATTTAAAAACGTGTGGTGGGACTGTGGGGGAATCAAAGTATGGGGGCCCCTCCTACAGGGTCGGGGCCATTATACAGGGGAAATTATGCAGGGGATGAAATAATAAAGACAATTTTTCAAAAAGCCTGTATGAAAGGTGTCATAAGTATTACATCCACCTCTGGATCTCGAAAATTGGAGCCAATCAGCAAATGTAAGCGTCATACTCATTTTCAGCACCACAAAATTAGTTGAGTTCAGCTGTTTTCACCTCTGAACCAGTTTGGCTGCAGAAACGTGCCATGG
Source organism: Ranitomeya variabilis (assembly GCF_051348905.1). Lineage (NCBI taxonomy): Eukaryota > Metazoa > Chordata > Amphibia > Anura > Dendrobatidae > Ranitomeya > Ranitomeya variabilis. Next base: position 649,155,916 of record NC_135236.1, on the reverse strand, counting down.
GTCATCGAGACCCAACTGAGAAATACTGAACATGCATCAGCCAATACGAGACGACAATGATTGGAAACAACACTGATATCTGTATGGAAAATCTGTGTTGAAAAGAATGCCCTCTATGTGTAACAAAGGTTCACCTATTCTTACATACTAGGGGATCACTTACAAATCAAATTCCCCAATATCCATTTAATCCATTTTTTGCAATGAGCAGATACAATTTGGTCATGGGGATAGAGAGGTGACTGGAGAGTGGGGCCGATTTATGCTCTGTTCTCCGTACTATTAGATCGAAGGTAAATGACTGATGGTTTGTAATGAGCAAACAAGCTGTGTTGAGTTCTCCTTCAATAGAGGTCTTCAAACAGAGGCTGGACAGACATCTGCATTGAGCAGGGGGTTGGACACGATGATCATGGAGGTCCCTTCCAACTCTACCATTCTATGATATCAGAAAGGATATGGGTCACAGGGGACCCACATGAAGAAACGACCAATAAGTCCAAATGAAGTAATGTATTAAAAGTACAAACTTTTATTAAATCGTAAATTACATAATACATCATTTCGTCTTATTTATTATCCAGCCATGGAATAGTATGTAAATGGATATTTATTTAAATCTCTATCCTTATGTATAATATAATATTTACTAGCATCCATCTGTCTTAGTAGTATCTCTATTTTGTATAGTTCTGTCTTTATTTTTTGGAGTGAAACTCACCATGGTTTGGGCACTCTTTTCCCTCTTATAAGATGGCGGTTCCGGTTTTGCGGACGTTCCGCGCATGCGCAGTTTTGCTTTGTGTTTCGGTTTGGGCACGCACCGTGTGTGCGTCCGCCGCTGGACTTCACAGGGCCCTGTGATTGTCCGGCGGTCGGCGGTCCGCGGCGTGCGCCCTATATCGTTACAATACTATTATACGATCTTTTTTAGCCATTAAGGGTAATGTATAGTGGTCGCCATAGTTACCGCTAGTTACTTCCGGGTTAGTCCCGGTCACTTCCGGTACATATTGCTATATAACACCGCACTTAGTCCTATTCATCATGCCCCCTGAGGAAGGTGTAAAAACCAAAACGTGCGTCGGGGAGGGCGCCCGGATCCTGTGTACATCCCACTCAGCTTCCTACTAAAAGGTAAAAAAACGCTATATCTTTTCATTTTTGTGCCCTGAGCAGGTACCTGATACTGGATGTTTTAGACTTTGCTGGTATTAGCTGGACTTTGCGTTAGGTCCAATTATGGGTATTCACCTATTAATACGTGCTACACATCCATTTTTTCATGGTCGGCACATGTAATAATTTATATGGGTGGGTTTGTCCTCGGTTCCATGCGCCCTTAACATGTTTTTAAACCTATGTGGTGCCTAGGCACTTTGCAGCACTATACCTCACTGTTCCTTTGTAATTATAGTGTACATTGATGTATTATGTAATTTACGATTTAATAAAAGTTTGTACTTTTAATACATTACTTTATTTGGACTTATTGGTCGTTTCTTCATGTGGGTCCCCTGTGACCCATATCCTTTCTTGTGTCTGATTAGCGACTTGTCCTGTGCTATAGTCCTCCCCCCTTTTTTAGGGTTTGTCCATAGTTTTGCCATTCTGTTAGCCCTTTGGCAATTATATTGGGATTTGTCACAGCTATGTTCTTCTTTGTTGTGTTTTTTTGTTACTCATTCTATGATATCCTGCATTTTCATCAGTTTTCCCTTTTGCAGTCATTATCTCCTAAATTGCAATTGACTGAACTGGTGGATGGAGAACAACTGTTATGACGTCAATCATGCACAGTGCAGCACACCGAGAGGTATTCCTGCTCTTCATACCTTAGCACACAGACTGAATGATCAACAGCATGGAGGACATTAGACAGTAGTTCTAGGCTGTGTACATGTGAATCCTTCTCTGGCGTGAGAAAAAAAGACTTGTTAAAAAGCTCAGCACGATCTTTCTGTGTCTCCCTCTGCTTGCATTCTCACTCTTCTGCTCCTCCTCTCCTCTCCATAAAGTATAATAGGTGTAACCTGACATCTCACTGTGCTTGTTCTCAATCTTGTCTTGAGCAAAACAAGGTGAGCTGTTTCTTCAGAGCGTATGACAAGTACAGGAGACAGAGGGAGGGTGTAAAGTGGCTCATAAGTGGAGAAAGAAGCAGACTTTTGTAATCAGAAATTATACAAATTTTCTTAAGATTCACATGTACTATTGATCTATGCAAAGTTTGTCGAAAGTAGAGTTCCCTTTTAACAATGAGACTACTTACAGGGTTGGTTGTAGCCTGAAGTCCGGAACACAGACTAGTTGGGAAAAATGTACTTTAGATAAAGTTTGCAAACCCTATAGATTATGGGAGATCTTATACATTGATAACCTATCACTAAAGAGGTAGTCCCATCTCTGATATCCAGATGTCATTAATGTCTGGTAGATGCACCCACAACTATCTTAAGAACAGGGCCCCCTTCTTATGTCACCATTATTGGAGAAGTGTTTGTGGACGCACTTCCCTCTGTATACACTTCCACCATGCTTGAGGACTTCTACAGTAAATCGGGAGATCCGCTCGTTGTTTGAACATCTCTTTAAAGCGGCAGAAGAGTGATCCCGCTCTCTAGGTAATGTTGGTACAGAGGTGTGAACAGCCTTTATCTATATCCCTTGGATGTCATAAATGGCAGAGATCGGAATACATCTTAATGGGGGTTTGACGGCAGGAGCTCCAGAATCAACACAATTAATGGAGACCCTATTCAAATAGGGGCAGCTATGGTTTCTTGCTCAGCCAGGTGGAAAAAATGAGCAGAGGACAAAGCATCAAACCAGCAAAGGTGCCAATGACTAGGCAATAAGTGCAATGGTGGCCAAGGAGTCTTCAGTGTTACACAAGGCACATGACGAGTGACTTCCTAAACCAGCATGACATGCGGACACACCAGATTACGACATATTAGCAGCAGAAATCCATGTCATCGATTACACGGCAATTACATTAAGGAAGCTGTCACGGAGGGAGCGCAGCCAGTCACATTTCACTACTGTCACAGATAAGCTTCAAAGAATGGGATTTTCTCCAGTTCAATGTTTGATTTCACGATTACACTAAGAGGTCTGACTTCTGCTGGAAAGCAGAGATCAGAACATTAGTCATTCGTGGGGGTCTTATAAATCTATTCTGGTTTTCTGGAGGTAAAATGGGTCTAACGTCTCTCTCGAGTACTGAAATTCAATAATCATATTTGCGACACACTATTCCAGTGGTTGATGGAACAGATCGCAGAGCTTCCAGGTCATCATCTTTACTTCTCTCTTTCACATGACAGTGGTAGAACAAATGTAATGGTTACGCTTCAAAAGGGACGATGCGCTTGGTGGTTGCAACACTTGAACTTTCTCGAACCCAGTTCATGTAAGGTCATTGCTAACTTCACACGGACCACTAGACCGGGTTATCTTCACATTGTCCACTCAACTGGACTCCCGTAAATGTGAGGTGAGCACCAACATAACATTTCTGTACACAGACAACAAGTAGAGTCACTGCAACTCCTAGCCTCGGTCTCGATAGAACTTCATCTACTGATCCCTTCTTCATACCACCTGTTCAGTCAGACGTTTGCCTGGTTGCAAGAATATTGCTTACATTTATCTGTTGCAGGCCCTTGTTAGTCCAATAGGTCCCCAGCACAGGCCACAATATAGGCCTCCAGGGCAAACCATTCTCCACTGCCGTTACTGGTCCTCATCCACCCTCTTATGGGTATGAGATAACTGCTTCGTTCTCCTATCCTTCCTCGGTCTCTCAGCACATCCTCAGTAGACTCCCCAGAACTTACTTCTTCAAAGGCGGGCAAACCTTAAGGACCATGAGCCAATAATCAGCTCGCGAATGTTCAAGTCTAAGCAGGTTGGCAATCACCCGATGAAAAGGAAAAACACTTGTTTGTCTGGGGCGATAATTTTTGAGCAGGCTTAAAAATAATCTTTAAATCGGCAGCAATTCTCCCTGTGTAATCAAGGCATGTGCTGCAGATAACATTATATACTACGGGCACAGTACGATCGTATGAAAAGGGGTTGTTGTTCGGCCTTAGGCTACAAGTCTGCAGTCACTTTTGTGACTGCATACTTGGTAATCCTCATATCACGCACACTGCAATTGCAGTACACTGTATATTTCCGGCCACATTCCAACTAGACGTGTCCGACTTCATTTAATATACTTGCATTGAGCGAGACAGCTCCCAACTAGTCAGCATGTGACCGCATATATGCAAATCATATACAGTACTTGCGGACATGTGCCCACCACTCCAAGTGCGGGCATCGGAGAATCCTCACAGCGCACAGTTCGGGTGATGTGAGGATTCACAAGTCTTCAGTCACAGAGTGATTGCAGACTTGTATCCCAAGGCCAGACAACCCCTTTAACAATAGATGCACATTGTTCGTCAGGCTGTACAAAGAGGCCAGTAAAACAACCACCTATTGGCTTGCATGGAGCTGGAAATCAAGGGAAGGGGATGAATGGAGGATTGGTTAGGTGAATATTGCGATTTTTAAAGATTTACACTTGTCTGAACTTTTCAGAAAAATATTAAATAAATAAGAGGTGTGACAATAAGGTCCAAAAAGTGATGAAAGTCGTTAGAAACCAGAAACATCATTTTCGAGTTTTGGTTTATTAAAGTGAATCTGTCAGCAGGGTTTTGCTATTTAATCTGAAAGCAGCATAATACAAGGCATTAAAGTCTGATACCAGCGATGTGTCACTTACTCCACTGATTGGTGCAGTTTTGATGGAATCCTTGTTTTCTCTGTTGTAGATTTACCAGTGCTCGGAATGCTGAGCTGTGTATAACCCCGCCCACATCACTGATTGTACACAGGAAGCTCCCAATGTCAGCAAGCTGCCAATCAGTGGTGGGGGCGCGGTTACACAGATTAGCCTGATGGGCCTGCACTTAAGACATAGTCAGGAAGTGATAATCTCCTGCTGATAAAACACTGATTGTATTGAATCTACAGCACACAGCTTAATAAATGACACATCGCTGGAATCAGACTCGCTTATCTTATGTGATTTATGGTGGGGCCAACTATTTAAATACACCTTCCCGACACCCCCTTATTTGATTGACAGCTCTGGCTTCATAGAGCCAGGGAAGGGAGAAGATGGAGGGAAAACAAGCAGGTGGGAAGGTGTATATAATAATAATAATTGGCCGCCATGATGCACCGAGCGCCGGTACTTTGTTTGAACTTAGTCTGTGCTGACTTTCAAAGAAACTTGTCACCTGGATTTGGCACACTAAATTGCTCCTGTACGGACTCGTTTGTATAATTTATCTGAAAAATCAATGTAAAAATGTTATATTCTGGCCTATGCAATATGCTAGTAGTAACGATATTGCTTGTATCTCCTCCAGGGAATGCTTTCGTGGTCAGTCTTGCTGTGGCGGACCTTCTGGTGGCATGTTACCCTTACCCTTTGGTTCTTCTTGCGATCTTCAACCGTGGCTGGAACATGGGTCACACTCATTGCCTACTGAGTGGTCTCTTTATGGGACTCAGCGTGATGAGCTCAGTCTTCAATATAACAGGCATTGCCATCAATCGATACGTCTTCGTCTGTCATCCCAGCTGCTACGCTCGCCTGTTCTCCAACACGAGCACTGCGCTGTACGTGGGACTGGTGTGGACATTGGCTCTGGCAGCCATTCTACCGAACCTATTCCTGGGATCCTTGCAATACGACCCAAGAGTCTTCTCCTGCACGTTTTCTCAGTCAGTCAGCCCATTGTATACGATTGCCACAGTGATTTTCCATTTCTTTTTACCCACTGGCGTGGTCAGCTTCTGCTATCTCCAGATCTGGATATTAGTTCTCCAAAGTCGGCATCGGGTCAGGCAACCAAGACAGGTTCAAGTCCAAGCATGGCCGAACAACAAGCACAGTTTCATCACCATGTTCATAGTTTTTGTGCTTTTTGCTGTATGCTGGGGCCCCCTGAATATCATCGGGTTCCTGGTGGGCTTGAACCCACAAATAGGAGAGTCAATCCCACGTTGGCTCTTTGTTGCCAGCTACTTCATGGCTTATTTCAATAGCTGCCTCAATGCTGTGGTTTACGGCGCCTTGAATAAGAATTTCCGGAGAGAATATAGGAGAATTTTGCTAAACATTTTCCAGTTGGCTTAAGCCTAAAAATGTATTATTTCATGAGATTTCCTATTTTATTCCATAACATATAAATTAAATTAACATGTACTGATATCTAAAAACATCCAATTAAAGGTTTTACCCAGTTTTAGAAAAAAAAACCATGGTTTCTTTCTTCCCAAAACAGTGCCACACTTTTTGCAAGGAACCTCTAGGGCGGAGTTTCCCATTAGCAAAGCACCTCCCCTGAGGTTCTTAGGCACAGCTCTACTTAGAAGACTAAGGCTATAAGGAGAAGGTGCGACACTCCTATAAATAAATTACACTACCGGTGGACAGAAGCATATCTATAATAGGTGCAGGGGTTTCAATTACACCTTGACCCTGGAGCCTAAGTGGCCCAAGAGGTCCATTTGACCCATGTGAAAAGACTATTAGTGATGAGCGAATGTGCTCGGATATGGTGTTATCTGATCATGCTCGGGTGCTAACCGAGTGTCTTCGGCGTGCTCGAAAAATATGTTAGCGCCCCCGAGGCTGCATGTCTCACAGCTGTTTGACAGCAGCAACACATACAGGGATTGCCTAACAAACAGGAAACCCCTGCATGTGTTTGCGCTGTTCAACAGCCGCGAGACATGCAGCGGCGGGGAGTCGAACATATTTTTCAAGCACGCCGAAGACACTCCGTTAGCACCCGAACATGCTCAAATAACATGCTCGCTCATCACCAACTATGAATATTAAAGATTTGCAATAGCTGGGGGTCCTGTTGGAGATTTTGCATTGGGAACCATGATCTTCCAATTACGCCACTGCAGGTAGATATTCCATGGAAGAGTCACTATTTTTTTGCAGCAAACATATATTAAAAATTTGTGGAGAACAGAAGGATAAGCTCCTAAACAGCGCGAACCCTCCTCCAAGGCATTCACAATTATTGATATCGTTCTGACTGAAGTAAGGAGCAGGTCACTTAGGGATAAGAAATCAATCGCTGCAATTACTCATTTAATTGGGGACGGTAATTAGAAGATAGTTTAGGCCAGAGCTCAGCGTAGGACGTGATCCAATCACTGGATCTATAGAATAACAGACTGCTCAGGACGATCACCGACACACAGCTTCAGCGAGAATATAAAAATGGGACTATAGAAATGGCACAAAAAGGATAGGATTTTTCTCAAATCAGCGCCACTCAGGTTGTTTTTGGGCAAAAAAAAATAAATAAAAAATAGACGGCATTGTTTTCTTATGGGGGTAGGCAAGTTATTCCGCATATTTTTCTACCATGCTGGAAATAGTAGTGCAGGATGAAAAAAAATAAAATAAAATGTGTGGTGTAAATTGTTGTCTTACAGTTAAACATTGTTTATAGGACCCTTAAAGGATAAATATATGATCTGTGGGTGTCCAGCTGCGAAGACCCCCGCTGTTCATTAGAACATGGCGCCCACATCCCCTTGTGTGAATGGAGTCCTAGTGAGCATGTGCAAACACCACATGGTTGCACATGCTCACTAGCACTGCAATTACTCAGGGGACTTTAGGACCACTGTTCTTGGAGTCCAATCACTGGGAACTCCATAGATCACAAGTAATCAGGCATTTATCTCCTATCCTGCGTGTTTACGGGATCAATTCTTCAAATTGGTCATCAGGCTTTTTCTAGCTAATCTGAGAGCAGCATGATGTAGAGATATAGTCCCGGATTTCAGCGATGTGTCACTTACTGGACTGCTTATTGTAATTATGATAATCTCCTGCTGTTAAAACTAACGGCACCAGTCAGGGTTGCCCGCTTTCCCCTCTACTTTTCGTCCTTTGCATTGAGCCTTTGGCTGCTATTAGACATCATTAAAGGAGTCCAGTATAAAAGGCAAATAATTTAAATTATCCCTTTTTGCCGATGATCTCCTCCTCCAAGACTGCATCTTGTATTTCATACAAAGAAAGCCAGTACAATATCCTTCATCTCTGGTACCATACGCCTGAATTTTTACATAAAATGGACCCATCTATTCCTTCCCTTTGCTGGCGTTGCGTCCTGTCTGGAGGTTCTATATTTCACATTTTTTTGGGATTGTCCACTGATTAAACCGTCCTGGGTGTTAGTCCAACTCCTCATTAAGTAAGTTTTTGGAGTGGATCTCCCAATGTGTCTATTAAATATTTTCCCTGAATCCATAGCCAAGAGATCCATTAGACTGCTTTTACATATCTTGATTGCCTACCATTGGAAGAAAACCTCTCCGTCTTCCCAACTAGATCTTTATTTTCTCGTCAAGGATATCAGGAACTTTGAAAACCGGGCGGCCCTTAATGACAATACTGTAGAGAGATTTAACCTTATTTGGTCTCCATGGGATTCCTTTAGGTCCATGTTAAATATATGACCTCGATGAGATGGATATAACTAGGTCATAACATTCCACATCATTCCTCCCCCTTTCCTTTTGTCGGAGTCTGTGTGTTTGTAAGATTTTACTCTTAAAATGCTTAAATATTACTATAGTATAAGATTGGTTGTTAACCTATAAAACAATTGAGAAAAATTCTAAAAATGGCAATTTTTTATTTTCCTGTAAAAATGGTAAAATTTCAATAAAAAAGTGATTCCATCACTACAGGACTAGTAAACCTGCTGCCATGTAGTCCTCCATATTCATGAGCTCTCTATAACCCCACCCCCCAACACTGATTGGCAGATTTCTGCCTATGCACACAGAAAGCAGCCAATCAGTAGTGTGGGCGGGGTTATACAGAGCTCAGCAGTTAGAGAACTGCTCGATCTGAAACCAATAAAACAGGGCTTCGAAGAAAACTGCTTTAAAGCAGCCCTTTAAGTGATACATTGCTGGAATCAGGGGCTCTGCCACTAGATTATGCGGCTCACAAGTGCCTGGTGACAGATTCTCTTTAAATTATTCTCTTTGTGCATGGTTTAGCACAGAAGAGAGCAGAGCAGATCGTTCGGCTCCCGTTACTTTACACAGAGGTACCAGAATTAGGGCTGTCAAGGTTGGAAAACTGGTACTACAAGGAAACAAAACACTTACTGCTTGGTCCCAATATTTCAGATAACAAGATGAAGGAATTCTTTAATCGATGCGCATAAAATAAAGGTATTAGTAATAAATCTTATTCTGCCCCCCAGTCATGGCACTCACCTCTGATGTTCCACTTTTGGCCTGGATTTGGGGTGGAATGGCGCTGATCCGTAGATAATGCGATATACATCCCTGCCTGAAATCCAATAGACTGTGACATTGCTAAAGGTGATCAATAGTCTCTAAAATACTTTCCAACGGGATCAAAAAAGCAAAAGGCAGCGAAGTGCGAAACCAGAATCAGCAGATCGTTTATTCCGTAAAACATCAATACAGAGAAATCCGGATTACAAAGACTGTATGACTACATGGCGTCGATCCGACAGCATACACGTCCAAAAGTCTAGTACGAAACATATATAAAGGGTAAGCAGTCAGTCTGTAAAGCAGATTTCACAAGTGTAATACTTGTCCCTCTGTGATTCCTCCTGGAAATGTGGGAGTAAAGTGACCACTGTGCATTATTACCATCGCCTTGTCCTTTGGGTGGGTCTGACGTAGTCGGCACAGATAGGACTATTTCATTGTGTAGGGACGCACCCAACAGGAATATGGACGCACCCAACAGGAATATGGACGCCCAGTTGTCAATTTATTTCTATACAAGAGGGATAACAGAGGAAGGGCAGAACATAACATTCTGAATATTTACTAAAACAGAGACGAGGTTATGAAAAATCAGATTAGTGGCCGTCCGATTCAGGTCTCTTTCCCACCGATCAGCTGATTGAAGGGGTCCGCCGGACTGTTGGGAGTCCTCACCGGTCTCCTCTTGTGAACGGTGTTATACGGACATGTGAAACCGACCTACATAGGAGAGCGCCTGCAGTACCTCAAGTGGTCATATCAATGCATGGAGCCATGTCACTTCTACAAAATCCCTTTAAGGTAAAATGGCAGAATATATGCACGAAGTATTGGTCATAGGATGTAATCCTGGCAAATATAGAATACTGAACGTTCTTAGTTTAGGTCTGAGAAATCTATGAAATGTCCATATTGGATTACACGAGGAAACGTTGGTTTGGTCCATCCTTCCCATCAAATTCCAACATTGCTCCCCTGAATCCTTTTGGGGGTAAGTTAGTCAGTTAGTAGCTGAACTACATGTATGATCCCTTTATTACCTCATTAAATGCTGTTTGAATATGCCGATGCACAGTCACATGGAGGCTTGTGAATATGCAGTGGCGGCAAGTCAAATCTCAGTTACAGTTCTGGGTTTAGCCACCTAGGAAACAAGGGCTTAAAAAGGCTCCTACCTCCTCTATGCCTGAGCCTTTAAAATGACCCTTGGGTCAACTCCAAACCCTTTTGCTAGTAAAGCAGTTCCTCAGGGGAGGAGACTCCGGCATAGATAGTTTATGAACATGCAGTGGCGGTAAGTCACCACTCAGTTATTGTTCTGGGTTTAGCCACGTAGGACAGAAGGGCCTTAAGAAGGCTCCTACCTTCTCTATTCCTAAGCCTTTACAATGACCCTTGGATCAACTCCTCACCCTTTTACTAGTGCAGCAGTTCCTCGGGGAAGGAGACTCCTGCTTAGATAGCTTAAGAACCCGCAGTGACGGTAATTCACAGCTGTTAATAGTTCAGGGTTTGGCTACCTAGGACACAGGAGTCTTACTCCTCTGTTCTCAAGCAATTCAAATGATCCTTGGGTTCACTGCCCACCAAATAAGGTAGTTCCTCGGGGGAGGAGACTCATGCATACGTACCTAACGCCCAATAGAAAAATGAAATTGGGACTAATTATAGCTGGGTAAGGTGGCCCATAGCAGCCGCATGGTGTCTCTCAGTCCAATGGTGCAACCAGAGGAACCTGAAAGAGACTCCAGCAATGAGCTAGTCTGAAAATGACCACAGAGTAGGAGTAGAAGGCTCAAAGCACTTCCATACAGTCGGAGTGTATTTTGAGGATATAAAATATACTATAGGATCAGGTAGGCTTTCCTGATAGAACAGGACAATGTCTGGCACCAAATAAAGTGCAATATAAGGGATCATACATCTTCCTGTCTGAGTAGGTGTATGAACACCAGTATGGGTGCAGGAACAACTTCGAGGTCATTAACAGAGTTTCTAGATTATTAGTTAGCAGTAAACCACAAGTGTCCATTTAAGAGTATACATACATGTCAGCTCCACTACTACACATGGGCAGTACTGGGTGTTCAGTATGTGCAGTACAGTACATCTATGCACCAATGTTCTCTTTTGCGCCGGGTTATGATATGTACACGCTTTTCAAGTTTAGGAGACTGTAAACATCACATTTAGTGCAAAAGACTAGACTGGATGCGGGAAGTAAATTGGTGACCTATAGAAAAGGCAGCGCCCTCAAACCTCAGTACGGAAAGGGAAAAAAAGTCACATATGTAGGGCAGGACTCCTCGTACAGGTACAGGACCATAGGGCCATGCTAAATGGTAGGAATCTGATTGCTGGGACCCCAATTTATAACAAAAGTGGGGTTCCTGTGACACTTGTTACCCAATTTTACAACTGGCAGGATATAAATGAGAAATTTGGAAAAGTTCTGCCCCTGAAAATACCGCTCCTCCCCTGCAGAACCCCCTTGGGTTTGGGCCAATTATGTCAGTGAAACCTGTTACTTCCTGGTGCAAAGTGGGGAGCCTCAGAAGAAGCGCAACTTTTGGCCGAAACATCGGTCAGCCATAATTGTCTCCGCGATCTCCGTTCATGAAACTGCAATAAAAGTAATATTTTAATGTGAAGTGGCGAGGGGCACAATTTTTGGGGAGTTTATCATAATATGGTAACAAGATAATTGGCATCTGCTTGAGGGTAGTATAGAACGTACATTTAAAAGGGAGTTCAATCAAAAAACGTGCTCTGTCCATAGTTGCCTCACTGGAGACGAGCAGCAATACACCAGACACAATTCATGGGCTTGATTAACAAATACTGACATTTCGGAAACACATAAAAGGGTAATGATCCCAATATAAGGACCTAGATGAGAGCGCAACAGCAACTCCACTGAAATATATTAATCCTATAGAGAACAAGGAGTGTACCCTCAAACATAATTAACCGTAAAGATAGTAATAAAGTGAGACATCCAAAGATGGTAGATAAAGCATGTAAAATGTATATCTTTTATTCCATAAGCTCACTTATATAGAAAAACAACAATAAATACATACGGGCATCAAGCCCAAAATACAAATGCCTGACAAAGTGCAATAGGGGGGATTAAACCAATGGCGTCAATGAATGTCAGGGAACCCTTCTAGTGGTGTAATTTGTAGCAGGTGATCATTAATGAATTCAGAGCCAACTAGGCCAAACGCGCGTCGGGGCTAGTGTCGCTCTTTGTCTGCCGGGCACCCTTATTTTCCCACATGGGTAAGCAAGTTGATCAATTTTTTGATGTAATGAGTACGGTAAGTGTTTCTCTTGGGGTATAGCTAGCATGTGCATCCCTTCCCCTATGGAGAACTGCACATGCATTCTCTTTTGCGCTGAATTCATTAATGATCACCTGCTACAAATTACACCACTAGAAGGGTTCCCTGACATTCATTGACGCCATTGGTTTAATCCCCCCTATTGCACTGTGTCAGGTATTTGTATTTTGGGCTTGATGCCCGTATGTATTTATTGTTGCTTTTCTATGTAAGTGAGCTTATGGCATAAAAGATATACGTTTTACATGCTTTATCTACCATCTTTGGATTTCTCATTTTATTACTATCTTTACGGTTAATTATGTTTGAGGGTACACTCCTTGTTCTCTATAGGATTAATACAATTCATGGGCTTGTCTGGATGAAAGTATCCATATATCTCCAATTCTGTAAACCCCTTTAAGCATCTAAGCTACATGAAGCCATTGTTCTGGGAGTAGGAGTCTCCAAATCCTTGGCTCTGCATTGCCAGCTCTTAGTATACCCCATGGAGATGGAGGTGATAAACTGATGTTTCGGTAGATGTCCGACCACTTCATCGCTGTTCGTACTCTACAGTAACTTTACAGTCGATATGAAGATTACATTCTAGGATGATCCTTCACTGACCAAGATACAAGTCAATGGGCTCCACCATGAAATTAAGAAGACCTGCGTTACAATAGAAGCACGAGGATCCCACCACCTGCAGAGCGCAATCAATTGCATCTAACGATTTCCTACGACGCTGCATCGCGACCTGCGTCCTACCACGTCTACAACACACAACTGCAATACATGTTTCCAGTAGTGTTGGATTTGGTGTTGCTGGCCTTAAATAGTGTCTCAGCCTAAAAAATTAAAAATATAGCTATGTCAGACATTCAGTCTGAGTATGGACCTCGATGTCTGGACCAGAGGAGGGTCTCCTGACCTAAATTCAACAAACTAAAATATGATTATTATGACCATTTATGAGGACCGACCACTTGCTCAAAAACACTGAGTTAAATACTTCGTAAAAATGCCCAAGCTTCCCCGTTTATGCCGCTTTTTTCCGTTTCGCTCTGCGTCACTCTATCGCAGAAATATTCAGATTTGCTCCTTCTGGAGAGCAGTATGCGACATCTCTGTTCACAGTCCAACTGGGCGTTTCTTTAGAGTCTTCCTTGGGGACGTGTGCTTCCATCACTCCCAGATGCTGCCAATCATAACTGGGCAGCTGATTGAGACTGATAAAGCATTCTCAGACACTAATGAACTACAATTGGCTGCATCTGGGAGGGATGAAAGCACCCCCCCCCAGAGAAGCCTCTGAAGAAACGCCCAGTTGAAATACGAGCAAAGATTTCACATGCTGCGCTACAGAAGAAACAAATGTGAATCTCTCTACATCAGAGCGACGCAGAGCAAAACGGAAAAGAGCGGCAGAATCAGAAGAGTGCAGGGATTTTTACAAGGTGTTTAACGGAATTGTTTTTGGAAAGTGACAGATCCTTTAGGTACAGAGACCCGAGGCTGCTTCCAGATATTGTGGTAACCATTCGTACATGTGAACCGGCCTTATGGTACAGTAGTAGTCTCTCCCTCAAAGAAAAATTGAGGCACCAAATGGCTTCATATCGAATGCCAAGGGGTATGTTAGGTTGCACAATGCTGACAGAGGCCCCATATGCATGCAACATTCCACATTGCCCAAAACGCGAAGCCAATTCAAGTCTACCCTAATAAGCACCAAAAATATTTTTGTACAAAGTGGGCTGAGAACACAGACTTTTCTCATAGCTTAAAGGGATCCTCACAGCTGACAGATCCTGCCCGATCCATTGGCAGCATGTATCTGTCTCTCACTGAATGACTTCAGCCAGGTATGCTGTAATGGCTGCGGCGTTTCATTGGAAAACATACTTTAAAAGCCGCCACAGACCAGTCAGAAAGGCAGGTCCCTGACAGGGAGAAGTTAGTGGTCCGGGCAGCATTTAACAGCTGTTAAGATTCCCTTTAAATTGAATCTGTCACCAGATTTCACATAAACTACATATATTATTAAATTCAGCCTGATAGGGCAGGTGTACTTACTGTAAAAACCATATCAGAATGGAGGTATATTTCTTTGATATTAGAATGAGCAATTAACTTGAGCTGGACTCAATGGCCAATATTAATGTAAGGGAGGTTCCTTTGAAAGTCCATGTAAAATGGACACTAAAAATCCTTTTTTAAAGCAAGTACACCAGCCTCATCAGGTTTAAGAGGTGTAATTAACAATATACACATTTTGCACTGGAAATTCTGTAGATCTGCTTTAAATGGACCGAGATCCAAACTTTGAAATTTGTGCGTATATAGACAGGGGATGACGCCGCGAGGCAGCGTCTGAAATGCTAAGAACCAACTGCGAGTCTGCTGCAATGTTTAGGACTTGTTCACACAGTTGTAATTTTAGTCTGTGCTTGACGAAAAGGGGAGAAAAAAAAGTGATCCCAGTTTTGGGACAGAATCATAGGTGCAAACAAGCTTACATTCAAGTAAAAATTGACTAAAAAAAATACATTAAACAAAAAAGCTTTTGGCTCAGGAGTCTGCGTGACAACTGGAGCATTATATCAATCTTTTAGTCTCAAAAGGCGTCACCCTTGTCCTTAGTCTGTGCTTGGTACTGCAACTACACCCCATTCACATCCATGGGATTCAGCTGCCATAACCCGGTGACGTGAACGGTGCCGACATCTTGAACATCTTAAAACTATAAATTCTAGAACTATTAATCAACTATAATTTCCAGTTCACCACAGATTAAACACACTACTAACAAAGAATTAACAAAATCTCAAAAAAAGCTAAATTCTATTTACTGTAAATTTGGCAACAATCTGCCATGGAGAATCTCCATAATATTAAGGGTTTATCTGTGATAAGAAGTCATCGTTTCGCATGTTAAAGGGGGCTGAGATTCGTCAATAATGGCAAGTTTCTACCAGAGACAGCGCCACCCTTGTCCATGGTCTGTGCATGGTATTGCAACTAAGCCCCGGACCATATGGAGGGGAAAAGAGATTTTTTTCTTAAATCTCATACATTCCTTTAAAAAAAAGGGAGAGATCTAGTTTTACTTTACTAGAATGTAGACACCCCTTGAATGACTGGGCTGCCCAAGACTGGTGATGGGACCTTGGTCTTCCTAGCATGACCACAACCGGGATCAATGTAAAATCGCTCGGACCCTCACTATCCTCTAGAACAGGAACCCCAGTCACCGATTCCTCGCACTGTGTATGAATGGAGCAGCCGTCGGGGATGGGTGCACTGCTTCACTTCTCAAGTCATTCCCATATACTTCGAAAGGGGTCGCAGGTGAGCAGTAGACCACCTCTCAAATAAAGGAGTCCCGAGTCCAAACTTTAATGAAGTCCTCAGTGACATGAGCCATTCCCATGCGCCTTTTGTTACTGTACCTTCTTTGCCATCTTACTCCTGATCCTTCTATAGCATGAAGGCTTAAAATGGGAAGATCTCATCTGGGGAACCTCCATCTTGTCGTCAAAATGAAGACTGGTAAACGTGGCACCATGGGATGGGTACCATATAACACTATATAGCAGCCGCGAGGGAATTGCATGGTCGGTCTGGATCTTCCCTTGCTAACCATGAGGGGTTTTGAGGAGCCAGACCCTCAAAAGCTCAAGGGATTAGGTTAAAAGGTGTCCTATAAAAAAATATATATTTTTTTTACCTAACCATAGGATGATGATAAATATATTATTGTTGGGCGAGACTGCCACGATCACCGATCACAAAAACAGGGAGCCCAAAAGTCACCTAGAAGTTTGGCATTTAAGAGAGCATGTGCGACCACCACTCTTATAGACAGGGAATGGAGAAGTGGATCCCATCACCGGGAACTTTGGGACCCCCATTCATGTGATCATGGAAATCCCACCAGTCATACATTTATAACCGTGTAGTTTCTGGGACAAACCCTTTAAATGGTATTTTAGCAAACCTTATCTTTGGAGGGGGGAGATCCTCAGGATTCTCATCTCTTGGTTACAAGGAGCACGTCTCGTTCTGATTGATGCGAAAGGATACTGGACAATACTCCGTTCCCCCTTTTCCGCAAGGTTTTCCGATGGATTACAGCTGATTGCCGAGACATTCTCAGAATTTGGCAAGAGGGTCCTTTCAACAACTAGGCAACTTACAAAGTTCAGAACCCCTTATAAGTTATCCTACGCTAGAGGAAAATATCCCTACAAAATGTATTCTATAGATCTGTATAGCAATAGAAGAAAGGCTTCTTTACAGTTACAGCAGCCAAGCTACAGAATGCCGTACTCCTAGGTGTAGTATTAGCAGATACTACGAGAACAAAAAAAAAAACAAACAAAAAGTTGAAAAGGTGTACTAATAAATATCCCTTTGTGTCAAGGAATAGAATTGGCAGTATTTGCAACGTGAAAGCACAACAAGCAAAGTGTTGTTGTTGTTTTACCACAAAAGTAGCACATTTGGCAGCGATCAGGTAAAATAAATACATTCGTCGTCACAAAAAGATGTCATAAGAGCATAAATACGAAGATGGCTGCCACTAACAGGACATTCTTCACCCCTAGGCCCCGGGACGTGGAGCTCTGCACCCTCACTGCACCGCGTACAGGGTGGCGTTGACATGACCTGCACTGGAATCAGGGGCAATCAGCTCCCACAGGGTCACGTATGTCCCCAAAACAAACCCCAGGAAGCCCACAAGACTGATGATGGCGTCTTTGGCTATGACCCAACGGCTGAGACCTTCTGAGTAGTACGTGGTTATTTCCAGAAGAGGAGGAATGATTAGAGCCAGTGCACTGCTGCTGACGGATCCCACCAGGGAGATGACCATGTCCAGGCGAGGAATGAGGATTGCCAAGACACCTGAGGGTTAAAAACAAAAAAGTAAAGAAAAAGGTTTTATACATGTCTGGACTAACAACACGGCATTACTCTTATTACTATCATGGCGCTTGGCCAGCACTCTCCCTGCCATATGAATGCCGGTGTGTGTTGTATTATCAGGCCTCGTTACTAGCACGGCACGTGACCGCCAAGGCCAGCGACTGGTTGATTTGGTCACGTAAATGATGAGTGGAAACCGAGTGGTTGGTGATAACGAGAACTAATTAATGCCCTTTTCATAATTTGTACAAATTTTCCGAAAAAACTGTTAACCCACATTTATATCCATCAAGTGCGCACGTAGGTACGCAGCAAGCGTGCACGTAGGTACCCAGCAAGCGTGCACGTAGGTACGCAGCAAGCGCGCACGTAGGTATACAGCAAGGGCGCACGTAGGTATACAGCAAGCGCGCACGTATATATACAGCAAGCGCGCACGTAGGTACGCAGCAAGGGTGCACGTAGGTACGCAGCAAGGGTGCACGTAGGTACACAGCAAGGGTGCACGTAGGTACACAGCAAGGGTGCACGTAGGTACGCAGCAAGGGTGCACGTAGGTACGCAGCAAGGGTGCACGTAGGTATACAGGAAGGGTGCATGTGTGTGCTCGCATTTGTGTACTTGAATTTGTGAAATGTGTGTACAGATGAGAAAATCTATTTGCAGGACTCTGGTCCATCTGCCAGGTCTGTAACCTGTGACCGGGGGATAAGAGAAAAAACAAATAGCGTCACTTTTTTCCCAACCTAATGGGTGAACATGCAGCCAGTGTCAACTGTACACTACAGCTGACAACCTACAGAACTGGCCACAATCAATTTAAATATGGATCGACTGATTATCCACCTACATGCTGCTGTCAATAAAAACAGCAGCAACTAAACTGATAATGGCGAGTGGGTTTCCTCTCCAACACCATTGGTACACTGCAAGCTTGATCGTGGGGGCCCGATGGTTGCCCTGGCAAGTAACAGCTTTTGCGTCTGGCGAGGCACCTGGAGGGTTTAACTTCCTGTTTGGAAGTTTTGAAAACTTTCAGGGGTGCGGTTTTTAAGATGCTATCACTTTGGGGGGTTTTTACAATATATACACTGTTAAAAGTTTGTTTAAACCTACATAGGTCCATAAAAAACAAAGTTTCGTAAATTTCCTTGAATAAAAAAAAAAATTGCGGCTAAACTTTTTTGTTTAAACATCCTAACTAAATTTTAACACCCTAAGAAAATAAAAGGATGCTGCACATGCTGATGGAACGTAGTCGTGCGGGAGATGTCATTTATTAAACATTTTCTTGCAGTATGCATCTGGTTTAAGGGTAGAAACATTCAATGTTTAAAACATGTTAATTTTTTCAAAAAACATTTCTGCAAATTTTCATGTAAATTTAGATCGGCCTAATTGTACCAGTAACAAAGTACAATGTGTCACAAAAACACAAATTTAAATTGTTGGGATATGTAGGAACATTCCAGGGTTATTACCATATAAAATGACGCATTGGATTAGAAAAACTGGCACGTGTTGACACATGACCGCTGAGGTCTGTGACTGACCGCAGTGGTCAGGTCTCCCGTTGCAGTTGCATGACCGCTGCAGCCAATCACAGCCAGGTGGGGGAAGAACAGGAGAGCTCAATAGGATAGAGGATAATTAATGCATTGCTCCGCCCAATTCAGGCAAGGATGTTAGGAGGCCTCTCATCCACCTGCCTGCTACGGTGATCCACTGTGGACTTTACCAAATCTTTGGTGTTTCAGTCTCACACGGATACACCCTAAAGGTGTATGCCCAACAACGTTATACCTGCTGGTTCCCTAAATCTTATTGCTTTTATAGTACAGGTTCAAAGACGCAACAAGCTTGCCGAGAGGCCTTAGTCCAGGGGGCTATGGCTTAAGAATATTGCATGAAAATTCAGTCTGGGAAAAACAATTAAATCTGCTATTGCTGGCAGGGAAATATTCTAACAATGCGAAGAGTAAGACTTGAGCAAATAAAAGGGTTTTCTCAAATTGTATCTTGGGACCTGTAGATAAACATTTCATTGAAATCTTACCTGTGATGATAATGAGACTGTTGAAAACGCTTCTATAAAACTTACAGACACTCCGAAAAGGTTGGCTACATCTTACTCAATATTTCTTTAAAATGTTCATATAAATTTAGAAACAAAAACCTCCAGCATGTCCTGTGTATAATTACCATAGGTATCAATTTTGATTAAAAAAAAAAGTTAAAAAAACCACGCATGACACAAAAAGAGAGGATGAATGAAAACAAGGTCTTTGGCCTCATAATCTAACAGCTCCATCGGGAGTCAGCAAGTAATCGAGTGAAGTGGATTACCGGGAAGGAAGAGCCGTCAGTACCTAATGGATAAAGGGCGCCGTGGTCACTGCCGGGTCATAGAAGACTGTTCAATCTGAGAAGAAGCTCTTTAATCAAGCGATGCTTCCTGCAGTCAGTTAGTGTAGAGAGACTAAGACCACACTGAGCGCCATCTGCGAGGTATGGGGACCTCCGGCATTACAGGTCACATCTACGGATTACTGTGACGTCGTCTTATTGTAGCGAGAAGGAAAGCATGCTACATTTTTTTTTTGACAGTGAAATAAAAAATAGACACTATGATGGAAACCCAATTAGGGTTATTGGGTTCCATTTATGTTCAACATGAATCTGTGAGAATGGAACGGAAAAACAGAATTAAGAGCCTAAGCACCGATAATTCCACTAAGGCCATGTTCACACATTGCGTCTTAGCTGCATTTTTTTTAATGCAAATCAAAAGCTGTTTTACAGTACCAGAAAAAGCTATAAGATTTCAGAAATCTCATTCACACGATTGTTTTTTTCCTTCCTGACTTATTTGGAAAACTGTTGCTTTTTAAAAAAAAAAAAAAAAAACTGTAGCATGTCGCTCCCTTGAATATCGTTTTTTATTACCAATAGAAAAACTGCAAAAAAAAGCAGCACAAAACGCCGCCATCATTTTTTGCAACTTTTTTAGTTAAAAAAAAAAAAAAAAACAGGTACAGCAGGATGTGAATCCATTTATTTGTGATTTTTCCCCACGTTTCAATCAAAATGTCCTCGCCTGAACCTGGCAGCTAGGATTAGTACAGTTTAATTACCGTAAATTAGTGATGTGTGTTAAAGTAAATATTGCCTGACCAATGTGTGACATTGAACAATGCCTGACCAACTCAATGCCCTACCAATGTGTGACGCAAACAATGTCTGACCAATGTGTGTGATTGAACAATGCCTGACCAACTCAATGCTCTACCAATGTGTGAACGTACACAATGTCTGACCAATGTGTGTGCTTGAACAATGCCTGACCAACTCAATGCCCTACCAATGTGTGACGCAAACAATGTCTGACCAATGTGTGACATTGAACAATGCCTGACCAACTCAATGCTCTACCAATGTGTGACGCAAAAATGTCTGACCAATGTGTGACACTGAACAATGCCTGACCAACTCAATGCTCTACCAATGTGTGAACGTAAACAATGTCTGACCAATGTGTGACATTGAACAATGCCTGACCAACTCAATGCCCTACCAATGTGTGTAAACAGTGCCCGACCAACTCAATGCTGCTAATGACTTAGGTAATCTATGCTTGACCAATTCAACACCTCCATCCTCAGCGTTTTTTTACATTTGTAACTGTGTATTTTTTATGAACTTTTTTGTTCAGAATAGTCATTTTTTCATACTTAAAAAATCTTCTTCCACTAAATAAATTGCCCTCCCCACCCAAAAAAAAAAATCGTTTCATGGCTCCACTTACGTCCTGCACTTTGGGATCCTGAAAAATGCAGCAAAAAAGCAGCAACATATGCTTTTTGTCTGAAGCTTTTTTACTGCCAAGATTTGGCTGCGGAAAAAAAAGCACCGTGTGAACATAGCCTAAGGCTTTGTGAAGGAAGAGCTGGGTATTTGGAGCTTTGTAGCGATAAATACAGCAAGGTGGTACAATGCTGACACTCACTATTGTATACTGTTAGATGGGTTCTCGGAAAGCACAGAGAGAAGCAATTCACCATCTACAAGTGCAGATTTATGCATTTATCCTAGGAAAATGTCTACTTTGATCGGCAATGACGAGATTCCTGTGGAGGCCCCAGATGAAATAAAGAACTTGTCCAAAGCAAACATGGACAGGGAAAAAGTAGAGACAGGCATTAATCAATACCGTAATGGAAGACTCGCTATGTGGCAAGGAGACCAACCCGCATCTAATATCCACATCAACTCTGACAGCCACATAATGGGATTAAGTGAAGTTCTGACACCAAAATGTGAGGGAGGAAACAGAGGTCGGCGAGATTCTGCAAATCGCTCTCCATTGCCAATGCAATAATTCAGAGTGCATCAAATGAAAATTTCCCCTTAAGAAAAATCCTGAAGGACGCTGCATAACGTCTAGAAAACATCGGCACATAAGGAAAGTGCATCCGAGTCCTCCTAGTAACCAAGGCGGAATTATTTTCACAGATTGGATAGCAAACTCTGCTAAAAACTAATTTAAAGAGTAACCGCGGTTTTACTTTTTATGTTAGAAGTCAATAATACACGTAAAAATAAGGAACTCTAATGTATCTTATCGGCTTCATTCTCAAAGAGGAAGGAAGAGGGAGGAGCTAGTGACAGAGCTCCTCCCCTCTACATAGAATCTCGCCGGCACCAACTGTGATTTTACTCGTGAATTCAGAATTTTGAGAAAGAAGCCGATTTCTTCGATAAGACGTATTACGTCGTGTCTTATGTTCGTGTGTATTATTGATTTAGGAGATAAAAATTAAAATGACGGCCCTTTAAAGGGAACCTGACAGCTGATAGACACTGGTGTGTATGTTTGACTCTTAAATGCTGCGGCGTGTCAGAGAAAAACATACGTCAAGGGCTGCTGGGGACTAGTCAGACAGGTGGGTCCCCAGAGGCTTCTCCCCAAGTGCTGCCAGTGACTGACAGGTCTCTCCCAATACATGCATGCAGGGAGAAACCTGTCACTTAAGGTGAGCAGGTGGGGAGAATACACTGAGGACCTGCCTTTCCGACCCAGCGGCTTCTCAAGTATGTTTATCACTGAAAATCGGCAGCGTTTTCAGTAAAGGGAAGCCATCAGAAAATTAATCAGGTTTTTGGTTTATTCTTATTTTTTTAACAATTTGCCAATTTTTTTTTTTTTTTTTTTAATATTAAATAAACCGTAATCTTGCAATTTTCACACTGGCCACTAGGGTTATTTTATGCTCATACTTCCAGTTCTTCACAGAAGACTTTACAGCAGCCTCATTATCTTTACAGACAAGCTTTTTTTTTTTTTTTTTTTTTTTTTTTTGGATATCTTGTTCAGATCAGAAGCATTTTTTTAAATCCAATTTTAAAGGGATCTAATTTTTAAAGGGATCTCTAGCTTTAGCTCATCTCTCAAGGAGTGCCAAAATCTGAACTGAATACTTTTTCCTCCTATGGACCGGTTGAACAATGAGTACAATGGACTGAAAGGTGCAGCCACAACCTGTGCCCCAAGGACAAGGAAACAGGGAAGAGTAAAGTGGTACACGGGTGCCCCCTCCACAGTGAAGCAGATTTCCATTAATTCCACAAAAACTCCGATGGGAATTGCCAGCCCCAGTGCGTCAATAATTAGAAAAGCTTTCCATACGTTGTCTCCTCCATTATCTAAACATAGGACTTGTCGCTCTACGGACAGTCCAAGCCCTGAAGGGCCACAGGGAAAAGCTGCAGATTTTAGGTTATGTTAACCCACCGAGTACCCAGGAATATTCTCACATTGTAGAAGGTGTGAGCTATACAAAGGTGACAAAGGTCAGTGTTTAAAGGGGCTATCCGCGAATTACACCACCGAGACCACCTAAATAATGAGAGCTAGAGTCCACATCCATGGCCATTACCCCATTCACACACTTCAGCACCAGTGATGAGCGAACGTGGGACCCCGGTTCTTGTGATTGGTGGGGGTCAGACTCCCCCCAATGGGCCATTTTTCGTTTTGGCCTCTATTTTTTTCCCTTCTCATCTATCTTCCAAGAACCACAACTTTTTTTTTTAATATTTATTATCCAGTCTATAAAGCCGTATGAGGGCTTGTTTTTTAATTCCCATGACAAATTGGAGTAGTTTTGAATGACACTATTCACTTTTCCATATAAATGTTCTGAAAAACAAAGAAAACTAAATCTGAAATGATTTAAAAAGAAACAAAAAAAAAACAAAACAACAATTCTAACATTCTTCTTTTTGGGTTTCCTTTTTACGTCTTCAATGTGCCGTAAAAATGGTCAGTAAAATTACGGCGATATCAAAACTTGAACAATTTAGGATCATGGTAAAGAAATAAAAAATTTTGAAAAAAAAAAAAACCCACACAATTTTCACACTTTCAGTCTTTATATCCTTAAACCAGTTAGTCATTCTGTACAAATTAACAAATAACATTTCCCATACGTCTACTTTACACCTGCGTCATTTTTAAACATCATCTTAAATTTTGTTAGGATGTTAGAAGGGTTAAGAGTTTCGCAGCAATTTTTCATTTTTTCAACAAGTTTACAAAACTTGTTTCTATAGGGACCAATTCAGATTTCCATGGACTTTGCTGGGCCTATATATTGGAAACTCCCTAAAAAAGTAATGACG
Organism: Ranitomeya variabilis; assembly: GCF_051348905.1. NCBI lineage: Eukaryota > Metazoa > Chordata > Amphibia > Anura > Dendrobatidae > Ranitomeya > Ranitomeya variabilis. Next base: position 649,131,608 of record NC_135236.1, on the reverse strand, counting down.
TTTAAAAAAAAATTAAAAAAAAAAATTAAATCTTACATCTAAAATGTTGCTTTAGCTCCATTTTTTTTTCACTTTTGCAAGCGGTAACACCAAAAATGTGGACCCACATTTTCTTAGGCTACGTTCACATTTGCGTTGTGCGCCGCAGCGTCGGCGCCGCAACGCACAACGCAAACAAAAACGCAGCAAAACGCATGCACAACACTGCGTTTTGCGCCGCATGCGTCCTTTTTTTCATTGATTTTGGACGCAGCAAAAATGCAACTTGCTGCGTCCTCTGCGCCCGGACGCGGGCGCCGCAGGGACGCATGCGGCGCAAAACGCAAGTGCGGCGCATGCCCATGCGCCCCCATGTTAAATATAGGGGTGCATGACGCATGCGGCGACGCTGCGGCGCCCGACGCTGCGGCGCACACCGCAAATGTGAACGTAGCCTTACCCACTTTCTTACAAGCACAGCGACACCCAAAATGTAGTGACAAAGTTCTGTTTGGACAAACGGCAGGGCCCAGAAGGGAAAGGAGCAAAATTTTCATTTTGGAACACAAATTTGTCTCAAAGAGACGTCGGGCACCATGTCACATTGGCGGGGCCCACAGGGTGCCTAAACAGCAGAAACCCACCACAACTGACCTGATTTTGGAAACACCAGTCAAGGATTTTATCCAGGGGAACAGTGAGCATTTTGAACCCCTATGTACTGCACATAATTTGATAACATTAGGTCGTCATAATGAATATGTCATCATATCAACATCATTGTTTTTTGTAACTTTTGAGAAAATCTCTACCTTAACCCTAAGTCCAACCCTAACCCCAAGCCTAACCCTAACCCCAACCCTAACTATAACCCCAACTATAACACCAAGACCAACCCCAACCCTAACTATAACCTCAACCATAACACCAACCCCAACCCTAACTATAACTCCAAGACCAACCCCAACCCCAACTATAACCCCAAGACCAACCCCAACCCTAACTATAACCCCATCCCCAACTAGAACACCAAGACCAACCCCAATCCTAAGTATAACCCCAACTATAACACCAAGACCAACCCCAACTATAACCCCAAGACCAACCCCAACCCTAACTATAACACCAAGACCAACCCTAACTATAACCCCAACCCTAACTATAACTCCAACCCCAACTATAACACCAAGACCAACCCTAACTATAACACCAAGACCAACCCCAACCCTAACTATAACCCCAACCCCAACCCTAACTATAACCCCAACCATAACACCAAGACCAACCCAACCCTAACTATAACCCCAAGACCAACCCCAACCCTAACTATAACCCCAACCCCAAGTATAACCCCAAGACCAACTCCAACCCTAACTATAACCCCAAGCCCAACGGCAGAGAATGAAAGACAAATTAAAAAATACAAAAATGTAATCTTGATTAAGGGAGGAAATGACACAGGGAAATGAGGGATTATCAAAAAGGTTCACAGCAAGGTACAGCCCAAGTATTTACTAATTATTGGGCTTGATCCCATCGCAGTGATCAAAAGTCAGCAACCAATATGCGACTGTCGGGCGTAGGTAGGCAGATCTTAGTGGGCGCACTGAGAATGCACCTGCCATTTTGCTTCAGGAAAAGGAGGAGGGCCAGGGGACCATGGATCCAGTACAAAGGTACCAAGGGGGCTTGAGGACATAACATGTCAGAGGAGACAAAAATTATTTTTTACACCCGATCTCACTTTTTGATTTACGTTATCGCCGTTATTTGTTGTATAATAGTGATCATGTGATTGGGGATTGGATAAAAACCCGGCCCTGATCGTGTTTTCCAGGGTCTAGCTGAGACCCTGGAGATTTTAAAACTCTGGCGGGCGCTATTACCTTATTCCCGAAGGCCCTTTAGCTGCCGCAGTTTTAATGAGTACGGTTAAACATACGACAATATCGAATGTGTATCTTTTATTTATTTATTATGGAATTGGGAAAAGAGGGGATTTACACTTGCATATTTTTTAAACTTTAATTAATTTCAATTTATTTTTTTTAGTGGACTTGAACCTGCGATTGTTTGATCAATTAGTACATAGTGAAATTGCTGTTCTCCCATGAAGCCTAGGGACAGAATTTCAGCAGGATCCTGCTGCCGTGGAGATGGCCTCAACAAGATACTGCACATGCCACCATCAGTGATTGATAGTCAGCAGTGGCATCTAAGTGGTAAAACAGCAGTGATCGGAGCTTGCCCCGATTGCTGCTATTACAGGCAGATGCCAGCTGCATAACCACAGCTGGCACCTGCTTCCGAGCCCTCTCCGTACACCCAGATTGTGACGTTCAGGTACACCAGGGTACTGCATTGTATTCCTGAAGACAAGAAGCAGAGATGACAACAGACATAGCAGTAGATAAGTGTTAAAATGAATCTGTCAGTAAGACCAACTCCTTAAACTGTATATAGGGACATGCAGGTTTTTAAAATGTAAATCTATCGACTCCTTTATATCTTTTATCTGTTGCTACATTTCCCAACAAATTAAGAGTTTTAATTCACACTTAAATTTGATGTTAAGTGCGTTGGGTGTGACCGAGCACTTCCCAAGCTTGTGTCTCCAGAGGTTGTTTCAATTACACAGCATCAGTCTCTTGAGCTTGATTTATAGCTCAATGTCTGACATCTGTGAGTTATCGATCATGCTAAAGAGGCTGGCGCTGGACGGGGAAACAACCTTAAGAGGCAGAGGTTCAGGAAGTCCTCTGTCACGCATAGAGCACTTAACATCTCATTTGAAATTTCTTTTGAATGCAGCAACAGATAAAATTAATAAAAGGTGTGGATTGATTTACATTTGAAAGACCTGCATGCTCATATGTGCGGGCTCTTTTTTTCTTTTTTGGGTGGGGGAGTTGAATTATTGACAGATTCCCTTAAAGGGCTATTCCCGCCTCATAAATTGATGGCATGTTACGAGGATGTGTCGCAATATGCTCGAAGGGGTCTGACCGTGATCGTGAAGGGGGCGCCGTGCTAACATTTCCTAACATAGGGTGACCACACTGACAGCAGCGGCAATAGGAGATGTCTGTAATTTGCTCATTCTCTTGCATTTCACACAAAGCGCCGGATGCGTAAAAATAAAAAAAAATCATAGGTTCCCCACCTCCTCTCCATTATAAAGGGGCTGACCTGTCAAATAACATCACTCTTTCTGCACGGACGGCTTTGGTGGGTGCTCTTAGGGTTAGGATGAAACTCAGAGCTCAAAAGGCAGATTATGGCAATCCTGGAGCTCTTACGTCGGAGAAAGCTCGGGAAGAGTGAGGTCAGAGACATGAGAGGGAAGTGATGCCTTGTACCTCTGGTCCAGGGCATGAAGGGCAAAGTAGAGAACATTACAGACTTCCTACAGCCATACTGGACGACGCATGAAGAATAATAGCATCGCCGTAGTGCCATTTAGTGGGGCCATGAGACACGTCATAGCCTGATCTTCGCCCTGCGGTTCGGGAAAGATCATTTGGGTAACAGTGGGGACGGGAAGTATTCAGAACTCTTTACATTTTTCACTCTGTTTCATTGCAGCCATTTGGTAAATTCAAAAAATTTCATTTTTCTCTCATTAATGTACACTCTGCACATCAACTTGGCTGAAAAAACCCGAAATGTAGAAATGTTTGCAAATTTATTAAAAGAGAAAAACTGAAATATCACATGGTCATAAGTATTCAGACCCTTTGCTCAGACACTCATATTTAAGTCACATGCTGTCCATTTCCTTGTGATCCTCCTGGAGATGGTGCTACTCCTTCATTGGAGTCCAGCTGTGTGTAATTAAACCGATAGGACTTGATTTGGAAAGGCGCACACCTGCCTATATAAGACCTCACAGCTCACAGTGCATGTCAGACCAAATGAGAATCATGAGGTCAAAGGAACTGGCCAAGGAGCTCAGAGACAGAATTGTGACAAGGCACAGATCTGGCCAAGGTTACAAAAGAATGTCTGCAGTACTCAAGGTTCCTAAGAGCACAGTGACCTCCATAATCCTTAAAGGGAAGAAGTTTGGGACCACCAGAAGTCTTCCTAGACCTGGCTGTCCAGCCAAACTGAGCAACTGTGGGAGAAGAGCCTTGGTGAGAGGTAAAGAAGAACCCCAAGATCACTGTGGCTGAGCTCCAGAGATGGAGATGGGAGAAAGTTCCACAAGGTCAACTATCACTGCGGCCCTCCACCAGTTAGGCCTTTATGGCAGAGTGGCCCGACGGAAGCCTCTCCTCAGTGCAAGACATATGAAAGCCCGCATAGTTTGCTAAAAAACACATGAAGGACTCCCAGACTATGAGAAATAAGATTCTCTGGTCTGATGAGACGAAGATAGAAATTTGTGGTGATAATTCTAAGCGGTATGTGTGGAGAAAACCAGGCACTACTCATCTCCTGCCCAATACAATCCCAACAGTGAAACATGGTGGTGGCAGCATCATGCTATGGGGGTGTTTTTCAGCTGCAGGGACAGGACGACTGGTTGTCATTGAAGGAAACATGAATGCGGCCAAGTACAGAGATATCCTGGATGAAAACCTCTTCCAGAGTGCTCTGGACCTCAAACTTAGCCGAAGGTTCACCTTCCAACAAGACAATGACCCTAAGCACACAGCTAAAATAACAAAGGAGTGGATTCAGAACAACTCTGTGACCATTCCTGACCGGCCCAGCCAGAGCCCTGACCTAAACCCAATTGAGCATCTCTGGAGAGACCTGTAAATGGCTGTCCACCAACGTTCACCATCCAACCTGACGGAACTGGAGAGGATCTGCAAGGAAGAATGGCAGAGGATCCCCAAATCCAGGTGTGAAAAACTTGCTGCATCATTACCAAGAAGACTCATGGCTGCACTAGCTCAAAAGGTGCTTCTACTCAATACTGAGCAAAGGGTCTGACTACTTATGACCAGGTGATATTTCAGTTTTTCTTTTTTAATAAATTTGCAAAAGTTTCCTCATTTCTGTTTTTTTCAGTCAAGATGGGGTGAATAGTGTATATTAATGAGAAAAAAATGAATTTTTTTTGAATTTACCAAATGGCTGCAATGAAACAAAGAGTGAAAAATTTAAAGGGGTCTGAATACTTTGCGTACCCACTGTACTTCGCCCTTGAGAAGATGCAGTAACTTCTATGCCTTAACAGATAAATATTCCACCCCCATTTGCTTTTATTTTCTGATTTGACATTGTTTTTTCATTCCATTTCTAGAGTGACTAACAGCATTCAGAGATCGGCTTCACATCAGCTACATGGACCATAGGAAACAATAGACTGGAGCCGTTTGATCAATTTTATAGGAGGAGGTTTGTGAGCATGCTCTGTGGTTTGTGCAGAGGTCACTGCGCAGGGAGATGGGAGGAGGTGAGCTGTGCCCATCACCTACTGTAAAAAGGTAGATCCAATGTTGTCTGTATATAAAAGTGCTGCCTCTCCTAACAGCCTTATTACCAGGTTTAGAGTGAAAACTGAAAGTTTTCAGGAGCAGAGAGCCGAAAGAAGATGCAAAGTGCTTGTGGGAAACGCTGCACGTGATTCACACATCACCTTCAAAATGGTGACACCATTGACCACTGTGAGCTACAACCTTCCGGCTGTAAGCAGATATTAAAGTGTGACATCCCAGCCTAAAAGTTCTATGTTCATCCTTTAACACAGGACCACTATGTAAGGACCCCTTGTCTCTTTGTAGCACACAGACAGAGATAGGAGCAGCATAGATTACATTATAGAATAGTACTGAACAGTGTAGCTGCGAATTCAGCACTGGGAGGAGAGATAAAAACTTCCTAAAGAACAACGATACCATCCATCAGTCAAAACAAAACTATCAGGTGACCAAGACGAATACCAGCGGTGCTTAAAAGTGAATGATGAGTTTAGGACTAACGTGAAAGAAAAGAAGTGGCTCATAAGAGGAGAAAGTAAGATATTTCACTGAATACAAAAAATTGCAAAGTTTGTTAAAATGACCGTGACCATATAAATTGAATGGCTGCATGTGAAAGTTCAGCCACCTATAAATGATATATTTTCTGAAAGCACAAAGTTTTGAGGGCTGCCCATGTGGCTTTACGTCATTTGAGCGACCATCCATGTTAGCAAGTGTCATGGGCTTGTTGGTTCATAAATGGAGGTCCTTAGTGACGGTTCTGACAGGCACATTCCCCATTTATAATACATGCCCTTCAGCAGTATATTCCTAAGGGGTTAGATTCTGAAATTACTTCATAGCACATTATTCATTTTTCTGTTGAAAGAGACTTACATGTGATACAAACTAGAGCTGCCCTCACAGAGAGGTCGACCACGAGCACCCAGCGCTCACCCACTCGAGCAGTGGCCGAAGGGACGATAATTTCTGCGGCCACATAAAACTGTAACGCGAAGGAGATGAATATTCCCAAGGAGTACAGCAACTTCACAGTCTGATATAACCTGCAGGAAAGAGAGTAGAGTCATAAGATGGGACATATCATTGCCCAACAAGCAGAACCTTCCACTAGCAACAGCTCCTCAGCTTCACATCGAACTTCTGCCTATAATACCCATCTCCTTACCTGCCCACAACACCCACCCAGCACCACCTAACGACCGCTGTCTCATTACCTCACAGATCTCCTGGATGGCTACTAGCTCGTCCCTGCCTCATCAGGGAGGTCACGCAAATGATCTCTAGTCTCATCAGCCCCCAGCCAGTTACATTGACCCAAAGGACCTTGCGTTCTAAGAAGTTGGCGCATGCGCAAAAGGGTCTGATCATCTACTCTAGCCATGCCACCTTGGCGTATGCACAAAAAAGTCTGATCATCTACTCTAGCCACGTCACCTTAGCACATGCGCTAAAGGGTCTGATCATCTACTCTAGCCACACCTCCTTGGCGCATGTGCAAAAGGGTCTGATCATCTACTCTAGCCACGTCACCTTGGCGCATGTGCAAAAGGGTCTGATCATCTACTCCAGCCACTCAACCTTAGCACATGCGCTAAATGGTCTGATCATCTACTCTAGCCACGCCTCCTTGTGCATGTGCAAGAGGGTCTGATCATCTACTCTAGCCAGGCCACCTTGGCGTGTGCACAAAAAGGTCTGATCATCTACTCTAGCCACGACGCCACCTTATAGCACATGAACCAAAGAGTCTGATCATCTACTCTAGCCACGACGCCACCTTATAGCACATGAACCAAAGAGTCTGATCATCTACTCTAGCCACGACGCCACCTTATAGCACATGAACCAAAGAGTCTGATCATCTACTCTAGCCACGCCACCTTGTGCATGTGCAAGAGGGTCTGATCATCTACTCTAGCCAGGCCACCTTGGCGTGTGCACAAAAAGGTCTGATCTACTCTAGCCACGACGCCACCTTATAGCACATGAACCAAAGAGTCTGATCATCTACTCTAGCCACGCCACCTTGTGCATGTGCAAAAGGGTCTGATCATCTACTCTAGCCACGTCACCTTAGCACATGCGCTAAATGGTCTGATCATCTACTCTAGCCACGCCTCCTTGTGCATGTGCAAGAGGGTCTGATCATCTACTCTAGCCAGGCCACCTTGGCGTGTGCACAAAAAGGTCTGATCATCTACTCTAGCCACGACGCCACCTTATAGCACATGAACCAAAGAGTCTGATCATCTACTCTAGCCACGCCACCTTGTGCATGTGCAAAAGGGTCTGATCATCTACTCTAGCCACACCTCCTTGGCACATGTGCAAAAGGGTCTGATCATCTACTCCAGCCACTCAACCTTAGCACATGCGCAAAAGGGTCCGATCATCTACTCTAGCCATGCCTCCTTGTGCATGTGCAAGAGTCTTATCATCTACTCTAGCCACGCCCCCTTGGCACATGCGCTAAATGGTCTGATCATTTACTCTAGCCACGCCCCCTTGGCACATGCCCTAAAGGGACTGATCATCTACTCTAGCCACGCCTCCTTAGCGCATGAGCAAAAAGGTCCGATGGTCTATTTTAGCCACTCTACTTTGGCGCATGTGCAGGAGGTTCTCTCTCCTCCAGCAAGTGACCCATGACACGCTCTCCTCAGAAACGAGTGGCAGTTTGGGAAATAATGCAAGAACGGACTAAAGGAAGACGTGCTGAAAACATGGCCAAAAGTCTGGCCTCCAAATCTTGGAAAATGGAGAAACTTTGCTGAATGAAATATATGAGAAAAAAAAAAAACCTTTCTACATTTTATTACCTCCTGATGAAGCTTTAGCGGTGAAACGAGTGTCGAGGTTGCTAATTACCCCACATATAGAGCAGGAATTCTCAAGGTATATTTAGGAGGATCTTTGTTATGCTGCTATAGGTTTAATCTTTCAAACACTGATGCATCATATTATATTCCATAACATCTAGCATGATATATAGATATCCTTTTTTTTTAATTTCCTATCCTCTATGTGAATTTTAGAGGTTGCAGTATCCCAAGACATATATGTGGATCTTTTGAGTCTGTGCAGAGGTTTGGTTCTTCCTTCCATGTTTTGCCCTTCTTCGGTCACATTCACACATCCGTGTGTCACACTCAGATAGCGATTCACTGACAGGCCACTCGTCTCCAGACCTGAACTCGAGACCCGTGGCCATCAGAGCTTGGACTGTGACACACAGATGTGTGAATGTGGGCTTACGTAGAAGAAAATGGACAATTCAATTAGACTACGCAGGATTTGTTTGTAGTCTGTTAATGCAAATGTGAGAATGTATGTGAAATAACAAATCTTAAAGGGGTTCTCCGCTTTAGACAACACCTATTGAAAAGGTTCCTTGACAAATCAGTTTGATCATAGATTCTCCCAACAAGCAGCTGTAAACGGTGGTAAAACGTGATGGTTAAGTGTTCAAATTTCCCTGCAGCGCCACCACAGGGTGAAATGAGGCACTGCTCAGAGTCCATGTGAAACAATGACTGCCTATGGAATACAGGACAGTTGGGTCCTCCAGAGGGAGAGACGCTCTTTGGTCAAGAGATGTGGATCCTGAACAGGAGTTCACCTCTCTATTAAGTCATAATTACCTAATGGGGAACACGGAAATAGGTTTTCTAAAATCGAAGAAGCCTTGAAGACCGATATCAAAATGACCAATTCGAGTAGCATTGAGGCAAGAAGACTTACCAACAGTTGGGCAAATTCAATGTTATGCTAGGCTGGATATCGGAGCCAAACCGTAAGTAGCCAAGCGTCCCCATACTGATGTACAGAAGTGTTACGAATCCCATGCCTACGTACAACACGACCGGAAACTGATGAGGGATTTTCATCTTATTCTCCAAGGGCAAGACCTGAAGAAGGCAAAAGGAGGAAACAAAGCTGTAAGGCCACTCCATGGTTAGCAGTACTGCGGCACGGGGGTCCTGGGTTTGGAGCCCAGGACAACATCTGAATGAAGCTTGCATGGTTTTCTCTGGGTACTTAAAGTAGCTGTACCCAACCCTTGGGATAGTCCATGAACTATCCGATCAGTGGGATCGGACACCCTGCACCCCACAGATCAGCTGTTAGCAGGTCCCGCTGCTGCTGAGAGTACCCAGTGTACATAACGGCTCCATACACCACATAGTGGCCATTCTCTGGTACTGCAGCTCAGGGCGCAATGACTTTATGGTAAATTGGCCCTATGATGCGTGTCTAGGGTCCAAAAATTAACGACAGAGCCCCACTTGGGAAAGGGACAGACATACAATGCTGCGGAGAGCTCAGACCCCTTTTGGTATTGTTCAGAGATTTCTACTAGTAGCGACATTAAAGGGTAATTTAGAACTTTTGGTATGGTGTGGCCCCAAAAAGGGCATTAACAGGGTTATGTATGGACTCAATAGAAGAGTATATGGTTCCGCCCGGGCTTTGCCCACACTGGAGGAAACACATTTGCTTCTGCCATTAGGGTTCGGTGGGGGATCACAGGACCATGGAAACCAGTGGTGACCAACTCCTCTGGTGACATTTTTATTGGATTCCCCCTTCACATCTACTTAACATAGAGATCCTCCTCTTAATGAGGCAGGCACATACTTCAACTGCTGCAGAACCTCAGTGTGTCAAAGAATGCAATGACTTATTCGGAATATCAGACATTACTGAAGACCAATTTCCAGGATCATCAGGACTTACCGTAGATTATACAAGAACGTTCATACAGCAAAACTTGAGGCAATTGTTAAAAGGGCCATCACCTCTCTGCCCCAGGGCCAAATGACCCATCAACTTTAGGATTCTGGATAATTAACATGCAATTAGCATTGCTGTACAGATCACTAAATGGCTGCATACGTTGAGGCTTGCAATGCCCGAAATGGTGACCTGTCTATAACCCTCGGGAGAAGTCCTCATTGTAGCACGTTCTCCTCATCATCTAAGCATTAACCTATCTCACCCCGAATTATTAGTCCCGTCCAGAGATCAGCAGTAGTGATATTACCGTGAGAAACTAAAAGACGAAGAGCAGAGGTCTACTACCTGCCCTGGAGATCAGATCTTCATGGCTGAAGGTGGTATCTAGAAGGGCAAAAGTTCAGGATGTGGACACATCATCCTTGCAATATCCATCAAAGCCCAAAAAATACAAAAGATGGTCATGAAGGGATTATCGATCTTTATTACATCTGCACATTTTCTAAATGTAGCATGGACTACATGGCTGCACTCTGTGGTGGGGAATGGCTCTCCTGTCCGAGACTACCAGAGAAGTGAGGGCAAAAACCAAATGCCTCAAGAGGAGGCCATCAACTTCACCATTCTCGCTCATCTATTTACTGATCATGAGGTCTCGATCGGCCACGTCTCCTGACCCAAACTTGGGGAATATATAGGTATTTATGAGGCTGTGGGGTTTGGGTCAGGAGACCTGAAACTAGTTCAGACATTGTAGCCTGTACTTGGACGTGTGAAGTCGGCCTGGAGCGCAAGTCATCTGGTGTAAGAGGTGCCAAATGTATAAATATATCTGAAGATGATACACTAAAATTTACATCCGCTAGCGGCAGGAGCACAGTCGTGGCCAAGAGTTGGAAGACAAGCTAGTTTTCACAAATTTTCAGTGTTTGTCGAGCTTTTCGTCACACTTTTCTACGGTTATTGAAGTACAATTATCAGCATTTTATAAGTTTACACTTTGACTGACAAATAGTTTATGCAGAGACTCAATATTTAGAGTGTAGACCCTTATTTTCCAAGACCTCTGTCCTTCACCCTGGCAGCTGGACATCAACTTCTGGTCCAAATCTTGACTAATGACCGCCTATCACTGGTCTAAATCAGTGCTTTATGCATTTTTGTTTGTCCACCCACTTTTTGTTGCTTGTCCTCAGATTCTCGGGATTCAGATCTGGGGAGCCTCCAGGCCATTAAACTCAAAATGTCAAAAATTTGTTCACCGAGCTAATTCGATATCACTTTTGCTTTGTGTCATGGCCTCCATTATATTGGAGAAAGCATTGCTCATCACCAGATTGCTCCTGGATCGTTGGAGGATGTTTAGAGCCGATTTTTTATTCATGGCAGTGTTGATAGACATAATTGAGAGTGAGTGCCCTCCATGGATGAGAAGCCCCCCACATGGTCTCAGGATGCTTTACTGTTAGGATGACCATAGACCATTCCTGCAGAATGTCCGTCAGTCCTTGATTTGTTTTCTTGGCCAGAAGTGGATTCTTTGCTGCCCTTCGTAACACCAGGCCACCTCCAAAAACCTTCACGTCATTGTGTGTGCAGATGCACCAACACTCGCTGGCTTTGTTCCTGACCAACCCTATAGCAGAATCCGCTTTAGGAGATGGTTCTGGTACTTGCTGGACTCTAAGTAGGTCTGTTTTTCCAGGGATTAAATTCAGAGGAAATGTGGTTTTTGTCCAATACCTAAAATGTCCTTTGCTTCTGTAATTTGCTTTATTATGAAATATCCTACACTTCTCGGAATCCTGCTAATCCCTAAATTTGTTTTTCTTTTTAGTTCACTTTCTGTGAAGTTTAATTTCAGTCTCAAAAGAAGTGTCATCAGGAGGCTGGGGCTGCACTCACTTCCCTGCAACGTCTATCAGCCCAACTGAAATAGGAAGTCGCATGAGACAGCGCTGCACTCACTTATCACAGTTTCTTCAATGTCACCCTCTGAAGACATCCTGGATCCATGGCGTTGATAGAAGCTGTGGGAGAAATGACCGAGGGGCTGATACTCTGCTTCCATAACTGACAGCTGTACAGTCTTTGAAAGGAGAAGTCATCAATGGGGCAGTGATGAAGGCAGGGTGAGTGACACCAGCGACAGCTTCCATCACCGACTTCAAACAATGGTTTCACTCACATTGCTTCCATCACTGTCCCCGGATTACGAATGGTTTCACAGTAAGAAGCTGGGGGGCCAGTGAGAAACAGTGCTGTCGCCTAGGTCACTTCTCCCCAAACGTATCTCCAATTGTAGATTTCAGCTATAATTTATGCCAATTTCTGCAGTAAATTAATAACTGGGATCGTACACATTCATGGAGGTACAATTCGGTGCAGCATTTCCCACGTCCTTAGCCTGACGGGACCCAACACCTGGTCGGGCTGCCCATTGTCTCCACGTATAATACACATGCACTTCAGCTATCGCTTTCCATCAAGGCTTCTCTTTGTTGTGCGGCCAGTCACAGAATACATTTCGGTCATGGTGTTGGGTACGTGGTGCAGAGAATGAGATTATTTTACCTGTAATATGGGGTTTAGCCAACAACGAGATCCAGACAATTAAGGAATTAGGTGCAAGTCAACGTTTCCAAACCATAATTACCGCCAGCGACCTTCAAAGGGAGTAAGGCAGCCTGGCCGGTGATATGGCGGTTACAGGAATGGTCATATCTCCGATAAATAACCCTTTAAAAAAAATTCATTCATTTCCCCACTGACAGATGCAACTGCATGTGCAATAATGCTTCCTTACTGGTATGGTAGATAGAGTAGTGCTCATCCTGAGCCATCAGAAATACAGAACTGTGGCACTTAAAGGGTTATTCCCAGCTTCAAAAATGGATATTGTCAGATAGAGCTTGTCAATACAAGCAATTTACTGCTTATTAAAATTTTCATCAATTTTCTGGAGTTAACACTTTTGTTTACAACTCGTTGTCATGGAGACCGACCACCGCTTATAGACAGCAGAATATGTGCAATGCCTACAAGCTTTTTTTCTATTGAGGTTGTAAGCATTGTTTTCATTTTCAAGATCACTGGAGCGCAGAGTTACTGCCTAGGCATACTCACCCAGTTTATCACTGTGGCTTCCGCAGAAGCCACTCTGGTGGTCTTCGGGGGGGACAGGAAGCGATGGCTTCATTTTCAGTCAATACTCAGACTACTGAGGCCCGTGGCCAATGAAGCACCTTACATTCACTTGACTGCTGCAGCCAATCACAGGCCTTTGTGGCTGGATGACTAAAGAACACAACTTATATATTTTCTGTTCCGCCACTACGGTGGTGAAAATTATTAAGTATACATTTTTTTTTTTTTTTTACCCATCCTTTGTGATATTTCACACAAAACCTCAAATATGGGTCAGACAAAATGGTTTGCGCCTTTCCAAAATTGTGGATAAACAACTTTGTTTCAAGCGTGTGATGCTTATTCAAACTCACCTGTGGCAAGTAACAGGTGTGGGCAATATGAAAATCACATCTGAAACCAGAGAAAAAGGGGAGAAGTTGACTCAATCTTTGCATCAGGTGTCTGTGTGTGCCACACTAAGCATGGAGAACAAAGAGGAGAAGAGAACATTTTTGTAAAGTACTACCAAAAAAACACTTCTGTTTTCCAAAAACAGAATGAGGCCTTTAAAAGAAAAGAACACAGTACCTACAGTCAAATATGGTGGAGGTTCAAAAATATTTTGGGGTCGTTTTGCTGCCTCTGACTGTGTGCAAGGCATCATGACATCTGAAGATTACCAATAGATTGAGTCACAATGTAGTGCCCAGTGTCAGAAAGCTGGGTTTCTGTCCTAAGTCATGGGTCTTCCAGCAGGCCAATGACCCCAAATATTATTCAAGAAGCACCCAGAAATAGATGGAAACAAAGTGCTGGAGAGTTCTGAACTGAGTCTGAATCTAAATCCCATTGATCACTTGTGGAGAGATCTTAAAATTCCTGTTGGGTGAGAGCGCCATCACATATGAAACATGGAGCAGTTTGCAAAGGAAGAGTGGTCCAAACTTCCAGTTGAGAGGTGGAAGAAGCTAGTTGATGGTTTTAGGAAGCGATTGACTGCAGTTATATACTCCAAAGGGCGTGCAACCAAATATTAAGTAAAGGGTGCCAACAATTTTGTCCGGCCCATTTTGGCGGTTTTGTGTGAAATTTGTCCATTTTGCCATTTTTTCTCCTCTCTTTTTTCGTGTTCCAATAAACACAAAGGAAATAATCATATGTATAACAAAACATGAGTAATTGCAATCACTTTCTGGGAGAAATACTTCATTGTCTGGAACAATTTCAAGCGTGCCAACACTGCATATACATACACGAGAGAGGCGTATATATGTGCACACATATAAAACTCATATACAGGCACATTATACATACATACGCACACATTATACATACACACACACCTACAACATATCATATATATACACACGAGATGAGACACACGCACACAGATGTATACGGTACATTTCATCTCAGGATGCATTAATCTACACACAGAGCAATAGAGACACAGACAGATTTGTGCATTATAACATTAGACATCTTATAGGATTAGGCTCCTTTTTGCCTTTTGTGAGGAGCAGCACAAACCTTCCCAGAAATGGAGCCACACAGGTGAGAGGAGGGGGATTCAGTGGCCACAGGCAGCGAGACCCCCGACATGAGAGCGCAGAGAGAGTGATCAGTAATTAGCGACCCCGGAGGAGGAGGAGGAGGAGGAGGAGGAGGACGGCTTTGATGTTGTGTGTAACGTCTCTCTCAGGCCAAGAGCGGTAATTCAATCCCCCGAGTGCTGCGATCCCGGCGACCTACAGGTTTTACTGAAATCCTGAGACAAGAACGGACGCAGAACACACGAGAAGTGTCAGTCAGTCCGGAAAGCACGAATTGTAGGAATTCCAGCCCTACAGTATTATACCTGCGGATGGCTGGATGCCGTTACAATGGGGGGTCCCAAGGAGCGGCCTTGTCATGGCAGTCACAGAGAGAAAGGAGGGGAAATTACAAAAAATGAGCGGCCATTAACAGTATTCAATTAATTTACAGAATATTTTCCTATAATAAAGGGTGATCGCTCAGGCGACAGCCATTTAATTCCCCAGACACGAGCGCTCGCTCAGCCAACAGCCATCTAATCCCCCGGACACGAGCGCTCGTTCAGCCGACAGCCATCTAATTCCCCCGGACACGAGTGCTCGCTCAGCCAACAGCCATCTAATTCCCAGGACACGAGCGCTCGTTCAGCCGACAGCCATCTAATTCCCCGGACACGAGCGCTCGCTCAGCCGACAGCCATCTAATTCCCCGGACACGAGCGCTCGCTCAGCAAACAGCCATCTAATTCCCCCGGACACGAGCGCTCGCTCAGCCAACAGCCATCTAATTCCCCAGGACACGAGCGCTCGCTCAGCCAACAGCCATCTAATTCCCCAGGACACGAGCGCTCGCTCAGCCAACAGCCATCTAATTCCCCCGGACACGAGCGCTCGCTCAGCCAACAGCCATCTAATTCCCCCAGACACGAGCGCTCGCTCAGCCAACAGCCATCTAATTCCCCAGGACACGAGCGCTCGCTCAGCCAACAGCCATCTAATTCCCCAGGACACGAGCGCTCGCTCAGCCAACAGCCATCTAATTCCCCCGGACACGAGCGCTCGCTCAGCCAACAGCCATCTAATTCCCCCAGACACGAGCGCTCGCTCAGCCAACAGCCATCTAATTCCCCAGGACACGAGCGCTCGCTCAGCCGACAGCTATCTAATTCCCAGGACACGAGCGCTCGCTCAGCCGACAGCCATCTAATTCCCCAGGACACGAGCGCTCGCTCAGCCGACAGCTATCTAATTCCCCAGGACACGAGCGCTCGCTCAGCCGACAGCCATCTAATTCCCCAGGACACGAGCGCTCGCTCAGCCGACAGCCATCTAATTCCCCAGGACACGAGCGCTCGCTCAGCCGACAGCCATCTAATTCCCCAGGACACGAGCGCTCGCTCAGCCGACAGCCATCTAATTCCCAGGACACGAGCTCTCGCTCAGCCGACAGCCATCTAATTCCCCAGGACACGAGCGCTCGCTCAGCCGACAGCCATCTAACTCCCCGGACACGAGCGCTCGCTCAGCCGACAGCCATCTAATTCCCTAACTACACGCTCCTGTGTAAAGTTTATAAGTCTGATGTGTACGGCCAACTTTAGACATGACAAATTGTGACGGCTACATGACAGGCCGGTCTTCTAGGCTGCTCCCGGTAGTTAGTGGCCGTCTTTCAGCAGTCTCGCAGACCTGCGTATGCTCAGAACCGTATTGCTGGGGTATGTGAACGCAACGTTCACGTAACTGACGGACAGATGTTGGCTCTAGGGCAGTCAGGGTTTCAGGAGGTAATTTTGGGGCCAATTTTGTATTAACCCCATTAACATGTTTATGCTTGATAAAAAGGGGGTTTCTTTTTATTCCTGCACCTCACTTTGGGGCAGGAATGCCATGAGGTCACACCACTGCTATGGCCTTTGTTATGCCCCCCTTTTGCTTCTGTAATCCCTTGGCGCCCCATAACAAGGTGCCAATGGTCAGAAAAAAGGAGCCCTGTGTGTAAGGTGTTAAACTACTGGGATGAGAGGTTAGTCATCTGATGGGAGACCCGCAGCAGCCTGGGGGGGGTTTGGGGAGTCAAATCACCACTGATCAGTTACTGGGGGCTTATGCTATGCCACCATTATACAGACAGCCGTAGTTGCGGCCCACCGATGTGTACGGTAATGGCCGGGGCGAGTCCGTAATACGTGCTGCGCTCATTATACCCGCCAGCTTACCACTCCAATGCCCTCAAAGGCAAAGATGGCCGTCCCAAAAAAGAGCGGATACGTTCTCCAGCTGGCGGCGTAGGAAAGGTGCGTCGGATCCGGTATGTCCTAAAAGCGAGAAAAAAAAAAAAAAGGGCATTTTGTTAATACTCCACACAGACTCATAAAACCCCAAACACTTTCCCAGGGGCCAGAAGCATAAAAGGAAGCGGCTCGTCATTAGCCGCCGATCACTCACCCGGGTGGAAATGCGGAAAACTCTGGATTTTACACAAAGCCAATAATTATTTTTTATAATTCATGTAGGAAGGGAGTGGAGCGACCGGGGGGGTTGTGTTACTATCCAGGAATGTTCTGTACGTCCAAGGAGAACAGTAATAATCGCTGCGATGCCAAATCCACCGCAAAACCCACTTAGTAAAACACTTTTGCAATTTACTTCTTATTAGAGTGTTTAGCCGTTCTCGAGATAAACACTAATGTTTCAGTTACCGCTTGTTGCCTAGGTGACCGACCACTGCTGCAGGGGTTTGCCAAGCATGCTTCTTTCCTATTGGAGCATGTAAGCCGTGCTCTAAAGCTGGCCGGGATCGCTGGAGCGCGCTGTTACCTCCCAATCCAGGCCAGCATGAGTGCAGGGTTTACAATCTAGACAGCAGCAGTGGCGGTCGGTCTCCTAGGCAACAAGTAGCAAACAAAAGAAAAATGTAAATATCTCAAAAACGGATGCAAATTATAAGAGAAGGTAAATTAGAAAAGTGCTTGTTTTTGCAAACACTATCCATCTGTGAAGACATCTGAAAGAAGTTGTCCACTACTTTAAAAGTTAACTTTTAAAGTAGGGGGGTCAACTCCTTAAAAACTAATAAGATTATATATATATATATATATATATATATATATATATATATATATATATATATATATATATATATATATATATATATATATATATATATATATATATATATATATATATATATATATATATATATATATACACACACACACACAATCCCACCACTCACCCGCCCAATAAACTGGTAGATCATAACCACACTCCCCAGCATGGCCACATTGGCGAGGAGCGAGAAGCCAGACAGGTAGCGCAGGTTCCGGATAAACACCAGGAGGATGAGGAATGGTAGGAAGGAAAGGATGTAGAGCCGGGAATCCATGCTGTCTCTTAGCAGTACAGTCTCGTTGGAGCTGCAGTCATTGGTTGTGCCATTGGCGGCTTCTACTACCTTCAGGGAGACAAATTGGGAGTGGTAAGTAACAGATCCAGGACAGAAAACAGCCATCGCTTTAAAAAAAAAAAAAAAAAAAAATAGAAGATGCACTGCCCATTTCTACACCAAAATTATTTTGGCAGGAAGTAAAGGACCTAATTTTTCAGGCGGAAATAGAGGCCTGTTTTACTGGTTGTTCCCACTAAGTCTGTGGCGGTGGAAAGCTAGATAACGCAGCTTATCGGTATATTTAAATAAAAAGATCCTAGTCTTAAATACTACCTGACAAATATTGTGAAAAAAATAATAATTCTATTTCTGCATTGAAGCTTGTATTAAGCACCGGTGTCCACCAGGTGGCGCCTGGAACACAAATAATGTGTTCCCAGCGCCATCTGGTGGACACTTGTGCTTACTACATGCTTCAATAGAGAAAGATTGAAAAAAGAATAATAAAGTCATAATAAAGGATTGCACTGATACCTGCTTTATGTTATCGGCCAGGAACACAAAGTACACACAGCAAAATCCCAGCTGAGTGAGGATGAGGAAAAAACCGACAGTCCTCCTACCAAAGAAAGACATCAGGAATAAATTAGAAATACGTTTTCACCATTTTACACAACATCGTCCTTGCCTTGGCTTTACATCAGTAAATAGAATCCTGCTGTCTTAAATTAGAGACCTTGGTGAAACCCATTAATCATTTTAAAACGATTTTCCAAGATTGAACGCCGTCACCTGTGAGATACGTTACTGATCGCTGGGGGTCCGCTGCTCTGGGATCGATGCAGACTATACAGAGTGAACGTTCATACCGCGGCTCTACTCCTATCTGTGGGAGTGCTGTAGACAGCCGAGCAGAGCGCTGTTACTGCTGACAATCCCACGGATCATCCATTATAATGGAAGGAGCGGGGCTGAGCATTCGCACCTCAGCTCCATTCAGGGGATAGGACTACCAAGGAAAGTGAGTATTTAACGTAGGGCCCATTATACTGCACGCAGGACCAGGTGGGGCCCATTATACTGCACGGAGGACCATGTGGGGCCCATTATACTGCACGGAGGACCATGTGGGGCCCATTATACTGCACGGAGGACCAGGTGGGGCCCATTATACTGCACGGAGGACCATGTGGGGCCCATTATACTGCACGGAGGACCATGTGGGGCCCATTATACTGCACGGAGGACCAAGTGGGGCCCATTATACTGCACGGAGGACCATGTGGGGCCCATTATACTGCACGGAGGACCATGTGGGGCCCATTATACTGCACGGAGGACCAGGTGGGGCCCATTATACTGCACGGAGGACCATGTGGGGCCCATTATACTGCACGGAGGACCATGTGGGGCCCATTATACTGCACGGAGGACCAGGTGGGGCCCATTATACTGCACGGAGGACCAGGTGGGGCCCATTATACTGCACGGAGGACCATGTGGGGCCCATTATACTGCACGCAGGACCAGGTGGGGCCCATTATACTGCACGCAGGACCAGGTGGGGCCCATTATACTGCACGCAGGACCAGGTGGGGCCCATTATACTGCACGCAGGACCAGGTGGGGCCCATTATACTGCACGCAGGACCAGGTGGGGCCCATTATACTGCACGCAGGACCAGGTGGGGCCCATTATACTGCACGCAGGACCAGGTGGGGCCCATTATACTGCACGCAGGACCAGGTGGGGCCCATTATACTGCACGCAGGACCAGGTGGGGCCCATTATACTGCACGGAGGACCATGTGGGGCCCATTATACTGCACGGAGGACCATGTGGGGCCCATTATACTGCACGGAGGACCAGGTGGGGCCCATTATACTGCACGGAGGACCAGGTGGGCCCATTATACTGCACGGAGGACCAGGTGGGGCCCATTATACTGCACGCAGGACCAGGTGGGGCCCATTATACTGCACGCAGGACCAGGTGGGGCCCATTATACTGCACGGAGGACCATGTGGGGCCCATTATACTGCACGGAGGACCATGTGGGGCCCATTATACTGCACGGAGGACCATGTGGGGCCCATTATACTGCACGGAGGACCAGGTGGGGCCCATTATACTGCACGGAGGACCAGGTGGGGCCCATTATACTGCACGCAGGACCAGGTGGGGCCCATTATACTGCACGCAGGACCAGGTGGGGCCCATTATACTGCACGCAGGACCAGGTGGGGCCCATTATACTGCACGCAGGACCAGGTGGGGCCCATTATACTGCACAGAGGACCAGGTGGGGCCCATTATACTGCACGGAGGACCATGTGGGGCCCATTATACTGCACGGACCAGGTGGGGCCCATTATACTGCACGGAGGACCATGTAGGGCCCATTATACAGCATGGAGGACCAGGTGGGGCCCCCATTATACTGCATGGAGGACCAGGCGTGGCCCATTATACTGCATGGAGGACTGTGTAGGCTTTATTATAATATTTCTTAACCCTTTTGTGTAATAAAATGGTTTTAAGGGCAGACACATTAACCCCTTTCTGACATCGCAGATATAAAAAAAAAATTGGAAACACATAAGAATAAATAAATAATAGCTCTTTGAATGTTAGGATGAAAAAAAAAAAAAAAAAATGTAGACAAATTGTGAATTATGACTTGATCAGTAAATCTAAGAGCGGGTCTGGTTGCTTGTAATTGAGGCTCATCACATGATTCCCTGCTATCAGAACGGCTCATCCCATACCTTCCCCACACGGCGTGTGTTCTCAGCCACGGACTCGGAGAGGACTCCATGCCCAACATCACCGCATCGCCGTAATCCACAAACGGCCGCTGGTTCCTTGGGGGGGTAAAAAAATGGGATCAGAGCAGAAATTCCCCCAAATTACACAGCGGCAGGCTACCACCAGGGGGAGCCGTAATAGGGACATCTATGGCACAGCAAGAATGGGGCAATTCCAGGGGAGACATTTTCGGCTCCTCACAGGTTAGATCACTCACCCCGTGGCGCGCTCAGTCCTCACCTCTGACAGATGTGATTGGCACATTTTACTAGGAGGTCCATACAGTGAACAGCAATGATTCCCATCACAACAAGACTCAGGGGACCCAACTGCAAGAGAAAAGAGGAAACAAAAAATAATGAAAATATAATAATACCTTATACAGATATAACGCCTTACTGAATCCTGGGCCCCCCACAGATCTCAGAGATCCATACATTGTCTGGGGGGGCTTGGAGACAGAATCCAGCCCCTGGCCATCTCCGGCCGTCCCATAGAGCGCTGTGCAGACACGACCTTCGCTCCTTTTAGAATGGATTCTTGGGATCACTGACGGTCCCACCAGTCAGACACCAGCGATAACCAAGTTATTTCTTAAACATTGGCTGGCTTCTCATTTCAGTAGCTAAACTAGACCAAAGCTTAGGCAGAGAAGGGGGCTGGCTTGGCTAGTCAGCCAGCCCCCCTCACACACAGCAATAGTGACATATCGGATATAGATGGGGACTGATGGTAGCTAACGAGAAACACACCATTATAAATAGCCAAACCATATTAAATTGTTTATACTGATGTTGAGAACATCTGAAGATATATATATATATATATATATTTTTTTTTAGGTGCAAAACCCCCTAAAAATTACAAGATGCTCCGTGCTCCTTTATACGATGAGCCGTAGATTAGTGAACACATCCTGTGCGAGAAGGAAACAGAGCTGAACCACAAGTTTTATGATAAAGCCCTTCTTTCTCTATCTGATCGTTGTCTTTTTTTTTTAGTAAGATCTTCAGATCTGTCAATGACACGAAGCTGCAATACCAGAGACGGCCACTATGAAACGTAAGGCGCTGTGCCGCGTGACCCAAGAAGAGACTCCAGCGCTCCAGACGGTCAGTGGGGTGATGGGGGATGATGATGATGATTATGATGGATGAATGATGATGGATGGAAGGATTGATGATGATGATGATTGATGAGGATGGATGCATTGAGGATGAGGATGAGCGGATGGATGATGATGATCGTTTTCTGTGTGCAGTTTACTATGGAGGAGGCTTTGGTTAGATGTCGCGACCACCTTATAAATGAGAGTGACGACACCCGAAGACTGGACGAAACAGGGGAAGGGGCAGCTCCTTACTTGTCAAAAAGACAAGATATATATGATCAATTGATATATCTGCACCATTACTTCACATTAGCTGTATAGTGGACTACCCCTTTAAAAAGGTGACCATCAAGGTCCCCCTATGGGGACTTTTTTTTTTTTATGTAAATACATGCAATTGTGGCTAAAAATACATTTCTGCAATTAAAATGTTGCATCGTTTGCATGCTATATCCTCTGGGTTCCACCATCTATTGCTGCAGAATGAGTTAACTGAATATCCACCAGTGAGCTCAGCAGACTGAAAGCTTGTAATGCCTGGCTGCCTTCTTCTAGGCTCCTTTCAGCAGATTTATGACCACAGCTGGAACGAAGTTAGTAAAACATAAAAATGCTACATTTGCAGTGAAACACAACTGTGCAGCTCCAAATCCATACATGTCAATAATGATGACCAAAGGTGGACAATTCCTTTAAGTGCAGCTTCCAGCTAGGTCAGGCCTGATGCATAACGCTGGCTCCAGCTCGGTGCCATTAGCTGATGGCTCGGCCGCCGCTGCAGAAATAACATCTTTTTTTTTATCTTTTTGATAATGAAAGAGTCATCTGTCATCAAAGCCGAGTGACGCACAAACAACCAGAAAGCTTTCTGCCTCTCCAGTCATCCGGATAAGAAGCTGATAACTAAGCGCCGCGTCCTGTGATGTGTGCGCTGCGGAGAGGAAACATACACAAAGCAAAGGGAGATGAAGGGAGACGATCTCATAGCAGCTCTGTCTGCGGGATTGTTTATGGTCAGTTATTGTTCTCTGTTATCACCCATTTTAGGGCGCGGACAGGCTGGCCGTAATGTTCTCTGATGGAACTGAAGTGGAAATTAAAGGGGCTGTGCAGAATATAGATCGAGGACATATAAAATCGGCAGTGTGCGGACTGGCTGGCGGCTCTCCATGCATTTCTCTGCAGCTGTCACACTTAGTGGTAGGGAGAGCCGCCAGCCAGTCCGTGCATTGTGTTCCGATATATACGGCCTTTTCTACTGAGTGGGGTTTGTACTGAGCACTGTATAAAGACCATGAAATGGGCATCGGAGGGAGTGACCCTTACCAACCCCCTTAAGGGCTTCATTGGGGGTCACCAATTCATGGCCCTCTCCTGGTCTTTAAAAGTTGGGAGGTCACTGACTATAACCGGTGACCACAGAAAAGAACTTTTCTTTTTGGGAGAGTAGAAAGGAGGCAATTCAGACTTTCTGCGATTTCTATGTACACCCCCCGGGTTCTTTAAGAGCAGTTTATGTTTCTCATACCACAATCCCGGCGTTTTTCACGGCCAACGGCAGTCCGAGGAGTCCGGTCCCAATGTTCCCTTTTAGTAAATGGATCAAAGTCTGGAACCATCTGTAGGAAAACCGAAGAGAAGGATGCGGATCACAACGTATTCAGTAGGCACAATTTAATATACACGAGTACGGGGAAGACTTATTATATTGGGCTTTACAGTGTTAATATTTGATGCTCAGTCTTGCACTTCTTGAGGCAGCAGTTTGTGCTGCAGAGCAGCCATTCCCTGCTCCAGCTGTGGACAGATAATTGCAGGCCGGTGATTGGCTGCGGAGGTCACATGTGAGGAGGCAGCGTCAACGGACGAGTTATCAGGATGATGCCAGTTTATCCTGAAAACTGGACAACCCCTTTAAGGGCGGTATAACATAGGTACTGGCTCTTTTGGTTTTCTGCATCTATAGGGATGTAATACCGCCGGCGTGACCTCATCTGGATTAGGAAGTTCATTCTGGGCACCGCTTCATAGAAAGGTCATGATAATGATTTCAAGAAGGACTTCGATGTTTTTTAAAGGATAAATACATATGTAAATGTACAAGGAGTATCGGCGCTCCTTGTGGAGTAACACGCCAAGAAGAGCATTGCATGGCCTATAAGTCTCCTTACAGGGAGAAACATTACCACTGAGACCCCAGTCGGAAGCCTCTCATACAGCCAAACCAGATCGCACACTTTGCACTGAGGAGAGGTAACCACCCCGAAACACGTGTCTGCAAATAGAGATTATGGTTTGACTTTTGTCACATGGCACGGCTTGTTAAAGGGTCGACTATTACAATTGCCACTTCCTAGAGGCAGCACTAGATTTACAGTCCTCCTCTTTGAAGAGAATTTGCATATGCAAATGTAACCAGGAGAGAATCTTGCTCTTTCGGGCAGCCTGGGTAATGCATTATAGATGTACCTAAACCCCATTGCCCTTTTCCAATCCCTCAGTTGAACTTGACAGACGGGTCTACCGTCAGCCGCACTAACCACGTCATTATTGTGTTGGCTGTCAGTGCATTCTCCATTCATTTCTATGGGAATGGAACAAAAATCACAATAAGTAGTTAACCGTCCTGCTATGAACTTACGTGGTGCTGCTGCTGTCATGTTCTCCGAGCCTCTCGTACTGGTTGGGTCGGGGTACGAAGCGGTTGATGATCCCAGGGGAAGACTCCTCGCTGGGACTGACCTCTGTGGAGCTGTAGTCATTGTACGCGTCACTTGTCAGTCTGGTGGTCGCCATGATTCCTAGACCAACAGAAGAGTAAAGAAAAGGTCAGCACATCTACTTAAAGGGAATCCGTCAGCATGATCAACCATACGGATTGGTTTCAGTTGCAGATAGACCTAAGAAAACTCTTTGGAACATTAAGATTGACGGAATAGTTTAGTGACCAGGTTCCAACCACCAAAGAAAGGACCGGTGACTTTAATTTATCATTGGATGCCCTTAAAAATTAAAAGCAAGTTTATGCCCCCTTCATAACAACTATAGAGGACTTCATAACAGCAGTCTCACGTGATATAGAAGAGCTGAGAAACAAGAATAGTAGACAACACAGATCTCCTAATCTCTCCACGGCTGAAACCAAAGCATTATCTCAACTTGTTCATGATGGTGACACAGTAAACTGGCTGATAAGGATGGGGCTGTCGTCATCATGGACAAGGAAATGTATCTAACAAAGGTAAGAAAACAAGATCTATGGGACTATTTACTAGTTGCGAACCCAAGAACTCTGGTTACACAAATCTTTAAAAAAAAATCCTCCAGGAAGACCCATAGTGTCAGGGATGGGTTCAGCTTTTAGTAAAATTAGCATTTTTTTTTTTATTTTGTTTTAGATAAAATCTAAAATCCAATAGCCAAAACAAGACAAGCAATTTCCTATATACAGGACACCACAGATTTCTTGAACAAGCTGAAGGATGTACATTTGGGAGAAAGTTATTCTGGCCTCCTTCGATGTTACCTCACTGTACACGTCAATTGATTATAACAGAGGGATGAAAGTGGTGGAAGAGAAACTAACAACAAAAGACATATCTAGGGAAGGCAAACAATTTATTATTGACCTTCCATACATCGTTTTAACAGTGAATTATTTTTTTTATTTATTTGGGGATGATTTTTATTTGCAGTTGTGCGGGACCGCCATGGGTACGAACATGGCGCCCTCGCACACAAATATCATCACGAGTGCACTGGAAGAGGACTTTGACTGTGTGTCCCACCACTTTTGACATGTGCTGAAGTGGTGGTGATACATAGATGACGTCTTCCTTCTGTGGACTTGAACACAAGAGTGGTTGGACAATTTCCATAAATATCTAAATGAAGTGGATCCAACCAGCAAATTCATACTGGTTTCATCAATGGAACAAGTACAATTCTTAGATGCGATGGTGAAGCAAAATGCTGGAACATTAAGAACAATGTTGTTCACTAAAACAACAGATAGGAGTGATATATTAATGTATAATAGCTAGAATCCTATTAAAACAATCAGATCAATATCATTCAGCCAATTTGTGAGAGTACGAAGGATTGTTAGTGAAAAGGAACGTTCTGATCAAAGTAATAAATACATTTGAAATGAGATTACCTGAAAAACCTACTGGAAACACACACACAAAAAAAAAAGGGTCCCATGTTCATCCACCCCACAACAACTGTAAGATATAAGATAGAGCATTACCTTACGTGTAATTTGGAATATGTGTTCTATATTTTGCAGTGTCATTGTTCCTTATTGTATGTCGATGAGACTAATGGGACCATAAGACTAGAACAAATCATCACCGATATACCGTAAGGAAGAAGAGGTTGGACCTTTCAGTGTCTAAACCCTTCGTAGAGATGAGGCATATGGAGAAGCAACTCAAATTTAGAATCATAGATACTGTCCATGTACAAAGAAGGGGAGGTGATAGAATCTGTCTTCTGAAAAGAAGGGAAACACTTGAATGGATCTATAGGAGCAAAACAGTGAAGCCGGCAGGTCTAAATGTGGATTTCAAAATAAATTCAGGCATGTAGAGTGAAACAAAGAAAAAAATATAGACGGCTTAGAAGGGTTGAGAGTACGGACAGATTCCCTTTAAAGAGGTTGGCTCGTCTTAGTAAGTAGATTGGTCCAGCATTGGACATTGCACAATAGTCATATGACTGCTGTATTCCAAAATCAAGAACAACGCAGTTAAAAGGGGTTTTCTGAAATCCATTGAAAAGGAGTTCTATGCCGTTAAGATAACAAGAAGCAAGAATAAGAATATAAGTAAAAGTTTAACAGATTCTGTATGAATTGTTAAAAAAAAAATCGTTGCCGATAAGACGCCACGTCACTATGGGCTGGTAAAGAGGCCGTCCAAAACCAAGCGAGGATCAAGCACAAGTCCTATTCTAATAACTCAGACCAAAACGATATTCATGGGAAACCAGACAATTGGCCAAGAACCTATACCGCCAGCATGCCCGGCTATGACCGAGAACCTACACCGCCAGCGTGTCCGGCTATGGCCGAGAACCTATACCGCCAGCATGCCCGGCTGTGACCGAGAACCTACACCGCCAGCGTGTCCGGCTATGGCCGAGAACCTATACCGCCAGCATGCCCGGCTATGACCGAGAACCTACACCGCCAGCGTGTCCGGCTATGGCCGAGAACCTATACCGCCAGCATGCCCGGCTATGACCGAGAACCTACACCGCCAGCGTGTCCGGCTATGGCCGAGAACCTACACCGCCAGTGTGTCCGGCTATGACTGAGAACCCACACCGCCAGTGTGTCCGGCTATGACTGAGAACCTATACCGCCAGTGTACCCGGCTATGACTGAGAACCTATATCGCCAGCGTGTCCAGCTATGACCGAGAACCTACACCGCCAGCGTACCCGGCTATGGCCGAGAACCTACACCGCCAGTGTACCCGGCTATGGCCAAGAACCTACACCGCCAGCGTACCTGGCTATCACGGGACGACACCTTTAAGATGGGAAACAGCAAGGGATGGGAGCAAGACTGGACCCAACGGCGCATTCAGCGATCTTATGCCCAAATTCTACAAATATACAGCAGTCGTCTGAAAACAGAATGACTACAACTCCCAGCATGCACTACCAGTTATCGGCAGGACATTATGTTACTATGCTGATATCACTAGGAATCTCTCCAATTATCACAGGTAGGGAGGTCGTCTGTTTTCAGTCCTGACAGGCAGGACTACATGTCAATTGCTGCAGAAAACAGATCCCCCATTAGCCCCATATAAAACGCTGATATTCTGGCGTCCGAGCAGCGATTCTCCATTCATCAGGGAGGCTGCTCACATCTGGTCTGGAGATTGCACAATCTGAGACTTTTGCACTAAATTAATATGGGGAACAAACAAACCGGAGATACAGAAAAAGTGCAGAGTCGGGAGCTCAGCGAGCTATACGCCAGCACAGAGGGGGTGACTCACATTTTATATACTTTACTTATTTTCAGAATAATTTATTATATACTTTAGTATAATAAAAAATAATATTTTAATATATTTATATTGTTTAATATATATTACATTAAAATACATATATACAAATATTTTTGTAGCGTAATAAAAATGTATATCTTTTCAATCATACATAATATTCAAATCATTAGATCATATATTAGATTTTCCCAAAAATATTTTAATGATATTCTACTCCTTTTCCCCATTTAAAATAAAAAAAAAATAAATAAAAAAAAAAAAAAAAAAAAAAACACTGACCCTCTCCGGCCGCCGTACTGACCATATAGCCCTAGTAATACCACACTGACCCTCTCCGGCCTCCGTACTGACCATATAGCCCTAGTAACACCACACTGACCCTCTCCGGCCGCCGTACTGACCATACTGCCCTAGTAACACCACACTGACCCTCTCCGGCCGCCGTACTGACCATACTGCCCTAGTAACACTGCACTGACCCTCTCCGGCTGCTGTACTGACCATACTGCCCTAGTAACACCGCACTGACCCTCTCCGGCCGCCGTACTGACCATATAGCCCTAGTAACACCACACTGACCCTCTCCGGCCGCCGTACTGACCATACTGCCCTAGTAACACCACACTGACCCTCTCCGGCCGCCGTACTGACCATACTGCCCTAGTAACACCGCACTGACCCTCTCCGGCTGCCGTACTGACCATACTGCCCTAGTAACACCGCACTGACCCTCTCCGGCCGCCGTACTGACCATATAGCCCTAGTAACACCACACTGACCCTCTCCGGCCGCCGTACTGACCATATAGCCCTAGTAACACCACACTGACCCTCTCCGGCCGCCGTACTGACCATATAGCCCTAGTAACACCACACTGACCCTCTCCGGCCGCCGTCCTGACAATACTGCCCTAGTAACACCACACTGACCCTCTCCGGCCTCCGTACTGACCATACTGCCCTAGTAACACCGCACTGACCCTCTCCGGCCGCTGTACTGACCATACTACCCTAGTAACACCGCACTGACCCTCTCCGGCCGCTGTACTGACCATACTGCCCTAGTAACACTGCACTGACCCTCTCCGGCCGCCATACTGACCATACTGCCCTAGTAACACCACACTGACCATACTGCCCTAGTAACACCGCACTGACCCTCTCCGGCCGCTGTACTGACCATACTGCCCTAGTAACACCGCACTGACCCTCTTCGGCCGCCGTACTGACCATACTGCCCTAGTAACACCGCACTGACCCTCTCCGGCCGCCGTACTGACCATATAGCCCTAGTAACACCACACTGACCCTCTCCGGCCGCCGTACTGACCATACTGCCCTAGTAACACCGCACTGACCCTCTCCGGCCGCCGTACTGACCATATAGCCCTAGTAACACCGCACTGACCCTCTCCGGCCACCGTACTGACCATACTGCCCTAGTAACACCGCACTGACCCTCTCCGGCCGCTGTACTGACCATACTACCCTAGTAACACCGCACTGACCCTCTTCGGCCGCCGTACTGACCATATAGCCCTAGTAACACCACACTGACCCTCTCCGGCCACCGTACTGACCATACTGCCCTAGTAACACCGCACTGACCCTCTCCGGCCGCTGTACTGACCATACTACCCTAGTAACACCGCACTGACCCTCTCCGGCCGCTGTACTGACCATACTACCCTAGTAACACCACACTGACCCTCTCCGGCCGCCATACTGACCATACTGCCCTAGTAACACCACACTGACCATACTGCCCTAGTAACACCGCACTGACCCTCTCCGGCCGCTGTACTGACCATACTGCCCTAGTAACACCGCACTGACCCTCTCCGGCCGCTGTACTGACCATACTGCCCTAGTAACACCACACTGACCCTCTCCGGCCGCCGTACTGACCATACTGCCCTAGTAACACCGCACTGACCCTCTTCGGCCGCCGTACTGACCATATAGCCCTAGTAACACCACACTGACCCTCTCCGGCCGCCGTACTGACCATACTGCCCTAGTAACACCACACTGACCCTCTCCGGCCGCCGTCCTGACAATACTGCCCTAGTAACACCACACTGACCCTCTCCGGCCTCCGTACTGACCATACTGCCCTAGTAACACCACACTGACCCTCTCCGGCCGCCGTACCCGCCTGCTAACCCCACGCTCCCCAGCACTCACATGCTCAGGGCCCCGCGGTCTCGGCAGTGACACCAGCCGCGTCCTCCTCACACACTTCCTGCTCCTCCGCTCTGTCAGCTCCTCATCATTACCTCCAGCAGCCAACACTACAGTCACGTGAGGGCGCTGATCAGCTGACCGTTGCCGTGACAACTGAATTATAATTTCTTTTTTTTTTTCTTCCTTTTGTACCTTGAAAACTTTATTGTTTTTGTTTGCAAGGAAGAGCCGTGCCCCCGTTTAGGCCTTTATGTAGTCATTTATTTATACCTTTATGTCTTTTCTGTGAGTATTATTTATTAAAAGGCTGTCCTAGGGGGTTTTATGTGCGAAGTCACTTTACTGACGGGTGACGGGTGACTTGCAATAAATAGTTGCTTACGCTAGGTGGCGATAGAGCGTTATATAAAGCTATAGTGTCATGGAGTTTGCTGACCACATGGTGGCGCTGTGATATATAAAGATAGATATGTATATGCTTCCATACTATAGGGACCTTGCGAAATATAGTCTGTATAAGGGGAAATATATCAGAAGGAATGAAAATGGCACGAGCCTCCACATTACTTATTAAAGGGATGGTTTCAACACAAATAATAGGGGTTATTCACTACCTGGACAACCGCTTTTTTAAATGACATAGTCCTGCTTGTAAGATAACAATGAAGGATGTTCACCTGCACAGCGCCGGATCTCGTGACATCGTTATGCCCTGTAGCCGATCAGCGGTATCATGACTCTGTTGTTTGGTGTCCCGAGACCAGGGGCTCCTTCCCTGTCCATAACACTAGGGGCGCCCTAGCTCACTCTCTTCCCCAGTTTACATCTGATGGTGAAGACGCCAGTGCCACGAACCTTGCCTTAGCTCCTGACTTCGCCCTCAGTCTGTACCCTTCCCCCTCTCAGGGAAGAGGGGAGTAGCAGTGTACCGTAATACACCAACCAAACTAACAAGGTAATACGAACAGGGATAAAGGAAAATACCAAACATACACAAACAACAGAGGTAAACACCGGGGAGTGGAGGATGGGGTAAAACTAAAGTGGGAGAAAAAAAGGGAATTATCACACACTCAAAACCTAGCAACAGTCACAGAAAAATCCACCATCCACCTTCCCCAATAATAACAACCTCCAGCCATGCAGCATAAGCTAACTCTGGCAATGAGTGCTAGCCAGGACCCAGATTATATAGGAGATGGGAGTGGCTAATAGTGAACAGCTGAGAACCTTAGTGCAGGAAAGCTTTCAGGAGCTCTCCCCTAAGCAGATTAACCCCTGCACTGCAAAAATAAATGTACACTGTTTAACCCCTTCATGACCCAGCCTATTTTGGCCTTCATGACCTTGCCGTTTTTTGCAATTCTGACCAGTGTCCCTTTATGAGGTAATAACTCAGGAACGCTTCAACGGATCCTAGCGATTCTGAGATTGTTTTTTCGTGACATATTGGGCTTCATGTTAGTGGTAAATTTAGGTCGATAATTTCTGAGTTTATTTGTGAAAAAAAACGGAAATTTGGCGAAAATTTTGAAAATTTCGCAATTTTCACATTTTGAATTTTTATTCTGTTAAACCAGAGAGTTATGTGACACAAAATAGTTAATAAATAGCGTTACCCACATGTTTACTTTACATCAGCACAATTTTGGAAACAAATTTTTTTTTTTCTAGGAAGTTTTAAGGGTTAAAATTTGACCAGTGATTTCTCATTTTTACAACAAAATTTACAAAACCATTTTTTTTAGGGATCACCTCACATTTGAAGTCAGTTTGAGGGTTCTATATGGCTGAAAATACCCAAAAGTGACACCATTCTAAAAACTGCACCCCTCAAGGTGCTCAAAACCACATTAAAGAAGTTTATTAACCCTTCAGGTGTTTCACAGCAACAGAAGCAACATGGAAGGAAAAAATGAACATTTAACTTTTTAGTCACAAAAATTATCTTTTAGCAACAATATTTTTATTTTCCCAAGGGTAAAAGGAGAAACTGGACCACGGACGTTGTTGTCCAATTTGTCCTGAGTACGCTGATACCTCATATGTGGGGGTAAACCGCTGTTTGGGCGCCCGGCAGGGCTCGGAAGGGAAGGAGTGCCATTTGACTTTTTGAATGAAAAATTGGCTCCAATCTTTAGCGGACACCATGTCACGTTTGGAGAGCCCCTGTGTGCCTAAACATTGGAGCTTCCCCACAAGTGACCCCATTTTGGAAACTAGACCCCCCAAGGAACTTATCTAGAAGCATAGTGAGCACTTTAAACCCTCAGGTGCTTCACAAATTGATCCGTAAAAATGAAAAAGTACTTTTTTGTCACACAAAATTTCTTTTAGACTCAATTTTTTCATTTTCACATGGGTAACAGGATAAAATGGATCCTAAAATTTGTTGGGCAATTTCTCCTGAGTACGCCGATACCTCATATGTGGGGGTAAACCACTGTTTGGGTGCACAGCAAGGCTCGGAAGCGAAGGCGCGCCATTTGACTTTTTGAATGGAAAATTAGCTGCAATCGTTAGCGGACACCATGTCGCGTTTGGAGAGCCCCTGTGTGCCTAAACATTAGAGCTCCCCCACAAGTGACCCCATTTTGGAAACTAGACCCCCAAGGAACTTATCTAGATGCATAGTGAGCACTTAAAACCCCCAGGTGCTTCACAGAAGTTTATAACGCAGAGCCGTGAAAATAAAAAATAATTTTTCTTTCCTCAAAAATGATTTTTAGCCCAGAATTTTTTATTTTCCCAAGGGTAATAGGAGAAATTGGACCCCAAATGTTGTTGTCCAGTTTGTCCTGAGTACGATGATACCTCATATGTGGGGGTAAACCACTGTTTGGGCGCACGGCAGGGCTCGGAAGGGAAGGCACGCCATTTGGCTTTTTGAATGGAAAATTAGCTCCAATCATTAGCGGACACCATGTCGCGTTTGGAGAGCCCTTGTGTGCATAAACATTGGAGCTTCCCCACAAGTGACCCCATTTTGGAAACTAGACCTCCCAAGGAACTAATCTAGATGTGTGGTGAGCACTTTGAACTCCCAAGTGCTTCACAGAAGTTTATAACGCAGAGCCATGAAAATAAAAAATAATTTTTCTTTTCTCAAAAATTATTTTTTAGCCCACAATTTTTTATTTTCCCAAGGGTAACAGGAGAAATTGGATGCCAAAAGTTGTTGTCCAGTTTCTCCTGAGTACGCTGATACCCCATATGTGGGGGTAAACCAATGTTTTGGCACACGTCGTGGTTCAGAAGGGAAGTAGTGACGTTTTGAAATGCAGACTTTTATGGAATGCTCTGCGGGCGTCAGGTTGCGTTTGCAGAGCCCCTGATGTGCCTAAACAGTAGGCACTCCCCACAAGTGACCCCATTTTGGAAACTAGACCTCCCATGGAACTAATCTAGATGTGTGGTGAGCACTTTGAACCCCCAAGTGTTTCACAGAAGTTTATAACGCAGAGCCGTGAAAATAATAAATGTATTTCCTTTCCTCAAAAATATTTTTTTAGCCCAGAATTTTTTAATTTTCCCAATGGTAACAGGAGAAATTTGACCTCAAAAGTTGTTGTCCAGTTTCTCCTGAGTACGCTGATACCCCATATGTGGGGGTAAACCACTGTTTGGGCACATGCCGGGGCTCGGAAGGGAAGTAATGACGTTTTGGAATGCAGACTTTGATGGAATGGTCTGCGGGCATCATGTTACGTTTGCAGAGCCCCTGATGTGCCTAAACAGTAGAAACCCCCCACAAGTGACCCCATTTTGGAAACTAGACCCTCCAAGGAACTTATCTAGATGTGTGGTGAGCACGTTCAACCCCCAAGAGCTTCACAGAAGTTTACAACGCAGAGCCGTGAAAATAAAAAATCATTTTTCTTTCCTCAAAAAAGATGTTTTAGCAAGCAATTTTTTATTTTCCCAAGGGTAACAGGAGAAATTTGACCCCAAAAGTTGTTGTCCAATTTCTCCTGAGTACGCTGATACCCGATATGTGGGGGTAAACCACTGTTTGGGCGCACGTCAGGGCTCGGAAGGGAAGTAGTGACATTTGAAATGCAGACTTTGATGAAATGGTCTGCGGGCGTCATGTTGCATTTGCAGAGCCCCTGATGTGCCTAAACAGTAGAAACCCCCCACAAGTGACCCCATTTTGGAAACTAGACCCCCCAAGGAACTTATCTAGATGTGTGGTGAGCACTTTCAACCCCCAAGTGTTTCACAGAAGTTTATAACGCAGAGCCGTGAAAATAAAAAATTTTGTTTATGTTTTAGCAAGTAATTTTTTATTTTTGCAAGGGTAACAGGAGAAATTGGACCCCAATAGTTGTTGCCCAGTTTGTCCTGAGTACGCTGGTACCCCACATGTGGGGGTAAACCACTGTTTGGGCGCACGTCGGGGCTTGGAAGGGAGGGAGCACCATTTGACTTTTTGAACGCAAGATTGGCTGGAATCAATGGTGGCGCCATGTTACGTTTGTAGTCCCCTGATGTGCCTAAACAGTGGAAACCCCTCAATTCTAACTTCAATGCTAACCCCAACACACCCCTAACCCTAATCCCAACTGTAGCCATAAACCTAATCACAACCCTAACCCCAACACACCCCTAACCACAACCCTAACCCCAACACAGCCGTAACCCTAATCCCAACCCTAACCCTAATCCTAACCCTAATCCCAACCCTAACCCTAATCCCAACCCTAACCACAACTGTAACCCCAACACACCCCTAACCCTATCCGTAACCCTAACCACAAGCCTAATCTTAACCCTATTTCCAACCCTAGCCCTAATTCCAACCCTAACTCTAATTCCAACCCTAACCCTAAGGCTATGTGCCCACGTTGCGGATTCGTGTAAGATTTTTCCGCACGATTTTTGAAAAATCTGCAGGTAAAAGGCACTGCGTTTTACCTGCGGATTTACAGCGGATTTACAGTGTTTTTTTTTGTGCGGATTTCACCTGCGGATTCCTATTGAGGAACAGGTGTAAAACGCTGCGGAATTCGCACAAAGAATTGACATGCTGCGGAAAATACAACGCAGCGTTTCCGCACGGAATTTTCCGCACCATGGGCACAGCGGATTTGGTTTTCCATAGGTTTACATGGTACTGTAAACCTCATGGAAAACTGCTACGAATTCGCAGCGGCCAATCCGCTGCGGATCCGCAGCCAAATCCGCACTGTGTGCACTAACCCTAACCCTACCCCTAACCCTAGTTCTAACCCTAACCCTAGTGGAGAAAGAAAAAAAAATATTTTCTTTTTTTTATTATTGTCCCTACCTATGGGGGTGATAAAGGGGGGGGGGTTATTTATTATTTTTTTATTTTGATCGCTGTGATAGAACCTATCACAGCGATCAAAATGTACTTGTAACGAATCTGCCGGCTGGCAGATTCGGCGGGCGCACTGCGCATGCGCCCGCCATTTTGGAAGATGGCGGCGCCCATGGAGAAGACGGACGGGCACCGTGAGCCTCGGTAAGTATAAGGGGGGGGGAGATCGGGGCACGGGGGGGCGTCGGAGCACAGGGGGGTGGCATAGGAGCACGGGGGGAGCGGACAGGAGGACGGGGGAGCGGAGCACAGGACGGAGGGGACTACGGGACAGATCGGTGGCTTGGGGGGGCGATGGGTGGGGGGGGGGGCTCACATCAGGGTTTCCAGCCATGGCCGATGATATTGCAGCATCGGCCATGGCTGGATTGTAATATTTCACCAGTTTTTCAGGTGAAATATTACAAATCGCTCTGATTGGCAGTTTCACTTTCAACAGCCAATCAGAGCGATCGTAGCCACGGGGGGGGGGGGTGAAACCACCCCCCCTGGGCTGAAGTACCACTCCCCCTGTCCCTGCAGAATGGGTGAAATTGGAGTTAACCCTTTCACCCGATCTGCAGGGACGCGATCGTTCCATGACGCCACATAGGCGTCATGGGTCGGATTGGCACGGGTTTTCATGATGCCTACGTGGCGTCATGGGTCGGGAAGGGGTTAATATGAAGGTGAAGTGGTTCTAATCCGAAGCTGCGGACTTCTGTCTCCTCTTCGTCGCTGTAAACCCATGACAAGAGGTTTCCGCTAGGCAGCTGTGCTCTCACCACCTTCAGACAAACCTCAGGCGAGCGGAAAAAGTGAGAGCGCAGCAGAGGGCATTGATTGACTGCAGGGTTCACGTGGCATAATAATCTCACAGGAGACCCGGTGCCGACATTGCCTAAACAGCTCTGGTGTGGGAGAAAAGTATAAGAAGTTTTGTTGTAGAAGTCGGTCTACTTTATTTTAAAAGGGGCTCTTCAGGTCGGCCAAAATGCTCGTAAAAAAATAGCAACTTAGCAATAAAAAAAAAAAAGTAATACATTCTTATTGATTAATCCTTGTCGCCTAGGATACCGGCCACCTCTGCTGTGTTGTAGTGCTGCCAAGCAGGCACAGTTCTTACAGGCTTTTTTCAATAGAGCACAGTAAGCACTGACATAAAGCGGGCCGGATAGCTGGAGCTCACGATCCCACCAGCATTAGTGTCCTTGCTGAAGCCTCAAACATCAGACAAGCGGAACAACAGCCACCGTAACGATTGCGGTCGCAGAGGGTGAGGTCAGTCCCGTGCAGGAGGGTGGATCGCCGGCACCAGCGGCTATTTCAGCGCAGAGACCCACCTGCATTACAAGCCTACAGCAAATCAGGGTTTGACCGCTGACAATGGCGTACCCGTCATGGGCAGGGGGCAGTGACATCAAGCGCCAACCAAGGCTGGCACACCAAAGTCTGCTGTCATCTATGGAAGAGGACACTGCATGTCGTGGGAGCGTAGGAAGGGAAGAAGAATCTTCTTTTTTTTTAGAGCAGCAGAACAGGGAATATTATACCAGGAAGGAGCCCAGGATGGGGACATTATACCAGGGCGGGGCCTAGGAACGGGGAGATTATTACTGGAAGGGACCAGGGTGTAGGACATTTTACCAGGAAAAAGCACAGGATGGGGGACATTATATCAGGGCGGGTGTTGTGAACTCTGTTTTTGGGCTCCCTCTAGTGGTCACAAGCGGTACTGTGTAGTGTTGTCTTTCTGCAGGTTGGCAGCATCAGCTGGTTCGTTATCCTTGGTTGGTTTCCTATTTAGTTCACCTAGATACTCAGTTCCTTGCCTGCTCTCAATGTATTCAGTGCTCTTCAGATTCCTTGTGACTACCTTGCTCCCAGTCTCTCCAAGACAAGCTAAGTTTTTGTTTGATCTTTTTTTGATTATCAGTATTTATTATGTTTTTAGTCCAGCTCGCTAAAATGTGATTTCCTCGCTTGCTGGTTGCTCTAGGGGACTGAGTTTCTTCCCCCCACACCGTTAGTTGGTGCGGGGGTTCTTGAAATCTCAGTGTGGATAGGGTTTTTTGTAAGGGTTTTTTACTGACCGCACAGACCCCTTTACTATTTTCTGCTATCTAGTATTAGTGGGCCTCATTTGCTAAATCTGTTTTCACCCCTGTGTATGTGCCTTCCTCTTACCTCACCGTTATTATCTGTTGGGGGCTTCTATATCTTTGGGGATTATTTCTCTGGAGGCAAGAGAGGTCTTTCTTTCTCTCTAGGGGTAGTTAGTTCCTCAGGCTGGCTCGAGACGTCTAGGAATTTTAGGCACGTTCACCGGCTACTTCTAGTGTGTTTGGATAGGTTCAGATTTGCGGTCAGTCTAGTTTGCCACCTCCCTAGAGCTTGTCCTATGTATGTTACTTAGCTGGAGTAATTTATGATCCTCAAACACTAAGGATCATAACAGTAGAGCAGGCCATAAAAAGTGTTTAATGCATCGCAGAAGTGGGATAAAAAGAAGACCTGAGTACATTTTTTTTTTTTTCCTCCCGCTTTTCCTTTGCTGAAGTCTGTTTAGCTTCTTTCATCCCCTTGAACTCTGGGTGGTTTTGAGCTCAGCTGCAGACATGAATTTTCAGACTCTGACTTCTAGTGTGGATCATCTGACTGCACGGGTGCAAAGTATTCAGGATTTTGTTATTCATAGCCCTATGTCAGAACCAAAGATACCCATTCCTGAGTTGTTTTCTGGTGATAGATCTAGGTTTTTAAACTTTAAGAATAATTGTAAGTTATTTCTATCTCTGAGACCTCGTTCCTCTGGTGATTCCGCTCAGCAAGTTAAAATTGTTATCGCCTTGTTGCGTGGCGACCCTCAAGATTGGGCTTTCTCTTTGGCGCCAGGAGATCCTGCATTGCTTAATGTAGATGCATTTTTTCTGGCTCTTGGACTGCTTTATGAGGAGCCTAATCTTGAGAATCAGGCAGAAAAAGCGTTGCTGGCTATCTCTCAAGGTCAGGATGAAGCAGAGGTGTATTGTCAAAAATTTCGGAAATGGTCGGTGCTTACTCAATGGAATGAGTGTGCCTTGGCTGCAAGTTTCAGAGAAGGTCTTTCTGAGGCCGTTAAGAATGTTATGGTGGGGTTTCCCACCCCTACAAGTCTGAGTGATTCTATGGCTTTAGCCATTCAGGTTGATCGGCGTTTGCGGGAGCGCAAATCTGCTCATCCTTTGGCGGTATTTTCTGAACAGAGACCTGAGTCTATGCAATGTGACCGAACTCTGACCAGAATTGAGCGACAAAGTCATAGACGTCGAAATGGGTTGTGCTTTTACTGTGGTGATTCTACTCATGTTATCTCAGCATGCTCTAAACGCTTAAAAAAAATCGCTAAACCTGTCACCATTGGTACTATGCAGCCTGTTTATTTTGTCTGTTACTTTGATTTGTTCTTTGTCATCCTACCCGGTTATGGCTTTTGTGGATTCGGGTGCTGCCCTGAATCTGATGGATTTGTCGTTTGCCAGGCGCTGTGGTTTTGTCCTGGAGCCTTTGGGATTTCCTATTCCTCTGAGGGGAATTGATGCTATGCCATTGGCTGAGAATAAGCCTCAGTATTGGACGCAAATGACCATGTGCATGACTCCCGTACATCAGGAGGTGATTCGCTTTCTTGTTCTGCATAATTTGCATGATGTTATCGTTTTGGGTCTGCCATGGCTGCAGGCTCATAATCCAGTTTTAGATTGGAAAGCTATGTCTGTGTCAAGTTGGGGTTGTCAGGGAATTCATGGCGATGTTCCGTTGGTGTCTATTGCTTCTTCCACTCCTTCTGAGGTCCCTGAGTTTTTGTCTGACTACCAGGATGTATTTGATGAACCCAGGTCCAGTGCCCTGCCCCCTCATAGGGATTGTGACTGTGCTATAAATTTAATTCCTGGTAGTAAATTCCCTAAGGGACGACTTTTTAATTTGTCTATACCAGAGCATGCCGCGATGCGGAGTTATATAAAGGAGTCTTTGGAGAAGGGACATATTCGCCCATCCTCTTCCCCTCTTGGTGCAGGATTTTTTTTTGTGGCCAAGAAGGACGGTTCTTTGAGACCTTGTATAGATTATCGTCTTCTGAATAAAATCACAGTCAAATTTCAGTATCCTTTACCACTATTGTCTGATTTGTTTGCTCGGATTAAGGGGTCCAGTTGGTTCACCAAGATAGATCTCCGTGGTGCGTATAACCTTGTGCGCATTAAGCAGGGAGATGAATGGAAAACAGCATTTAATACGCCTGAAGGCCATTTTGAGTACTTGGTGATGCCTTTTGGACTCTCTAATGCTCCTTCTGTGTTTCAGTCTTTCATGCATGACATCTTCCGAGAATATCTGGATAAATTTATGATTGTTTATCTGGATGACATTTTGGTATTTTCTGATGATTGGGAGTCCCATGTGAAGCAGGTCAGGATGGTGTTTCAGGTCCTGCATGCTAATGCTTTATTTGTGAAGGGCTCAAAATGCCTCTTCGGAGTACAGAAGGTCTCCTTTTTGGGTTTTATTTTTTCTCCTTCTACTGTGGAGATGGACCCAGTCAAGGTCCAGGCTATTTATGACTGGACTCAGCCCACGTCTGTTAAGAGTCTCCAGAAGTTCTTGAGTTTTGCTAATTTTTACCGTCGTTTCATCGCTAATTTTTCTAGCGTGGTTAAACCTTTGACGGATTTGACCAAGAAGGGTTCTGATGTGACTAATTGGTCTCCTGCGGCCGTGGAGGCCTTTCGGGAGCTGAAGCACCGGTTTTCTTCAGCTCCAGTCTTATGTCAGCCAGATGTCTCTCTCCCCTTCCAGGTCGAGGTTGATGCTTCTGAGATTGGAGCAGGGGCTGTTTTGTCGCAGAGAAGCTCTGATGGCTCTGTGATGAAACCATGTGCTTTCTTTTCAAGAAAGTTTTCGCCTGCCGAGCGGAATTATGATGTTGGTAATCGGGAGTTGTTGGCTATGAAGTGGGCATTTGAGGAGTGGCGACATTGGCTCGAGGGAGCTAAACATCGTGTGGTGGTCTTGACTGATCACAAAAATCTGATTTACCTTGAATCTGCCAAGCGCCTGAATCCTAGACAGGCTCGTTGGTCGTTGTTTTTCTC
This sequence comes from Ranitomeya variabilis, assembly GCF_051348905.1. Lineage (NCBI taxonomy): Eukaryota > Metazoa > Chordata > Amphibia > Anura > Dendrobatidae > Ranitomeya > Ranitomeya variabilis. The sequence continues at coordinate 649,090,802 of NC_135236.1, read as the reverse complement.
CCGTTTCAACTTCGTGGTCTCATATCTGCCTGGTTCGAAGAACGTGAAGACTGATGCACTTTCTAGGAGTTTTGTGCCTGACTCTCCGGGAGTTTCTGAGCCGGCTGGTATTCTCAGAGAGGGAGTGATTTTGTCTGCCATTTCCCCAGATTTGCGACGAGTGCTGCAGAAATTTCAGGCGGATAGACCTGACCGTTGTCCACCAGAGAGACTGTTTGTCCCGGATAGATGGACCAGCAGAGTTATTTCCGAGGTTCATTCTTCGGTGTTGGCGGGTCATCCTGGGATTTTTGGTACCAGAGATTTGGTGGCTAGGTCCTTCTGGTGGCCTTCCTTGTCGCGGGATGTGCGTTCCTTTGTGCAGTCTTGTGGGATTTGTGCTCGGGCTAAGCCTTGCTGTTCTCGTGCCAGCGGTTTGCTTTTGCCTTTGCCTTTTCCGAAAAGGCCTTGGACGCACATTTCCATGGATTTTATTTCGGATCTTCCGGTATCTCAGAAAATGTCTGTCATCTGGGTGGTGTGTGATCGTTTTTCCAAGATGGTCCATTTGGTGCCCTTGCCTAAGTTGCCTTCTTCCTCCGATTTGGTTCCTCTATTTTTTCGGAATGTGGTTCGCTTGCACGGCATTCCTGAAAATATTGTGTCTGATAGAGGATCCCAGTTTGTGTCCAGGTTTTGGCGGACTTTTTGTGCTAAGATGGGCATTGATTTGTCTTTTTCGTCGGCCTTCCATCCTCAGACTAATGGCCAAACCGAGCGAACTAATCAGACGTTGGAAACTTATTTGAGATGTTTTGTTTCTGCTGATCAGGATGATTGGGTGACTTTTTTGCCATTGGCCGAGTTTGCCCTTAATAATCGGGCTAGTTCTGCTACTTTGGTTTCGCCTTTTTTCTGCAATTCTGGTTTCCATCCTCGTTTTTCCTCAGGTCAGGTTGAGCCTTCTGACTGTCCTGGGGTGGATTCTGTGGTGGATAGGTTGCAGCAGATTTGGAACCATGTGGTGGACAATTTGAGGTTGTCACAAGAGAAGGCTCAGCGCTTTGCCAACCGCCGCCGCGGTGTGGGTCCCCGACTTCGTGTTGGGGATTTGGTGTGGCTGTCTTCTCGGTATGTTCCTATGAAGGTCTCCTCTCCTAAATTCAAGCCTCGCTTCATCGGTCCTTATAAGATCTTGGAAATCCTTAACCCGGTGTCTTTTCGTTTGGATCTCCCAGCATCGTTTGCCATTCATAATGTGTTCCATAGGTCTTTGTTGTGGAGGTATGTGGTACCTGTGGTTCCTTCTGTTGAGCCTCCTGCTCCGGTGCTGGTCGAGGGCGAATTGGAGTACGTGGTGGAGAAGATTTTGGATTCTCGTATCTCTAGACGGAGGCTTCAGTATTTGGTGAAGTGGAAGGGCTATGGTCAGGAGGATAATTCCTGGGTTGTCGCCTCTGATGTTCATGCGGCCGATTTGCTTCGTGCCTTCCACGCGGCTCGTCCTGATCGCCCTGGGGGTCTTGATGAGGGTTCGGTGACCCCTCCTCAAGGGGGGGGTACTGTTGTGAACTCTGTTTTTGGGCTCCCTCTAGTGGTCACAAGCGGTACTGTGTAGTGTTGTCTTTCTGCAGGTTGGCAGCATCAGCTGGTTCGTTATCCTTGGTTGGTTTCTTATTTAGCTCACCTGGATACTCAGTTCCTTGCCTGCTCTCAATGTATTCAGTGCTCTTCAGATTCCTTGTGACTACCTTGCTCCCAGTCTCTCCAAGACAAGCTAAGTTTTTGTTTGATCTTTTTTTGATTATCAGTATTTATTATGTTTTTAGTCCAGCTCGCTAAAATGTGATTTCCTCGCTTGCTGGTTGCTCTAGGGGACTGAGTTTCTTCCCCCCACACCGTTAGTTGGTGCGGGGGTTCTTGAAATCTCAGTGTGGATATTTTGTAAGGGTTTTTTACTGACCGCACAGACCCCTTTACTATTTTCTGCTATCTAGTATTAGTGGGCCTCATTTGCTAAATCTGTTTTCACCCCTGTGTATGTGCCTTCCTCTTACCTCACCGTTATTATATGTTGGAGGCTTCTATTTCTTTGGGGATTATTTCTCTGGAGGCAAGAGAGGTCTTTCTTTCTCTCTAGGGGTAGTTAGTTCCTCAGGCTGGCTTGAGACGTCTAGGAATTTTAGGCACGTTCACCGGCTACTTCTAGTGTGTTTGGATAGGTTCAGATTTGCGGTTAGTCTAGTTTGCCACCTCCCTAGAGCTTGTCCTATGTATGTTGCTTAGCTGGAGTAATTTGTGATCCTCAACCACTAAGGATCATAACAGGCAGGGCCTAGGAAGGGGGTAATTAATATGGCAAGTGACCAGGATGTAGGACATTTTACCAGGAAGGAGCACAGGATGGGGACATTATACCAGGGTGGGGCCTAGGAAGGGGGTAATTAATATGGCAAGTGACCAGGATGTAGGACATTTTACCAGGAAGGAGCACAGGATGGGGACATTATACCAGGGTGGGGCCTAGGAAGGGGGTAATTAATATGGCAAGTGACCAGGATGTAGGACATTTTACCAGGAAGGAGCACAGGATGGGGACATTATACCAGGGTGGGGCCTAGAAAGGGGGTAATTAATATGGCAAGTGACCAGGATGTAGGACATTTTACCAGGAAGGAGCACAGGATTGGGACATTATACCAGGGTGGGGCCTAGAAAGGGGGTAATTAATATGGCAAGTGACCATGATGTGGGACATTTTACCAGGAAAGGGCCCAGAATGGGAGATATTATACCATGGTGGGGCATTACTGGAAGATGCCAGCATGGGGGACATTATACCAGGGCGAGGCCTAGGAAGGGGTACATTAATACAGGAAGGGCCCAGGATGTGGAACATTTTACCAGGAAGTGGCCCATGATGGGGCACACTATTACAGTACCTTCACATTATTACATGGGGGTAAGGACGACCACATATGTTTTATAGGCTCTAGAAAGCTGCAAGGGCCCACACATCTGACCAACATGTAGATGGGGCTCTACTCCAATTTTGCATTGGGGCCCACCAGGCTCTAATTACGCCACTGCTTCCACTGGTCCAATCTATCAATCTTCAGGAGAGCACCTTCCACCCAGGAAAGAAGCCGGGAGGCAGAGGAAGGGTGCGCTTATGAAGATGACAAACAAAGGAAATGCTTTAAAACAAACTAGGGCAAGAATCATTTTCTCTCTTGGAGGCGACAGATGAGAATCTGATACCGATCTACCTCGGCTTGCTGCAAAAAAATGTCCTGCTAAACTGGAGTCGAGTTAGGCGGTCTCACCGAATTGGGAGCCTCCACATGATACCGACACAGTCAAAGTAAACAGTGGAGACCTATTACGCTCACCTACAGACCAGACCCTAGGCTTTGGAATTTTTCAGATTCTCAGGACAAAAGCTAATGAAATGTTCAAGGCTTACGCAGTAGTAGCACGCTCTCTTGGTACGAAGGTGCTCCAGCTACTGACCAGCCAGCCTAACACGATCAACCTGCATGGGTTCAGAGAAGACTGCTGTCTCAGAAGGCTGGTGATTGAGTGGTCTCTGGAAGGACGGAGCCAGACACGACAGTTTCCTCTCAAGCATCACCTCTCTGGTCCGTTCCTGGAACCTGTGGTCGATCCAGATTGCCAGGGAAATTAGATCATCTAGAGTAGCAGGGATGTCTCGACCAGCCAACTGGTGCTTAATCCTTCCTGACAAACTCTCCCTGAAGGTGGCAGCCAAAGCTTCGTTGTTTCAGCCAAGTTTGGATGACGGTGCGGAACCGGACGGTGTACTGATTTACAGACAGACCTCCATGACGCAGTCCGAGAAGGAAAAATGCAGCAGAAGACATACGACCCGACTCATTGAAAACCTTATTGGAGGCCGTCAGAAAGGTCTGTAGATCCAAGGTCCTCTCTCCCTCCAGAGGTTCAGCCACGCTAGGGCCTCTCCTGCTAGGTGGGACATTAGGAACTCCACTTTAGCTTGATGCGAGGGAAACTGATGGGCCAATAGTTCATAGTGTAGCGTGCACTGATTAAGAACTACGTCCTGCTTAGGATCCCCGTCGTAATGTGGCGGAGCAGACAGAAAAGTATTAGCTCCAGGAGCATAAGTTGTAGGCTGAGTAGTCAAGGCCACAGTTGCTGAAACTTGGGCTGGAGTGGATGAAGCAGCAGACGTCAAGGCTTCCAAGCGGGTATTCACTGTCCGCAGATTAGACAGAATTTTTCCCTGCTGATCTCGCTGGCGGGACATCTTTTGATACAACTCTGGGTGAAAGGGGGCATTGGGATCAGCAGGGTCCTGAGCAAACTCTCATCCACATGGCTCGTGGACCCACTTTGCCACAAGCCGGGCTTACACAGAAGGGGAGTGGCTAAGCGGCTACCTGTTTTTTGATAGAGCTCCTGATGGTGGAGTTAGGCTTGCTCTGCCAGGTACCTCTCGTGGGTAGTCCTTGATACTGCTGCTGATGACCCCAAGGGTCAGGATAGCAGTCACGGAGTCACTGACAGGATTCAAATACAGGTATCTGAGCCGGTACAGATGGTACGGAACATGGAACACTAGCCAGGATGGACACTGGTGCTAGATCAGACAACACAGGTTTCAGGAACAGGTTCTGGCTCAGACAAAACAGGATTTAGGTTCAGACAATACAAGACTCAATGACAGGGACCTGGCAACATACTAGTTGCACACACACTAAGTATGGAAACTACAGGGGTTGCTCAGGCACCTCCCTACTGGGGAGGGTGCCTTAAAGACCAAATATCTCCCAGCTATTGGCTGGGGAGATTTCCAAAGTGTGCTGCCCCTTTAAGAATTGGAGCAAGTGTGTACTAGTCTCATGCAGGGAGACCTGCATGATGTGCGCAGGACCAGTGAAGCAGCAAGCCACAGCAGAGAATGGGGACACCGCCAAGCAGCCAGGGCGATGAATATGTTGGCGTCCCTACCGGGAGGAGGGGGAGGGGAAACGTCATTGGGTTACAATAGTTGACATGTTTCTGATGGAAGTAGTTCTCTTTCTTTCCTTCTCCATCTTGTCCAAATGCCATGATGACTTTTCACAACTACAGCTCGTCTCTGCAGACTCCCATCTTCTCCGGTCTTCTGCAATACATCCCGACATGGTGCCTTTAAAAATAAGAATTATAATGCTCCTGCATAAAAATATCTGCCCTACTGAGTTGCCTCCTCACACTTTCCCCTCTGCATATTGACTCCTCTATCCTGTGCACTCTCTCACTGTCCCACAAGTTGCATTATCTCTATACCGCCCCCCACAATATCTAGTCTCTGTATTGTGTCCCCTTACTTTTCACTCCCCATTCTCTCCTCTCACATTCCCCCTATTAACACCTCACACATTCCCCGCCCCATACTGTCTCCTCACACATACCCATCTCTTGAGCCCATACTGTCTTCTCACATTCCACCCCTTCCCATACTGTCTTTTCCCACAATCCTCCCATACTACCTCCTCACACATCCCCCATACTGTCTCCTCACACGTTTTCCTCCCCATACTGTTTTCTCACACATTCCCCCCTGCCCATATTGTCTCCTCACAAAGTCCCCATCCCTTGCCCATACTGTTTCCTCACACATCCTTTTCACCCATACTGTTTCTTCATGCATTCCCCACTGCTCATACTGTCTCCTCACACATTTCTCTCCCCCATTGCTCATTCTGTCTTCTAATACATTACCCATCCCAAAACTTTGTCCTCATACATTACCCCCTCCCAATACTGTCTCCTCAAACATTCACCATTAACATGCCCATACTATCTCCTCACATATTCGCCAACCCCATATCCACAGCCTCCTCACACATCCATCACCCCCTCCTCATGCTGTCTCCTCACATATCCCCCAATACTTTCTTTTCACACAGCCCCCATACTATTTCTTCAAACACCCCCCATACGTTTTTCCCGTTGCCCATGCTGTTTCCTGACAGAGGCAATTCAATATTTCATTTTGTTTTATTTGCATCTTATTTCCCTTTTAACTGCCCGCAAGGGCAGGGACCTCGCCCCTCTGTATCAGTCTGTAATTGTTAGTTTGCTTACTGTGATATCTGTAATTTGTATGTAACCCCTTCTCATGTACAGCACCATAGAACCAATGGTGCTATATAAATAATAATAATAACAACTGGGACTGCTATATTAGCCTCAGTTACAAGGAAAATGCAGCCTCCTGACTGCATAGCAGTAATAAACTATCTCTGCCATCTCTATAGGTAGTAAGGCTTTTTTTTTTCTTTAATCAGTGAGTACATTGGGATGATCATACTATGTGGGGGTCACTGTACTGTTTGGAGGGCTGTATGAGCCTATTATACTGTTTGGAGGGTTGTGTTGGGGCAAGTATACTGTGTGAGGGGGCTTTATACAGTGTGGGGGCCACAATGCATTGTAAGGGTAATCATACTGTATGGAGGGCGGTGTGGGGGCTATTATACTGTATAGAGGGCTATATGGGGGTCATTATAGAGTATGAAAGGTCATCATACTGTGTGAGGGCAATCATATTGTATGGAGGGTTGTAGGGCATCATACTATGTGGGAGGACTAGCGGAGCCATCATACTGTGTTGGGGTCACTGTGTGTGTCCACTGGAGGATACTGTGGAGGGATTCACTGTAGGGATTTCATACTGTTTGAGTGGCACTTTTGTTGCTATCATTCTTTATGGGGTCCATGAAAGTGGTATCTAAGGGGCTTCAAGAGGAGCAAAATTACTTTGTAAGGGCTGCAGAGTTGTGAGCTATGCTCTTCTGTGGTCCTGCCAAATATTTAACTGTTTGGGGGGCGATTGGAGAGGTGCCCAATTAGGATCTGCCATGATTCCTATACACACCCCTGGTGGACTCACACAGCTTGTACTCATGACCTATTCTAAGAAAATATTACCACTAATAAAAGGGGTCTCCAGTGTCAGAAAACCCCTCTTCCTCAGCTGCAGTTTGTAAAAAAAAGAACCTGTCCTCTTCTCACCCTCCCTGGGTGCAGCGCCGAGTTTCCATTGATGCTCCCTGTGTCTATTATTGTCTGCAGCGCTGATCAACTAAGCTGCAGTCAATCAATGAGATCAGTGGCTTGTAACGTCAATTTGGGGCTAGCCGCAGAGCTCGGCTAATGGCTGCAGAGCTGTCAACATGACGTTAATGCTGCAAACAAAAACAGACACCAGAGGCTCAGAGCTGGACCTGGGAAGGGTGAGTAAAGCCCAGTTTGTTTTTTACAAAAAAAAAAAACAGAAAACCCCTTTAAGGGCATGAAAAAGCTCTTTAAAAACTTCAGTTCTGCCTAATATATCACAGAACAATGTGAGACATTCGGGATTTAGGCTTAATAATTCACTGACAGGAAAGAAACGTTACAGGCCGAGCACATTCAGTGAAGGTCAAACTGAGTCACGACATTTTATTAAGATTTTTCATTATCATGTGACATCATTAATTATTAGTATTCCTAAAAAGCAAAAATCTATGTACATCATATGCAGCCAAGGCACATGTAAGTCTTCCGGAGACAATGCTTCAGAGCAGGAAATCAGCTGCAGATGTTAAGCAGGACACAGACAGTAAATCTGACACTTTTTACGTGGCCAAATTGGTCAACGTCAGGTGAGACATTAAACAATTCCAAGTTTTTTTTACATGTTGTCTTAAAAAATGTGTTCGGTTTGGCGGAGAACATGAAATAATAAGACACAGACATAGACACAGAGTCCCTAATTCCAGCGATGTGTCACTCACTGGGCTGCTTGCTGTAGTTTTGATAAAATCACTGTTTTATCAGCAGGAGATTATCACTAGAGAACTAGTAAACCTGCTACTAGGAAGTCCAACCCCGCCCCCACCACTGACTGGCAGCTTTCTGCCTAGGCACAGTCTACACAGAAATCTGCCAATCAGTGGTGTGGGCGGGTTATACAGAGGTCAGCATTCAGAGGACTGCTAGATCTGCAGCATAGAAAACTGTTTTTAATCAGAACTGCACCAAGCAGCTTAGTAAGTGCTACATCATTGGAATCAGGGTCTCTGCCCCTACATCATGCTGCTTTCACACCAAAGTCGAATGTGAAGGACACAGAGCCTGTAAAAGCCAAACGATGCAAAATTTTTAATGACACCCACTTGTAAAAATGTTTTTTTCAGCTCAAAATACATGCCTTTAAGAAAAAAATAAAAAGTCCCCAAAAATGGACAAACCCTTTAAAGAGTAATTAAAGAGGTTCCTTAAAGGGCTATTCCCCCATCTTCATAAATAGATATTGTGAGCTACTGCTTGTAAATACAAGAAATTCATTCAAATTTTCAGCCGTTTGTGAGCTATTACTGCTTTTCTTTTGTTTACTGCTCGTTGCCTTGGAGACCGACCAAACACGGCTAGACCGGAGAAGTTGTGCAGTGCTTACAAGCTCTTTTCTATTTAGCTTGTAAGCGCTGTTTTGAAGATGGGCAGGATCCTTAGAGTGCATCATTACCTCCTAATCTCAGGCGTCTTCAGAGCAGTGCTTACAAGCTAATTAGCAGTGGTGGTCGGTCTCCTAGGCAACCAGCTGTAAACGAAAGAAAAGTATTAATATCTCAAGAACGGCTGCAAATTTTAAGAAGCAGTAAATTGCAAATGTGCTTGTTTTTACATGCACTATCTGGACAAGAAGGGTATAACCCTTTAACCTGAAGGGTGGTAAATAAAAATGAACGACAGCCTCTGTAGACGCTGTCATGGCAGCTATATTAGCAGATGTGACCAAGTAATGACAGAAAAAGACATCTCAAGCTATAGCCACCTGTATCTGAAAACGACAGGATTTGTGATTTATTTTTACCTCTACTCTGTATTAGTCTACTTATTGCTGTGTTTAATCTCATTTTTTACAGATTTTTTTCCCACAGAAGGATCCAGATCCTCACTTGTTACATTATGGAGATAAAACATCACGTTCATTTTTTACCTAAAAGTATTAAGGGACGTTAAAAACATCTAAAAGTAGAAAAACACGGTTTTGTACGGCTTGGCACATCCCATGGTTGCTGTGTAAGGAGCCAGAAAAGGCATCACATAATCACTTCTGAGATAAACGGTCCCCAAAATCCATCAGAGATAAGAACCGGCCAGAGAAAAAGTGAGCTGGGCGCATCCGATCTCCTGGTCTCTGTGGCTGACGACAATTTTTGTGCGGTAATTGCCGTGGCTGAACCAGGATGGGATAGAAAGACTGGGAATTTCAAACATGGTGACAGGAAGGTAGTAGGCACCCTGGAAGATAAGGAGAAAATATAATTTAATGCTATATTATTACATGACACTGAAGATTGGTCTCTGTTCACATCATCTGGTGAAAAATTTGACGTAAATACCACCGCATTCTCCAATGGCCGCAAGGCACTAAACATGATTGTGGACTGTCACCTGCAATGAGCATTTAATTGTTTTATCTGTTATAATTGCTGCGGTTCTCCTGAATCCGGCGATGTTTTTCTTTTGTTCCTGCGCCTCTCCGTTCCTGAGATATATCCCCTTCTTCCCTGTATATAAATCTAGTCCTTTTTTGTAGTTAATTGGGCGTGGTCCTTAAGTAAACGCCCACGAGGAACAGCTGGAGACCACACCCATAAGGATTATCCTACTATGTATTCTTGACAGCAGCAGCTAATCAAAACCATAGAATTTACTGATAAAGTTAATATTGAGCAGAACTAAGTCCGGCCTCTTGGTTTGTGCCTCCTCAACAGTCCCTGTTTTCCATGTGGGTCATTGGGAAAATTAATTGGCCACGCCTATGAGGAGCATATGCAGTAGTTTAGCACTCCATTTGCCCCTCTCAGAGGTGACTGACCGGTGGTCCCTAAGTTCTAGATACACAGCAGCCCGTCAGTCACTGTCAGGAGGGCAGGAAGAGGCGGGGATGCGGTCTTCATAGATACACCAGACCCATCATTATCTGTCCCATATATGTTTGGATCGCTAAAATCTGTCAAATGGCAAAAAAATATATGTTTTCACTAACAGGACAGCGAAGTTGAGCCCATATAGACCATACTAGGCTTTCCTTAAAGCAATGTCATAATGTGGGTGAGGGCCACAGGGGCAATTGTTTTGGGTGCAAAATTTTAAATAAAATAAAGGCAGTAAAGCCACTAGCACCAATGATCCTGCACAATCCTGACCGGGTGCCCCAGATATCAAAACAGGCGCCATTTTGAACTGTATTGACATACTGTTGGATCCTGTGGTAGAAGAGGGAATCATAGACGGTCTGGGGGCTATTACTTTACGAGATAGATAATAGATAGATAGATGGATAATAGATAGATAATAGATGAATAATAGACAGATGGATAATAGATAGACAATTATATAGTAGATCTATTATCTAAGGGCCACTTCTGTCTGTTTATCTGTCTGTCACGGAAATCCCGCATCGCTGATTTGTCGCGGCCCGAGGCAATGTGCAATATACTATGTGGGCTGTGCAATATACTACGTGGGCTGTGCTATATACTACGTGGGCTGTGCAATATACTACGAAGGGCGGTGTTATACACTACGTGGGCTGTTATATACTGCGTCACTGTGCAATATACTACGTGGGCTGTGCTACATACTACGTGGGCTGTGCTACATACTACGTGGGCTGTGCTACATACTACGTGGGCTGTGCTACATACTACGTGGGCTGTGCTACATACTACGTGGGCTGTGCTACATACTACGTGGGCTGTGCTACATACTACGTGGGCTGTGCAATATATTACGAAGGGCTGTGTTATATACTACATGGGCTGTGTTATACACTACGTGGGCTGTGTTATATACTGTGTCGCTGTGCTATATACTGCGTGGGCTGTGTAATATACTTCGTGGCTGTGTAATATACTGTGTGGGCTGTGCAATGTACTATGTGGCTGTGCTATATACTACGTGGGCTGTGCAATATACCATGTGGGCTGTGCTATATACTACGTGGCTGTTATACCCTACGTGGGCTGTGTTATATACTGCGTGGGCTGTTATATACTACGTGAACTGTGTTATATACTACGTGGCTATGCTATATACTACGTGGCCGGCCACGAACAATCAGCGTCAGGCGCAGTCTGGTCGTGAATTGGCGCGGGATTTGAACCACGCTTCGCTAATGGGTCGCGGTTGGCAGAATCCTGTGTATTCAATGTATTATTCTAAAATCTTCATAAACAAACTATATACATATTCTAGAATACCCGATGCGTTAGAATTGGGCTACCATCTAGTAGATAGATAAATACATAGATAATAGATGGATAATAGATGGATAGATAGTTAATAGATAGATAGATAGATAGTTAATAGATAGATAGATAGATAGATCTGTTATATGTAAGTAGATGACGCCAGTAGTGTATATGGAGCGTGTAGCCGCTCCTGGCACTTACCTCTTTAAACGGACAGTGGCACGGCAGCCCGTATGTGTGCAGCGGCTCCGGACATGGCTGCCCAGGTGGAATTAACACATCCAGAACATCACAGAAATCCTCATAGATGCAGCTTCCCAAATTATCCAAGCAGGGAATCTTCAGCCACTCGCCCAATATCTGTTTCTCCGCTGTAACACTCACCTGTGGGAAGAATAAAAGACAAGACTGTAAATGTCTGACACACAGAGTATCATATCATCTGGTGGCCATGACGGTAGGATGTGAGTAGGGGAAGCTGTGGGCGCTCGTGCCAATGACTAATATCCTGCGCTCTCACAGCGGCTACAGCCTTCTACCAGGGACAGCGAACTCACAGCATAGCATCACTGTTTCGGAGATCCAATGGTGGTCATCCGTGGCACTTGGTTGGGTCGGAGGCTCTTGTTGTCACTGCCACTAAGTCTCTCTGGCAGATTTTTAGCTTGAAAGAGATGGACACTCTCGGGGGCCATTTTTTCCTTTACTTAATTAAACGTATTTGAAAATTAAAAATCATTTTTGCAATCGAGTTTCATTAAACATATAGCACAATTTGCCTATTATGGCCCCAGTGTTACACCGTCTATTGCTGGCTGCAGAATGAGTACACTGAGAACCTGGCAGTGAGCTGGTGACTTACAAAGAGGGCAAACATTGCTTATGGAGCCGCCACTGACCTCCAGGGCAATCCATACCTAAAAAAAATACTTTACTGTCAGACAAACATCTTAATGCTCTCACTGTTTGCGTCATCGCGGCCTCACCTCTCTGCATATAATCATACACACATTTCCACTGACTTCCTCAGCTGTTTCGTTTCGACCCAGCCTCAGAGCACTATACTCCAGTCTCGATATGGCCCAGCCCCAGAGCACTATACTCCAGTCTCGATATGGCCCAGCCCCAGAGCACTATACTCCAGTCTCGATATGGCCCAGCCCCAGAGCACTATACTCCAGTCTCGATATGGCCCAGCCCCAGAGCACTATATTCCAGTCTCGATTTGGCCCAGCCCCAGAGCACTATATTCCAGTCTCGATTTGGCCCAGCCCCAGAGCACTATATTCCAGTCTCGATTTGGCCCAGCCCCAGAGCACTATATTCCAGTCTCGATTTGGCCCAGCCCCAGAGCACTATATTCCAGTCTCGATTTGGCCCAGCCCCAGAGCACTATATTCCAGTCTCGATTTGGCCCAGCCCCAGAGCACTATATTCCAGTCTCGATTTGGCCCAGCCCCAGAGCACTATACTCCGGTCTTGATTGGGCCCAGCCCCAGAGCAATACTGATTTCAATTTGGCCCCAGAATACTTTTTTGTAGTCTTGATTCGGGTCGGAGCACTATACTCCGGTCTGTCTCATTATCGGTGCCCTTTCTACTGCATTGTAACCACTCATGGTGGCATGAGGTCTAGCACTGAGAACACCACCATGTGTACATCCAGCAGAGGTTCTGGCGCCAAGTTCCCTCTATATAAGGTCCCGTTTTCTCGGCCACGCATTCACCACAACATCCTTGTTCCCTTTCAATTCCTGCACATGACAAACCTCCAGGACAGACGCTCCCATGATCACTCCTTGCCGGATCATATAACATGTGCATTGTTATTTTCTACTAAGGGGAAAGACTTCAATAAAGCAATAATACTTTGGAAATTGCTTTTTAAGCAATTCTTTAAAGCTGATCCAACAAAACACGCACTCCGGCACTTAAGACTTCTATATAATCCATGAAGTGTTTAAACAGTCCGCCCTACTTATCTTAAGAGCATAGGGAACAAACAAGAGAAAAACTGGGATCAAATACCGTTCATGGCTTTCCCTGTAAGGAACAGTGGACCATGGAGGGCTAAAGAAGTAAAAAAAAATGCAATAATGGAAAGCATGATCACTCCCCTTGGGCAAGTAATGTGGTCAGTATGGATCAGGCCATAAGGCGCAGTGTACTGTATATGTGGCCAAGCAGACAACCTAATGCAAAACAGCCAAACCTCTGACGCCCAAATATGTTGGAAAAAATGATCTTTGGGCTAAAAAGCTTAAAGAGATCCTAAAAAACAGGTTCCCCCCAGTGATCAGATGATTGCACAATTGGAACAACTCCTTCAAGGAGAATCTGTCAGCAGGTTTTTCTTGTGTAATCAGAGAGCAGCACAAGGTAGGGGCAGAGACCCTGATTACAGCAATGTGTCACTTACTGGGCTATGTTTTGTTGATTCAATAAAAGTGTTTTATCAGGAGGAGATTATTAATACAGGACTAGATGTCTCGTGCCTCCTGGTCCAACCACTTCCCTACCACTGATTAGCAGCTTTCTGTCTATGCAGTGTACACAGAAAGTTGTGGTGTGGTTGCAGTTATACATAACTCAGCATTCAGAGCTCAATCTGCAGCAGAGAAAACGGATTCTATCACAACTGCTGCACCAAGTAAGTGATACATTGCTGGAATCAGGGTCTCTCTCCCTAAATTCTGCAGCTGTCAAATTACAAATCAAAAACCTGTTGACAGATTCCCTTTAAATGACAAAATACTGTCTGCCAGCAGCCACCACTAGGGGGAGCTTACTGAAGATTTATTATACTGGGTGGGCCATTTATATGGATACAGCTAAATGAAATGGGAATGGTTGGTGCTATTAACTTCCTGTTTGTGGCACATTGGTATATGGGAGGGGGAAAACTTTTCAAGATGGGTGGTGAGTGACCATGGCGGCCATTTTGAAGTCAGCCATTTTGGATCCAACTTTATAAATGGCCCACCCAGGTATATCTATATAAGTGGCCCACGCTATACGTGCCTATGGATGCTTGGTGCCGCGCAGGCCTGATGTTGGTGCACTCTAATGCTGGTATATGGGGCAGCGTTGCCTCTGCACTATACATGGAGCACAGGGGCAGTCAGATCCCGGGCAGCCACATTGCAAGATCTGCTGGAAAGAGCCGTCCTTGAGAACAGAGAGGATTCTTAATAACAAGCTTGTTTTGACAAGCACGCTGCATTTTTTCACACATAACATGGGCGTAACTCTTCAATGTGGTTTTCTGGAAAAACACAGAACGCAAAGAGGTCTAAACAGCCATGACAGACACAGCCGCGTGAATGGTACACAGCTGGGCTGCGCTCACTCGATCACTTTGCTCCGCGGGTCAGTGATGGTTCTGAAAGGTTGTACCCTCACAGACCATACAGTGGACCCCCTGAGCCCCGCACACAGCATGGGGGTCTTTTTTGGATTAAAGGGGTTGTTCAGTCAAAACATCTATCACCTATTCTTGAGATAAATGATAAGGTCCTAATCAGTGGGGGTCCGACCTCTGGGAAATTTTTATCCCCGATATGGAATTTTTATCCCGACGTCTCCTACTTTCTCTCTCTGGGTCAGGAAGTAGCTGTCTGACAACAATGGTCACTTGTAATAGGTTATGGGCGGCCTCTTTCTGTCACCCGGTCACATAGCAGGTGCCGTCCCCTTCGCTCATGTCTCACCAGCAGCCATGTCCTCTCAGCCCATCCCCGTACAGAGATCAAATCTCTGACAGAACATAATCTGATATCAGATTTTTTTGCCCAATGATACAACCAGTGGATATGGTCGGCTGAAAAAATTCAAAATGGCCGATGAGCCTTTTGAATGAATGAACGTTTATCGGTCAGTCATTGGTGGAAAAAAAAAAAACATTTATTTCGCCGAGAATCATTTATTTCGCCGACACCAAATGTCCAGCTGACAGTCTACATGTTTGCGCCATTTTCTCTCATAATCCAAAAAAAAAATTATCATTTTAAAATTATTGAGGACCAATTATATGTGTGACCAGCGCTGTGGAATATGTCAGTACTATCTAAATATTAGGTAATAAATCCAGGGTAAAGGTCTGTGCTACGTCTAGGAGCAGTCTACCTCATGTAACCTATCATGGGTTTACAGCTCAGTGCAAGGATCAGAGGAATGACTTGTTTACGGTGCACGCGTCTCTATTTTTCACAATTCTTGTGAATCCTTCTCCATTTTTCAGTATTATGCTGCACCCTCTCTATTTTCACCAATATGCTGTTCCTATATACATTTTTCACTATTCTGGTGCACCCCTCTTTATTTTCACTACTATGCTATACTCTTCTCCATTTCTTACTATTCCAGTGCATCCATCTCCATTTTTCAATATCATGCTGCACCCCTGGTTCACGAGGATCTCACGTCCCCCTGGAAAACTTGGAGTTGGACAGTCACATCTAATGAATCACAGTCCTCTTTAGAGATGGTGTGATTCATGTCCTAATTTAAATGGATTTCCCTTTCCTTCAGTGCGGAGAGGGTTAAGGACTTTTTCCATGCTGGCTAAGACCATACAGCCTGGTAGTTCTCAACTGCAACTGCTTACCCTTTACTCCCTCTGAGTAGTATACTGGCTCAGGGCGCTTAGTCCCTGCCGGTGAAAGATTCATCTTCCTGTGCTGAGTGCTAAAGCGAAGTAGTTGAAGTTTGGAGTTGGAGTCCTGGTGTTCTGCAGTTTGCTGTTGTACATGTGTTTATCTCTTGTTCCCTTTTCCCATTTAGTTTATTCCTCCCTGTCCCTATCCTCCTCCCTATTGTTGGTTAGTGCTTTTGTATGATAGAGGTTTTCTGTTACCCTGTTTTATCTTTATGTCTGGTTTATCTTTTATTTCTATCCCATGCCTTATGGAGTAGTGGAGGGGACAGATTAGGGTTTTTACAGAAGCATAGTAAGGCCTCTCTACCTTTAAGAGTACCCCCGGGACAGAGATAGTTAAAGGGAACCTGTCACCCCCCCCAAAAAAAAAAAAAAAACGATGGTGAGGTAAGCCCACCGCCATTAGGGGCTTATCTACAGCATTCTGTAATGTTGTAGATAAGCCCCCCGATGTTACCTGAAAGAGGAGAAAAAGAGGTTACATTACACTCACCCAGGGGCGGTCCCGCTGCGGTCCGGTCAAATGGGTGTCTCAGGTCCGCTCCGGCGCCTCCTATCTTCATTCCATGGCGTCCTCTTCTGGTCTTCACGCCGCGGCTCCGGTGCAGGCGTACTTTGTCTGCCCTGTTGAGGGCAGAGCAAAGTACTGCAGTGCCTCTCTGACCTTTCCGGCTCCTGCACACTGCAGTACTTTGCTCTGCCCGGAGCCGCGGCGTGAAGACCAGAAGAGGACGTGATCGTAAGAAGATAGGAGGCCCCGGACCGGACCTGAGACACCCATCGGAGCGGGACCGCTCCTGGGTAAGTATAATCTAACCTCTTTTTCTCCTCTTTCAGGTAACATCGGCGGCTTATATACAGCATTCTGTAATGCTGTAGATAAGCCCCTGATGACGGCGAGCTTACCTCACCATCGATTTTGGGGGTGACAGGTTCCCTTTAAGGTCCCAGCTCCAGAGACAGTTTGAGGCCCCTCTTCCTTACTGAAAACCGTCACAGCATGACAACCTGTCTGTTTTCACTATTATGCTGTACTCTTCTACATTTTACACTAATATGGTCCACCCTTCTCTATTTTTCAACATAATGATGCACCATTCTCTATTTTTCAATATTATGGTGCACCCGTCTTCATTTCTCACTATCTTGCTTTACCGTTCTCAATCTTTCACTATTATGTAGCACCCACCTTTATTTTTCAGTATTATGTGTGATGATCTCAGATTAGTACAAGTTTATGATTTGCGCTTGTGCGGTAACAACAGAGGGTGCTGAGATAGCGCTGCGACGCCCGAGGTCCCAGAGATCCTCATCACAGGAGAACAGCAGAGTTATAAGTGAACGATCATGTGTCATCGGGCTCGGTATAACTCATGTATTCTTCCGGAACATTCCTGGTTCTTAGTGACTATTCCAAAAAGCGTCAGTATAGATAAGTTATAAAATCCTCCCATAAAATCCTCCCAAAAAAAACAAAGTGCAATAAAACGTATACGCCCCCGGAAGAAGTCAAGCGCCGAAACGCGCGTAGAGACCCGATGCACGATAGGTATGAGAAGCCCTTAACTTATTTTCAGCATTTACCTGCTATTTAAATGTGTTTTTATCTTTTTGGCACTGCAGCACTTTATATTATTTACTGCACAGCAGTGTTTTACATTACTGCCTTTGTAAAGCGGGTCTTTTTTGGGATACACAATACAATCTGTATTACCAGCACTATTGCATTTTTTTTGCACTGCAGCCCTTTTTGACAGTATTATTATTCATTATCACAATTAATTTTACATAGTGTTGTTTGCTTTGTCACCAATTTATATATTCACACTATTTAGGCATAACACTAGGTTATTAAAACAAAATATAATTTGTTGTGTACGATACATTGTTTTTTTTTTTTTTCACGTATATTTATTTATTGTTTTTCTTTCTTTTTTTTTTTTATATTCTTGAGTATTATTCACATTTTCTAAACACATTTTTTAGCATGGTATATTGGTATATTTTATTAATTTTGGTTTTTTTCTGCAATATTATTCTATGTGCTCCTATTATCAGCTGTATAACATTACAAATAAACTTTTTTTAATATTTGGTATTACTTTCAATAAAGAAATTTTCTTAAACTAGTGTCTTTTATTGCACTTTTTTTTTTTAGAGGATATTATTGCTAATTGGTGCATGACAATTTAATTGTAAATACAATAGGTTTCCTTTTTGATTGGATATATAAAAAAGTATAGCAACACAGATTTTGTTATTTAGGGTACATTGCCACGAGATATCTTTACCATACACCCTCTCCACTGCAAAGGGTGCAATACGCAATGACATTTGTAGTATAATTTTAAAGGCTTTTCAGCAAGCAAATTCATTCTCGAAAATCTGCTGCATTATTACTATTGTATATCTGAGGTACCTGACACCCAGACCTGAAAGGGGTTGTCCACTACTTTCAATTAACCCCCCAATGTACCCCCGCGGGGCCCCTAATGAATTGTGCCATTACCTTCTGTTGACGTTTTCGCCTGTGAGCGGCGCTATTCCTCCTGCTGAGTCCGGGTCACATGACCCCCAGACTGCAGCCGCCGCTCATTTCCGCCGACGTCACGTCAATTTCCAGGCTCTGAAAATTGACGTGACGTCAGCAGCAGGCGTGACCAGCCCCCACAGTCAGCAGTCACTCAGCAAGAGTGACTGGGCTGTGGGCGGTGCTGGGGGCGGGCGGGGCTGTGTGTGCTCACTGCTCAGTGCTGGGATCATGATGTGTGGCTGGGCTGTGCTTCGGTCGCCGGGGGTCTGCCGGTGCTTGTGCCCGCCGGCGCCGGTGTTTCTGCCCGCCGGTGCATGTGCCCGCCGGCGCTTGTGACCGCCGGCGCTGTGCGTGTGTGTGTGCCGGCGCTGTGTGTGCGTGTGTGCCGGCGCTGTGTGTGCGTGTGCCGACGCTGTGCGTGTGTGTGTGTGTGTGTGTCGGCGCTGTGCGTGTGTGTGCAGGCATCGTCCGATGGGACTACAAGTCCCATCGGGCTCTGCCTGCTACACTGACAGTGAGTGACACATTAGCCAATGATGGGACAGTAGTAGTCCCATCATCCGGCTAATGTGTTGAATGTTAAAAAAAAAAAAAAAAAAAACACAGTACATACATACATACATACATACACACCATGCGACGACATGCACCATGCGACGACATGCGGCGACATGCACCATGCGGCGACATGCACCATGCGACACATGCACCATGCGACGACATGCACCATGCGACGACATGCACCATGCGACGACATGCACCATGCGACACATGCACCATGCGACGACATGCACCATGCGACGACATGCACCATGCGACACATGCACCATGCGACGACATGCACCATGCGACACATGCACCATGCGACACATGCACCATGCGACGACATGCACCATGCGACGACATGCACCATGCGACGACATGCACCATGCGACACATGCACCATGCGACGACATGCACCATGCGACACATGCACCATGCGACGACATGCACCATGCGACGACATGCACCATGCGACACATGTACCATGCGACACATGCACCATGCGACGACATGCACCATGCGACGACATGCACCATACGACGACATGCACCATACGACATGCACCATGCGACACATGCACCATGCGGCCACATGCACCATGCGACGACATGCACCATGCGACGACATGCACCATGCGACGACATGCACCATACGACATGCACCATGCGACACATGCACCATGCGACGACATGCACCATGCGACACATGCGCCATGCGACGACATGCACCATGCGGCGACATGCACCATGCGACGACATGCACCATGCGACACATGCACCATGCGACGACATGCACCATGCGACGACATGCACCATGTGACATGCACCATGCGACGACATGCGCCATGCGCCGACCTGCACCATGTGATGACATACGCCATGTGACGACATGCGCCGACATGCACCATACAACAACATGCACCATGCGACAACATGCACCATGCGACGACATGCAACAACATGCACCATGCGGCGACATGCACCATGCGACATGCACCATGCGACGACATGCACATGCGTCAACATGCGACATGCACCATGCGTCGACATGCGCCATGCGTCAACATGCACCATGCGTCAACATGAGACATGCGACATGCAACACGCACCATGCGACGACATGCACCATGCATCGACATGCACCATGCGTCGACATGCACCATGCGTCAACATGCACCATGCGACGACATGCGCCATGCGACAACATGCGACATGCACCATGCGACGACATGCAACATGTGACATGCACCATGCGACGACATGCAACATGTGACATGCAACATGAAACATGCCACATACAGTACGTACATACAACAGACATACAGTACATATAACATAGATTACATACTCACCATCACTTGTCACTTTGATCCCCGAAGCCATTGTCATCTGTAAAAAATATTAAAATAATAAACAAACACTATACTCCCTGATCCGCAGAAATCCAATTAAAACGAGTGTCCCACGACGATCTCCCGTGGAGAGCAGGAGCCTCTGCTGATGCAACCACTCTCCAGGGGCTCCAGGAACACAATGAGGGGAGGAAGGTATCCTTCCACAATGTATTCCCCACAATGTATTCCTACACCCCTGTGAGAAAATAGTCCCTAGTCTCACTTTATGGCATGCTGTCTGAGAAAGTTCCCATGCAGCTTTTTGCCATAAAGTGAGACCAGTGAACTTTAGTAACCTCAGTGATGCACTACAGGAGCCATTGTCTTCTGTCAGTGTGTCACTGAGGGTCCTATAGAGCAGTGACACTACCCAATGTCACTGTTCTATAGGGGAGATCGTCGTGGGACACTCGTTATTAATTGGACTACGGCGGACAGGTAGTATACGGTTTATTATTTTACTTTTTTGCAGGTGCTGGAGTATGGTAAGTATGGTTAAATGAAGAATATTAAAATACTTTTTCCTAATGTGTGTGTGTTTCATTAACCCTTTTTTAGTATTGGATTAATAATGGATAGGCGTCTTATTGACGCCTCTCCGTTATTAACCCGGCTTAATGTCACCTTACAATAGCAAGGTGACATTAACCCCTTATTACCCCATATCCCACCGCTACACGGGAGTGGGACTGAAATACATGGCACTTTAATACGTGGCACTGAAATACGTGGCACTTACGTACGTGGCACTGAAATATGTGGCACGTGGCACTGAAATACGTGGCACTTACATAGGTGGCATTTAAATCCGTGGCACTTAAATCCGTGGCACTTACATACATCGCACTTGCATACATGGCACTTAAATACGTGGCACGTGGCACTTACATACGTGGCACTTATATACGTGGCACTTAAATCCGTGGCACTTACATACATCGCACTTGCATACATGGCACTTAAATACGTGGCACGTGGCACTTACATATGTGGCACTTACATACGTGGCACGTGGCACTTAAATCCGTGGCACTTAAATCCGTGGCACTTACATACGTGGCACTGAAATACGTGGCACTGAAATATGTGGCACATACGTGGCACATACGTGGCACTTACATACGTGGCACTTACATACGTGGCACTTACATACGTGGCACTTACATACGTGGCACTTACATACGTGGCACTTACATACGTGGCACTGAAATACGTGGCACTTACATACGTGGCACTTACATACGTGGCACTTACGTGGCACTTATATACGTGGCACTGAAATACGTGGCACTGAAATATCGTGGCACTATGACTGTCAGAAAATGTTCATTAAACGGTTAGGGGTGAGGTTAGGGGTAGGGTTAGGGTTTGGATCCCTTTATCACCCTGATGGTGGTGGGTGTTTTTTCAGTTTTTTTTCTATAAAAACGCATCATCGGTGAGGGTGGAAGATATGGTTATCGCAATCCCAGTGATGACATAACCAAAGTAAAGACCATAAATATAAAGTAATGGACAAGTACTGAACAATCCCTTTAATATATGATACTAAAACTGTTTTGAATCTATAAAATGCACAGTGTAGACTACAGTCTACAAATCTGTAATTTCTCAGTGTGAATGCAGATTTTTGGTTACTCATATTACACTCAGAGAGTGAATACAAGGATGTGATTTGAATACTCCCAATGTTGTCACCACGGTTTCTCTCACGGAGAATTTGTGTCAGTGTCATTATGTGAACCCTGTGGACAATCAGTGGCTGCTTCACTGTCTTCGCCTTAGGAAGAAGTGGCTTACATTTGGTAATTCTTAAAAAAAATGCAGCAACACTCACTTCCTACAGATATAAGAGTTTGCTTAGAAGGTGGTGAGAGTGATGCGGCCACTGATTGACCACAGGTACAATCGCTGCGAGACACCGCGCCGACACTATTGGAACGTGCAGGCACTGGAATCTAGTAAACATACAGACTGAGAGGGGGTTGTTAGAATAGTGGACAAACCCTTCAAAGTTCTATATGTATGTATATATCACTGCAACAAAATATTAAAGTGTATGTATATGAATAAATAATTTATTCCATACATACACATAGAAGTATATATTGGTGTGTATATAAAAGGTGTGATCGCATATTGGTGCAATCTGTGCAGCTAAAATGCAATGGGGGCCATTTCTACCTCGAAAGCAGGTGGAATTGTGACTTAGGATGAGCTGTTATTTCTGCAAATGGCCCATATATTGTTTCTGAAACTGGGGCCTCTCCTGTATATGAGCACAAATAGTGTAAAATAAGAACACACATAATATATATACATGCACACAAGCGTATGTAGATGGACATATATAACCACACATGTACTGTGTAATTTACATATCTAAGACATATACGCAGTAGGATCTCTTTACAGTATATCATATGTATACTAAACTATATATACTATGAAATAGATGAGAAAGAAAAAAAAGCTAAAAGCTTGATCACCATGGTTGTGCAGTTCTTGGTGCTGCTTTACAGCTTGTGACCAAGATGTGACCTCTCCTCATCAGCCTGAAGAGAGAGGAGGGAGAGGAGGGAGGGGTTTGGGTGTGTTTTGGAGTGGGTGTGCTAAATTCGGGCTTAGAGGACAGTGCAAAGCATCATGGAACTTGTAGTATTAGGGCACAATAAGGAAGTAGTCGATTAACCCCATGAGAGCTGAATCCAGCACTGAAGATGTGCTGCTACAGCATGATAACAGGTAATATTGTTAAAATAAACACAGTAGATGTTTTCAGTGGCACATAATAGCAAGATTTATGAAAAAAAAAAAAAAACTTTATAGTAGTGGACAACTTCTTGAAGGACAACATCTGATATCTGAGGAGCTGCGGGCGTCGTGCAGGAATATTTTGTACACAGGGTGTTGCGATATGAGCTGCTTGTTGTTGGAAGCACCATTATCCGGTCAGCTCTTATCTGTGTTTTCGCATTGGAATCCTTGAATGCCATTTCCATAAGAACTTTCTAGGGCTCCGTCTATTCTGGGGCAAAGAGGGAGTCATCGGATCTCTCCTATCCCTGCGCATCTTACACAGTATGGCGGCATGCAGGGATGATTCTAGATAAAGTGGGGCTCTGGGCATAAACTAAACGTGGCGCCACAAATGCTCACATATTGCACCATCACTGAGAAATATTTGGGGAGAATTTATGGGGACCAATTTCAGCCCCATAAAAGAGCACCACGAGTCGTTCAGCGCTTGTTTCCCGGCCTCCTTACACCGGCTGATGAAGAATGATGGGGACAGAATTATCATTATCATATATCATCATCGTTATATTGGCCGATCTGCTGCCGAGAACTAGGATTTTGGTGTCGGAGTAAATAATCCAATCCAGTGAATGAAAGTTTTTCTCGTTCGTTGGATTGATGTCATATTTATGTAAAACCCCAGGAGTTAAGGTACCACAGTGGTACTGCCTTCCTCTCAGGGAGGGTGATGCCATGCCTGGAGACAGGAGGGATCCCTTTGGCAGGTAACCTTACATGCAACACATTCTGACTCCAAGCCAGAAAGGGGAGCTCAAAACACGGTTTATGGGGAACTTCCCTATATACATCCTGGTCTGGAGGAGGAGTAAGTTAGTCTGGTAGAGACAAGAGACAGTGAAGGAGCACTGAGGAGCTAGAGGAGGCTGCGATTGGGCCCCTCTAAGCTGAGCGCAGAAACCGGGCACCGGGAGCCTGAGGCTGTGTGGAACTGCAAGTCCCACAGCAGAACCGGAGGGCAGAGAGCAGAAAGTAACCTGCCCATGTAAGAGGGTGAACTGTAGTCCCACTGAGAGGGCACTAGGACCCTGTGGTTTTTGCCTGCTGCAGCAGAGAACAGACCCTGCAAGACTCCGAGAGACAATGTGTGCTGGGGGGTGGGGTCTGGTATCTGTGTAAAGTGAAACAAGGAAGTGAGAGGAGAGAGAGAAAGGCGGGAAGAAAAAGCAGAAGCTGCCGTGATATAGCAAAGAGACTGTGTGAGGATTTTACTGCGAGTTTGTTGGAGAAAGAGAAGCTATTGAGAGACTTTCCATTGCTAACGTTTTCCTGGAGAAAAGCTAACCTTTTGTTCAACTCTGTGAGAGACCTTTTGTTCCTAATGTTTTTCTGGAGAGGAGCTAACCTTTATTTTGAAAGACTGAAACTTTACTGCAAACCCACTACGTGTTTGAGAGTCTGTGGATTCCCTGTGCATCAAGTGGAGAAACAAGTCTGACAGACTGCTGATACAGAAACGGACGGGTTGTCGTGGAAGTATTCCTAGGAGCTACAGAAGCAGAGACAACATCGTGAGACCACCAACTAAGTCCCCGGCGTTTGGGCTCGGCATCTGCCGATCAGACAAGAGGAGCTTGCTGTAACTCATTGGCGCTGAAGATATAGACTGGCTGCAGCCTGTGCGGATTCCTGCCTGAGAGGAGATCCATCTCAGGATACGGTACCAATAGTCATAGATACCCGGGTATCCCTGCGCAGAGTGTTTAATTGTTACTTAGAGGTGTATCTAACATTAGAGTTGTGTAAGTTATACTCAGTGTGCCGTTCCAGGGGCTCCCTTGATAACACTACAATCAATTTACACTTGTTCCTGTTTTAGTTTCCCTGTTAGGTAAATTTCTTACTAGTCTGTTGTAGCATACAGTTCTCAGGAGACCCTGGGAGTGGCACAGTGATTTCAGCTGCTGCTGAGCTGGTGTATCTTTGGGGTGCATTTACTTTAATATTCTCCATATTACCTTTATTATTTTGCCTTTGAGTAAATACCGTTGGAGATTTCTGCCTTAGTCTTGGTTTGTGACTCACTGGATCTTATTCGGACCTCTGGTCATTACATTTTTGGCGTAGTCAGCAGGATCCAGTGTTTGTCATGGACGGGGGCGAGGGTGGAAATGACCCCGCTGTATCCGCATCCTCCTCGGGGGTTGGGGTTCCCCTGGCAGCCGCGGCGACTCTGTGAGGGTATGTGCCTGTAGGAGCTTTACTTCAGCACATGCCGAAATACGATGGGCGCAATATGGCGTTGCAAGATTGGGCTGAGAGAATCCGGAGTATTCTGCGCATGTGTAATTTGACCCCCGCGTTACGCGCTGAGCTGGCATTAAATGCACTGGAGGGTGATATTAGGCGTATGGTGATGGTGCGCCCAGAATCAGAGAGGGATACGTTAGAAAAGATTTTGGAACTGTCAGAGGGAAGTTTGGGGGGCCGAGCGCGGGTGGCCCAGCTTCGGTCCCTATTCTTTAATCGTCCCCAGAGAGAGTGCGAGTCCCTGATGCAATACTCTAATATCTTGCAAGAGACGCTGAATGAGATGCAGCGACTAGACCAGGGGGCCATGGGAGCGTTCCGGGAGGTAGACCGCTTGCTCCGGGATCAATTCATCACCGGTTTAGCTAATAGACTTCTCCGGGACAAACTGTTGGAAATGGCCCGGGCTGCACCAGAATTATCCTTCTGGCAGATTTACCGAGCTGCAGTGGAAAGAGAAGAGAAATCTGCCCATGTGCCCGAGGGGTCAGTGAACAGTGCCCAGCTGGAAGAAGGTGGGTCATCAGGGTCAGGGGGAGAGGGGCTGGTGAGCGTGGTACAAGCTTTGCGTGCTGAGGTGAAGGAGTTGAAGCTGAAATTGTCTCAACTGACAGTTGATCCCGCCTCTACCCCCTCACGGGGGCCTCCTGCCTCACCTCCTGGAACGGTGACCCCACAGACAGCCAGGTCATCCTATCAGAATGAGTCAAGCCCTCGCCCACGAGGAGCAATCACCTGCTGGAAGTGTGGGCGCCAGGGACACATCTCTCGTTACTGCCGGACGCTTGCAGCCCCAGAAAACCCGTTGCCGGCTTTAAACTTCCGGCCGCTGCCATGAGAGGGCAA
Organism: Ranitomeya variabilis; assembly: GCF_051348905.1. Lineage (NCBI taxonomy): Eukaryota > Metazoa > Chordata > Amphibia > Anura > Dendrobatidae > Ranitomeya > Ranitomeya variabilis. The sequence continues at coordinate 649,064,505 of NC_135236.1, read as the reverse complement.
GCAGCAGCGGCCCCACCCACACAAAGCCCTCGACGGAATGAGCAAGATTTGTTTGCATGTAGTCCAGTGATAGAAGCAGAATTTGAAGGGCGGAAGATGAGGTGCTTGGTTGACACGGGATCCGAATGTACTATAATGCCACTAGAAGTATATGAGAGATACTTCAGTCGACTAGTGATTCCAGAGGATGGCCGAGTGATACGACTGACCGCCGCAAATAATGGTCAACTGTCAGTCAAGGGAATCGTGTGGATGCAACTAAAAATGTTTGGTCAAGAGCTGGGGCAGAAAGGGGTAGTACTGGTGGATCACCCCCCTAGAAGAGGGATGGAAGTGACGCTCGGAATGAACGTGCTGCGAGACTTGAATCACCAGATGTATGCCAGTGAAGGACCCCGATACTGGGCCCGTGCGACAAGACACCGACCCACACAGAGAATTCTACACCGTCTAGTGCTGAGTTGCGACTTGCTGAAAAGTGCGGTCCCAGGTGGCCGGGTGGGCCGGGTCCGAGTGCCATCGAGGGCCCCGATCCTGCTGGAACCAAGACAAGAGGAACTCTTAATGCTGCCTGTGGGAGCTGCACAGAGATTGAATGGGCTTGAAGTGCTACTTGAGCCCGCCCGAGAGGGTTCCTCATTTGCCAAGGTACATGTGGCCCGGTCTCTGGCGATTGTGAAGAATGGATGAGTGCCGGTCCGATGCATCAATGTTTTAGATGAAGCTGTTGCAATTCCTGCTGGAACCATACTGGCTGAACTGTTCGTGCCGGCAGAAAAGGTGCCGGAAAATGCAGGATTCGAACTGCGACCAGACCAACAGTCATCCTGGACCTTTGCGGTCGAGGTAGGCCGGACTGAGCCTCCTACGGAGGAATGGAATGGTCATGTGATCATGGAGCAGATGGGAGTGGATCGGGAGAAGCTGACCCCCGTGCAGTTGGAGCAGTTGGAGAGAGTTTTGTGGGAACATCAAGAAACCTTTTCCCGACATGGAGAGGACTTCGGGTGTACCCAGATGATTGAGCATGAGATTCCAACGGGGGATACTCCACCCATTAGAGAAAGATATCGGCAAATTCCTCCAGCGCTTTATCAAGAGGTGAAGAGCATGGTGGCCAGTATGCTGGACAATCAAGTGATCCGAGAGAGCCGGAGTCCCTGGGCGGCTCCTGTAGTCTTGGTCCGCAAGAAGGATGGGACGCTCCGATTTTGTGTGGACTATCGAAAATTGAACGCCCACACCGTACGGGACGCATATCCTTTACCCCGTATTGAAGAATCCCTGTCGGCCCTGGATCGGGCCAAGTATTTCTCAACGTTGGATTTGGCAAGCGGGTACTGGCAGGTCCCAATGGCTGAAAAAGATCGGGCCAAGACGGCGTTTGTCTTGCCAATGGGGCTCTTTGAGTTCAACCGGATGCCCTTTGGCCTCGCTACCGCCCCGGGAACCTTCCAACGCCTGATGGAACATTGCTTGGGCGATCTAAATTTTGAATCAGTCCTGATATATCTAGACGACATTGTGGTGTTCGGAACCTCATTTGAAGATCATCTGGAGAAGCTGCGTCAAGTTCTCTGGCGGCTCAAGAGCTACGGCCTGAAAATAAAGCCAAAAAAATGTCAACTGTTACGAAACCAGATTGAATATTTGGGGCATCTGGTGACCCCGGACGGGGTACTACCTTTAGACAGTAAGATCAAGGCGGTACAAGAGTGGCCACCTCCTTGTGACTTGCGAGAAGTGCGGGCCTTCCTGGGCCTAGCAGGATACTATCGGCGGTTTGTGCCTAAATTCTCACAAGTGGTGAGTCCCTTGAATGAACTTTTGAGAGGGACAGCGCTGGGTCCTTGAAATCGCCCCATCCCATGGGGGCCCCTACAGAAAAAGGCATTTGATGAAGTGAAAACCGCCCTAACGAGAGCCTCATTGCTGGCCTACGCCCGGTTTGACACCCCTTTTTTGTTGTATACCGATGGTAGTCTCCATGGGTTGGGGGCAGTACTAGCACAGGTGCAGGACGGCCGAGAGCGAGTGATTTCTTATGGCAGCAGATCTTTAAGAGACTCCGAGTGAAATCTGGCTAACTACAGCTCATTCCGGCTGGAATTGCTGGCCCTGGTGTGGGCAATGACAGAACGCTTCGCCGAGTATCTAACAGGAGCTGAGGTGCTAGTCATGACAGATAACAACCCGCTAGCTCACTTAGAGAATGCAAAACTGGGAGCGTTAGAGCAGCGGTGGGTCGCCAGACTAGCTAAGTTCAATTACCGCATTAAATTTCGCTCTGGTCGAGAAAACGGCAATGCAGATGCATTGTCAAGAGTGCACCTTGGGTCATCAGGGGAAGATGTTGACGAACAACTTGAGGACACAAACTCCAGCTTTGGGGCAGATACCTATCTTCCAAAGTGTGGTACACTCAAGTGGGGAGGCCACCGGGATGCCCTGTGTCCTGGGTAAAACATCCTCAGATTGGACAAGAGTCCAGGATGAGTGTCCGGACGTTGCACTTGTGCGCCGTTGGGTACAAAACAAGGCCTGGCCCAGTGCAGAGGACAAGGCTCAGTTGTCCATGGAAGGAATTAAACTCCTTCGAGATTTGGCATCCCTCGCACCCTTATTTCATGCCTCCAACTATTGTACGACAGTCCTACAGCCTATCTGAAACTCCCGTCAACTAAACCTACTCCTATCAACATACAAAGGGGGACGAGGCAGGGCTGTCCACTTTCTCCAGCCCTGTTTGCCATGGCCATGGAACCACTAGCCGAGGCAATAAGGCTTAACCCAAACATACTTGGACCTAGAGGACTTGGCGCACAGTATAAGGCAAGCTTATTTGCAGATGATTTACTGTTGACTCTATCTAGCCCACTCACCACTCTCCCAAATTTATTTTCAGTTTTACGTAAATTTGAGTCGATCTCAGGACTCAAAATTAATGTTGACAAATCCGAAGCCCTATTCCTTAACACCACTAAGGACATGCAAACAAATATTATCTTCCAGTTTAAATTTACAAAGAATGAACACTATATAACATCTCGGTGTCAACCTTACCTCTCATAAGTCGACCCTATTTAAGTGGAATTATCTCCCATTAATAAAAAATCTCCGAGCTGACTTAACTAGATGGTCTGCCATGAAGTTAACCTGGTTGGGCAGATTGCATGCAATTAAAATGGTCTCTTTGCCTAGATTTCTGTACTTATTCCGCTCTCTCCCCATATCATTACCCCATGAGACCCTACACGAGGTTCACTCTATAATTTCAAAATTTATCTGGCAGGGGAAAAAACCCAGAATCCGTCAAAAAACTATGTTCATACATAGAAGACTGGGGGGGCTTTCCATGCCTAACTTCACACTGTACTACAAAGCGGCTCAGTTAGCCCAATTGACTAATGCCTGCGCTGTCAACCGTGTTCCGAGATGGGTTGACCTGGAATCGTCCCTTTTACTTCCGTTTTCCTTGCCGGGCCTTATGTGGTCCACACAAAAACTACCAAAGAGTCTACACATCACAGCACCTTTCACAGCACATTCCCTGATCCTTTGGAGGAAAGTAAGATTTAAATTCGAACTCCAATCTGGGTCTGCCCCACTGACCCCCCTCTTCTGCAACCCCATGTTCCCACCAGGACTTGACCCACGTTCTTTTGCTTGGTGGAAAGTAAACGGAATTACTACTCTAAAGCACCTCTGCTCACCCTTTAATATAATTTTATCTAGACAAGAATTCCTCCATAAATACAGCCCACCCATTAGCGAAACCTTCCGTATCTATCAGGTTTTCCATTTTGCGGAACAGATTCTACAACGGAAAATCCCTTTTCGCGCGACTGGCTTTGAACAGAGATGCATGGATGACCCACTGGGAAGGGGAACTATTTCTCTGCTGTACGGATCCCTCAATGCAGCACATGGTGTTGACAAACTGCAATACATGAAACAGTGGGAGGAAGATCTAGGTTTCCAACTAACTTTGGAAAATTGGAGACGATGCTGTGACACAATTTCCAGGGGCAGTCATCAAGCCTCCCTGGCAGAGACATCCATTAAGGTCTTACACAGAACATACCAAGTCCCAAGTAAACTTCACGCTATATATCCCAACATTTCAGATAAATGCTTTAGAGGATGTGGCGCAGTGGGAGATATGAAGCATATTTGGTGGGAATGTCCGATAGCCTCGGCTATGTGGCAGGAAGTAGGATTAATAATTGGACAAATGTATGGCGGGACAATACAACCTGACCCGGCCACATTCCTCTTGGGAGCCAAATACCCTGGATTCACTAATAAATTCCACAAGCTGATAGGCCAACTGCTTATGGCTGCTAAGCTACATATAGCTACCAGCTGGAGGTCGCCGTTTCTCTCTGTCCAGACAGTTAGAGATAAAATGAATTCAATCCTCTTATATGAACGTATACATGCGACTAGGGAAGATGTGTGGGAAACCTTCTACCAGATTTGGAAACCGTGGATAGACCTTAACACGAACTTAAATCTTGAACAAACCTTGACTCTATCTATTTGAGACTCTATCCTGTGGGAGATTCTGATGACACTGGGGTCGAGCCGGCGTGGGGTGGGGTGCGGGGAGGTGGGGGGCAGAACTCATAAAATGGAACATAGTATAACCTTGTCTGGTAAATATACTACAGCTTATCACGAAATAAAGTGCAGCATCTCATTACCCTCCCCATTTTCCCTCTTTTATGTCTCCCCATGTTCTTGTCTTGTCATATTTGTATCTTTGAATTTGAGTTAATATATGTATGTTTTTTCTTATTGAATTCCCTTGTAAGGGAAAGTGTTGTTCAATTACTATGTTATTGAAAAATAAAATTATTGAAACTAAACTCCTTCGACAATGGGATAAATTGTGTGTGGAACAAGGTCTTTTGTATCGTAAGGTGTACCTGCCATCGGAGCTGCAGCATCGGTACCAACTGATAATTCCTGTGGGGATGGGTCCAGTGGTCGCTCGTGAGGCGCATGAGAAGGGGGCCCATTTTGGAAGTGAAAAGACACTTCAGTGGTTGCAGCGAGTTCTCTACTGCCCTGAGTTGGGAGGGATGGTGGCCGACGCGTGTCGGCAGTGCCGAATTTGTGGGCTCAACAAAAGCCCTGAGCAGCGGGCTCCCACACAGTCTATTAAGACTTCAGCTCCACTGGAGCTACTCATGATTGACTACGTGTTGATAGGGTACTCTACGTCAGGGTACTCCTATTGCCTGGTGATGACAGATCACTTTACCAAGTATGCTGTAGCGGTGCCGACAAGAGATCAGACGGCCAAGTCGGCGGCTGAGGCAGTGTGCCGACATTTCTTCCAAGTGTTTGGGTGTCCGCAGAGAATACATTCAGATCAAGGGGCCTGCTTTCAGGGGACGCTGATGAAAGAGTTGCACCAGCTCTATGGCATCGAGCAGTCGAGAACAACGCCTTACCACCCTCAGGGTAACGGGGCGTGTGAGCGTTTTAATCGGACCTTGTTGCAAATGTTGAGGTCCTTAGAGAGTCAGCAACAGACATGCTGGCCTGAGTATCTCCCCGAATTGATGTGGGCTTACAATAACAGGGTGCACAGTACTACTGGTTACTCACCACACATGTTAATGTTTGGTAGACCTGGCCGAGACATTGAGGATTTGAACATGCCAGATCCCTCCTCTGCCCCCCCTCGGACTGCATCCGAGTGGGTACGAGAGCATCGGCGGCGGTTGAGGGTGGTGCATCAGGTGGTGGGCGACCACCTTCGCCAGGTGGTCCATAGGGACACGCGACCTGTACAAACAGAGCTGTTCTCTCCGGGAGACAGAGTGTTGGTGAGGACAAAACGACGGTCAGGAAAGCTGAGTGACCGATGGGAGGCGATACCGTATCTGATAAAAAAACAGGTGAACCCTGAGATTCCAGTGTACGAGGTCGAACCGGTGGGGACAGGGGGGGCCAACCCGTAATTTGCATCGTAACATGTTACAACGGTGCTGGTTTGAAGATTCGGTGCCTACTCCCCTAGAGCCAGAGGCCATGTTCCAAGGGGCGGGAACTCTGAATGATCTTGAGTTTGATGGTGTACTTACTCCTGCGCCTGCTTATTTGCCCCCTGTGACCAATCTTGAGTTTGATGATGTGCTTACCCCTGCGCCTGCTTATTTGCCCCCTGTGACCGATCTGGCCTCGGGTGATGAGAATGTTAGGGATATGGAGGATGTTGTTGAGGAGAGTGCATCAGGTCAACTGCTTGGTCCTGACGCTGTATCACAGGACATCGAGCCGCAGGAGGAGACAACTCCACTTGCGCCCACTAACACGACCACGGAAGAGACTTTAGCTCCCTCTAAGGTTGCACCTGTTGATGTAGGACTCAGGAGAACTACACGATCTACGGCAGGAATACCGCCTCAGCGATATGCTCAAGATGAATTTGAGTGGGAAGGTATGTCGAGGACGCCAACCTCTAGTGGGGTGGCATGTAAGAGGGTGAACTGTAGTCCCACTGAGAGGGCACTAGGACCCTGTGGTTTTTGCCTGCTGCAGCAGAGAACAGACCCTGCAAGACTCCGAGAGACAATGTGTGCTGGGGGGTGGGGTCTGGTATCTGTGTAAAGTGAAACAAGGAAGTGAGAGGAGAGAGAGAAAGGCGGGAAGAAAAAGCAGAAGCTGCCGTGATATAGCAAAGAGACTGTGTGAGGATTTTACTGCGAGTTTGTTGGAGAAAGAAGCTATTGAGAGACTTTCCATTGCTAACGTTTTCCTGGAGAAAAGCTAACCTTTTGTTCAACTCTGTGAGAGACCTTTTGTTCCTAATGTTTTTCTGGAGAGGAGCTAACCTTTATTTTGAAAGACTGAAACTTTACTGCAAACCCACTACGTGTTTGAGAGTCTGTGGATTCCCTGTGCATCAAGTGGAGAAACAAGTCTGACAGACTGCTGATACAGAAACGGACGGGTTGTCGTGGAAGTATTCCTAGGAGCTACAGAAGCAGAGACAACATCGTGAGACCACCAACTAAGTCCCCGGCGTTTGGGCTCGGCATCTGCCGATCAGACAAGAGGAGCTTGCTGTAACTCATTGGCGCTGAAGATATAGACTGGCTGCAGCCTGTGCGGATTCCTGCCTGAGAGGAGATCCATCTCAGGATACGGTACCAATAGTCATAGATACCCGGGTATCCCTGCGCAGAGTGTTTAATTGTTACTTAGAGGTGTATCTAACATTAGAGTTGTGTAAGTTATACTCAGTGTGCCGTTCCAGGGGCTCCCTTGATAACACTACAATCAATTTACACTTGTTCCTGTTTTAGTTTCCCTGTTAGGTAAATTTCTTACTAGTCTGTTGTAGCATACAGTTCTCAGGAGACCCTGGGAGTGGCACAGTGATTTCAGCTGCTGCTGAGCTGGTGTATCTTTGGGGTGCATTTACTTTAATATTCTCCATATTACCTTTATTATTTTGCCTTTGAGTAAATACCGTTGGAGATTTCTGCCTTAGTCTTGGTTTGTGACTCACTGGATCTTATTCGGACCTCTGGTCATTACACCCACATAATACCTGAGATACAGCAGCAGTTAGAGCCCGGAGTCACCGTGTAAAGAGACCCCAGAGAAACGGCTCAAGTTGCCTACCGTGCAGGTACTGTTCCAGGACAGGATAGAACGAGGACCATGTCAGGACATTACAGGCAGCAAGGGACTAATAGACCAGCGCATAGGGGAAGGCTCCCAAGCTGACCTGGCAAAAAGGATTTCCTCTTGTCTTCAGGCTGCCTGGACCCCATCTACACCTGTTGCCGGTAGCCTGGACTGAGGCTGTCCAACTACTGTAAACCAGGCAAAGACTGCAACCCTGTGTCCTCCGTTTATTTACCGGCAGCCCACCATCCTTGCCCACTACACTGGGAGCCTGGGGATCCCACTTCACCTGTGGGAAGCGTCACCATCTATGCTGCAGTAACATCACCCCAGAGGACCCCTTTAAGCAGCGTCGGTCCCCTCTGACCGAGAACCACAGGTGGCGTCACAAACACAAACTTTATTCAAAACTCCTTTAAAGACCTTTCCCCTTTACTTGAGCACCCAGGGCCACGGACGGGGTCACTGCCACCGTGACCACCCCTTTAATTGCGACCGGACCCGGTACCGAATATCCCCACTTCCCTGGCGGGCGACTCATTTATACCTACAGTACAAACCCTTGTCTGCACTGCTCGTATTTCTACATGTGGATACCACACACACACACACACACACACACACACACACACGCGCTGTACGTCACACACACGCTGTACATTACACACATACACACCTTATGTTACACAATCACTACATGCTACACACATACATACTGTATGATACACACTACATACACACATGCTGCATATTACACACACTGTATATTCTACACAAACTGTATATTGCATACACTGCACGTTACACACATGGCATGTTACACTACATATTACACACAAACTGTATATTACACACATGCACACTGTATGTTGCATACGCACTCACTGTATATTAAACACACTGTATATTACACACACACTGCATGTTACACCCTTAGGCCGGCGTCACACTGGCGAGTTTTACGGACGTATGAGCGCAGAAAGTACACCCGTAAAATACGCATTACACACGGCCCAATGATTCCCTATGTCCCAGCTCCTATCTGCCGTATTTTACTGATCCGTATTATACGGTCTTGTACGGCTGTAGAAAATCGCAGCATGCTGCGTTTGTCACCGTATTGCGCAAAAAAACAAAACAAAAAAAAAAAAACGCCAATTAAAGTCTATGGGGGCGAGAGAAATACAGATTCCACACGGACCAGCAGTGTGACTTGCGAGAAATACGCAGCGGTGTTAGTGAAAAGCCGGTAATTCAATTGCCGGCTTTTCATTTCTCCTTCCCAAACCTGACATGATATGAGACATGGTTTACATACAGTAAACCATCTCATATCGCCTTATTTTTTGCATATTCCACACTACTAATGTTAATAGTGTGTATGTGCAAAATTTGGGCGCTGTAGCTGCTAAAATAAAGGGTTAAATGGCGGAAAAAATTGGCGTCGGCTCCCGCGCAATTTTCTCCGCCAGAGTGATAAAACCAGTGACTGAGGGCAGATATTAATAGCCTAGAGAGGGTCCATGGTTATTGGCCCCCCCTGGCTACAAACATCTGCCCCAGCCACCCCAGAAAAGGCACATCTGGAAGATGCGCCTATTCTGGCACTTGGCCACTCTCTTCCCACTCCCGTGTAGCGGTGGGATATGGGGTAATGAAGGGTTAATGTCACCTTGCTATTGTAAGGTGACATTAAGCCAGATTAATAATGGAAAGGCGTCAATTATGTCACCTATCCATTATTAATCCAATAGTACTAAATGGTTAATAAAACACACACACATTATTGCAAAGTATTTTAATGAAATAAAGACACATGTTGTTGTAATATTTTATTAGACTCTTAATCCACCTGAAGACCATCGTCCTGAAACAAAGTAAAAAAACACAACAATATTCCATACCTTCCGTCGTTATGTCCCACGATGTAAATCCATCTGAAGGGGTTAAATCATTTTACAGCCAGGAGCTGTGCTAATGCACACGCTCGTGCCTGTAAACCCCGGGTACTGAAAGGAAAGCTGGGTGATCTGTAGTTACATTGAGTTGCAGTGATGCGCCCTCTGCTGGATGTCCTCATGAACTGGAGCCTTGGAAAAGTTCCCACGCTCAAGTTCATATGAGGACATCCAGCAGAGGGCGCCTCACCGCAACTCAAGGTAACTACAGGTCACCCAGCTTTCCTTTCAGTACCCGGGGTTTTACAGGCAGGAGCGAGTGCATTAGCACAGCTCCTGGCTGTAAAATGATTTCACCCCTTCAGATGGATTTACATCGTGGGACATAACGGAAGGTATGGAATATTGTTGTTTGTTTTTTTAACTTTGTTACAGAACGAGGGTCTTCAGGTGGATTAAGAGTCTAATAAAATATTACAACAACATGTGTCTTTATTTTATTAAAATACTTTGTAATCATGTGTGTGTGTTTTATTAACCATTTAGTAGTATTGGATTAATAATGGATAGGTGTCATAATTGACGCCTCTCCATTATTAATCTGGCTTAATATCACCTTACAATAGCAAGGTGACATTAACCCTTCATTACCCCATATCCCACCGCTACACGGGAGTGGGAAGAGAGTGGCCAAGTGCCAGAATAGGCGCATCTTCCAGATGTGCCTTTTCTGGGGTGGCTGGGGGCAGATGTTTGTAGCCAGGGGGGGCCAATAACCATGGATCCTCTCTAGGCTGTTAATATCTGCCCTCAGTCACTGGCTTTACCACTCTGGCGGAGAAAATTGCGCGGGAGCCCACGCCAATTTTTTCCGCCATTTAACCCTTTATTTTACAAGCTACAGTGCCCAAATTTTGCACATACACACTACTAACATTAGTAGTGTGGAATATGCAAAAAAAAAGGGGGATATGAGATGGTTTACTGTATGTAAACCATGTCTCATATCATGTCGGGTTTGTGAAGGAGAAATGAAAAGCCGGCAATTGAATTACCGGCTTTTCACATATATCGCGCTGAATTAAATATAAATACAGAATATATACACTCACCGGCCACTTTATTAGGTACACCTGTCCAACTTCTTGTTAACACTTAATTTCTAATCAGCCAATCACATGGCGGCAACTCAGTGCATTTAGGCATGTAGACATGGTCAAGACAATCTCCTGCAGTTCAAACCGAGCATCAGTATGGGGAAGAAAGGTGATTTGAGTGCCTTTGAACGTGGCATGGTTGTTGGTGCCAGAAGGGCTGGTCTGAGTATTTCAGAAACTGCTGATCTACTGGGATTTTCACGCACAACCATCTCTAGGGTTTACAGAGAATGGTCCGAAAAAGAAAAAAAATCCAGTGAGCGGCAGTTCTGTGGGCGGAAATGCCTTGTTGATGCCAGAGGAGAATGGGCAGACTGGTTCGAGCTGATAGAAAGGCAACAGTGACTCAAATCGCCACCCGTTACAACCAAGGTAGGCCTAAGAGCATCTCTGAACGCACAGTGCGTCGAACTTTGAGGCAGATGGGCTACAGCAGCAGAAGACCACACCGGGTACCACTCCTTTCAGCTAAGAACAGGAAACTGAGGCTACAATTTGCACAAGCTCATCGAAATTGGACAGTAGAAGATTGGAAAAACGTTGCTTGGTCTGATGAGTCTCGATTTCTGCTGCGACATTCGGATGGTAGGGTCAGAATTTGGCATAAACAACATGAAAGCATGGATCCATCCTGCCTTGTATGGAGCATCTTTGGAATGTGCAGCCGACAAATCTGCGGCAACTGTGTGATGCCATCATGTGAATATGGACCAAAATCTCTGAGGAATGCTTCCAGCACCTTGTTGAATCTATGCCACGAAGAATTGAGGCAGTTCTGAAGGCAAAAGGGGTCCAACCCGTTACTAGCATGGTGTACCTAATAAAGTGGCCGGTGAGTGTATATATATATATATATATATATATATATATATACAGTGGGGCAAAAAAGTATTTAGTCAGTCAGCAATAGTGCAAGTTCCACCACTTAAAAAGATGAGAGGCGTCTGTAATTTACATCATAGGTAGACCTCAACTACGGGAGACAAACTGAGAAAAAAAAATCCAGAAAATCACATTGTCTGTTTTTTTTTATCATTTTATTTGCATATTATGGTGGAAAATAAGTATTTGGTCAGAAACAAAATTTCATCTCAATACTTTGTAATATATGCTTTGTTGGCAATGACAGAGGTCAAACGTTTTCTGTAAGTCTTCACAAGGTTGCCACACACTGTTGTTGGTATGTTGGCCCATTCCTCCATGCAGATCTCCTCTAGAGCAGTGATGTTTTTGGCTTTTCGCTTGGCAACACGGACTTTCAACTCCCTCCAAAGGTTTTCTATAGGGTTGAGATCTGGAGACTGGCTAGGCCACTCCAGGACCTTGAAATGCTTCTTACGAAGCCACTCCTTCGTTGCCCTGGCGGTGTGCTTTGGATCATTGTCATGTTGAAAGACCCAGCCACGTTTCATCTTCAATGCCCTTGCTGATGGAAGGAGGTTTGCACTCAAAATCTCACGATACATGGCCCCATTCATTCTTTCATGTACCCGGATCAGTCGTCCTGGCCCCTTTGCAGAGAAACAGCCCCAAAGCATGATGTTTCCACCACCATGCTTTACAGTAGGTATGGTGTTTGATGGATGCAACTCAGTATTCTTTTTCCTCCAAACACGACAAGTTGTGTTTCTACCAAACAGTTCCAGTTTGGTTTCATCAGACCATAGGACATTCTCCCAAAACTCCTCTGGATCATCCAAATGCTCTCTAGCAAACTTCAGACGGGCCCGGACATGTACTGGCTTAAGCAGTGGGACACGTCTGGCACTGCAGGATCTGAGTCCATGGTGGCGTAGTGTGTTCCTTATGGTAGGCCTTGTTACATTGGTCCCAGCTCTCTGCAGTTCATTCACTAGGTCCCCCCGCGTGGTTCTGGGATTTTTGCTCACCGTTCTTGTGATCATTCTGACCCCACGGGGTGGGATTTTGCGTGGAGCCCCAGATCGAGGGAGATTATCAGTGGTCTTGAATGTCTTCCATTTTCTAATTATTGCTCCCACTGTTGATTTCTTCACTCCAAGCTGGTTGGCTATTACAGATTCAGTCTTCCCAGCCTGGTGCAGGGCTACAATTTTGTTTCTGGTGTCCTTTGACAGCTCTTTGGTCTTCACCATAGTGGAGTTTGGAGTCAGACTGTTTGAGGGTGTGCACAGGTGTCTTTTTATACTGATAACAAGTTTAAACAGGTGCCATTACTACAGGTAATGAGTGGAGGAAAGAGGAGACTCTTAAAGAAGAAGTTACAGCTCTGTGAGAGCCAGAAATCTTGATTGTTTGTTTCTGACCAAATACTTATTTTCCACCATAATATGCAAATAAAATGATAAAAAAAACAGACAATGTGATTTTCTGGATTTTTTTTTTCTCAGTTTGTCTCCCATAGTTGAGGTCTACCTATGATGTAAATTACAGACGCCTCTCATCTTTTTAAGTGGTGGAACTTGCACTATTGCTGACTGACTAAATACTTTTTCGCCCCACTGTATGTATATATATATATATATATATATATATATATATATATATATATATACACTCACCGGCCACTTTATTAGGTACACCATGCTAGTAACGGGTTGGACCCCCTTTTGCCTTCAGAACTGCCTCAATTCTTCGTGGCATAGATTCAACAAGGTGCTGGAAGCATTCCTCAGAGATTTTGGTCCATATTGACATGATGGCATCACACAGTTGCCGCAGATTTGTCGGCTGCACATCCCAAAGATGCTCCATACAAGGCAGGATGGATCCATGCTTTCATGTTGTTTACGCCAAATTCTGACCCTACCATCCGAATGTCGCAGCAGAAATCGAGACTCATCAGACCAAGCAACGTTTTTCCAATCTTCTACTGTCCAATTTCGATGAGCTTGTACAAATTGTAGCCTCAGTTTCCTGTTCTTAGCTGAAAGGAGTGGTACCCGGTGTGGTCTTCTGCTGCTGTAGCCCATCTGCCTCAAAGTTCGACGCACTGTGCGTTCAGAGATGCTCTTAGGCCTACCTTGGTTGTAACGGGTGGCGATTTGAGTCACTGTTGCCTTTCTATCAGCTCGAACCAGTCTGCCCATTCTCCTCTGACCTCTGGCATCAACAAGGCATTTCCGCCCATAGAACTGCCGCTCACTGGATTTTTTTTCTTTTTCGGACCATTCTCTGTAAACCCTAGAGATGGTTGTGCGTGAAAATCCCAGTAGATCAGCAGTTTCTGAAATACTCAGACCAGCCCTTCTGGCACCAACAACCATGCCACGTTCAAAGGCACTCAAATCACCTTTCTTCCCCATACTGATGCTCGGTTTGAACTGCAGGAGATTGTCTTGACCATGTCTACATGCCTAAATGCACTGAGTTGCCGCCATGTGATTGGCTGATTAGAAATTAAGTGTTAACAAGAAGTTGGACAGGTGTACCTAATAAAGTGGCCAGTGAGTGTATATATATATATATATATATATATATATATATATATATATATATATATATATATATATATATATATATATATGTTTTAACGAACATTTGAGCACATAAATCCATTAGATGTCGGTTTTGCAAGCCTGCGCAGTACGGATGCCATACGGATTACATACAGAGCATGCCATGTGCAAAATACGCTGACACACCCTGCCTACGGATGACATACGGATCACTATTTTGGGGACTTTTCTGCGTATTACGGCCGTAAAAAACGGACCGTATTTACATACGCTGAGTGTGATGCCGGCCTTACACAGATGGACGGAGATTCTGACCCATAATGGCGTCTCAGCACGGGCACCACAGTGGCTGCTCCAGGTCATTGTATGTAGCAGGTAATATTGTGTTCTGCCCAAAAGGTCCTTATGGCCTTTATGAGAAGACAAATACTATTAAAGACCTGAGATAGTTGAGGACCCTCTTTGAGATTTTGCACTGAGAACCACCACCTTCAAGTCACACCACTGACAGAGAACGTATCAGAATTCTTCCAAACGTCCTGAAATGTTTTTACTTTTCTACGGAAACATTGCGCCCATAATTTCCTGTGACAGTCATAGACTAGAGTAGGAAAAAATCATATGTGACATATTATATACCAGAAGCTGTAAGGACTTACCCTGGCTGGAGACTCGACTGGTACAGTGGTATTCAGGATGGTGCACACTGTAATCTCCCCGGGAATTATTAAGGGGTCGGGCAGAATAGTAAGAGACTTTATTTTACCAGGTAGCGTCTCGGCATCACAATTGGCCCATGAGAAACCATTGATCTGTAAAAACATCATATAATTGTGGAATAACTGAAATAGTATTGTATCACCTCCCTCTGAAGGAGTGACAATAAGCGTACTGGGACTTGGACCCTTCACAATTTGCATTCTTGCCTGTAATATTTTATGTCTCCATGGTAACAGACTACAAACTGACCCTGTGTAGTCTGACCTGTCAGTCCTACTCTCTAGCATTTGTTCCCTATCTCCAAAAATATCGAATATATGCAATTTGTGAACAATAAGTAGGAAACAGATGGAAGTGAGTATGGCTGGAACATCAGACTACACAAGGGTTTATTTGTAGTCTGTAACCATGGAGACACCTAGGCCTGTCTTATATATTAATCTACTGCGAGAATGTAGAAATGTACTGATGTCGTATGGTTGAAGCGTGACCAAACCAGGTGGACCGTCAGTTTCTTAACAAATCTGCACAAATTTTACCACATTGCCTTTAAAAACCACAGTGATTTTAGGCCCCATCATTGGCCAAAAGCTAACACTATGCATGTCCTTAGCCTTAAAGACATTGTCCAGGACTTTAGCATTGAGGCCTACACTTAGGGTAGGTCATCAATGTCTGATCTGTGTGACACCCGTAACCCCTGCCGCCCAGCTCTGTCGACAGTATAGTGGCCGCAGTTGGGTACTGCACATTCAAATCAATAGGGGGTGGATGTGCAGTACCGTCCGCAGCCACTATTCCGTCGATGGAGCTGTTCTGTGCAGCACCGTAACTGAGCAGTACCAACTGCCCCCGACACGGGAACCGCTGATCAGCGGGGGTTACAGGTTTCGCACCCCCACTGATCAGACATTGATGACCTATCCTAAAGATAGGCAATCCATGTTAAAGTCCCGGACAGCCCCGTTAAAGAGGTATTCCCATCTCAGCTAGTGGTAGCACCTCGTTAGGATGTGCCATCACTTAACGATGGCTGTGAGTTCGATCTCAGAGACCCTGAATGATCCTGACAAGGGAGGGACACAGTACTACTTCAGAGTTATTCCCAACCACCAGTAATCACTACATATTCTACCTTTATACGATCACATCACTAAGACGGGAATACCCCTTTAACATTTAAAGGGAACCTGTTGTCACAGGAAGTAGCAGTATGGCTGTGAAGGTGGTTGTATCCCAATAAAAATTATACCTTTTTTAATAGAGACCTGACATGCCAGTCATGAGAAATTTAGCATTGAAGCCATATGCAAATCCGGCTGGGGGTGTGGCAATGTGCTGAGACTTCTAAGTTCAGTGACACGCCCCTAGTGCTCTCCCGGCCTGATCTGCATACGGCTTCTACACTGGATTACTCAGGACTGGCGCATCGGATCCCTAGAAAAGAGGTATCATTTTTATCGGGAGATAAGCTCCCTCACAGCCATACCACTACTTTCATATGTAAAAACCTGATACCGACATCCCTTTAAGGCATACATCATCCACCGCAAAACTATAACTCCCACGATGCTAAAAGGCTGTGACTCGCCAGGCGATCTTACCAGGGCATGTTTGGAGCTGTAGCTTTGCATAAGATGGCGACAAATGACTTAAGGGGATGTGTTGTTTTTTTAATAAATAAAGTTTATTGAAAACGACATTGTCTACGGTTGTCATACTAACCCTGCAGTAATCGTGCGGTTCTCTGGGACCGTAGCCACAAGGACAGGTTCCGCTTGTTTCCAAATGGCGTTTCAATAAACTTTATTTATAAAACGAATCTTTTAAAAAGACAGTGAAATTGACATTGTAATCATTTAAGGGGTGTTACAACTTACCGCCATGATCTTCCATGGTAGTCGGTTGACTACTATTCCAGAAGATGTCACCAATGGCACCACAGCAATGCACGCCAGGACAAAACACATACATAGCCGTGCCATCGTGGAGGAATGCTGCGCCCAGACCCTGAGTCGTCACCTATGGATGCTGCTCGCTCTGCAGAGTCCTGGCATGCACTGGCAGAAAGAGGAAATGCTGCATATTGTCCCTTCCCAGCTGGTAGTCAGCCAATCACATGACACATCAGCTGAAAAGCTGCCTTATGTACTGTGTGACCAGAGGCATTGTGGGAGACCCAACCTGCAGTAGTAGGTGCTCTGCTGCCCTCTGCTGTTAGCACATGCAATAGCATGGCCGAAGTTTTATTTTCTGTATTTTTCGTCACTGCATTAACATTTTTTATTTCACCATTGACACTTTATTTACAAAATGTAGTAACGCCAAATATTCCAGGTACAGGAGGTTTTATGACCTCCCGTTCTAAATGCATAGCCATTAACCCCTTCATGACCGGAGATATTTCCTTTTTTTTTCGCGTTTTTGTTTTTCGCTCCCCTCCTTCCCAGAGCCATAACTTTTTTATTTTTCGGTCACTATGGCCAAGTGAGGCTTGTTTTTTTGCGGGACAAGTTGTACTTTTGAGCGAAACATATCGTGTACTAGAAGACGGGAAAAAAAATTCTTTAAACTTTTATAATTTTTTCATATTTTTAAAATACTTTTTTTTTACTTTTGGAGACCAGAAGCTGCCATAACCCGATTGGCTCTGCTACATACAGATGATGATCAGATTGCCTGTATGTAGCAGAATTGCTGACTTGCTATGCAGGAGATCTCTGGTTGTTATGCCAACCCATCGGTGACCCCCGATCACGTGACGGGGTCACCAATGGGCGATTGCCGGGAGTGCATGTTAAATGACAGTTTGACAATGGCATTTAACGGGTTAATAGCCGTGGGTGGATTGCAATTCCACCCGCGGCTGTTCCGGGCACATGTCAGCTATGGTGACAGGTCCTCTTTAATTCTCAGGCTTGCCACCTTATTACATGTAACTTAGCGAGCATCAGCAAAGAGAGAGATGGGAGGGAGCAAAGCCCGGCACTGGAGCCAGGACAAATGAGTAGCAAACTCTTCACACAAAGCTGGAAGCATTTAGAGGGAACCTGTCACCAGTTTTTTGGCTTATAATCACTGCCCATCACCGTTAAGATATAAGAATGGGGTTCCTGCAACCTCTTTATATCCTCAGACGTGCCCTGTATACTTCAGAAAAAGTGTTTTATACTTGTCCCTCGCTGTATGTAAATTTTGCGATCCGGTGTCTGCACATTGTGATCAGCGCCTCCCCGGTCCCTCCAAACGCCACCTCTTCTAAGTGTATGTAAGTGGATGACATCACTCCATCATCCAAGTAGTGCCCAAAGTCTCACCCCTGCGTCAGCGCGCCTCACTAATCTCTAGTGAACAGCCAGCAATTCCACTGCGCAGGAGCGAGACTTCATTGACCATGCCTCTCTATTCCTCAGGGCCCATTCAGACGTCCGATTTTTCCATGTAAGAGAAAAAAGGACCGATTATTCTAATCAGAGTTTGATGAAGGTTTGATTAGAGTGTGGTCCATGTGCGATCATTTTTTTTTTCACGTGAAGAAAAAAAAAAAAAAAGAACAATTTCTGAACCTTCTCCATTCTGACAGTCGGTGAAAATCGGACCTCATGTCTTGATTTTTTCACGGACCCATTGACTTGCATTGCCGATTTTAAGCAGATGCTTCGATCAATATTGGACTTGTCTCTGATACTTTCCACAGACTACTCGGTCCAGGGGAAAAATCGGACATGTGAACAGCCCCATAGTATATCATATGTCCGTTTGCTGTCTGTGAATAAAACGTATAGCACTTATACAAGAAAAACTGACGTGTGAATGAGCCCTCAGTCGATGTTCTCTATCACCACCCTGGATAAGACGGTATATTTGTTCAATGGCATAGACCCTATGTACAGAAATATCTTTGTTATGACAAGTATCAAAATGTTTGGAGGCTTGAGATATGTTTCTACAATTATCAACTCAAGCCTGACTACCTCATCAGAAGCCCCACTGAACACCATGTAGCCATTTAGCTACACCCCCGCCTAGGTAAGTCTGGCCCTGTGGCACAGTGGGTCCACGAACCATTTGCACCACCTGCTGGCCATGGCAGTTTACTTAAGCCATGGACCCCACTGATCCCCTTGGTCTTTGCACTCGGAGCTATACCAACAGTCGTTCTGCCAGCGTGAGCAACAGGAAAAAATGTTCCAAACAAACACTGGACGCCTGATTGGAAGCCCTGACATTTGCCGCTTCAGCCCAAGTTGTGTTTCCTGTGGCCGTGCCTACTCTACATGCAACTTATCCTCCTGGAAAGGAACCCGCCGTGTCTTATCCACCATGGTACGATGAGAATCTGAAGCAGTGCTGTGGGCTCCTACAGCAGTGCATGCAGCATTATGAAATTTGGGGCCATCACTTTCACTCCAATCAGGCTAAGGTGGGATACCTAATGTCCTACCTAGCAGGAAATGCCCTAGCATGGTTCATCCCTTATGGGGGGGAGAGGGGATCCAGTGACCTCAGACCTGCAGGCCTTCCTGGTGGCTTCCCGGAAGGTCTTCTATGAGCCAAGCCTAGAATCTTCTGGGACAACTTCCCTTCCCAGCTTCCAGGAGCAGACAAGACAGGTGAAGCAAATGAGGAAACCGTCACATCTGTCCTTCTAGAGACAACCTGTTCCCCAACCTCATGAGACATCTACCTGTATAGAAACCATGAAAGTCAATAGTGTCTGTCAGGCTGAGCAGCAGCTGGCTTTCTTTGTCCTGTGATGTCTAAAAAACTCCAAAGCCTTGGGCCAGTAGGAGAGGCTACCCTTGGTGGGAGTATTTGTGGCACGACAGGAGTTTGGGTACCACAGTGGTGCTGCCTTCCTCTCGGGGAGGGTAATGCCATGCCTGGAGACAGGAGGGATCCCTTTGGCAGGTAAACTGTACACACATTCTGAATCCAGGCCTGAATGGGGGAGCTCTAAACCCGGTTTTAGGGGAGCTTCCCTCAATTTTCATCCTGGTCTGGAGGAGGAGTTAGACAGTCTGGTGCAGACAAGAGACAGGGAAAGAGCAGAGGAGTGATTAGGAGCTTGAGGAGGGCTGTGATTGAGCCCTCAGAGCTGAAGCGCAGAAGCCGGGCACCGGGTGCCCGAGGTTGTGGGCAACTGCAAGTCCCACAGCAGAACCAGAGGGCAGAGAGCTGAAAATAACCAGCCCCATTAAACCTGAGGTACAGCAGCATTCCAGAGCCCGGAGTCACCTAATAAAGAGACCCCAGAGAAACGGCTTAAGTGCCACCATACAGGTACTGACCCAGGACAGGAGAGAACTAGGACCTTGTTAGGACATTACAGGCAGCAATGGACTAATAGTCATCGCAAAGTGGAAGACCCCAACCGGACCTGCCAAGGGGGTTTCCACCTGTTTCCAGGCTGCCTGGACTCCATCTACACCTGTTGCCGATACCCTGGACTATGGCCTGCTACCATCAGTAAACCAGGTAAAGACTGCAACCCTCTGTCTTCTGCAACCCACCATCCTTGTCCACTCCACTGGGAGCCCTGGGGACCTCGCTTCACCTGTGGGAAGCGTCACCATCTATGCTGCGGTAACATCATCCCAGAGGACCCCTTTAAGCAGCGTCGGTCCCCTCTGACTGAGGACCACAGGTGGTGTCACGAATACAAACTTTATTACAAAACCCTTTAAAAGACATTTCCCTTTTAATTGAGTGCCCAGGGTCACAGACTGGGTCACAGCCACCGTGACATCCCCTTTAAGCGCGACTGGACCCGGTACCGAGTATCCCCATCGCCCTGGTGTGCGACTCATTTTCCCTCTCCCTGTATGATAGTGACTGTATCCATGTTAAGTGGAGGCTTTGGTATGATGGGAAAGTTCTGCAAACCCTAGAGAGTCAGTGTCAGATTCCCATCCAACAGCTCCAGAATTTGGTGAGGGTGTTGTCAGGTGAAGGGCGAGTCCTACTGAAGAACGGTCAAGTCATTTCTGAACAACTAGAGCTCCAGATAGTAGCATTGCTTACTGAGAAGATCGCCTTCCATGTGCCGTCTTGTTTATTCCATTCACTTTCATTAGGTCGTCCGGAGCTGAGAACTCAAGTGCCCATTCTAGTCTGGAGATCCCGAGAAGTGCTTGGGGACAGTTCTTTTACAAGAGATATCTGGCCCCTAAATGTCCAGTTCAGCCACCATTGTCGCCATCTTCTCCACCAGGTTTGCTTGTCACAGACTCGCTGTATGCTGGCATCTTTAACCCCTTAGTGACGGAGCCAAATTTTTGAAATCTGACCAGTGTCACTTTATGTGGTAATAACTCTGCAACACTTCAACAAATCCCAGTGATTTTGAGACTGTTTTTTCGTGACACATTATACTTTATGATAATGGTAAATTTAGGTCAATATGTTTTGTGTTTATTTATAAAAAATATCAAAAATTTGAGAAAAATGTAAAAAAATTAGCAATTTTCTAAATTTGAATGATTATCCCTTTAATCCAGATGGTCATACCACAGCACACCATTAATAAATAACATTTCCCACATGTTGGCTTTACATCAGCACCATTTGTAAAATGTTGTTTTATTTTGCTAGCATTTTAGGAGGTTTAAAAATGTAGCAGCAATTTTTCATTTTTTTCAGGGAAATTTACAACATTTTGTTTTTTAGGGACTTATCCATGTTTGAAGTGACTTTAGGGATCCCATATATTGGGAAACCCCCAAACGTGCTACCATTTTAAAAACAGCACCCCCTGACATATTGAAAACTGCTGTCAGGTAGTTTATTAACCCTTCAGGTGCTTTACAGGAATTAATGCAAAGTGCCATGACAGAAATGAAAATGTGTATTTTTACCACCTAAATGCCTCTAACTTCTGAACAGATTACTAGAGCTGACAGACTGTAGGGCCGCTATTTGCTCATGAATTGCCATGACAAACATCAGGACCACACAATCATGATCTGAGGGCACCAGTTTGGATAAAGAGGAAGCCCTCACACTCTGTTATCCATTTATACTGATGTAGTCACTATTGACAGCAGCATCTAAGGGGTTACACAGATTTGGATGGTGCAAACACTAATCGTGGCTGATGCAGCAAGTTGTCAGCTATAGTGCGCAACTGACAGCTGCTGGATTGTCACCTGTATGGGGAGGCTATTCTCTAATATCTCAGGTCAGTTAAAAGACGTATTGGCTGTCATTAAGGGGTTAAAGGAAGGGCAGCGGAGGCGATGTCACCATACAGTCCCTATGATTGTTCAAATGATCTATTCCCAGGAACCTCCCCACCTCAAGGTTGTCATCTTGTAGACCAGGCTGAATATCAACCCAGGGAAAGTATCTTCAGTTCCTAGGTGGTCAGATGAAGAGAACGTCAAGGCAGTGCCTTCTTCCAAGTCTCTGCAATCCACCAACCAGGCAGAGAATCTCCAGTTGGTCCTTGAATCCTCCAGAGTGGTAGCTGGTCTCATCGTGGAAAGAGAAACTTCACAATGCAAAGTTCTTGGTACTACACCCGCTTCATCATACTCTGAGTATGGCTTGATGGAAAGAAGCATTTTAGTCATGAAGATGATGAAAGATTGTGGCTCTGAAGAGATGTCGGGGAAGCCCGTGAATCGGGTCACAATTTCTCTGCAAAGAGTCCTCATGGGCTTTAAGAAGAGGGGATGTAAGGAGGAGTATACTGTAACACCTATGCCGGCGCCCCTGCATGGTCTCCTTTCCCCTTCCATACGCACCACCCTGGCCTTGTGGCGTGTTTCCCTGCTTTCCCCCTGCTTCTTGTGCCTAGTTCTTAGAAGGCACCCTCTCTATAGGGAAGTGTCTAAGCAAAAAGGATTTATTAGTTAGTTTGAGTGAAACTAGTGAGTTGTTAGGTCCCCTGGTCCTTGTGTGGCTAGGCCCTGAACCTGAACCTCTTGTCCTTGTGTGGTTAGGTCCTGAACCCAAACCTCTGGTCCTGGAGTGACCAGTGTCTGAAACTGCTCCCCTAGTCCTTGTGGCCAGTGTCTAAACATGCTTGCCTGGTCCTTGTGTGGCCAGTGGCTGAACATGCTTGCCTGGTCCTTGTGTGGCCAGGCCGAATATACTCCCCCAGTCCATGTGCGGACAGTGCCTGAAGCTGTTCCCCTGATACTTCTGCAGCCGGTGCCTGAACCTCGTCCTCTAGTCCATGTGTGGCCAGTGCCTAAACCTCATCCCCTGGTCTGTGTGCAGCCAGTGCCTGAACCTGCACCCTTGGTCCATGTGTGACCAGTGCCTGTACCTTGTCCCCTGCTCCTTGTGTGGCCAGTGCCTGAACGTGTACTCCATACATCTGGACTGCTAAAACCAGTCTCCGAATCCAGTCCTATCTGTGACTCTGTGTCAGTATATCTGTCCTGCCCAAGGAGTAGTCCATGCCCATGTCAGTAAACCTGACTCTTGGTGTCAGCAGCTTCAGTACTGTGGACTGCCTATGAGTGGTGCATGGCTGCTCCCTGCAGCTCAAGTCTGTCTCCATCATCAGTATCTCCAGTGTACACCAGGTAGCCACTTAGCTACGTCCCTCCTAGGTAAGCCAGGCCCTGTGGCACAGTAAATACAGAAACCACATGCACCACCTATGGGCGTCACAGCGAGGCTTGAGTTGGTGTGTGGTAGAGCTGACATATTTTTGTTGCCAGCCCTATATGCACTGAATCATACCTACCGTTGTTGTGGATGATGCAAATATGGACTCATTAAATTGCCATGATAAAGTAATATTGCTGTTGACAACATCCTTTAAGTTTCTGTAAGATTGCTCCTCAGACAAATCTAAAGCTCACACCTCTTTTTCAAAGATTGGAGGACATAATGGTTCGTGAAAACCAAACCTGGTGGGATTTAACCTAGCTGAAAATCTACATGGAAAAAATATATAATTCCATGTGACCTACGTATTAATCTCTAGCACAATATATTCTGACTCTTTCGTAGAAGATAGGAATTCTATTGCACCATAAGCCACGAGGAATCCAATCCTAGCTACGTAGTTAGAAGGTGAGTTCGTCTGAAAACGACTTGTTAAATAAGGAGAGTGTTGTGAGCATGCTCTGTGCCATGAGCAGAGGTCCCTGAGCAGAGACCAGGAGGAGGCTCTGCCCTCATCATCTATTTTAATGGTATGATCTTATGTTATCTGACTTCAGTTTTATAGTAGAGGAGTTACATTTCATTGTAAATCTTCTCCGGATCATTGTCATTGAGCTGAAACTTAAAGTGCCTTCAAAAAATATTCATACACTGTGAACGTTTCCACGTTTTTAACGCTATATCCACAGGCATAAATGTATTTTATTTGGACTTTATGTGGTTTTCTAATCATTTTAAAAATATAAATCTGAAAATTGTGGCACGCATTTGTATTCAACCCCCACGAGTCAGTACTTTGTAAAAACACGTTTCATTGTAATTACTGCTGGAAGTCCTTTGGGGTCTGACAGTTTTGCACATTTAGAGGCTGACGTTTTTATCCATTCTTCTTTGCACACTCGCTCTCGGTCAGTGAGATCGGATAGAAGCATATGTGAGCAGCAATTTTCAAGTCTTGCCCCAATGCGATTTAGGTCTGGACTGTGACTGGGCCTTTCACGCACATGAATATGCTTTGACCTAAACCATCCATTGTAAGTACATTTAGGATCATTGTCCTGCTGGAAGGTGACCCAACTCCCCAGTCTCAAGTCTTCTGCAGCCTCTAACAGGATTGCCCTGTATTTAGTTCCATGCATTCTGCCATCAAATCTGACCGTCTTCCCTGTCCTTGCTGAAGAAAAGCATCTCCACAGCATGTTGCTGCCACCAACATGCTTGACAGTGGGGATGGTGTTTCCATGGTGTTGTGCACGATTGGTTTTCTACCACACATAGCGTTTTGCATTTAAGCCAAAAAGTTCTACTTTGATCTCATCTGACCAGATAACCTTCTGCAACATACTCGGTGTGTCCCTTACATGGCTTTTTGCTAATTGCAAACAGGAATTCTTATGGCTTATTTTAAAAAAATGTCTTTCTTCTTGCCATTCTTCTCAAAGACCAGATGTCATGGTTTGCCTGGGATGCTTAGGTCTGGAGCTGCTGGGGTTAATCTTGGGAACCTCCCTTTGGTTTCAGCGAGGCTTTTTATAGCCTCTTTGTGAATCTAGGCTTTGTCGGTTATTTGCCCTTGGCTGAGTACGTCGACCCTCGTGTGCCTGTGTCTTTGTGCCTGAGTCCTCTTCTGTATGTTTGGTTTTGACCTAGTTTGTTCCCCGTTGTGATTTTGCCTACTGATTCTGTACCTCATCTGTTTCTCTGGTTTCTGACTTTGGCTGTGTCCTGGGGCTTTTCTACTTGTCTTCTGATTCGCTACTTCCTCGTCTGACCCGGCTTTCCTGACCCCAGCTTGCTTTGACTATCTTTCCCTTGTGCCCTTCCCTCTCTGTTTTCCCGTGGTTACCGTTCCCCTCCAAACTTCGGGTATTTGCTGTGCACTCCACTGTGTCCTCCGGCAGCATTGAGCTAGGCCCTGCCCCCTTCCCTCGTGACCTGCGGTCATGTGATCACAGGTCCTGTTCCTGCATTCTATTCACTTTCCCGGCTGCTCTGCCTGCACCGCGGTAGCTCCCCTCTGTTCCTGGACAGCGTGGAAGCCGCCGTCCATCCCGGGGCATCTGTGACTCTGACGTCCCGCAGCTTGGACCGCTCAGGCTTCTGGCAGGTCCTGATAACAGATTTGTGGAGTTTGCCACTAATAGTTGTCCTGTGGATAGCTTCTCCCACCTGAGCTGTGGATCTCTTCAGCTCCTCCAGAGTGACCATCGACCTCTTGGCTGCTTCTTTAATTAGTCCTCTCCTTGCTTGGGATGTCAGTTTAGGTGGACGGCCATGTCTTGGTAGATTTCCAGTTATATCATACTCCTTCCATTTTTGGATGATGGATTGAACAGTGCTCCGGAGATATTCAGAGCGTGGGCTATTTTTTTTTATAACCTAACACTGCTTTACTCTTCTCCACAACTTTATCCCTGACCTCTCCGGTGTGCTCCTTGGTTTTCATGATGCTGTTTGATCCCTAACGTTCTCAAACAAACCTCTGAGGCCTTCACAGAACAGCAGTAGTTATACTGAAAATAAATTACACATGGGTGGACTCAGTTTACTAACTATGTGATGTCCTGAAGGTGGATTTTATTTAGGGGATATCAGACTGAAGTCAAATGCAGGTCACAATTTTCAGATTTATATTTCTAAAATAATTAGAAACTCATGTATCATTTCCTTTACACTTCACATATAATTGTAGGTCATGTTGGGGTATCACATAGAATCTCAATAAAATACATTTAAGGGTGTGGGTGTCAAGTAAAATAAATGAGAAAAAGTTCACAGGGTTTGAATACTTTTGCAAGGCACTGTATATTAGTTGTTATGCACAAAAATGATGCAGACAAACTTATGTAAGTAGTAACAGGTTTATTGGCCGTGATTGAACATTAATCAGAAGCAGGTGGATTTATATAGAGCGGAGCATACAGTCTGAATAGTCACCAGAGCGTACCCCGCCGTCTGACATAAGGAACTACAATGGGAAAGTGAGTAAAGTTTGAATATTTTCAACGTTCCAAAGTCAGAAATGTTTTCCAACTCGTTTTCACAATTAGCCTTACTTTGAGGTCCTTAATTACAACATCTTCATAAGCCCCGAAATACCGCGTAGCAGGCGTATTAATTAGCAGGATAGGGAACGGAGCGTGCAGGACGGCGACACTTCTTATCGGAACCGTGGAGGACAACGTTCAAGTGTCACAGGTTGTCTATATCCAAGGCTTAAATTATGCAGGTAATGTTATAAATACCATGTCCTCACAGATGTAGCAGAGCTGAATTTGCCAAGTAAATGACAAACTCAGCTCTGCTACATCGGTACACACACACGTGCCATTAACTATATGCATTTATCCGCTAGGAATGGGGATGCTGGTGGCATCAATGGGATCTAGGGAAATCATTTTGGAACTAGGATCCTCCTATGTCTCAGGCAGTTGCAGGTTCCTCTCCTTACCACCACCAAGAGGAGGCAGTTGACAGAGTGAACGTAAGTTTAGCGCATCCAATCTCCTTATTGTTGTGGGTCAGAATTCCAGTAACTCGGTAGTTACCGTCAGCCATCCAGGACGGGAGAGACACGTTGGGGATCTTAAAGCTGGTAGTAGGGAGAGCGTAGGAACCCTAAAAATGGAGAACAGTAGAATCATTATGTCCCTCCATAGTACATTTCATAGGTTAAATTGCAACATGCCCCCCAACCATCCTGTTTGTGGTAACCGAGAACCCTCTTAGTAGGAATCTGTCAGCAGGTTTTGCTACCACAGCATGACGTAGGGGCAGAGACCCTGATTCCAGCGATGTATCACTTACTGGGTTGCTTGTTGCAGTTTAGATAAAATCACTGTTTTAATTGCTGTAAATCTAGCAGTGCTCTGAATGCTGAGCTCTGTATAACCCCGCCCACACCACTGATTGGTAGCTTTCTGTGTACACTGTGAAAGCTGCCAATCAGTGGTGGGGGCGTGGTCATACAGAGCTCATACATATGGAGTACTACATGGCAGCAGGATTACTAGTCCTCCAGTGATAATCTCCTGCTGATAAAACACTGATTCGATCACAACTACACCAAGCAGCCCAACAAGTGACAAATCACTGCAATCAGGGACTCTGTATTTACATTATGCTCCTCTCAAATAATCCTGGAGACCGATTTCCTTTAAGAACCTGTCAATTTGTTTCACTTCTCTCATTCAAAGAGCCATTACATTATTATGTTTTTGTTAATGTAGAGAGTCAGGCGACCCAAGCACCTTCTGAATAAGTTCCAAGTTTCTTTAATGGGGTATTCTCACCTCCAAGATCCTATCCAAAAATATAGTGGGTGTAATAATAATAATATTAGCAAATACTTCCAATTAGAAATGCAGTATAGTTTTCCTGATAAGCTATGTCACTTACCCCATGTGCAGAGCATTAGAGTAGCTTAGGTATCCATGGTTATGACCACTCATATAGTGACAGTTAGTTGTTAGTGGTCATACCCATGGATACCTAAGCTATGTCATTTCAGTAGCTTATCAGGAGAACTATACCACATTTCTAATTGAATGTGTTTGCTAATATTATTATTCCACCTACTACATGTTGGGATAGGATCTTGGAGATGGGTATAACTCTTTTAAGGGGAACTATCTATTATTTCACATGGTGAAAGAGATAAATACAAAACCGAATTTTTGGCTTATGCTTATTTTTGTACATAATAATGTGATTTTTGTGTTTTTTTTATACAATTTTTTTAGCTTTTAATTTGACTTTTGACTTTGGATACTCAAGTCCCCTAGAGGCACCAATCTCCTGGTTTCTGTGTTGTCAGCAATAGATACTTACAGCTTTGAAGGGGCAGTGGCAGGGAAGGCCGTAGGTTGCCAATGGCCCTGGGCATTGCTGTCCTGGCTTGAAGAAAGAGTCCAGCAAATCACAAATGTCATTATAGGTACAGCTGCCAAATTTATCAATGCAGGGAACGGTCAACCACTCGTCCAGCAGCTCCTTCTCAGCGGAGATTTTGATCTGGGACATAGAGAGCACACAGGTGATGACATATTTCAGGGCTGGACTTATAGACCTGTTCTACAGACAGGATGACTCTCCCTGGAGGACAAAAGGATCAAACATGTTGGACTTCAATATGTCCGATCCCTTGTTTCCATGGGAGTCAAGCAGCTGCCGGAGGGATTTGCAGGGGATATTCTCATCTCCCTATTAAAAACCCATGTGCCACACCAAGTATTTGTATGGGGGAAATGAGAGGAACAGCTGTCGGCCCAAAAACTAAAATTTACGAACAGTTTCAATCCCACATACGATGGCAGATCAAGATCAATTTGCCCAGATACAGGTCCTTCTCAAAAAATTAGCATATAGTGTTAAATTTCATTATTTACCATAATGTAATGATTACAATTAAACTTTCATATATTATAGATTCATTATCCACCAACTGAAATTTGTCAGGTCTTTTATTGTTTTAATACTGATGATTTTGGCATACAACTCCTGATAACCCAAAAAACCTGTCTCAATAAATTAGCATATTTCACCCGTCCAATCAAATAAAAGTGTTTTTTAATAACAAACAAAAAAAACCATCAAATAATAATGTTCAGTTATGCACTCAATACTTGGTCGGGAATCCTTTGGCAGAAATGACTGCTTCAATGCGGCGTGGCATGGAGGCAATCAGCCTGTGACACTGCTGAGATGTTATGGAGGCCCAGGATGCTTCAATAGCGGCCTTAAGCTCATCCAGAGTGTTGGGTCTTGCGTCTCTCAACTTTCTCTTCACAATATCCCACAGATTCTCTATGGGGTTCAGGTCAGGAGAGTTGGCAGGCCAATTGAGCACAGTAATACCATGGTCAGTAAACCATTTACCAGTGGTTTTGGCACTGTGAGCAGGTGCCAGGTCGTGCTGAAAAATGAAATCTTCATCTCCATAAAGCATTTCAGCCGATGGAAGCATGAAGTGCTGCAAAATCTCCTGATAGCTAGCTGCATTGACCCTGCCCTTGATGAAACACAGTGGACCAACACCAGCAGCTGACATGGCACCCCACACCATCACTGACTGTGGGTACTTGACACTGGACTTCAGGCATTTTGGCATTTCCTTCTCCCCAGTCTTCCTCCAGACTCTGGCACCTTGATTTCCGAATGACATGCAAAATTTGCTTTCATCAGAAAAAAGTACTTGGGACCACTTAGCAACAGTCCAGTGCTGCTTCTCTGTAGCCCAGGTCAGGCGCTTCTGCCGCTGTTTACCTGGGGAATGCGGCACCTGTAGCCCATTTCCTGCACACGCCTGTGCACGGTGGCTCTGGATGTTTCCACACCAGACTCAGTCCACTGCTTCCTCAGGTTCCCCAAGGTCTGGAATCGGTCCTTCTCCACAATCTTCCTCAGGGTCCGGTCACCTCTTCTCGTTGTACAGCGTTTTCTGCCACATTGTTTCCTTCCAACAGACTTACCATTGAGGTGCCTTGATACAGCACTCTGGGAACAGCCTATTTGTTGAGAAATTTCTTTCTGGGTCTTACCCTCTTGCTTGAGGGTGTCAGTGATGGCCTTCTTGACATCTGTCAGGTCGCTAGTCTTACCCATGATGGGGGTTTTGAGTAATGAACCAGGCAGGGAGTTTTTAAAAGCCTCAGGTATCTTTTGCATGTGTTTAGAGTTAATTAGTTGATTCAGAAGATTACGGTAATAGGTCGTTTAGAGAACCTTTTCTTGATATGCTAATTTATTGAGACAGGTTTTTTGGGTTATCAGGAGTTGTATGCCAAAATCATCAGTATTAAAACAATAAAAGACCTGACAAATTTCAGTTGGTGGATAATGAATCTATAATATATGAAAGTTTAATTGTAATCATTACATTATGGTAAATAATGAAATTTAACACTATATGCTAATTTTTTGAGAAGGACCTGTATAACGCTGAGGATAAAAACATCAGTTAAACCAAGACTTTTTGGTCTTAAGTCACTGTTGGAGAGTACATGGTGAGAAGGTGGCAACAACAATGGACTACATGGCGAGGAGAAGACCACAACAATGGGTTACATGGTAGGAAGGTGGCTACAACAATGGACTACATGGCGAGAAGAAGACCACAACAATGGGTTACATGGTAGGAAGGTGGCTACAACAATGGACTACATGGCGAGAAGAAGACCACAACAATGGGCTACATGGTAGGAAGGTGGCTACAACAATGGACTACATGGCGAGAAGAAGACCACAACAATGGGCTACATGGTAGGAAGGTGGCTACAACAATGGACTACATGGCGAGAAGAAGACCACAACAATGGGCTACATGGTAAGAAGGTGGCTACAACAATGGACTACATGGCGAGAAGAAGACCACAACAATGGGCTACATGGTGAGAAGAAGACCACAACAATGGGCTACATGGTAGGAAGGTGGCTACAATAATCGACTACATGGTGAGAAGAAGACCACAACAATGGGCTACATGGTAGGAAGGTGGCTACAACAATGGACTACATGGCGAGAAGAAGATCACAACAATGGGTTACATGGTAAGAAGGTGGCTACAACAATAGGTCCATGGTGGTAGAAAGCTTCATAACTTGACGTGAAGGGTTCAGGATGTTACCTCACCTGAAGGGGAGAACTTAGGGGCACATCCGTGTTCAGGACCAGAGAGACGGTCGCTTCCCCGGGGATAGAGACGGGGTCGGGGCTAATAGAGAGGCTCTTGATCGTACCAGGGAGCTTTCCGGAATCACAGTTTGCCCATGTTATACTCTTCACTTGCTGAGGGAAAAACAAAAATGTACAATTAGGACTTATTAATAGTAGTGATTGTGTAACAATCCAGCACATGTGTCCCCCACCGGTCTGCTTGGGGGATTAACATACAGCCGGGGGACGTAACACTGAGGACAGAGGAGTACGGCTTACGTAGGACTGCAGAAAAGCCCAATTAATTTTCCTAACTCGTGATATGTGCAATTATATAGGTGCAGCATAATGAAAGGAGCAAAGGCGAAACCAGCTCTGCTACATCTGGGAATA
This sequence comes from Ranitomeya variabilis, assembly GCF_051348905.1. Taxonomy (NCBI): domain Eukaryota; kingdom Metazoa; phylum Chordata; class Amphibia; order Anura; family Dendrobatidae; genus Ranitomeya; species Ranitomeya variabilis. The sequence continues at coordinate 649,032,971 of NC_135236.1, read as the reverse complement.
AGTGACCAATGGTGGGACATGCAAAAAAAAAAAATAGTATGTCAGATCTTACCGTAGCGAGCCTCCACCAGGGAATTATTATCATACTGTCAGATAGATGTCCTAAGGCTGCAAAGACAACCAGACCCCAGAAGGCTACCATGGCCATATTATCAGTCACAATGAGAATGCAGCGCAGCCCCCGCAGCTCCGCGGTGTGATCCTACATCCGCTGACTCCTCATCTTCAGACACAACCATTAATGGCCGATATGAGATGACAAATGACAATCATATTGCACAATCGATTGGTTTCTGCACCTCCCCCTCCCATTGCAGACTGGACAGATGTGTCACCTTTCCCAGCGCTTTATATTGGCGCTCACTGAAATCTGCAGGAGCATGCTGCCCCCTGGTGGTAAACATGCCAATTTTTTTTTAATTTTTGCTTTTTCATTTTTTTCCCCTTCTCTTTTTCAGGAGCCACAACTTTTTTATTTTACCGTCGACATAGGCCTATTTTTGTGCCAGATAAGTTCCTATTTTGAATAACACCATTCATTTTACCATATAATGTACTAAAAACATTAAAAAATTGTTGTAAAAGAAGGAATTCCCCCATTATTCTTTGGGTTTTGTTTTTTTACGACATTATGTGGAGCTGAAAATATGACTCTCCAGATCAGTACAAGTTTAGGAATACCGGACTTAGGCTATGTTCACACGTTGCATATTTTTTTCTGCAGACAAAACCTGCTCTCTTGGCAGTAAAGAAGCTGCTTAAAAAAAGGAGATTTTGCGGCTTTTTTTGCTGCATTTTTGCAGTGTTTCTTTGCTGCTTTTTTCATGCTCATACCATTTAGTGCCTGTTTTCAGCACCAAAAATGCAGTAAAATCCTAATTTTTGTGCCGTTTTTTGCTGCGTTTTGCACTTACTCATTACTTCCTATGGGTGAAAAAATGCTGAAAAAAAGTGACATGCTGCAGTCTGCAAAAACGCAGCAGTTTTCCAATTCACTCCGAAAATGGTATGTTTAATATATGGTTTAAATAATTTTATATTTGATAGATCGAAAACTTTTTTCTATATATTTTTTTTTTATATTTTTTAAAAACTATTTTTTATTCTAATTTTAATTTTAGTTATTGTCCACTTAAGAAATTTCGACTTGCTACCAAACCCACTACAGTATCGGAAAAGGAGCACATGCTCATCAGAGAGAAGCTATTTAATTCTTGCTGTCACTGAATGACAACGGCATTTAAAGGGAACCTGTCATCTGATTCATGCTACCCAAACCGCAGGCCGGGGGAGGCGTCAGACTAGTCTTGTCTTCAGCTATGGTCCACCCGTGGCTGGGGACCAGCAAAGTATGTGTTCTCTGAAATGCCAGCCAGGATAGGTCATCAATATCAGATAAGTGGGGGTCCAATACCAAAGACCTCCACTGTTCAGTTCCAGAGGTGGCCAGGTGTAAGCAATTTTGCAGCTGTCGACTCTTTAGAGGCTGCTCATACTCATTTGGCTGTAAGAGGTTTGGAGAATGGTGTCTTCAGGGAAAGGAATACGATAGTCAATCGGGTCAATATTGTGTAGTATGAACAGTGTCCTGTGTCTCTGATTTACACCGTAAGATAGAGTTTGCATAGAATGCAGATGAAAGGGTAAGTCTGCCCAGCAACAGACTGCAGGGACAGAGTAGTTAAGTGTTGGGACTAGCCCACAGGGGGAGGGCTTAGTGCTAGGGCAAAGTGACTGCTTCCTGAATTTAGTCAGATAGGTACAAATTCAAGCAGCAGTAGGAAGTGTTTTTGAGCAGTGCTGCCATTTGGGTGAGCTACAGCAAATTAGGAGACAAGGAAGTAGCGTGACCAGGAACTGACTGCACAGAGTGGCCTTCCACCTTTAAGGTGTCCTTGGATAGGATGACGTGTCACAAGAAACCCTGAGCTAGCTAAATGCCGAATGTAATGGACCTCAACAGGATTGAGTTAGTGGGGACTATTTGATGGTCCCGAACGGTAAATCCAGGGCGTTCGTAGTGATAGGATGCGGAACCGCTGAGCAGGTACAGAGACTTGCTGATCAGGACTGTGACAAGCTAGTCTGTGATGAAGTAGGGTGCAACAGTGTCCTATAGCAGCCCTGGAGTAGATTACAGTGGAAGGATACTATGTGTGTGAAGATGCGCTATACTGTGAAAGAATCGTCCATAAAACTTTGTACCCGCTACCCTTTGTACATAACCCTCATAAAGTTCAATAAAATCCACATATTTGAACGGAATTCTCCTTTATTAACCTGTGGAACTCATGGTCCTGGCCAGACAATACCGTTGGCTACTGGTGGCCTGCACAGGCACAAGGCTCTCAACAGTAGCACCCTACCAGGACCCACAATTTTCTTTAACGTGCCGGCAGGGCCGGTGTTAGGGGCAGGCAGACCAGGCAGCTGCCTAGGTCCCCCGCTCCTCCAGGGGCCCCCAGCCAGTGGCGTGCCGCTAATAGCGTCACACCAGGCGCCGCTATGGGGCCCATGAGTAAGAGGGGCCCAGCACTGCCCCCTTCCCTGCATTCAACTTATTGACATCATACATGCAGATATAGTTGAAAGCAGTAATGGAGGAGAGAGTGTCAAATGACATTTTCTCTCCCATCACTCCATCTCTGCCTCTGACTCAGCATGTGCCAGTAGGGGAGCTGAGACGTTCTGCAGAAGCTAAAGAAGGGGGGGGAACGTGGAGGAGAGGTAAGGTGTGTGTGTCTGCTGCAGTATACTTTGTGTGGGGGGACTGCACTATACTGTATATGTGGGAGGGCTGCATTATACGGTGTATGTGGGGGGCTGCACTATACTGTATGTTTGGGGAGCTGCACTATAATGTGTGTGTGGGGGCTGAATTATACTGTGTGTGGGGGCTGCATTATACTGTGCATGTTGGTTGTGGGGGGCTGCAATATAATCTGTGTGGGGCTGCATTTACTCAGGGGGCTACTTTATACTCCGGGGCTGCATTATACTGTGTGTGTTTGTAGGGGCTGCATTACACTGTGTGTGTGTGGGCTGCATTATACTGTGTGTGGTGGGGTGCTGCACTATACTGTGTGTGGGGGACTGCACTATACTGTGTGTGGGGGGATGCATTATACTTTGTGTGGGGGACTGCACTGTACTGTACTGTGCATGTGGGGGGCTGCACTATACTGTGTGTGTGGGGGGACTGTACTATACTGTGTGTGGGCTGCATTATACTGTGTGTGGAGGCTGCACTATACTGTGTGTTTGTGAGGGGGCTGAATTCTACTGTGTGTGGGGGGCTGCTTTATACTCTGAAGGGGCTGCATTATACTGTGTGTGGGGGGCTGCATTATACTGTGTGTGGGAGGCTGCATTATACTGTGTGTGGAGCTGCTGCACTATACTGTGTGTTTGTGGGGGGGCCGAATTATACTGTGTGTGCTTGTGGGGGGGCTGAATTATACTGTGTGTTTATGGAGGGGCTGAATTGTACTGTGTGGGGGGCTGCATTATACTGTGTGTGTTTGTGGGGGGGCTGAATTATACTGTGTGTGTTTGTGGGGGGCTGGGTTCTACTGTGTGTTTATGGAGGGGCTGAATTGTACTGAGTGTGGGGGCTGCATTATACTGTGTGTGTGTGTTTGTGGGGGGGCTGAATTATTCTGTGTGTAGGGGGCTGCATTATACTGTGTGTGGGGCTGTATTATTCTCTGAGGGACTGCATTATACTCTGTGGGAGCTACTTTATACTCTGAGGGGGCTGCATTATATTGTGTGCGTGGGGGCTACAATATACTGTGTGTGTGTGTGTGTGTGTGGTGTGCATTATACTCTGAGGGGGCTGCATTATACTCTGGGTGCTACATTATACTGTGTGTGCAGGGCTGCGTTATACTCTGAGGGGTCTACATTATACTGTGAAGGGGCTGCATTATACTGTGTGTGGGGGCTGCATTATACTCTGAGGTGACTGCATTATATTCTATGAGGAGAATACATTATACTCTATGAGGGTGCTACATTATACTCTGAGGGGGGCTGCTTTATGCTCTGAGGGGACTACATTATACTCTGAGGTGGTCTGCAGTATACTCTGAGGGGGCTGCCGTATACTCTGGGGGCTGCAGTATACTCTATGAAGGGTGCTGCATTATACTCTGTCAGGGGGACTTCATTATACTCTGAGGGGGGCTGCATTATACTCTGTGAGGGGGACTTTAGTATGCAGTATACTCTATGAGGGGACTGCATTATTTTCTATGAGGGGACTACATTATACTCTATGAGGGGGCTACATTATACTCTGAGGGGGGCTGCATTATACTCTGAGGGGGGCTGCATTATACTCTGTGAGGGGGACTTTAGCATACTCTGGGGGGCTGCATTATACTCTGTGAGGGGGCTGCATTATACTCTATGAGGGGTGCTGCATTACACTATATGTACTATATGGGACCTGCATTATACTTTATCGAGGACGATCTGTACCCATCATTCTTCCTCAGCCAGTGTAAAGAGGCTGGGAAACAAGCGTCGAACAACTTCAATATTGTTGATTGCGCTCGTATACCGGCCAGAACTCAGTGCATGTAAATACAATAAAAATGTTTCTGTGTGATGATGCAATATGTTAGCATTTGGGGCCCCTCTTTAAATGTTTGCCCAGGGTCCCACTTTGTCTAAAACCGGCCCTGCGTGCCGGGGTGTCAGACACATGATACTCAGCTACGGCTACCACCCTGGGCACATTTGCATAGAATTTTGACTAAACAGTTGATGGAGTGCCACAATTATTAGGCTAGGTTCACATTGCGTTAATGTGTTCACGCTATCGGACAGCGTTGCACGGCGAAAATGTCGCAATTAACGCCGTGCAACGGGTCCGATAACGCACCCATTGACAGCAATGTAAATTTCGCCTGTAGCGCATCGCTAGCGCGTGCCTTTTTCGGCTCGCGCTAGCGATGTGCCGTTCTTTTGTGACGCGCCGCGGACGCTGCTTGCAGCGTCCGCGGCGCGCCCGAGGTCCGTTCCCCGCTCTCGCAGATCGGGGATCTGCGAGAGCGGGGACGTTAACGCGACCCCTAAACGCGGCCCCGAAAAAAACATTGCGTTAGGGCAATCCGCTAGCGCCAGCTAAACGGATTGCCCTAACGCAATGTGAACCTAGCCTTACATCTGGACCCTCCTTTGGAGCTGAAAACAGCAGATCAGTGGGTAAGACGGGTGTCAGACCCCACCAATTTGATATTGATGGCCTATCCTATGGACAGGTCATCAATGTCATGGTAGTGAAACATCCTTTTAAGATATCCTTTAAATAATATTAAACTAATATTAAAAAAAAAGATAAGCCCCCTTCCCTTGAGCAAACACATTATATAGTCCCAGGTCTTACCATAGCTTCAGTAAGTTGTCCGACCGCTGCAAAAGCGACCAGGACACAGAGTGCTAGGTTTGCCATGGCTGCTACTCCGAGGGGATGAGTAGTTACAATCAACAGTGAGAACGTAACTTTGATCATTTCATCCAACATCTGCTTTTCTTTATATACAGGTTCTTAGGCAAATACCCAATAACAGCAAACAGAGCAGCTACTTATCATTATGCAAGTCCATTAAAAGTAGATATTAAATCAATAAGATTAAGAGATGACGATCACATTGTAAACAAAATTATTTTCAGAGCCTCGGCCCCCTGCCAATAGTCACGGATGTTATACTAAAAATAAAAGTGCCAGTGCTGCAATATATTAAGAAGAAGTACAAAGCAGCAGAGCAGGCTGTTCTACATTCACCCTCCCCGGGTCCAGCGCAGAATCTCCGCAACTGCTTCTGGTGTCTGGTGTTATATGCAGCGCTGATGATACATCAACATCCCTGCAGCCAATCAGCGGTTCTACCCGAGCTGACAGCACGAGTGTCACAGGGATACCGCAAAAGAGAGGGGCCAGAACATCGCTGTGTACAGTTTCACGAACTCCTGCTCTGGTTAGAAGTACTTCACCATCTTATTAAACATTGCAGGTTTTTTCCTTGCTGGAACTGCAGAGGTTAATCTGTTCAGTCGAAACTCCTGGAACTTTCCTGCCTTGATTGTTTCAGCTGTTCAGTGTTGGCCACTTCCCTCTGCTATATATGCTCACCTTTGGCACTTAGGAATTACCAGTGTTAGTTCTTACTGCCTGGTTTGGAGTTGGAGGTGTAGTTCGTGTTTGGAGTTGGTGTTTGGAGATTGTTCAGGAGATAGTTTCTAGGAGTTTTGTCTGTGTGCACATCCTCATCCTCTCCTATTTGATTTCACCTTCCTATACCTCCTCTGTGTTCCACTCTGTTGTTTGGTGAGTATATTTTGTATGATTGCAATTTTCGTTCATCCCTGTCTGTCTTCCCTTGTTTGTCTGGTTAGTGTTATCCTATACACTACGACTTCCCACTTTCTCGGTGGGGGAATGGACAGATAAGGGTGGATATAGGAGTATAGCAAGGTACATGAACCCATCATCTCTTCGTTCAAGAGTAATTCAGGGGACAGGGATAGACTAGGGCATCCCTAGTTCTAGGGACATGGTTAGCACCCACAGTCCCAAGGTACTGCGTGACAAGTTGCTCAGATCCACTAAGCTCACTGATTGGCTATAGTAATATCAAAATGACTTCAGTGGTGCAGACAATAATAGACACCCGGGTAAAGACACAGGAAGGGTGAGTAAGGTACATCTGAGGGATAGGCGCTATCTGAAACTGGAAAACCCCTTTAAGAATTAGGCAAGTGAGTATTTTGACCATATCATAATTTTTATGCAGATTTTCCAACTCCAAACTGTATAAAAGTGAATGCTTATTGGATGCAGTAGATCAGGTGATGTGTATTTGTTTAATGAGAAGGGTGCAGCCTTAGGATACAACAACAGCCTTTATCAAGGAGTGTAAAATTATTAGGCAGCTTGTTTTCCCCTGGCAAAATGGAACAAAAAAGAGATTTAGCTCTAAAAACTCAACAATTGTTACAAATCTTACACCTCTAGAAATTGCTAAAATATTGGGGTGTGATCACAGAACCATCAAAAGTTTTGTTGCAAATAGTCAACAGGGTCACAAAAAATGTGTTGAGAAAAAAAGACGCACATTAACTGCCTAAGACTTGAGAAGAATCAAACATGAAGCAACAAGGAAGCCATTATCCTCCAATGCTGTCATATTCCAGAACTGCAAGCTCCCTGGAGGTCCAAAAGTACAAGGTGCTCAGAGACAGAGGTGTATCTAGGTTTTCTGACACCTGGGGCAAGAAAATAAGGGGAAAAAAAGTATTTGATACTGTGAGAGACAGAATCTAAAAAAATTCTGAAAATCGCACTGTATGATTTTTACATAATTCATTTGCATTTTATTGCATGAAATAAGTATGTGATAAAATAGAAAAGCAGAACTTAATATTTTGTACAGAAAACTTTTGTCATGGGTTTGGCATAATAGAGAGCAGCCAGAAGACCGCAGTGTCTCAGTTCTTGTACTCCTGCACTGAATAGAAGCACTTCTCCCTCATTAAACAGTGCAGGTTTCTTTCAACCGTGCAGGGGTTAAACTGCTCAGCTTGGAGTCTCTGAAGCCTTCCTGCTTGGATGATCTCAGCTGTGCAGCATCAGCCACTCCCCTCTCCTAATATTCTTGCCTCTGCCAATCTGGATTACCAGTGCAGTGTTAGTCTTGTACTGCCTGGTGAAGGAGTAAAGGATTCGGTGTTTGGTAGAAGCATTTTGGAGTGTTGTTCTGTGACTGTTGCTAGGTGTTTCAGCTGTGTACAATCCCCCATCCTCTCCTATTTTGTTTCCCTACCTTTTCTACCCAGTGTTCCTCTCTGTTGTCTGTGAGTGCATATTTGTATGATTGGTATTTTCATTTATCCTTGCACATCCTGACTTGTTAGTCTGGTTTGTGTATCTACATACACTATTACTCCCCCATTTCCCTGGGTGGGGGAGGGGGACAGATAAGGGCTGATTCAGAAGCTCAGCAAGGTACATGGCCCCAACATCTTTACCATCAGAAGTAACCAGGGGAGCAGGGATAGCTAGGGAGCCCCTAATGTCAGGGACAATGTAGGAGCCGCTGGCCCAGAGTTATCTGCTAACAGAATCGTGATAGTCTGGCCCATACTATTTTTTTGATCAATCATGGTCCTATTACTGCTCTGGCTGGGCAACTGCAACAGCTCAGTCTAGAAGTGGCAGTTCTTCACTTTGTTTTTTTTGCAGCACCCGAACACGTTCTGTTTGGGGGCTGCAACTCCCAAACAACACCAGGTGAAGTCCAAGGTCGCTTTACCTGAAACGTTCTCTGGGGGAGTGGCAAATTTGTTGCTTTCAGGAAAGCCTGTAAACTTTAAGTTGCGTCTTCACTCCTTTGAGGAGCAACAGATGGGGATCATAATTTTGCTCCTTCAGGGTGACCCCCAAGCCTGGGCGCCCTTAACACCAGGGACAGCGTAGGAGCCCTTGGCCCGGGTTATCAGACAAGAGAATCATGACACTTTTGTTTGCAATCACAGAGGTCAGACGTTTCCTGTAGTTTATGACCAAGTTTGCACACACTGCCGAAGGGATTTTGGCCTGCTCCTCCATACAGAATTTCTCCAGATTTTTACGGTTGAGTTTCAGCTCCCTTTAAAGGCTTCCTATTGGGTTCAGGTCTGGACACTGGCTAGGCCACTCCAGAACCTTAAAATGCTTCTGGAGCCACTCCTTAGTTGCCCTGGCTGTGTGCTTCGGGTCATTGTCATGCTGGAAGAACAAGCCATGACCCATCTTCAATGCTCTTACATCTCGTGATACATGACCCCATCCACCCTCCCTTCAATGCGGTGTGTTACGCCCGCAGGTGGCTCACATGGTTCATGGTGCCACAGCACGGGGCATGCCTAGGCAGGGACGAAGTTAAGTGGTTACCTCGTGTTCACTGGAGCTCTTGATGTTGAAGACAGGCTGGGTTGCAGCTAGCCACCAGGTACCACTCCTAGGCGGAACCCGGTACTGCAGCTGCTGAGGTTCGCTGACACTGATTAAGGAATACGTTCAGACACACGGTCAAGGATACTGAAACAGGGACAAGCTGCACAAGGACCGGGGACAATGTTCAGGAACTGGCCACACTCAGACCAGGGAACCCCACAACGCACTAGTAGGAGAAACTACACACTAATGAATATTGTTGCTTTGGCGACTTCCAAATAGGGAGGGAGTCTCTTATACAAGATGCCCCCCAGCTATTGGCTGGGGGCATTTTACTGTGTGCATGCACTGCATCTTTAAGAATGGAGGAGCACTCGCATGCTTGCACACTAGGCACGCTACCAGGAATTGCGGCGTGCATAAGCATGAGACATGACAGCAGACGTGGACCATACAGAAGGGCTGGAGCTGGGAGTATGTCAGCATCCCTGTATGGAGGGGGAAGGGAAACCATGCAGGGGCGCTGGCAATAGAGTGCAGTCAATCTGTCCACTTTGAAGAAAAGCACTGCCAAAGTATGATGTTTCCCCCACCATGCTTCACGGTAGGGACGGTGTTCTTGGGGTTGTAATCATCCTTCTTCCTTCAAACACAGCGGGTGGAGTTGATACCAAAAAGTTTTCATCTGACCACATGACCTTCTCCCATGCCTTCTCTGGATCATCCAGATGGTCATTGGCAAATGTTAAACGGGCCTGGATAGGTGCTGGCCTGAGCAGGGGGACCTTTCGTGCCCTGCAGGATTTTAATCCATGATGGCGTAGTGTGTTACTAACAGTAATGTTTGAGACTGTGATCCCAGCTCTCTTCAGGTCATTGACCAGGTCCTTTCGTGTAGTTCTGAGATGATGAGTTTAATCAGGTACAATTAATACAGGTAATGAGTGCAGAGTTGCTAAATTTCAGGGATTTTTTTTTAATATACGTAAATAGTGAATACTTTTATTATAACATAATTTAATGTAAACAATAGGTCATTTTCTGATGACACATTCCCTTTAAGTTTTTGTTGCTGAAAGTCGCCTTTTGTCTGAAAACACTGCGTTATCAGAAATTCTGGAATTGCTGAATGCATTGCTCTCCATCCAAACAGTTTGAATTAACAGTAATAAATCTGCCATTTTCACACATAAAACTAAAGGTTTGATGTGAAATTCACCAGACACGAGAGCAGACAGGACGAGGTGTACGTTATTAAAACGATTAGATCATAAACACTGTATGTGAAAAGTTACGAAACGCAGGCCCGCGGCTTAAAGTGACAGATCAAAACTTTACTGTCTGATATCCAGACAAATGGACACCGGTGAGTAGAAGAAATGGTTCACAAAGCTCCATTCTTCATCCTGGACCTACCGACTAAACGATATTAATATTTCCCATTAAAACAATAGTATGACAATATAATAGAATATTAAAATATATCATAAAATGCTACTGACAATGAAAAGGTTTAGAGGGGTTGTTCGGACAGGAGAACCCCAGAAAAATGAAATTTTGCATAATCACTGTACAGTGGGTCTGTAGGGTTGTCGTGTAAAACCTTTTGAAAATAATAAAAAGTAACCACCGAAACACATAATACATAGCACCCATTGAAATCAGTGAGCGCCCATCCTTTAACTACTCCCGGATTGCCCATAGACGATAAATGCCCGGGCGGTCCACCTTCTACTCTGCAGTGACATTCTAAAATGTCACTGCAAAGTTGAGCAGCTGCACAACATTATGCATATGTGGAAGTGTGGAGCCGGGTGTCAGACACAGCCAGACTCCGCATAGAAAAGGGAGAGGTTTATTACTATCCTTGCCTTCCCGATCGCTGCAAACACAGTGCTAAACAAGTGCTGTGTATAATAGAAGGAAGTGCTAATGGCAGTCGTGATCGCTGGGTATAGGGAAGGATCTGGGTCTTGGGAGACCCAGACAGCTCTGCTATGCAACCAGAAGGCTGGATTTCCACTATAACTGGGTAGCATACCAGGCCCAGTTACAGGGGAAATCAGGTAAAAAAAGCATTTAATTGTTGAAATGCCCCCCCCCCCCCCAACAAAAAAGGTATTTTATGACCATATAAGGGAATAATATGTGAAATTAATGAAAAGTAAATAAATACATAACTAAAAAACAGGAAAAAAATAATTTAAAAAAGCAGCTACCAAACCAAATTGTCACTAGCGGCACCCCCTTAAAAAAAAAATTCTGATGTATGAAGATAATTAGGGAAACAAATGTCAAAATGTATTTTAGTGGTTTTTTCTTTTTATGAAAAAAAATTAAAATAAAGTGAGAAACGGACACGTTTAGTTTCTCGCCAATATTACCCAGTATTGGCAAAAAAGAGAGTATGAAAATAATAGAAAAATTACACCCCACGAAAGTGCAAAAATTATTTGACTATGCGAATGAAAACTTTTTTTCATCGCTCTTTAAACTGCATGTTAGAAAAAAAAAATATATACCTGGTAATGAACAAGCGTAAAGGTCGCATTCTTGAACTGGTTAAAGAATATGGACACTTTTTTTATTAAATGCATGTATTTTGGGGTAAAAATAATTTTTGCAAAAGAGTTTGATTAATATTTTTGAACTATTTAGCTTTTGCAGCCTCTATTTATCACTGTACATAGCAGACAACAGCATGAGTTAACTGTGAATCCTTTCAGATTGTCAAATCAGATTCTAGAATCTTTTACAGGAGAAAGAAAGAATAAATTTACAGATCCTTCTATCAGGACAAGGCCACTGATTGGTTCTATTAAAGAGTTATTAGTTACCAAAGTGATCCACGCTCCATCAGATAACTAGCTGATATCTGGAAATGTGACCCCCTCTGGGAGCTTCAACGATCCTGAAACCAGGTTCTGAATCACAAAGAACAGTGCTCAGCTGCCCTATATTGAATGGAGTAGAGGTACGCATGCTTGACATGTGCTTCATTCATTGTCTATGGGACTGCTGGAAATAGCCAAGTGCTTTACTTGGCTTTCTCCAGCAGTCACAGACAATCAATGGAGCGGAGCCTGGTTACTTAAGATACTAGAGTTCTGTTCTTGGGATTGTCGGGGTTAGGTGATAACTGTTTTGGGGGAGAATAACCCTTTAACTCATTCTGCAGTCTGCTATGTACTATGCTACATAGAGGCTGTAGAAGCCAAAAAGGCCAAAACTTTTAAATAAACCCTATTAAGAAAATGCTTTTAGCCAAAAATACATTTGCTTAAGTGAAAAAAATCCCCTTAAGGTGTCCATATCTTCCTCCTGGCAGTACAAGCCATGACATACTTGGATCTCCCTCTCAGTACAGTTACCAAATAGCCTAAAATCTTTTTTGATCCTGTATATTTAACCCCTGAGCCAGGGTAGAGTATGAGCCAAGCAGAACTACATTGGATGTTCTTTCAGGTCTTTTGAAAGTCGTATGCGGCATTATTTAGTTGAGTTTATATAAGGCAGCTTAATAATACATATTTATTATGGCTGTGCCTTATCAATGGGCACGATGCCTCATTAAACATGGCTCAATCACAGGATTTAGGATGGTCAAATGAAGGGCGCGAGCTCCTAACTGGCCCCACTTTAAATCCACATCCTCTGAACATCGCATCCCAAGTCTTTTCCTACCATAGAAAGGGTATCACTTAAAAGCTCCTGAGACCACCACAATCCTAAGAATAAAAGGGCCAATTTGGCAAAGCACCCTTTACAGTTTTTCCTCTGGACAGGGCTGATACCGGTCACCGCATCCAACACAATTTCATTAAAGCGATGGGAATCTCCCATAATTTCCTAGCCAATAGTTGAGAGCACCCCACTGAGCTAAAAACTGAGCAGAGGCCACCATTTTCAAAACACATGGTGATCCCAAAGGTCTGATCCCAGGTGATCAATAAGTGCTGGCATCCTAGCAAATAGCCATTAGTGATGAGCGAACGTGCGTTATCCAAGCATGCTCATGTTCTACACCATGAAACTTTTTCTTACTGTGCTGGCGGTGATCTCATTTTAGAGGCCGGGCTGGGAACACAGCCTCAGTGACCAGCGGTAACCTCGATGACGTCACCGCTAGTCAAGCAGCTCATTCTCCCAGTGGGTCTCGGCCTGGATAGTCGCATCTTGGCACCATCCAGGTTGAAAACTGTTTATCCCCAGACATGGATTACGGCGTGGGACAAAACATCAGACAGGTGAGGGATGTTGTTTTTTATTTTTGCTTTAATACAGGAGACCATGGTTTCAGTGGAATGGGTGATGACATGAGTATGGGTTAATCTAGATTCATTAAAGGAGTCTTTGACATTATTTCAAATAAAAGATTTTATTCTGGCTATGTGTTTATTTACCATATAACTAGTGGATAGGTGTCTTATAGATTGCTCTCCATTACTAATCTGTGGGCTTGATGTCACCAGACAATACAAAGGTGACATCAACCCCACAAATATGAACTCCACTTGCCACCAGCCTGAGAATACCAACCTCCAGCTGTCTGGTTTAGCTTAGCTGGTTGTCAAAAATGGGGGGGACCCCACGCCACTTTTTTAAATTATTTATATAATTAAAAAAAACTGTGTGGGGACCCCTCAATTATTGATAACCAGTCTTGCTAACGCTGACAGCTGAGGGTTGCAGGCCGCAGTTGTCAGTTTTGACTGGCTGGTTATCAACAATAAGGAGGAATCCAGTGAAGAATAGTGAGCAGAGCCGCATGACGTGGGTGTCCCTGACGTGAATGGAGATATGGGCAGTGGATAGCGTCATCCTGAGTCGAGAGAAAGAGAGAAGTGACTGGAAGACAATGGCGCACTGGATATGAGTCCAGGGACGGGACAACTACAGTATGGCTGCATAATAGACAAGTACATGGCCCATGGCTACTGCCCTGCGCCACGTCATAGGACCGAAAGAACTTGGTTTTCTCATATTGTTTTTTTACAACGAGGTCAAATGTATTTTATTTTCCACAGACGTTTGTATTTAACATGCGCTGGAAACTTTGGTCCCAAAATATTAACAAAGCTTTAGAACAGCAGAAAATTCAGAATTACTGGCAGGCACCCACATGCATAATCTTTATATAAGGTAAACACACTATTAAACGTGGAGACAGATCCAAGCTAAATAAAGCAGGACCTTGATAACAAGTGCCGACGAGGACATTCTCCAACACACCGACACCGTCACGATGTATGTTACTAGTTATAATACCACGTGGCACTAAGGAAATGGGGCAATCTATGCGTGTTACAGTTCTTTGGGTTATTCCGGGATTTATAAATGTTGGGTTTATGCTCATTCTTATACGAGAATTATAATAATAGGCTATGCTCACTTAAAGGGGTTTTCTTAGATTTTCTAAAAAACAGGCAATCCAGCATGTGTTGTGCCTGTCGAACAACATGCAGCTGCGAGGACACATATATCCTAAATGAATGAGAGAAGTCTCTCTGGTGCCACCTCTTGGACATAGCTACCATATAAGTCAATGTCGAATCTTTAAAGAGGACCTGTCATTTGCTGAAAAAATGGAGTTTAATACCTTATAAGTCCCTGCGCTCCTCTGATTCTCCAACTGTTTTCCTTTTTGTGCTGTGTCCATTCCAGAGATATTTACATTTGTTGCTTTTGGAGCGCAGTATGTGAAATCTCTGCTGGCAGTACAACTAGGAGTCTTCTCTGGGGGTGTGCACCTTCACTGCTCCCTCCCAGACACTGCCAAGCTGTGATTAGCTGCGTCTGGGTGAGAGGGATGCAAGTGCACGTCCCCAGAGAGGACTGAAGAAACACCCAGTTGTTCTTTTTACACGCCAAAAATTTCCGAAAATTTTGCAAAACATGTAATTAAATGCACTAAAAAGGTGTAAAAAAATAATCCTTTAAAGCTCCAAAAAATGACCATTTTTTACTTTGTACAAAATTATTGAACCAACATGTACCATTTTGAAGAATTTGGCACAAAAAGTGACAACAAATACTAAAGTAAAAAAAGAAGAGTGACTTATAAAAAACCCTACAAAGGATCAGTCCTGCAGAATTTTTATTTTTTACTTTTTTTGTCTCAGGACTTTTCAGCACAAAAAGTTGCAGGAATTTTAAAAATTTTGTGCAAAACTTTCAGACAAGCATAATATTACTATTCTGGTAGTCCTAATTTAAGAAGGCTGAAAATACTTCAACAATATGTGATTTGTTATGACCCCAATGGCAGAGGGTCTCAGGAATAATGATAAGTCGGTAAATACAGAAAACCAGCTCATAGGGCAGTGGTAACTGGGCTGACCATGTAACTAATCCTAGCACCACAAATACCAGCAGCCGGGGAACGTTCCTACGTTGATCCTAGACGTCTCGTGCCAGCCGGAGAGCTAACTACCCCTAGTAGGGAAAAGATAGACCTTTCTTGCCTCCAGAGGAAATACCCCAAAAGTTGGATAGAAGCCCCCCACAAATAATAACGGTGAGGTAAGAGGAAAAGACAAACATAAGAATGAGCTAGGTATTTAGCAAAGAGAGGCCCACTAGCTAATAGCAGAATATAGAAAGATAACTTATATGGTCAGCAAAAAATCCTATCAAAAATATCCACACTGGAAATTCAAGAACCCCCGAACCGTCTAACGGTCCGGGGGGAGAAACCCAGCCCCCTAGAGCTTCCAGCAAGGTCAAGAATCACATTTAGTACAAGCTGGACAAAAATGATAGCAAACAAATAACCCAAAAAACAAAGAAGCAGACTTAGCTTAATTTAGCACGAACCAGGACCAGCAAACAGGAGCAAACAGAATGTGTCTGATAACACTGATGCCAGGCACTGGACTAAGGTTCCAGGAGGTTTATATAGCAACACCCCTGAAGTAACGATCCAGCTGGGTGCAAACTGAGGGAAGGAAATCCCAGAGTCATATCAATAGTAACCACAAGAGGGAGCCAAAAAAGTCTAATTCACAACAGTACCCCCCCTTTAAGGAGGGGTAACCGAACCCTCACCAAGACCACCAGGGCGATCAGGATGAGCAGCGTGAAAGGCACGAACTAAATCGGCCGCATGCACATCAGAGGCAACCACCCAGGAATTATCCTCCTGACCATAACCCTTCCACTTGACCAAATACTGAAGCCTCCGCCTGGAGAGACGAGAATCCAAGATCTTCTCCACCACGTACTCCAACTCGCCCTCAACCAACACCGGAGCAGGAGGCTCAGCAGAAGGAACCACAGGCACAACGTAGCGTCGTAACAAAGACCTATGGAACACGTTGTGAATGGCAAACGAAACCGGAAGATCCAAGCGAAAGGACACTGGATTAAGGATTTCCAATATCTTGTAAGGACCGATGAAGCGAGGCTTAAATTTAGGAGAGGAGACCTTCATAGGAACAAATCGAGAAGACAGCCACACCAAATCCCCAACACGAAGTCGGGGACCCACACCGCGGCGGCGGTTGGCAAAACGCTGAGCCTTCTCCTGTGACAATTTTAAGTTGTCCACCACATGATTCCAGATCTGCTGCAACCTATCCACCACAGAATCTACCCCAGGACAGTCAGAAGGCTCCACATGTCCCGAGGAAAAACGAGGATGGAAACCAGAGTTGCAGAAAAATGGCGAAACCAAAGTAGCGGAACTAGCCCGATTATTTAGGGCAAACTCAGCCAACGGCAAGAAGGTCACCCAATCATCCTGATCTGCCGAAACAAAACACCTCAAGTAAGCCTCCAGAGTCTGATTAGTTCGCTCAGTATGTCCATTAGTCTGAGGATGAAAGGCAGACGAGAACGACAAATCAATGCCCATCCTAGCACAAAAGGATCGCCAGAACCTGGAAACAAACTGGGATCCTCTGTCAGACACAATATTCTCAGGAATGCCGTGTAAACGAACCACATTCTGAAGGAACACAGGAACCAGATCGGAAGAAGAAGGCAGCTTAGGCAAAGCCACCAAATGGACCATTTTTGAAAAGCGATCACATACCACCCAGATGACAGACATACCCCGAGACACCGGGAGATCAGAAATGAAATCCATGGAAATATGTGTCCAAGGCCTCTTCGGGACAGGCAAGGGCAAGAGCAACCCGCTGGCACGGGAACAGCAAGGCTTAGCTCGAGCACAAGTCCCACAGGACTGCACAAATGACCGTACATCCCGTGACAAAGAAGGCCACCAAAATGACCTAGCCACCAGATCTCTGGTGCCAAAAATTCCCGGATTACCTGCCAACACCGAGGAATGAACCTCGGAAATGACTCTGCTGGTCCACTTATCAGGAACAAACAGTCTGTCAGGTGGACAAGAGTCAGGTCTACCAGCTTGAAATCTCTGCAACACACGTCGCAAATCAGGAGAAATGGCTGACAAAATAACTCCTTCTTTAAGAATACCGACAGGTTGTGTGACTCCAGGAGAGTCAGGCACAAAGCTCCTTGAAAGAGCATCAGTTTTCACATTCTTTGAACCTGGTAAATACGAGACCACAAAGTCAAAACGGGAGAAAAACAATGACCAGCGGGCCTGTCTAGGATTCAAGCGTTTAGCAGACTCGAGATACATCAAATTTTTGTGATCAGTCAAGACCACCACACGATGCTTAGCACCCTCGAGCCAATGACGCCACTCCTCAAATGCCCACTTCATGGCCAGTAATTCCCGATTGCCAACATCATAATTCCGCTCAGCGGGCGAAAACTTCCTAGAGAAGAAAGCACATGGTCTCATTACCGAGCAACCAGGGCCTCTCTGTGACAAAACGGCCCCTGCCCCAATCTCAGAAGCATCCACCTCGACCTGAAAGGAAGTGAGACATCAGGCTGGCACAAAACAGGCGCCGAAGTAAACCGGCGCTTCAACTCCTGGAACGCCTCCATGGCTGCAGGAGCCCAGTTAGCAACATCAGAACCTTTCTTGGTCATATCCGTCAAAGGTTTAACAACGCTAGAAAAATTAGCGATAAAACGACGGTAGAAGTTAGCAAAACCCAAGAACTTCTGAAGACTCTTAACTGACGTGGGTTGAGTCCACTCATGAATAGCTCGGACCTTGACTGGGTCCATCTCCACAGCAGAAGGGGAAAAAATAAACCCCAAAAAGGGAACTTTCTGTACTCCAAAGAGACACTTTGAGCCTTTAACAAACAAGGCATTCTCACGCAAAACCTGAAACACCATCCTGACCTGCTCCACATGTGAGTCCCAATCTTCAGAGAAAACCAGAATATCGTCCAGATAAACAATCATAAATTTATCCAGATACTTCCGGAAAATATCATGCATAAAGGACTGAAATACTGAGGGAGCATTAGAAAGCCCAAAAGGCATCACCAAGTACTCAAAATGACCTTCGGGCGTATTAAATGCAGTCTTCCATTCATCACCTTGCTTAATGCGCACAAGGTTGTACGCACCACGAAGATCTATCTTGGTGAACCACTTGGCACCCTTAATCCGGGCAAACAAGTCCGACAAGAGAGGCAAAGGATACTGAAATTTTACAGTGATTTTATTCAGAAGCCGATAGTCAATACAAGGTCTCAAAGATCCGTCCTTCTTGGCCACAAAAAAGAATCCCGCACCAAGAGGGGAAGAGGATGGACGGATATGCCCCTTCTCCAGAGACTCCTTGATATATGAACGCATTGCGGCATGCTCAGGTACTGACAGATTAAATAATCTTCCCTTAGGAAATTTACTACCTGGAATCAAATCTATGGCGCAGTCACAGTCCCTATGAGGAGGCAGAGCACTGGATCTGGACTCACTGAATACATCCTGATAATCAGACAAATACTCAGGAACTTCCGAAGGAGTAGAGGAAGCAATAGACACCGGCGGGGAATCAGCATGAATTCCCTGACAGCCCCAACTTGACACAGACATTGCCTTCCAATCCAAGACTGGATTGTGGGTCTGTAACCATGGCAGACCCAAAACGACCAAATCATGCATTTTATGCAGAACAAGAAAACGAATCACCTCCCGATGTTCAGGAGTCATGCACATGGTCACCTGTGTCCAAAACTGCGGTTTATTTTCCGCCAATGGCGTAGCATCAATACCTCTAAGAGGAATAGGATTTACTAATGGTTCAAGAACAAAACCACAGCGCTTGGCAAATGACAGATCCATAAGACTCAAGGCAGCACCTGAATCCACAAAGCCATAACAGGGTAAGAAGACAAAGAGCAAATTAAAGTCACAGACAAAATAAATTTAGGTTGCAAATTACCAATGGCGACAGGACTAACAACCCTTGTTAGGCGTTTAGAGCATGCTGATATAACATGTGTAGAATCACCACAGTAAAAACACAACCCATTCTGACGTCTATGATTTTTCCGTTCATTTCTAGTCTGAATTCTATCACATTGCATTAAATCAGGTGTTTGTTCAGACAACACCACCAGAGGATTAGCGGTTTTGCGCTCCCGCAAACGCCGGTCAATTTGAATAGCAAGCGCCATAGAATCATTCAGACTTGTAGGAATGGGGAAACCCACCATCACATTCTTAATGGCTTCAGAAAGGCCATTTCTGAAATTTGCGGCCAGAGCACACTCATTCCACTGAGTAAGCACGGACCATTTCCGAAATTTTTGGCAATACACTTCAGCTTCATCCTGACCCTGAGAAATAGCCAGCAAGGCTTTTTCTGCCTGAATTTCAAGATTGGGTTCCTCGTAAAGCAATCCGAGCGCCAGAAAAAACGCATCAATATTCGCCAATGCCGGATCTCCTGGCGCTAGCGAGAAAGCCCAATCCTGAGGGTCGTCCCGCAAAAAAGAAATAACAATTTTAACTTGCTGAGCTGAATCTCCAGATGAACGGGGTCTCAGAGAAAGAAACAATTTACAATTATTCTTGAAATTCCTAAACCTAAATTGGTCTCCAGAAAACAATTCCGGAATAGGTATTTTAGGTTCAGACATAGGACTACTGGTAACAAAATCTTGTATACCCTGCACACGAGCTGCCAGCTGGTCTACACTTGTAATCAAGGTCTGGACATTCATGTCTGCAGCAAACACAAGCCACTCAAAGGTAAAGGGGAGGAAGAGAAGGGAAAAAAAAAAAAAACCTCAGAATTTCCTTTCTTATTATCCCACTTCTGCAATGCTTTAAACATTCAATGTTGGCCTGGCATACTGTTATGACCCCAATGGCAGAGGGTCTCAGGAATAATGATAAGTCGGTAAATACAGAAAACCAGCTCATAGGGCAGTGGTAACTGGGCTGACCATATAACTAATCCTAGCACCACAAATACCAGCAGCCGGGGAACGTTCCTACGTTGATCCTAGACGTCTCGCGCCAGCCAGAGAGCTAACTACCCCTAGTAGGGAAAAGATAGACCTTTCTTGCCTCCAGAGGAAATACCCCAAAAGTTGGATAGAAGCCCCCCACAAATAATAACGGTGAGGTAAGAGGAAAAGACAAACATAAGAATGAGCTAGGTATTTAGCAAAGAGAGGCCCACTAGCTAATAGCAGAATATGGAAAAATAACTTATATGGTCAGCAAAAAATCCTATCAAAAATATCCACACTGGAAATTCAAGAACCCCCGAACCGTCTAACGGTCCGGGGGGAGAAACCCAGCCCCCTAGAGCTTCCAGCAAGGTCAAGAATCACATTTAGTACAAGCTGGACAAAAATGATAGCAAACAAATAACCCAAAAAACAAAGAAGCAGACTTAGCTTAATTTAGCATGAACCAGGACCAGCAAACAGGAGCAAACAGAATGTGTCTGATAACACTGATGCCAGGCACTGGACTAAGGTTCCAGGAGGTTTATATAGCAACACCCCTGAAGTAACGACCCAGTTGGGTGCAAACTGAGGGAAGGAAATCCCAGAGTCATATCAATAGTAACCACAAGAGGGAGCCAAAAAAGTCTAATTCACAACAGTGATTAGCATAATCTATTATAGTAAGGTGCCATATAGATAAGAAGTGATTAAAGACAAAGTACAAGTGAAAGAATATCTTTATTAAATAACAATATTAAATAAACTTTTTGAAAAAGACAGGGCAAGAGCAGCGCCTCCAAATGTTGGGGAAAGGGCGCAGCAGCAAGTAGTTATAAAGTGCACAGTAAGATATAATATCTATAATATAACGCTGGGAGCGTCACTCTGTCCGAAGCCTTTATAGACTGCTCAAGCGCCGGCGCAGTCTGGACCCCACAGAGTGACGCTCCCAGGAGATCGCGGTATGCGTAAGCACTGAACGCACACCGCGATCTCCAACGGAGAAGAAGGGACGAGCCAGGAGGGTGAGTATGCAATACTTACCTGTCCCGTTCCACCGATGCGATTCCGGGCCATGAACGTCCCCCTGCTCCCGGAATCGGCGCCTGTGCAGTCCGCGCTTTCCGGCGCCATTTTCTTGAAGACACACTGCGTGTCTTCAAGAAAATGTCGTCGGAAAGCGCGGACGCCTGTGATGTTCAGTTCAGAGGGTGCGATGACGCGCTTAATGCGCGCCACCCTCTGACTGAACAGTCACAGCCAGAGGACCCGGAAGATGGAACGGGGGACAGGTAAATATAGCAAGTGCCGGGGGCCTGAGCTAGCGGCGACTCGGGCACCTGACCCCCACAGCGCGCCGGTGTCCCCGCCTGCTCAGGCCCCCAGCACAGCCGCCCGCACTCACCACCGCCACGCACAGCCGCCCGCACTCACCTCCGCCACGCACAGCCGCCCGCACTCACCACCGCCAAGCACAGCCGCCCGCACTCACCACCGCTACGCACAGCCGCCCGCACTCACCACCGCCACGCACAGCCGCCCGCACTCACCTCCGCCACGCACAGCCGCCCGCACTCACCACCGCCACGCACAGCCGCCCGCACTCACCACCGCCACGCACAGCCGCCCGCACTCACCACCGCCACGCACAGCCGCCCGCACTCACCACCGCCACGCACAGCCGCCCGCACAGCCGTCCGCACTCACCACCGCCACGCACAGCCGCCCGCACTCACCACCGCCACGCACAGCCACCCGCACTCACCACCGCCACGCACAGCCGCCCGCACTCACCACCGCCCGCACTCACCACCGCCACGCACAGCCGCCCGCACTCACCACCGCCACGCACAGCCGCCCGCACTCACCACCGCCACGCAAAGCCGCCCGCACAGCCGCCCGCACTCACCACCGCCATGCATAGCCGCCCGCACTCACCACCGCCACGCACAGCCGCCCGCACAGCCGCCCGCACTCACCACCACCACGCACAGCTGCCCGCACTCACCACCGCCACGCACAGCGTCCCGCACTCAGCACAGCGGCCCGCACTCAGCACAGCGGCCCGCACTCAGCACAGCCGCCCGCACTCAGCACAGCCGCCCGCACTCAACACAGCCGCCCGCACTCAGCACAGCCACCCGCACTCACCACCGCCACGCACAGCTGCCCGCACAGCTGCCCGCACTCACCACCGCCACGCACAGCCGCCCGCACAGCCGCCCGCACTCACCACCGCCACGCACAGCCGCCCGCACTCACCACCGCCACGCACAGCCGCCCGCACTCACCACCGCCACGCACAGCCGCCCGCACTCACCACCGCCATGCACAGCCGCCCGCACTCACCACCGCCACGCACAGCCGCCCGCACTCACCACCACCACGCACAGCCGCCCGCACTCACCACCGCCATGCACAGCCGCCCGCACTCACCACCACCACGCACAGCCGCCCACACTCACCACCGCCACGCACAGCCGCCCACACTCACCACCGCCATGCACAGCCGCCCGCACTCACCACCGCCACGCAGCCGCCCGCACTCACCACCGCCACGCACAGCCGCCCGCACTCACCACCGCCACGCACAGCCGCCCGCACAGCCGCCCGCACTCACCATCGCCACGCACAGCCGCCCGCACTCACCACCGCCACGCACAGCGGCCCGCACTCAGCACAGCGGCCCGCACTCACCACCGCCACGCACAGCCGCCCGCACTCAGCACAGCCGCCCGCACTCAGCACAGCCGCCTGCACCCAGCACAGCCGCCCGCACTCAGCACAGCCGCCCGCACTCAGCACAGCCGCCCACACTCAGCACAGCCGCCCGCACTCACCACCGCCACGCACAGCCGCCCGCACTCACCACCGCCACGCACAGCCGCTCGCACTCACCACTGCCACGCACAGCCGCCCGCACTCAGCACAGCCGCCCGCACTCGGCACAGCCGCCCGACCTTGGCACAGCCGCCCTCGGGCAGTAGAGCCGGAGAGAGAAAGATGGGAGCAACATATGGCAGAATGGAAACAGGAATAGGCAGAATGGGTGCAGCACATTACAACAGAATGGGGGCACAGGATGGGAGCAGCACATGACAGAATGGGGGCACAGGATGCGAGCAGCACATGACAGAATGATTGCGCACGATGGGAGCAGCACATGACAGGATGGGGGCGCAGGATGGGAGCACATGACAGGATGGGGCGCAGGATGGGAGCACATGACAGGATGGGAGCAGCACATGACAGAATGGGGGCACAGGATGGGAGCAGCACATGACAGAATGGGGGCACACACATGACAGGATGGGGGTGTAGGATGGAGCAGCATATGACAGGATGGGGGCGCAGGATGGGAGCACATGACAGGATAGGGACTCAGGATGGAGCAGCACATGATAGGATGGGGGCGCAGGATGGAACAGCACATGACAGGATGGGGATGCAGGATGGAGCAGCACATGACAGGATGGGGGCGCAGGATGGGAGCACATGACAGGATGGGGATGCAGGATGGAGCAGCACATGACAGGATGGGAGAGCAAGATGAGAGCAGCACATACCAGGATGGAGGCCATATACTGATATAAATGCTCGCCACCTGGGCATAGAACGGGTTCAATAGCTAGTAATCATATGATAATACAAGCACCACACGTAAAGGACCGGGCAGTAGTGTAACTCCTAGATTCAAATGAGAGTTGGTCGGGGTACCTTTAATGGTTGTGGGAGGATGCGATGATGTGGCGTGTAGTAATGAGTTGGTGGCCATTGGCGTTCTGTATAGGTTGGTACTGACCATACCTTCTGCAGACACACCTACCTTGAGGTCGAGAAAATCGAGTTCCCTTCCAAATTTATAGGTTAAAGTGATGTTGAGACTGTTTTTGTTAAGTTTTGCCATTAAAGTGTGGAGAGCGTCCACTGTCCCCTCGCACACAAACCAAACATTATCGATGTACCTCATCCATCCTTGTAACCATTGTATTTCTGTGATGATGTCTGAAGGATTTCTCTCTCCCATGCCCTAAAAAAAAGGTTGGCATAGTAGGGGGCACAGGAGGACCCCATAGCTGTGCCCTAAAGGATGGCATAGTAGGGAGCACAGGAGGCCCCCATAGCCGTGCCCTGAGTTTGTAGATAAATATGTCTTTTACAAGTAAAAATATTATGCTTTAAAACAAATTGGAACGAAATATGATATGATTTTATTAGTTTTTTTGACCCTTGGATCTTGTTCTATAAACAATTTTGTATTTATTCCACATTTATTAGTCATTGTTATTCCCTTGTTACCCTTCCCCCAACTCCATCTTCACCCCTCCACACCTCTTCCCCATACATTCACTTACCCCAGTCTCCACTCACACCACCCACTCATGACCATCACATTGGCATGTACATATACACACATTTAACAACCCCCCATAAACATCTCCCCCCCCAAACTCCCCCTTCCCCCACATACAGTGCCTTGTGAAAGCATTCGACCCCCTGGAACTGTTCAACCTTTTCCCACATATCATGCTTCAAACATAAAGAAACCAAATGTTAATTTTTGGTGAAGAATCAACAACAAGTGGAACACAATTGTGAAGCTGAACGAAATTTATTTTTTATTTAAAATTTTTGTGGAAATTCAAAAACTGAAAAGTGGGCGTGCAATATTATTCGGCCCCTTTAACTTAATACTTTGTTGCGCCACCTTTTGCTGCGATTACAAGTCTCTTGGGGTATGTCTCTATCAGTTTCGTACATGGAGAGACTGAAATTCTTGCCCATTCTTCCTTGGTAAACAGCTCGAGCTCAGTGAGGTTTGATGGAGATCGTTTGTGAACAGCAGTTTTCAGCTCTTTCCACAGATTCTCGATTGGTTTGAGGTCTGGACTTTGACTTGGCCATTCTAACACCGGGATACATTTATTTGTGAACCATTCCATTGTCAATTTTCCTTTATGTTTGGGATCATTGCCTTGTTGGAAGACAAATCTCCATCCCAGTCTCAGGTCTTTTGCAGACTCCAACAGGTTTTCTACAAGAATGGTCCTGTATTTGGCTCCATCCATCTTCCCATCAATTTTAACCATCTTCCCTGTCCCTGCTGAAGAGAAGCAGGCCCAAACCATGATGCTGCCACCACCATGTTTGACAGTGGGTATGGTGTGTTCAGGGTGATGAGCTGTGTTGCCTTTACGCCAAACATATCGTTTGGCATTGTTGCCAAAAAGCTTGATTTTGGTTTCATCTGACCAGAGCACCTTCTTCCACATGTTTAGTTTGTCTCCCAGATGGCTTGTTGCAAACTTAAAACAACAGTTTTTATGGATATCTTTGAGAAATGGCTTTCTTCTTGCCACTCTTCCATAAAGGCCAGATTTGTGCAGTGTACGACTGATTGTTGTCCTATGGACAGACTGTCCCACCTCAGCTGTAGATCTCTGCAGATCATCCAGAGTGATCTTGGGCCTCTTGGCTGCATCTCTGATCAGTCTTCTCCTTGCTTGAGATGAAAGTTTAGAGGGACGGCCGGGTCTTGGTAGATTTGCAGTGGTATGTGTTGTGAACTCTGTTCTCGAGCTCCCTCCTGTGGTCAGGAATGGTATTTCTGTGAGTTCTGTCCGTGGGTTCCCTCTGGTGGCTGAAAGTGGAGCTGCTGGTCTGGAGGTGGCTTCCTCAGCTGCATCGTTTAAGACTGGGCTGGTTCCTCTATTTAACTCTGCTCAGATCGTTACCTGATGCCAGTTGTCAATGTATCTGTACTGGTTCAGATCTCACCTGGATCTCCTGATGACCTGTCTACTTCAGCAGAAGCTAAGTCCCTGTTAAGCTCATTTGTTGTTCATTTGTGTGCTGAATATATTTCTGAGTACCTGCTAAGTTTTGTCCAGCTGGCTATCATGATATTGTCTCACTAGCTGGAAGCTCTGGGTTGCAGAGTGGCACCTACCGTGCCGTGAGTCGGCGCGGGGGGTTTCTTGCTCACTCTGCGTGGCTTTTTGTAGTTTTTTGTGCTGACTGCAAAGATCCCTTTATCTATCTTCTGTCTATTTAGTAAGTCGGGCCTCATTTGCTGAAACCTGTCTCATTCCTGTGTTTGTGCCTTCCTCTTAACTCACAGTCAATATATGTGGGGGGCTGCTCTTTTCCTTTGGGGAATTTCTCTGAGGCAAGGTGAGGCTATATTTCTCTTTAGGAGTAGTTACCTCTCAGGCTGTGAAGAGTCGTCTAGGCAGAGTCAGGTACAATCCACGGCTAATTCTAGTGTGTGTGATAATAGATTAGGGCTGTGGTCAGCAGAGCTCCCACTTCCCAGAGCTCGCTCTATTTTGCAGTTTTGACTATCAGGTCATTCCCGGTGCTCCTAACCACCAGGTCCAGCCATAACAGTACAACTGGCCCAAAAGTGTTAATGCATCTCAATAGAGGGATAAGAGAAGTTCTGAGACCATTTTTTTTTCTCTGCAGTGTGTTTAGTCTTTTTTTCCCCTAAACCTCTGGGTGGTTCAGGACTCAGGTGTAGATATGGACATTCAAGGTCTGTCCTCTTGTGTGGATAATCTCACTGCAAGGGTACAAGGCATTCAGGATTATATAGTTCAGAATCCTATGTTAGAGCCTAGAATCCCAATTCCTGATTTGTTTTCTGGGGATAGATCAAAGTTTCTGAATTTCAAGAATAATTGTAAACTGTTTCTTGCCCTGAAACCTCGCTCCTCTGGTGACCCTAGTCAGCAAGTAAAAATCATTATTTCCTTGTTGCGTGGTGACCCTCAAGACTGGGCATTCTCCCTTGCGCCAGGAGATCCTGCATTGCTTAACGTAGATGCGTTTTTTCTGGCGCTTGGATTGCTCTATGACAAACCAAATTATGTGGATCAGGCAGAGAAAATCTTGCTGGCTCTATGTCAGGGTCAGGATGATGCTGAAATGTATTGTCAGAAGTTTAGAAAGTGGTCTGTGCTTACTCAATGGAATGAGTGTGCTCTGGCAGTGATTTTCAGAAAGGGTCTTTCTGAGTGCCTTAAGGATGTTATGGTGGGGTTCCCCACGCCTGCTGGTCTGAATGAATCAATGTCCTTGGCTATTCAGATCGATCGGCGTTTGCAGGAGCGGAAAGTTGTGCACCATATGGCGGTGTCCTCTGAGCAGAGGCCTGAGCCTATGCAATGTGATAGGACTTTGACCAGAACTGAACGGCAAGAGCACAGACGTCAGAATGGGCTGTGTTTTTACTGTGGTGACTCCACTCATGCTATCTCTGATTGTCCTAAGCGCACTAAGCGGTCCGCTAGGTCTGTCACCATTGGTACTATACAGCCTAAATTTCTTTTGTCCGTTACTTTGATTTGCTCTTTGTCATCCTACTCTGTTATGGCGTTTGTGGATTCAGGCGCAGCCCTGAATTTGATGGACTTAGAGTATGCCAGTAGCTGTGGTTTTTTCTTGGAGCCCTTGAAGCATCCTATTCCATTAAGGGGAATTGATGCTACGCCTTTGGCCAAGAATAAGCCTCAGTACTGGACCCAGTTGACCATGTGCATGGCTCCTGCACATCGGGAAGATATTCGCTTTTTGGTGTTGCATAATTTGCATGATGTGGTCGTGTTGGGTTTGCCATGGCTACAGGTCCATAATCCAGTATTGGACTGGAAATCTATGTCTGTGTCTAGTTGGGGTTGTCAAGGGGCCCATGGTGATGTTCCAGCGTTGTCAATTTCTTCTTCCACTCCTTCTGAAGTACCTGAGTTTTTGTCGGATTACCAGGATGTATTTGATGAGCCCAAGCCCAGTGCCCTGCCTCCTCATAGGGATTGTGATTGTGCTATTAATTTGATTCCTGGTAGTAAGTTTCCTAAAGGCCGACTTTTCAATTTATCTGTGCCAGAACACGCCGCTATGCGGAGCTATATAAAGGAGTCCTTGGAGAAGGGGCATATTCGCCCGTCGTCGTCACCGTTGGGAGCAGGGTTCTTTTTCGTTGCCAAGAAGGATGGTTCTCTGAGACCTTGTATAGATTACCGCCTTCTTAATAAAATCACGGTCAAATTTCAGTACCCTTTGCCTCTATTGTCTGATTTGTTTGCTCGGATTAAGGGGGCTAGTTGGTTTACCAAGATAGATCTTCGAGGAGCGTATAATCTTGTGCGTATTAAGCGGGGCAATGAATGGAAAACCGCATTTAATACGCCCGAGGGCCATTTTGAGTATCTGGTGATGCCATTCGGGCTTTCTAATGCGCCATCTGTATTCCAGTCCTTTATGCATGACATCTTCCGAAAGTATCTGGATAGATTCATGATAGTATATTTGGATGATATTTTGGTCTTTTCGGATGATTGGGAGTCTCATGTGAAACAGGTCAGAATGGTATTTCAGGTCCTTCGTGCTAATTCCTTGTTTGTGAAGGGGTCTAAGTGTCTCTTCGGAGTTCAGAAGGTTTCCTTTTTGGGCTTCATTTTTTCCCCTTCTAATATCGAGATGGATCCAGTTAAAGTCCAGGCCATTTATGATTGGACTCAGCCTACATCTGTAAAGAGCCTTCAGAAATTCCTGGGCTTTGCGAATTTTTACCGTCGCTTTATCGCTAATTTTTCTTGTGTTGTCAAACCACTGACTGATTTGACCAAGAAAGGTGCGGATGTGGTGAATTGGTCCTCTGCGGCCGTTGAGGCGTTTCAGGAGCTGAAACGTCGTTTTTCTTCGGCTCCTGTGTTGTGTCAGCCAGATGTTTCGCTCCCTTTTCAGGTCGAGGTTGATGCTTCTGAGATTGGAGCAGGGGCTGTTTTGTCTCAGAGAAGTTCTGATGGCTCTGTGATGAAGCCATGTGCTTTCTTTTCTAGAAAGTTTTCGCCTGGTGAGCGCAATTATGATGTGGGCAATCGAGAGTTGTTGGCTATGAAGTGGGCGTTTGAGGAGTGGCGACATTGGCTTGAAGGAGCCAAACATCGCGTGGTGGTCTTGACGGATCACAAGAATCTGACTTATCTCGAGTCTGCCAAGCGGTTGAATCCTAGACAGGCTCGATGGTCGCTGTTTTTCTCCCGCTTCAATTTTGTGCTTTTCGTACCTTCCGGGCTCTAAGAATGTGAAGGCTGATGCCCTTTCAAGGAGTTTTGTGCCTGATTCTCCGGGAGTTTCTGAGCCGGCTGGTATTCTCAAAGAGGGGGTGATTTTGTCTGCCATCTCCCCTGATTTGCGGCAGGTTCTGCAGGAGTTTCAGGCGGATAGACCTGACCACTGTCCTGCAGAGAGACTGTTTGTCCCTGATAGATGGACTAGTAGGGTTATCTCGGAGGTTCATTGTTCGGTGTTGGCTGGTCATCCTGGAATTTTTGGTACCAGAGATTTGGTGGCTAGGTCCTTTTGGTGGCCTTCCTTGTCCCGGGATGTGCGTGCTTTTGTGCAGTCCTGTGGGACTTGTGCTCGGGCGAAGCCCTGCTGTTCTCGTGCCAGTGGGTTACTTTTGCCCTTGCCGGTCCCGAAGAGGCCCTGGACGCATGTTTCCATGGATTTTATTTCAGATCTCCCTGTCTCTCAAAGGATGTCGGTCATCTGGGTGGTTTGTGATCGCTTCTCTAAGATGGTCCATTTGGTACCCTTGCCTAAGTTGCCTTCATCCTCTGATTTGGTTCCATTGTTTTTCCAGCATGTGGTTCGTTTGCATGGCATTCCGGAGAACATTGTGTCGGACAGAGGTTCCCAGTTTGTTTCGAGGTTTTGGCGGTCCTTTTGTGCTAAGATGGGCATTGATTTGTCTTTTTCTTCTGCTTTCCATCCTCAGACAAATGGCCAAACTGAGCGAACCAATCAGACTTTGGAGACCTATCTGAGATGCTTTGTTTCTGCTGATCAGGATGATTGGGTGACCTTCTTGCCATTGGCTGAGTTCGCCCTTAATAATCGGGCCAGTTCGGCTACTTTGGTTTCACCTTTTTATTGTAATTCTGGTTTCCATCCTCGTTTCTCTTCAGGGCAGGTTGAGCCTTCGGACTGTCCTGGTGTGGATTCTGTGGTGGACAGGTTGCAGCAAATTTGGACTCATGTAGTGGACAATTTGACATTGTCACAGGAGAAGGCTCAACGTTTTGCTAACCGCCGTCGCCGTGTTGGTCCTCGACTTCGTGTTGGGGATCTGGTTTGGCTGTCATCTCGTTATGTTCCTATGAAGGTTTCTTCTCCTAAGTTTAAGCCTCGTTTTATTGGGCCTTATAAGATTTCTGAAATCCTCAATCCTGTGTCATTTCGTTTGGCCCTTCCAGCTTCTTTTGCCATCCATAATGTGTTCCATAGGTCGTTGTTGCAGAGATATGTGGCGCCTATGGTTCCTTCCGTTGACCCTCCTGCTCCGGTGTTGGTCGAGGGAGAATTGGAGTATGTGGTGGAGAAGATTTTAGATTCTCGTATCTCGAGACGGAAACTTCAGTATCTGGTCAAATGGAAGGGCTATGGTCACGAAGATAATTCCTGGGTTCTTGCCTCCGATGTCCATGCTGCCGATTTGGTTCGTGCCTTTCATTTGGCTCGTCCTAATCGGCCGGGGGGTTCTGGTGAGGGTTCGGTGACCCCTCCTCAAGGGGGGGGTACTGTTGTGAACTCTGTTCTCGAGCTCCCTCCTGTGGTCAGGAATGGTATTTCTGTGAGTTCTGTCCGTGGGTTCCCTCTGGTGGCTGAAAGTGGAGCTGCTGGTCTGGAGGTGGCTTCCTCAGCTGCATCGTTTAAGACTGGGCTGGTTCCTCTATTTAACTCTGCTCAGATCGTTACCTGATGCCAGTTGTCAATGTATCTGTACTGGTTCAGATCTCACTTGGATCTCCTGATGACCTGTCTACTTCAGCAGAAGCTAAGTCCCTGTTAAGCTCATTTGTTGTTCATTTGTGTGCTGAATATATTTCTGAGTACCTGCTAAGTTTTGTCCAGCTGGCTATCATGATATTGTCTCGCTAGCTGGAAGCTCTGGGTTGCAGAGTGGCACCGTGAATTGGCGCGGGGGGTTTCTTGCTCACTCTGCGTGGCTTTTTGTAGTTTTTTGTGCTGACCGCAAAGATCCCTTTATCTATCTTCTGTCTATTTAGTAAGTCGGGCCTCCTTTGCTGAAACCTGTCTCATTCCTGTGTTTGTGCCTTCCTCTTAAGGGTACCGTCACACAGTGAAATTTCCATCGCTACGACGGTACGATTCGTGACGTTCTAGCGATATTGTTACGATATCGCAGTGTCTGACACGCAGCAGCGATCAGGGACCCTGCTGAGAATCGTACGTCGTAGCAGATCGTTTGGAACTTTCTTTCGTCGCTGGATCTCCCGCTGTCATCGCTGGATCGTTGTGTGTGACAGCGATCCAGCGATGAGTTCGCTGGTAACCAGGGTAAACATCGGGTAACTAAGCGCAGGGCCGCGCTTAGTAACCCGATGTTTACCGTGGTTACCAGCGTAAAAGTAAAAAAAAAAAAACCGTACATACTCACCATCTGATGTCTGTCAGGTCCCTTGCAGTCTGCTTCCCTCTCTGACTGTGAGCGCCGGCCGGAAAGTGAGAGCAGATCACAGCGGTGACGTCACCGCTGCGCTCTGCTCTCAGTGTACGGCCGGCACTGTCAGAGCAGGAAGCAGACGGCAAGGGACCTGACGGACATCAGATGGTCAGTATGTACGGTTTTTTTTTTTTTACTTTTACGCTGGTAACCACGGTAAACATCGGGTTACTAAGCGCGGCCCTGCGCTTAGTAACCCGATGTTTACCCTGGTTACCAGCGAACCTCGGCATCGCTCCAGCGCCGTGATTGCAAAGTGTGACCGCAGTCTACGACGCTGGAGCGATAGTCATACGACGCTGCGACGTCACGGATCGTGCCGTCGTAGCGATCGTAATTGCACGGTGTGACGGTACCCTAACTCACAGTCAATATATGTGGGGGGCTGCTCTTTTCCTTTGGGGAATTTCTCTGAGGCAAGGTGAGGCTATATTTCTCTTTAGGAGTAGTTACCTCTCAGGCTGTGAAGAGTCGTCTAGGCAGAGTCAGGTACGATCCATGGCTAATTCTAGTGTGTGTGATAATAGATTAGGGCTGCGGTCAGCAGAGCTCCCACTTCCCAGAGCTCGCTCTATTTTGCAGTTTTGACTATCAGGTCATTCCCGGTGCTCCTAACCACCAGGTCCAGCCATAACAGGTATGATACTCCTTCCATTTCAATATGGTACTCCTTCCATTTCACAGTGCTCCTTGGGATGTTTAACGTTTTGGAAATCATTTTGTATCCAAATCCAGCTTTAAACTTCTCCACAACAGTATCACGGACCTGCCTTTTGTGTTCCTTGGTCTTCATGATTCTCCACAGCAATTCTGCAACTCCTGCCGCGGGTATATCGCATGCGGAATTGGCATGCATTTCCCGCTAAACACTAGCGTTTTGCAAGCGTAATTAGCTTGCAGAATGCTAGCGTTTTCCAAGTGATCTGTAGTGATCAGCTTGGAAAACTGATTGACAGGTTGGTCGCACTTGTCAAACATAGTGTTTGACAAGTGTGACCAACTTTTTACTATTTATGCTGCCTATGCAGCATCAATAGTAAAAGACAGAATGTTAAAAATAATAATTAAAAAAAAATCGTGATATTCTCACCTTCCGGCGTCCCGCGCAGCTTTCCCACTCTCGCGAGACCACTACGTCATCACAGGTAATTTTCACAATGCATTACTGGGACCAGAGCATCACGAGGAGCGGGAAAGCTGCGCGAGACGCCGGAAGGTGAGAATATCATGATTTGTTATTTTAATTATTATTTTTTTAACAATTATATGGTTCCCAGGGCTTGGAGGAGAGTCTCCTCTCCTCCACCCTGGGTACCAACCGCACATGATCCGCTTTCTTCCCGCATGGTGGGCATAGCCACATGCGGAAAGTAAGCGGATCAATGCATTCCTATGTGTGCGGAATCCCCGCGATTCCGCACAAAGAATGCGTAATGCTGCTTTTTTTTCCGGAATGTGATTCCGCCGCGGATAAAAACGCAACATGTGCACAAAAATTGCGGAATGCATTCTAAAAATAGGATGCTTAATGTGAGCATGTTTTTTTCGCGTTTTTTTTGCTATAAAAACACAAAAAAAAACGAACGTGTGCACACAGCCTGAGACTATCACAGAGCAGGAGCATTTATACGGAGACTTGATCACACACAGGTGGATTATATTTATTATCATTAGGCATTTAGGACAACATTGGATCATTCAGAGATCCACAATGAACTTCTGGAGTGAGTTTGCTGCACTGAAAGTAAAGGGACAGAATAATATTGCACGCCCCACTTTTCAGTTTTTGAATTTCCACAAAAATTTTACATAACCAATAAATTTCGTTCAACTTCACAATTGTGTTCCACTTGTTGTTGATTCGTCACCAAAAATTTCCATTTAGTATCTTTATGTTTGAAGCATGATATGTGGGAAAAGGTTGAAAAGTTCCAGGGGGCCGAACACTTTCACAAGGCACTGTAGTAATTTTTCCCAATCCCACCAAATTATTTATTTATTCTAGCATTTAGCTGACTGTAGCATTTCAACCCTTTCGCTATGCCTCTTTATGTAATTATCATCAATATTTTTACCATATTTTAGCATTTTTAGTGGTCACTTTATTTATGGTGGCATTCACATCCTCACATTTTAGATCTTGTGGTACTTTTTGCCCACATTAATTCCTTTATTTTACATCTATACACTCACTCCTTAATTTATTGTGGTACTTATGTCCACACACTCTACTACATTTTATCCACTTTTCCCCATACCTTTCACTAATTTTCCAGCCTCCTTCGCATATGTCCCATTCACACATCTAGGTTAGCACTTCTCCTTTTCTTTCTTTCTTTGTTTCTTTCTTTCTTTCTTTCTTTCTTTCTTTCTTTCTTTCTTTCTTTCTTTCTTTCTTTCTTTCTCTCTCTTTCTTCTTTTTTTTAACTTTCCCATGATCCTGTCCCTCTTTGAATGCCCAGCCAGACTTTCTTTCCTCTCCGCCTTCCAACTCCTTTTCCTGGTGGTCTACTGCGCACGCGCCGGACCTGAACTCTTGACCTTGACCTCCGGAAGTGCTCGATCACATGACCGTAGTGTGTTCCACTGCGTGTCACGGAATGCAATTCCGGAAGTCCCTTTGTTAATAGGGGGCAGTTTCCGGCATGCGCACGCTACATGAGTCCCCGGGGAACAGCTCTACATCAAACAATATCCAATGAGCACCACTACCTTCCTAATTATACCTCCTTTAACACCTACTGTATACACCTGTCACTCCCCCAGAAGAAGCAATTTAGCGAAACGGCGCTCGTCAGGTGAGGGGATTGCTAGCAGCAGCTGCCCTCACTGCACTGTCTCGCAGTGCCGGTTCTTCAGCAGCTAATTAACCATTATTACTCAAGGGGAGGTGTTGTGAACTCTGTGTTCAGGCTCCCTCTTGTGGTCACTGGTGGTATGGTGTGACTTTTGCTTTGGGCTCCCCCTGGTGGCTTTGTCTGTTATCCTGCTGGTCTCTGGCTATCAGCTGGTTCGTTATCCTCTGGGAGGTTCCTATATAGCTCTGTTTTACTTTCACTTGTTGCCGGCTGTCGATGTAATCAGTGCTACTCAGATTCCTTCTGACTACCTTGCTCCCAGTCCATCCAGCTCAAGCTAAGTTTTGTTTGCTCATTTTTTTATCAGCAGTGTTTTTCATGTTTTCTGTTCCAGCTTGCTAAAATGTAATTCCCTCGCTTGCTGGTTGCTCTAGTGGGCTGAGTTTCTCCCCACACACCGTTAGTTGGTGTGTGGGTTCTTGAAATCTCAGGATGGATATTTTGTAAGGGTTTTTTATTGATCACATAGACCCCTGCTCTATTTTCTGCTTTCTAGTACTAGTGGGCCTCTTTTGCTGAATCTGATTTCATCCCTATGTATGTGCCTTCTTCTTACTTCACCGTTAATATTTGTTGGGGGCTTCTATATCTTTGGGGATTATTTCTCTGGAGGCAAGCGAGGTCTTTCTTTCTCTTTAGGGGTAGCTAGTTCCTCAGGCTGGCTCGAGACGTCTAGGAATTTTTTAGGCACGTTCACCGGCTACCTCTAGTTGTTTTGGATAGGTTCAGATTTGCGATCAGTCCAGTTACCATCTCCCTAGAGCTCGTCCTTAGTTTATTCACTTGCTGGTCTATTTGTGATCCTCAGCCATTAAGGATCATAACAGTACAGCCGGCCCACAAAGTGTTAATTGCATGGCAGAAGCAGGAGAAAAGAAGCCTTGAGAAATGTTTTTTTTTTTTTTTCTTCTTGTTGCCGTGTGTCTAGCTGCTGTGCTAGCTTCTCTCCTCCTCTTAATCTTGGTGTGGCTCTGAGTTCAGCTGCTGACATGGACGTCCATAGCTTGGCTTCCAGTCTGGATCATCTTGCTGCTAGGGTTCAAAGTATTCAGGATTTTGTTGTTCACAGTCCTATGTCTGAGCCTAGAATACCTATTCCGGAGTTGTTTTCTGGAGATAGATCTAGGTTCCTGAATTTTAAGAACAATTGTAAGTTGTTTCTTTCTTTGAAACCTCGTTCCTCTGGTGATGCCGTTCAGCAAGTTAAGATTATCATTTCCTTTTTGCGTGGTGACCCACAGGATTGGGCCTTCGCATTGGCGCCAGGGGATCCTGCATTGCTTAGTGTAGATGCGTTTTTTCTGGCCCTTAGATTGCTCTATGAGGAACCTAATCTTGAGAACCAGGCTGAGAAAGCGTTATTGGCCCTCTCGCAGGGGCAAGATGAAGCAGAGGTGTACTGCCAGAAATTTCGGAAATGGTCGGTGCTTACTCAGTGGAATGAGTGTGCCCTGGCTGCTAATTTCAGAGAAGGTCTTTCTGAAGCCATTAAGAATGTCATGGTGGGGTTCCCTACGCCTGCAGGTCTGAATGAGTCAATGACTCTGGCCATTCAGATTGATCGGCGGTTGCGGGAGCGCAAACCTGTGCACCATTTGGTGGTGTCTTCTGAACAGACACCTGAATCTATGCAATGTGACAGAATTCTGACCAGAAGTGAACGGCAAAATTATAGACGGCAAAATGGGTTGTGCTTTTACTGTGGTGACTCAGCTCATGTTATCTCAGCATGCTCTAAGCGCAAAAAAAAGGTTGATAAATCTGTCACCATTGGTACTTTACAGCCTAAGTTCATTTTGTTTGTTACCCTGATTTGTTCCCTGTCATCTTACCCGGTTAATGCCTTTGTAGATTCAGGTGCTGCCCTGAGTCTGATGGATTGGTCATTTGCCAGGCGCTGTGGTTTTGATTTGGAGCCTTTAAAATTCCCTATTCCACTAAGGGGAATTGACTCTACACCATTGGCTACGAATAGACCTCAGTACTGGACACAAGTGACCATGTGCATGACTCCTGTTCATCAGGAGGTGATTCACTTTCTTGTATTGCATAATTTGCATGATGTCGTCGTGTTGGGTCTACCATGGTTGCAGACTCATAATCCAGTCCTGGATTGGAAAGCTATGTCTGTGTCAAGTTGGGGTTGTCAGGGAATTCATGGTGACGCTCCTGTGGTGTCAATTGCTTCGTCCACTCCTTCTGAAGTCCCTACGTTTTTGTCAGACTACCAGGATGTATTTGAGGAGCCCAAACTCAATTCTCTACCTCCTCATAGGGACTGTGATTGTGCTATAAATTTGATTCCTGGTAGTAAGTTTCCTAAGGGACGACTTTTCAATTTATCTGTGCCGGAGCATGCTGCCATGCGGAGTTATATAAAGGAGTCTTTGGAGAAGGGACATATTCGCCCATCCTCTTCCCCTCTTGGTGCAGGATTCTTTTTTGTGGCTAAGAAGGATGGTTCCCTGAGACCTTGTATTGATTATCGCCTTTTGAATAAAATCACGGTCAAATTTCAGTATCCTTTGCCATTGTTAACTGATTTGTTTGCTCGCATTAGGGGGTCTAGTTGGTTCACCAAGATAGATCTTTGTGGTGCGTATAACCTTGTGCGTATAAAACAGGGTGATGAATGGAAAACTGCATTTAATACGCCTGAAGGCCATTTTGAGTACCTGGTGATGCCTTTTGGACTTTCTAATGCTCCTTCAGTCTTTCAGTCCTTTATGCACAACATCTTCCGTGAATATCTGGATAAGTTTATGATTGTGTATCTGGATGATATTCTGTTTTTTTCGGATGATTGGGAGTCTCATGTTAAGCAGGTCAGGATGGTCTTTCAGGTCCTGCGTGACAATGCTTTATTTGTGAAGGGCTCAAAATGTCTTTTTGGAGTCCAGAAGATTTATTTTTTGGGTTTCATTTTTTCTCCTTCTACTATTGAGATGGACCCAGTCAAGGTTCAGGCTATTCATGACTGGACACAGCCTACATCTGTTAAGAGTCTTCAGAAGTTCTTGGGTTTTGCTAATTTTTACCGTCGCTTCATAGCTAATTTTTCTGGTGTTGTTAAGCCTTTGACGGATTTGACCAAGAAAGGTTCTGATGTGACTAATTGGTCCTCTGCGGCTGTGGAGGCCTTTCGGGAGCTGAAGCGTCGGTTTTCTTCGGCTCCGGTCTTATGTCAGCCAGATGTCTCACTTCCCTTCCAGGTGGAGGTTGATGCTTCCGAGATTGGAGCGGGGGCTGTTTTGTCGCAGAGAAGCTCCGATGACTCTGTGATGAAGCCATGTGCTTTCTTTTCAAGAAAGTTTTCGCCTGCCGAGCGGAATTATGATGTCGGTAATCGGGAGTTGTTGGCTATGAAGTGGGCATTTGAGGAGTGGCGACATTGGCTCGAGGGAGCTAAGCATCGTGTGGTGGTCTTGACTGATCACAAGAATTTGATTTACCTCGAGTCGGCCAAGCGGCTGAATCCCAGACAGGCTCGTTGGTCGTTGTTTTTCTCTCGTTTTGATTTTGTGGTTTCGTACCTGCCTGGTTCGAAGAATGTGAAGGCTGATGCTCTTTCTAGGAGTTTTGTGCCTGACTCTCCTGGAGATTCAGAGCCGGCTGGTATCCTTAGAGAAGGGGTGATTTTGTCTGCCATCTCCCCAGATTTGCGACGTGTGCTGCAAGAGTTTCAGGCGGATAGACCTGATCGCTGTCCACCGGAGAGACTGTTTGTCCCGGATAGATGGACCAACAGAGTCATCTCCGAGGTTCATTCTTCGGTGTTGGCGGGCCATCCTGGAATATTTGGTACCAGAGACTTGGTGGCCAGGTCGTTTTGGTGGCCTTCCTTGTCGCGGGATGTGCGTTCCTTTGTGCAGTCTTGTGGAATTTGTGCTCGGGCTAAGCCTTGCTGTTCTCGAGCCAGTGGTTTGCTGTTACCTTTGCCTGTCCCGAAGAGGCCTTGGACGCACATTTCCATGGATTTTATTTCTGATCTCCCTGTCTCTCAGAGAATGTCTGTCATCTGGGTGGTGTGTGATCCTTTTTCTAAGATGGTCCATTTGGTGCCCTTGCCTAAGTTGCCTTCCTCCTCCGAGTTGGTTCCACTGTTTTTTCAAAATGTGGTTCGTTTGCACGGGATTCCTGAGAACATTGTTTCTGACAGAGGATCCCAGTTTGTGTCTAGATTTTGGCGGACCTTTTGTGCTAAATTGGGCATTGATTTGTCTTTTTCGTCGGCCTTCCATCCTCAGACGAATGGCCAAACCGAGCGAACTAATCAGACCTTGGAGACTTATTTAAGATGTTTTGTTTCTGCTGATCAGGACGACTGGGTTACTTTTTTGCCGTTGGCCGAGTTTGCCCTTAATAATCGGGCTAGTTCTGCTACTTTGGTTTCTCCTTTTTTTTGTAATTCGGGGTTTCATCCCCGTTTTTCCTCGGGTCATGTGGAGCCTTCTGACTGTCCTGGAGTGGATGTTGTGGTTGATAGGTTGTATCAGATTTGGAATCATGTGGTGGACAATTTGAAGCTGTCTCAAGAGAAGGCTCAGCTCTTTGCCAACCGCCGTCGCTGTGTGGGTCCCCGACTTCGCGTTGGGGACTTGGTGTGGTTGTCTTCTCGCTTCGTTCCTATGAAGGTCTCCTCTCCTAAGTTCAAGCCTCGGTATATCGGTCCTTATAAGATTCTGGAAGTCCTTGGCCCTGTGTCATTTCGTCTGGACCTCCCAGCATCATTTGCTATTCATAATGTGTTCCATCGCTCGTTGTTGCGGAGGTATGTGGTGCCTGTGGTTCCTCCGGTTGAGCCTCCTGCCCCGGTGCTGGTTGAGGGAGAATTGGAATACGTGGTGGAGAAGATCTTGGATTCTCGTATTTCTAGACGGAGGCTCCAGT
Source organism: Ranitomeya variabilis (assembly GCF_051348905.1). NCBI lineage: Eukaryota > Metazoa > Chordata > Amphibia > Anura > Dendrobatidae > Ranitomeya > Ranitomeya variabilis. The sequence goes on along the minus strand of NC_135236.1, from coordinate 648,993,440 downwards.
ATTTGGTTAAATGGAAGGGCTATTGTTGTGAATTTGGATTCTGGGCTCCCCCGGTGGCTACTGGTGGAATTGAACTGGTGTTTTCATCTTCTTTGTTCACCTGTTCCCATCAAGATGTGGGAGTCGCTATATAACCTTGCTGCTCTGTTAGTTGCTTGCCGGTCAACAATGTTATCAGAAGCCTCTCTGTGCTTGTTCCTGCTCCTAGACAACTATTAGATAAGTTGGACTCTTGTCCATGTTTGTTTTTGCATTTTGTTCCAGTTCACAGCTGTAGTTTCGTTACTGTGTCTGGAAAGCTCTTGTGAACGGGAATTGCCACTCTGGTGTTATGAGTTAATGCCAGAGTTTTAAAGTAATTTCTGGATGGTGTTTTTGATAGGGTTTTCAGCTGACCATGAAAGTGTCCTTTCTGTCTTCTGCTATGTAGTAAGTGGACCTCAAATTTGCTAAACCTATTTTCATACTACGTTTGTTATTTCATCTCTACTCACCGCCAATACATGTGGGGGGCCTCTGTCTCCTTTCGGGGTATTTCTCTAGAGGTGAGCTAGGACTAATATTTTCCTCTGCTAGCTTTATTTAGTCCTCCGGCTGGGCTGGGCATCTAGAATCAACGTAGGCATGCTACCCGGCCACTGCTAGTTGTGCGTTAGGTTTAGTTCATGGTCAGCTCAGTTCCCATCTTCCAAGAGCTAGTTCCTATATATGCTTATGCTATGTTCTCTTGCCATTGAGATCATGACAGTTTGACCGGCCCGCAAAGTGTTAATTGTTTGGGCTGAAGCAGGAGAAAAAGAAGTGTTGAAGGGAAATTTTTTTTTTCCCCTCAGAGTTTTGCTGCCTAGCCCTTAATTGCTGTCTAGCTGCTTCTTACCTCCTCTTAACCCTTGAATGCTCTGTGTCCACCTGTTTGTAATGGATCTTCAGAGTGTAACTGCAGGTTTGAATAATCTCGCCACGAAGGTACAAAATTTGCAAGATTTTGTTTGTCATGCACCTGTATCTGAGCCGAGAATTCCTTTGCCGGAATTTTTCTCGGGGAATAGATCCGGGTTTCAGAATTTTCGAAATAATTGCAAATTATTTTTGTCTCTGAAATCTCGCTCTGCCGGAGACCCTGCACAGCAGGTCAGGATTGTGATTTCCTTGCTCCGGGGCGACCCTCAAGACTGGGCTTTTTCATTGACACCAGGGGATCCTGCGTTGCTCAATGTGGAGGCGTTTTTTCTGGCCTTGGGGTTGCTTTATGACGAACCTCATTTGGAGCTTCAGGCAGAAAAAACTTTGATGTCCCTATCTCAGGGGCAAGATGAAGCGGAAATTTACTGCCAAAGATTCCGTAAATGGTCTGTGCTTACTCAGTGGAATGAGTGCGCCCTGGCGGCGACTTTCAGAGAGGGTCTCTCTGATGCCATTAAGGATGTTATGGTGGGGTTCCCTGTGCCTGCGGGTCTGAATGAGTCCATGACAATGGCTATTCAGATCGATAGGCGTTTGCGGGAGCGCAAACCAGTGCACCATCTGGCGGTGTCCACTGAGAAGTCGCCAGAGAGTATGCAGTGTGATAGAATTCTGTCCCGAAGCGAGCGGCAGAATTTTAGACGGAAAAATGGGTTGTGTTTCTATTGTGGTGATTCTACTCATGTTATATCAGCATGCTCTAAGCGCACTAAAAAGCTTGGTAAATCTGTTTCCATTTGCACCTTACCGTCTAAATTTATTCTATCTGTGACCCTGATTTGCTCTTTGTCATCTATTACCACGGACGCCTATGTCGACTCTGGCGCCGCTTTGAGTCTTATGGATTGGTCCTTTGCCAAACGCTGTGGGTATGATTTAGAGCCTTTGGAGACTCCTATTCCTCTGAAGGGGATTGACTCCACCCCATTGGCTAATAATAAACCACAATACTGGACACGAGTAACTATGCGTATTAATCCGGATCACCAGGAGATTATTCGCTTTCTGGTGCTGTATAATCTACATGATGATTTGGTGCTAGGATTGCCTTGGCTGCAATCTCACAACCCAGTCCTCGACTGGAGAGCTATGTCTGTGTTGAGCTGGGGATGTAAGGGGGCTCATGGGGATGTACCTGTGGTTTCCATTTCATCATCCATTCCCTCTGAAATTCCTGAGTTCCTGTCTGACTATCGTGACGTCTTTGAAGAATCCAAGCTTGGTTCGTTACCTCCGCACCGAGAGTGCGATTGTGCCATAGATTTAATCCCGGGTAGTAAATACCCAAAGGGTCGTTTATTTAATCTGTCTGTGCCTGAACATGCTGCTATGCGAGAATATATAAAGGAGTCCTTGGAAAAGGGACATATTCGTCCATCGTCATCTCCCTTAGGAGCCGGTTTTTTCTTTGTGTCAAAAAAAGACGGCTCTTTGAGACCATGTATTGATTATCGGCTTTTGAATAAAATCACTGTTAAATATCAATACCCATTGCCGTTGCTGACTGATTTGTTTGCTCGCATAAAGGGGGCCAAGTGGTTCTCTAAGATTGACCTTCGTGGGGCGTATAATTTGGTGCGAATCAGGCAGGGGGATGAGTGGAAAACCGCATTTAATACGCCCGAGGGCCACTTTGAGTATTTAGTGATGCCTTTTGGTCTTTCTAATGCTCCGTCAGTTTTCCAGTCCTTTATGCATGATATTTTTCGCGATTATTTGGATAAATTTATGATTGTGTATCTGGATGATATTCTGATTTTTTCGGATGACTGGGACTCTCATGTCCAGCAAGTCAGGAGGGTTTTTCAGGTTTTGCGGTCTAATTCTTTGTGTGTGAAGGGTTCTAAGTGTGTTTTTGGGGTACAGAGGATTTCCTTTTTGGGATATATTTTTTCCCCCTCTTCCATTGAAATGGATCCTGTCAAGGTTCAAGCTATTTGTGATTGGACGCAGCCCTCTTCTCTTAAGAGTCTTCAGAAATTTTTGGGCTTTGCTAACTTTTATCGTCGATTTATTGCTGGTTTTTCGGATATTGCTAAGCCATTGACCGATTTGACTAAGAAGGGTGCTGATGTTGCTGATTGGTCCCCTGATGCTGTGGAGGCCTTTCGGGAGCTTAAGCGCCGTTTTTCCTCTGCCCCTGTGTTGCGTCAGCCTGATGTTGCTCTACCTTTTCAGGTTGAGGTCGACGCTTCTGAGATCGGAGCTGGGGCAGTCTTGTCGCAGAAAAGTTCTGACTGCTCCGTGATGAGGCCTTGTGCTTTCTTTTCCCGTAAATTTTCGCCCGCTGAGCGGAATTATGATGTTGGGAATCGGGAGCTTTTGGCCATGAAGTGGGCTTTTGAGGAGTGGCGCCATTGGCTTGAGGGGGCCAGACATCAGGTGGTGGTATTGACTGACCACAAAAATTTGATTTATCTTGAGACCGCCAGGCGCCTGAATCCTAGACAGGCGCGCTGGTCATTATTTTTCTCTCGGTTTAATTTTGTGGTGTCATACCTACCGGGTTCTAAGAATGTTAAGGCGGATGCCCTTTCTAGGAGTTTTGAGCCTGACTCGCCTGGTAACTCTGAGCCCACAGGTATCCTTAAGGATGGAGTGGTATTGTCAGCCGTTTCTCCAGACCTGCGGCGGGCCTTGCAGGAGTTTCAGGCGGAGAGACCTGATCGTTGCCCACCTGATAAACTGTTTGTTCCTGATGATTGGACCAGTAGAGTCATCTCTGAGGTTCATTCTTCTGCGTTGGCAGGTCATCCTGGCATTTTTGGTACCAGGGATTTGGTGGCAAGGTCCTTCTGGTGGCCTTCCCTGTCACGAGATGTGCGAGGCTTTGTGCAGTCTTGTGACGTTTGTGCTCGGGCCAAGCCTTGTTGTTCTCGGGCTAGTGGATTATTGTTGCCCTTGCCTATTCCTAAGAGGCCTTGGACGCACATCTCGATGGATTTTATTTCAGATCTGCCTGTTTCTCAGAAGATGTCTGTCATCTGGGTGGTGTGTGACCGTTTTTCTAAGATGGTCCATTTGGTTCCTCTGCCCAAGTTACCTTCTTCTTCCGAGTTGGTTCCTCTGTTTTTTCAAAATGTTGTTCGTTTGCATGGTATTCCTGAGAATATCGTTTCTGACAGAGGGACCCAATTCGTGTCTAGATTTTGGCGGGCATTCTGTGCTAGGATGGGCATAGATTTATCTTTTTCGTCCGCTTTCCATCCTCAGACGAATGGCCAGACCGAGCGGATTAATCAGACCCTGGAGACATATCTGAGGTGTTTTGTGTCTGCTGACCAGGATGATTGGGTTGCTTTTTTGCCATTGGCGGAGTTCGCTCTCAATAATCGGGCCAGCTCTGCCACTTTGGTGTCCCCGTTTTTCTGTAATTCGGGGTTTCATCCTCGATTTTCCTCTGGTCAGGTGGAATCTTCGGATTGTCCTGGAGTGGATGCTGTGGTGGAGAGATTGCATCAGATCTGGGGGCAGGTGGTGGACAATTTGAGGTTGTCCCAGGAGAAGACTCAGCTTTTTGCCAACCGCCACCGTCGTGTTGGTCCTCGGCTTTCTGTTGGGGATTTGGTGTGGTTGTCTTCTCGTTTTGTCCCTATGAGGGTCTCTTCTCCTAAGTTTAAGCCTCGGTTTATCGGCCCGTATAAGATATTGGAGATTCTTAACCCTGTTTCCTTCCGTTTGGACCTCCCTGCATCCTTTTCTATTCATAACGTTTTTCATCGGTCATTATTGCGCAGGTATGAGGTACCGGTTGTGCCTTCCGTTGAGCCTCCTGCTCCGGTGTTGGTTGAGGGTGAGTTGGAGTACGTTGTGGAGAAAATCTTGGACTCTCGTGTTTCCAGACGGAGACTCCAGTATCTGGTCAAGTGGAAGGGATACGGCCAGGAGGATAATTCTTGGGTGAATGCATCTGATGTTCATGCCTCCGATCTGGTTCGTGCCTTTCATAGGGCCCATCCTGATCGCCCTGGTGGTTCTGGTGAGGGTTCGGTGCCCCCTCCTTGAGGGGGGGGTACTGTTGTGAATTTGGATTCTGGGCTCCCCCGGTGGCTACTGGTGGAATTGAACTGGTGTCTTCATCTTCTTTGTTCACCTGTTCCCATCAAGATGTGGGAGTCGCTATATAACCTTGCTGCTCTGTTAGTTGCTTGCCGGTCAACAATGTTATCAGAAGCCTCTCTGTGCTTGTTCCTGCTCCTAGACAACTATTAGATAAGTTGGACTCTTGTCCATGTTTGTTTTTGCATTTTGTTCCAGTTCACAGCTGTAGTTTCGTTACTGTGTCTGGAAAGCTCTTGTGAACGGGAATTGCCACTCTGGTGTTATGAGTTAATGCCAGAGTTTTAAAGTAATTTCTGGATGGTGTTTTTGATAGGGTTTTCAGCTGACCATGAAAGTGTCCTTTCTGTCTTCTGCTATGTAGTAAGTGGACCTCAAATTTGCTAAACCTATTTTCATACTACGTTTGTTATTTCATCTCTACTCACCGCCAATACATGTGGGGGGCCTCTGTCTCCTTTCGGGGTATTTCTCTAGAGGTGAGCTAGGACTAATATTTTCCTCTGCTAGCTTTATTTAGTCCTCCGGCTGGGCTGGGCATCTAGAATCAACGTAGGCATGCTACCCGGCCACTGCTAGTTGTGCGTTAGGTTTAGTTCATGGTCAGCTCAGTTCCCATCTTCCAAGAGCTAGTTCCTATATATGCTTATGCTATGTTCTCTTGCCATTGAGATCATGACAGGCTATGGTCAGGAGGATAATTCTTGGGTTGTCGCCTCTGATGTTCATGCGGCCGATTTGGTTCGTGCCTTCCATGTGGCTCATCCTGATCGCCCTGGCGGTTTTCATGAGGGTTCGGTGACCCCTCCTTCAGGGGGGGGTACTGTTGTGAACTCTGTGTTCAGGCTCCCTCTTGTGGTCACTGGTGGTATGGTGTGACTTTTGCTTTGGGCTCCCCCTGGTGGCTTTGTCTGTTATCCTGCTGGTCTCTGGCTATCAGCTGGTTCGTTATCCTCTGGGAGGTTCCTATATAGCTCTGTTTTACTTTCACTTGTTGCCGGCTGTCTATGTAATCAGTGCTACTCAGATTCCTTCTGACTACCTTGCTCCCAGTCCATCCAGCTCAAGCTAAGTTTTGTTTGCTCATTTTTTTATCAGCAGTGTTTTTCATGTTTTCTGTTCCAGCTTGCTAAAATGTAATTCCCTCGCTTGCTGGTTGCTCTAGTGGGCTGAGTTTCTCCCCACACACCGTTAGTTGGTGTGTGGGTTCTTGAAATCTCAGGATGGATATTTTGTAAGGGTTTTTTATTGATCGCATAGACCCCTGCTCTATTTTCTGCTTTCTAGTACTAGTGGGCCTCTTTTGCTGAATCTGATTTCATCCCTATGTATGTGCCTTCTTCTTACTTCACCGTTAATATTTGTTGGGGGCTTCTATATCTTTGGGGATTATTTCTCTGGAGGCAAGCGAGGTCTTTCTTTCTCTTTAGGGGTAGCTAGTTCCTCAGGCTGGCTCGAGACGTCTAGGAATTTTTTAGGCACGTTCACCGGCTACCTCTAGTTGTTTTGGATAGGTTCAGATTTGCGATCAGTCCAGTTACCATCTCCCTAGAGCTCGTCCTTAGTTTATTCACTTGCTGGTCTATTTGTGATCCTCAGCCATTAAGGATCATAACAGGGAGGGGAGTGACTGCAGTACATTTGCATATACAATGTGCAAAGTCGTAATTGATGTATCACCCGAAAACATCTGGAAGTCCCAAACCTAGCTCATAGCAATGCACATAAAAAAATAAAACAGGCAAGCAGATATAAAACAGAATTTAGAAAAAGGCGCAAATTAAAATAAAGAATAAAGCATAAATGAAAAATAAGCAAAAAACAAAACAAAACGAAAAGTAGACCAAAAAAGGTGCAAATGCAAACGGATCCAAACCTTCAGCCGTGATTTTAATGTTCTACATCTGAACACTAGGTGGCACACTAACAAAAAGTACCTGCTACAAAAAGTATGAATGACATGTATATCACTAGGGAAGACATATATAGGGGTATAATGTAAGACATGTTTTCGGTTTGTTATGGAAACCTTGTATCCGTGTATCTAGCAGTCAGCTCTATTGTACATACACGGAAAGGTTACTATAGCTTATCTTGCTTTACACAGTTAGAAAATCTGAATAATTGATTGTATATATATGACCCTTTCACCACACCCCAAAATGGATGCAACCCAATACAGACCACTAAAAATATAGTCTCCTAAAATAAATGTATCTCCCTCAAAAAATAAATACAGACCTCCAGTTGTACATACCGTAAACCACATGCTCTATTTAAATAGATTAAAACCCTCCCTATACAGATCTCGTATCAGCCAGTTGCCCCGATACTCCTGAAGACACTTCATAGACTGGCGAAACGTGTGATAAGAGGGAAGCTGTGTCTTGGAGTTGTCTTTTAATAGTAATGACAAAACGTGCTGCTCTCTAATTATAAAATGATGTGAACAACAGGCACGTCATAGAATATACCCCTTAACGCTCCATAAAGTATACATCCATCATGAGCTTTGGTAAATTAATGGTGGATTAGATGACAATGAAGCTTAATGGAGAACTGTATGGCAGAGGAGAAGAGGGGTCAAATGTATAAAGGGAAGTAGGGAGACAGTTAAAGGGGAACTATACTTTCAAGTAACTTTTCAGAATTAGTATCGTGTGTGTAGATGGGAATAACACTATTTCAGGCCTTTAACTAGTCAGCGTGTTTTCAACAAACCTTACATAAACCAATAGTGCGAGCAATTAGAAGAAACTTTGTAATATATCTGATCAGAGACTTTTACTTCTTTCTTCACTTTTGAGCCATTTCTTTCCCTCTTCCCACCTCCTGAAATCACCTCCATTGAAAACAAAGACAGCTCAAATCCAGAACAGCACAGTGTTGTGTTAGATTATACCTCCTTTTATACTCTATGAAAGATGGAGGAGCGAGAGAGTGAGAAAACAGAGGTGGGCAAGCAAGGCTGTTAGGGAGTGATTTAGCTTATCTCAGAGATGAATTCACAGCTACATTACTTAGTACTGCTGTATAATCTACTCCATGTTGCTGCTGCTACTTCTGAACTTGCAAGCAGGAATCCCAATGTTTCTGCATAAGGTATGCTCAATAGAAATTATATAATGTCCATAAATGGTGTTATCTCTCATGTATACACAGAACACAGCTCATTCTGAAAAGGTACCTGACTTATTGTTATACATACAGGTGGTGCACATGGTTCATGGACCTACTGTGCCACAGACTGGACCTACTCTGCAGGGGCGTGACTAAGCAGCTACCTTGGTGTTCACTGGAGCCTCTAATGGTGAGGTCAGGCATGTGCTGCAGGTAGCTGTCAGGTACCATTCCACGTCCGGCAGTAGCAGCAGGCCCCAGGGTCTAAGTTGATTTACTCAAATTTCTAGACAGGGCAGGACAGCCAAGGCAGGAAGGGTTCAGTCTGTGTAGTCACCGGATAGCAGAAGGGACAGCCACAGGGACAGGTTCAGACTATGCCAACAGGATGGCCACAGGGACAGGTTCAGAATGTGCTTACAAGACGGCTGCAGTGACAGGTTCAGACTGTGCCGACAGGATGGCCACAGGGACAGGTTCAGAATGTGCTAACAAGACGGCCACAGGGACAGGTTCAGACTGTGCCGACAGGATGGCCACAGGGACAGGTTCAGAATGTGCTAACAAGATGGCTGCAGTGACAGGTTCAGACTGTGCCGACAGGATGGCCACAGGGACAGGTTCAGAATGTGCTAACAAGACGGCCACAGGGACAGGTTCACACTGTGCCGACAGGATGGCCACAGGGACAGGCTCAGAATGTGCCGACAAGATGGCTGCAGTGACAGGTTCAGACTGTGCCGACTGGACGGCCACGGGGACAGGTTCAGGCTATGCCAAAAGGAGGGCCACAGGGACGGGTTCAGACACACTGGTCTCAGCAAACAGGTCAGGTATGGCCAATGCGGTTTCAGGGTCCGGACACCGCCAAAGCGGACTCAGGAACAAGGACTAACTATACTGAACTAATAGGACACAGGATACCGGACTGGCCACACAGGGACCAGGTGTTAATGTTCAGGCACTGGCCAGACCGGGACCAGGGGACCTCACAACTCACTAGTAGTACACCTTACTAGCTAATGATTCACTATGTTGCTCAGCGACTCCCTAGGGAAGAGGAAGTCTTTTATACAATAAGTGTTCTGTCTTCATACACGTTGATACGGTGTGTGATCCGACATACGGCATAAACCACTTCTGTCTCCCAAATAAGCAGACTGTTCTCTGTAGTCTAACTTGTTTATTGGTAAACATGAGCGCGGTAAAACTAGAAGAATACAAATGATATGTATAAGTATTGGGCTAAACAATAACACAACTGCAGCTAACAGGGAAACATACAGTATGGTGCAACTTCTACATAACTACATACAGCAGGTTCCTGGTAACCACATTTCCTGTGTACTGGCTGCTATACAGTTAATCACACTCTGTACAACACTACATTGTAGGAACAGGGATAATGATCTTACCGGATAAACTTAACAAGGATGAGAAGTAAGTGAGGTAGTTCCAACAGCAGATAACACGTGTGTCCAGGGAGATGCACAGAGAGAAAATGGGGGATTTCCCTGTCCCATGATGCTTTGGTGCAATCCCATAATGCAACACTCTATTATTACATGGAAAACACAGGTTATAAATTTATCCACCACTGGGTGGTGCTATAACACAGCAAAAACCAAACACTAATAGTAATTAACCTTTAATGCATGGAACGAACCCCTGTCCTGTTAGAAGGACAGAACACTCCCCGCTTGGCATCAACCGATGCCACCTACAGGTTCTTTTGGCGAAAACAGTAAGACAAGTTCCGCCACTGGTCTGAGGAATAGTTTGCTTTCCCCGGACTTGCCTACTTTGACCTCGACCTTACGGATCTTCCCATCTTTGCTTGGGAATACTTTAGTGATGAGGCCTAGTGGCCACTCATTACGGGGTGACTGGCTGTCTTTCATGAGAACGACATCACCGGTTTTGATGTTTGGTTTGTCGGTCTGCCACTTCTTCCTTGGTTGTAAGGTGGAGAGGTACTGCTTCCTCCATCTGTCCCAGAAGGTATTGAGAGACTTTGGACTTGTCTCCACTGTCGTCTGTAGAGGTCCTTGTTGCTAAATTCTCCAGGTGGAGCGCTGAGAACGCTGGCTTTCTGAGTAAGTAACATGGTAGGAGTGAGAATGGTCGGATCCTCAGAGTCACTAGAAAGTGAAGTCAATGGTCTGGCATTAATGATGGCCAAAACTTCTGCTAGGAATGTGGTCAAACTTTCATGTGTGAGTCTTGCACTACCTGCTTGCAAGAAAATGAAGTCAAGGATTCTGCGTGCTATTCCTATCATCCTCTCCCAAGCACCTCCCATGTGAGAAGAGTGTGGTAGATTGAAAGTCCAGGTACATCCCTGCTCACTCAGGTATCTTTCCACACTGGTGGTGTCTAGGTTGGAAGGAATTTGAAGTTCTTTCACTGCTCCTAGAAAGTTGGTACCTCTATCGGAGCGTATGTGCTTCACGGGACCTCTGATGGCGATGAAACGTCGGAGTGCATTTATAAACCCTGAAGTGTTCATGGACTCAATTACTTCAATGTGGACTGCTCTAACGGACATACAGGTGAACATAACCGCCCAGCGTTTGGCGTTGGCCTGGACTCTTCTAGTGTTCCGTGCAACCACAGACCATGGCCCGAATACGTCCAGTCCGACGTTGGTAAAGGGAGGTTCTGTACTAAGTCTGTCTGGTGGGAGATTGGCCATCTTCGGCTTTTGAGTCCCGCCACGGAGTTTGCGACAAATCACGCAATTGTAAATGAGTTTACTCACGCATCGCTTTGCTCCGACTATCCATAGTCCAGCAGTTCGTAGATTTCCTTCAGTAAACAGTCGTCCCTGATGTTTCACCAAGACGTGGTGGTGTTGCACAAGCAGGGTCGTGACATAATGATGTCCAGGAATTATTATAGGGTGCTTCTCCCCGAATTCCACTTCAGCTTCATGAAGACGACCTCCAATTCTTAACAGCCCTTCCTGGTCAATGATTGGATCAAGCTTCTTCAAGACACTATCTCTAGAAACGGCTTGGCTTTTATTGAGGTTATCTATTTCTTTGGCGTAACATTCACGTTGTATGGTACGAATTATGACGTTCTTGGCATTTTCCATGCTTGGAACGGTAAAGGCAAGCTTGCAGTGGTGCCAACCTTTGCAAGGTTTCTGGATGGCGGGTGACGTTGACTTGTAGGATCGAACCACATGAATTAAACAAACGAGGGCACGAACAAGTGAGTCCCAAGTTGAGAACCTGTTGAAGCGGTGGGATTTGAGGTGATTGTCTTTAGTCACCGTACGTAGAACGGATACCTGAGGGCGGATTTCCTCATCTGCCTCTGGATCCACCAGTTCAAAGATGTTTGACTCGTCCACATATGGCGTCGAACGGTATAAGAATGTAGGGCCGGTGAACCAGGTTGTGTCCTTAAGTTGTCTTGCTTCAACGGATCTGGTTGCGTGGTCCGCCGGATTGTGGTGCGTGGACACATAGTGCCACTGTTTAGGTTCGGTGGATCTCCTGATCCTTAGCACCCGATTGCTGACATAGACATAGAAGCGACGAGTTTCATTGCAAATGTACCCCAGCACTACCTTGCTGTCAGTGTAGAACTCGACTTCTTTGATTTCCAGGTCCATTTCTGTCGAGATAAGCTCAGCTAACTCTACTGCCAGTACAGCTGCACAGAGTTCCAGTCTGGGTACTGTGTGTTCACGGAGTGGGGCCAATTTTGTCCGGCTCATAACAAGCCTTACGTGGCATTGTTCATTGATGTCAGTTGTTTTCATATACGCCACTGCTGCAATTGCCTTGGTTGAAGCATCGCAGAAGATACAAAGCCTTTGCACCTTGATTTCTGATGAAGGCACAGAAGCATATGGTCGTGCCACGTAGAGACTCGACAGGGCTTCTAAAGAATTTTTCCATCTTTCCCACAATTCTCTTTTATCGCTGGGAAGCGGATCATCCCAATCGGATGTCTCTTGGGTGAAGTCTCTCAACATCATTTTACCTTGGATAGTTACAGGGGTTACAAATCCCAGAGGATCGTACAAGCTGTTCACAACGGACAGGACGCCTCTACGCGTGAAGGGTTTCTCTTCTTCGCTGATCTGGAAGGTGAATGTATCCTTTTTCAAATCCCAGAGTAGACCCAGGCTCCGTTGCATGGGAAGGGAGTCCGTGCTTAAATCCAAGTCTTTTAAATCGGTTGAGTAATCTTGAGAGGGAAAGGCTGCCATTAGTTTCTGGCTGTTGGAAGCAATTTTGTGCAACCTCAAATTGGATGAAGCGAGCATTTCTTGTGCCCTTTTCAGGAGACTGACTGCCGACTCCTCTGTGGGTGTGGATTTCAGGCAGTCATCTACGTAGAAATCCTTTTCCACAAAAGATCTTACATCCGATCCATACTTCGCTTCACCTTCTCTGGCTGAATGTCTAAGGCCATAGATAGCGACAGCAGGGGAAGGGCTGTTCCCGAAGATGTGAACCTTCATACGATATTCCACGATGTCCTTGTAGGGGTCATTATTGCGGTACCAAAAGAACCTCAAGTAGTTTCTGTGTTCTTCTTTAACAAGGAAGCAGTGAAACATCTGTTGTATGTCGGCCATAAATGCTACTGCGTCTTTGCGGAAACGAAGGAGTACTCCCAGAAGTCTGTTGTTGAGGTCTGGACAAGACAGGAAGACGTCGTTTAAAGAAACACCTTCGTATCTGGCACTTGAGTCAAATACCACTCTTATCTGACCTGGTTTCTTCGGATGATACACGCCGAAAATAGGTAAGTACCAACATTCCTCGGAATCTTGAAGTACAGGTGCAATTTCCGCGTGGCCGCTCTGGAATATTCTCTCCATGAAGGTAAAGAAGTGTTGTTTTGTTTCCGGTGCCTTCTGCAGTTTGCGCGTAAGGGAGACAAATCGACTGTAGACAAGTTCTCTGTTGTTGGGTAAGCGTTGCCTCTGTGGTTTGAATGGTAAAGGTGCGACCCAACTCTTTGATTCATCTCTTACTATCTCTCGCTCCATGATGTCCAAGAACAGTCTGTCCTCTATGGACTTTGCTACCTGGTTGTCTTCTCTTGTCCTGTGGAAAACTGTGCACCCTATATGATCTTGCTCACCGTCGCATGCATGGTCTTCACAGGAAGGATCAGCTAACGGACAAGGTGGAGGGGTGTGGTGTGGCAATTCTTTAATCAGGAAACTGCTCTCGCATGGCTGGAAGAGAGACGGGCGTCCATTCTCGAGGGTATTGGTGAGCATGCTGTTGACTGATGTCGGCCTGTGTGCTCCACCCAAACAGACATCTCCCACAATGACCCATCCTAGGTCAAGTCTCTGAGCATATGGGGCGTTTTGTGGGCCGTTGATCTGTCCTCTAGCCTTGTGGACCCGTAGTATGTCTCTTCCGAGAAGTAAGACGATAGGAGCTCCTTGGTCGAGCTCTGGTATCAGGTGAGCTATACATCTCAAGTGGGTGTGATGAGCTGCTACCTCTAGTGTAGGTATCTCAGACCTGTTGTCTGGAATCTGGTTGCACTCCAGTATTGATGGCAAGGATAAGCAGGTTTGACCGTCTATAGACTCTACTTTGAATCCAGTTGCTCTCCTCCCCGCCGTCTCGACAGTACCTGCACATGTCTTCAAGGAGTACGGAGAGCCGGGACCAGCAATGTTGAAGGTGTCGAAGAGAAAGGACTTAGCTAGAGACCTGTTGCTCTGATCATCCAAGATTGCATATACCTTGATCACCTTATCCCGTTGGCTCGCTGGGAATACTCTGACAAGACAGATCTTTGAGCAGGATCTTCCTGCTACGAGTTCCTTGCAGATCTCTGTGCACCGAGAAGTGACCACTGGGGTGTCCATGTCAGTGTCCATCTGTTTTTCGGCAGACTCTTCTACTCGCGACGATACCCCTGAGGGTGGTCCAGGATGTAAGGCCGTGTTGTGCTCCACACTACTACATTCTGTGCATTTCACACTGGTTTCACAGTTCTTGGCGAAGTGTGAGGTTGTCGCGCAGCATCTGAAGCATATCTTGTTTTCCTTTAGGAAACTCTTATGGTCTTCTAGAGACTTCTCCCTGAAGGCTCTACATTTTAGTAGAGGATGAGGTTTCTTGTGTAGGGGGCAGTATTTGCTGAGATCCTGCGGTTTGTCCTCTTCTGGAGAGGACTTACTTGCCCTGTAAGGAAAACCTGTGGAGGTAACATTAGTTTTGTGGACTGCCACTGGTGTTTTACTGGGTTTTACACCAGGGGCAGCGGTACATGACATAGTGAAATCGAAACTAGGGTCATTTCTAACTTTAGCCTGCTGAGCAACAAAGTCTACAAACACCCCAAAGGGAGGAAATGGTACCTTATGAGCCTGTTTGTAACGGGACCCGTGACTGACCCACTTTTCTTGTAAGTTGTAAGGGAGCTTTTGGACAATCGGGTTGACACCTCTGGCAGTGTCCAGGAATGCCAACCCTGGTAGATCACCTTCTGCCTGAGCAGCATGTACCTCCATTAACAAGTCGCTCAGTTCCCTGAGCTTTTGATAACCCTTATTTGCTATCTTGGGGAAATCATCAATCCTTTTATACAAAGCATTTTCTATAGCTTCTATTGACCCATAACATTCTTCGAGTCTCTCCCACACCATACGAAGTCCTGTGTGTGGGTACTTTATGTTAATGTCCCTGATTCTTTTGGCATGTTCAGCTGACTCGCTCCCAAGCCACTTAACCAGTAGATCTAACTCTTCACTACTGGAAAGATGCAAGTCTCTGATGGCATTCTGAAAAGAGGCTCGCCATGCTCGGTAGCTTTCAGCTCGATCAGTGAACTTTACAAGTCCCTTGGTCACCAGCTCCCGGCGGGTAAAGAACCTTGCAAAGTTCATAGTGGCTGAGTCAGTGCCGACGTGAGCTGGTGTGCTGTTGTCGTGCGGTGTTTGTGTTGCATCATCATACCTGGTAGGAGCTTCTGGCTTAGGAAAGTCTGTATAAACCCGTTCAGTGGCAAAGGGTGTCCCTGTCAGTCTGGGTGGAGGCCGTACCTTCTGTCCCGTAAGACGGTAGTGGTGATCAATGTCGTTTCGCAGTATACTTTCCTGCTTCCAGTACGGTGTTTGGAGGGAAGATCTCTGGTAATCTGCATAGGCTGGTTGGTGTAACGGATCAGAGTTGTCTTCTATTTTGGAATGTTGGCGGACATATTCTGAGACGCGTTGGGCAGGGTCCTGACGATCAAGGTCTGGTCCACGTACGTCACTGTCAAGCTCAGATTCAGGAAACTCCACGGCTTCTAAGAACTTGGCTTTGGCTATTGCGGCTGCTGCTTCTTTTTCAGCGGAAAGCCTTTCTAAGGTCGCTCGCAGGCGCGCCGTATCTGCGTCTCTATTGGCTTGCAGGCGGGCTCTCTCTGCTTCTTGCTCTGCTTGCAGGCGGGCTCTTTCTGCTTCTTGCTCTGCTTGCAGGCGGGCTCTTTCTGCTTCTTGGCGGGCTCTTTCCGCTTCTTACTCCACTTGTCTCAACTTTAACTGCATCTCTTGTGCAGCGAAGGAGGATCTTACTTTCGCTGCCTCAGCTTCTGCTCGGGCGAGGGTGGCAGACCTTTTCGAGGAAGACTTGCTAGAGCTGCTTGTTTGGGACCTCGTCCTGAGTGAAGATGTTTGACTTGTAGACATTTTATGTCCGTTTGCAGGCTGTAGGACGTCTCAGAGCGGGTAGGGGTGACTTCAGCGTGGACTGAGACATGTAGTGCTTGGTGGCTGCACTCTCGGTACTTGTGACTGAATGGCGGCCGCTGCGGTATCTGCAGGCAGTGCAGTACAAGTGGCTGCGTAAGTGGTATTTGCTATCGCTGGCGTCTAGCCTCCTTTACTGTAATCCCGGCGTCTAGCATCCGTTTTACTGGCCTCCGCTGGTATTAAGTCTCCGTTTTACTGTTCTGTCTTCATACACGTTGATACGGTGTGTGATCCGACATACGGCATAAACCACTTCTGTCTCCCAAATAAGCAGACTGTTCTCTGTAGTCTAACTTGTTTATTGGTAAACATGAGCGTGGTAAAACTAGAAGAATACAAATGATATGTATAAGTATTGGGCTAAACAATAACACAACTGCAACTAACAGGGAAACATACAGTATGGTGCAACTTCTACATAACTACATACAGCAGGTTCCTGGTAACCACATTTCCTGTGTACTGGCTGCTATACAGTTAATCACACTCTGTACAACACTACATTGTAGGAACAGGGATAATGATCTTACCGGATAAACTTAACAAGGATGAGAAGTAAGTGAGGTAGTTCCAACAGCAGATAACACGTGTGTCCAGGGAGATGCACAGAGAGAAAATGGGGGATTTCCCTGTCCCATGATGCTTTGGTGCAATCCCATAATGCAACACTCTATTATTACATGGAAAACACAGGTTATAAATTTATCCACCACTGGGTGGTGCTATAACACAGCAAAAACCAAACACTAATAGTAATTAACCTTTAATGCATGGAACGAACCCCTGTCCTGTTAGAAGGACAGAACAATAAGCCTCCCAGCTATTGGCTGGGAGCCATCTTGCAGGTATACTACATTTTACTAAAGGCCTCTCAGCAACAAGCTGAGGGCATTTAGTTTATGCACGTGGGACCAAGCATACTAGGTGTGCCACCGGAAACTGCGGCGCGCAAACCAGCAAACAAGAGGGACACGCCAGGAGTCCATGCCGCGAAGTTGTGCAGTGATTAAGCTGATGCTCCTGCATGGAGGGGGAAGGTGACACCATACTGGGGCGCAGGAAATAGCACTACACTTATATCCTGGATTTGTCAGAAGTTCTTCCCTTCCGGGCTTTATCTCTCATTTTCTCTCTGATGGGTGGATTCTAGCTGCTATGTCTTCCATACACTAAACACACAGAAACAGTGATTACAACTGTTTTCCTCTTGGCATCACACAGAGAAAAGCATCAAAAGCATGGATGAAATTATACAGTACAACTGAGCTGTGTGGCTGTGAATCCAGCACTGAGATATGCTAGCTAGAATCTGCTGCTTCACCATGTGTTTCTCTGCTCATCAGTCCTTATCCCTTTTCCATGGAGTTCAAGAAGAGCTGTAATCTGACACCTCACTCTGCTGGCAGTCCATCTTGTTGATTTGCGAAGTAGCTCATAAGTGGAGAAAGAAGCAGAATTAAAAATATATTAAAACAGTTCTTATATTCCCTCGTACTATTTATTTATGCAAAGGTTGTTGCAAGTATCATTCCAATATAAGTTTAGGTGCAATTAAACTTTGAGGTGGGCTTTGTGATATAAAATGATCATGCTTCGTGTCTTACCTTTTGTCACCAGGGGAGAAGAACACTTGCCTGCTTGCCCTAGGTTTGGAGTATGGGAATGATTTTGATTCACTTACTGGTCATGGTTCACAGTTAAAAGAATAAACATGGGCATTTCTTTGTAAAAAAAACAACTTGCTCTTCCTATTTTCAGGTTTTTGAGCTTTTTTTTTACCACTTCAAGTAGTTATAGAAGTGACCTGACCATTCTTCAGGCAGCTTCTCCTCAGAAAACGCTCTGTACTTTACAACAGACATTGATGGTAAGACTCAAAAGACTCGTGGAAGATGCCCGAACGTCGTTTCAAGTGTTTTTCCAAGGTTTTCACTTAAGAAACCGCTTAGTTATTGAATAAAAAAAAGTAACTGAAACACAGCAGTACAAAAGTGAGACCAAAACACAGGAAAAATGCTCCAATGCTTAGGAAACAATCCAAAAAATGCCATAAAGAGACCCGTCGATACAAAAAACATTGACGTGTACTGGAAAGCTCAGCAGGTTTGTACGCATGCAAAAGACATCATTGGCACCTATAAGATGTTATGTGGGGTTTTTTTTTAGGGGTTTAGGAAGGTCCCACAGTTGGGTGTGGGAAAAGTTAGATCAAAGAGCTACTCAGTGTAGCAGGTCCCAGAGGAATCCTGGCCTTCATCCTTTAACTCACACACATCGATCCAGATTTACTATAGGGCCCCCTGGGTTGCATCCATGGAGTAGCTGCTGGGGAGCAGCAGGTCAAGCCTGAAGCAAGGATAGTGACACCAGCCCAGTCAGTAACTGCATGGACACACAGAATTTTAAGGCAAATACAACGTCAACTGAATAATCAATGTCAGAAGGGTCAGCTACATTCCAGACTGTGACACCGTCACTTTACACCAGCGCTGCGATCTCAGCATGTTTCTTGACACAGTCCGCATTTATCTCATGAAGGTCTAAGTAGGACCGAAATGTTATAATCTTATGGACTGTTCTGGATAACAATAAAATCAATGACGTTTTCATCTACTTTCCTTCTGGGTGCTGAGAGTTTTATTCATCTTAGTTATTACAGATTGGAACCCTACGCGGGCAACTAATCTGACATATTCCGGAGCGACGTATATTTTTAATTTGCCAGGGTCAGAAGTGTGATCAGATAGGTTTAAGGTCATGATCACAGGGATTACAGGGGCAGACATGATCTGTGAAAAAGCCGGGTCAATATCAAGGTAAATATGGCAAAAACAAAGCAACACAATATCTGGCAACTTCCAGCAGTAGGCTAAGTAGGGTGTGGTGCAGAGGCAGACCCATTGGCCACAGCAGGGAGCGTATTGCACATATCCTGTTCAGCCACACAGATTTTCATGGCTGTTGAACAGCGTCTGCGCTGCCCACAGATACTCCTCTATGGCGACAGGAGTAGATGTCGTGGGAGCAGGTTTAGGTAAAGAGCCTAATAATGGCTGCCATCTTAGTCCTCCTATTAGACTCCGCTAATATAAGTATTACATTTTCACCTCCTGCACTTGTTAGCAGCATATCCTTCCTCACAAACTGCACGGCAATCTGATTCTCAAAAAAATGTAATCTCGCTTTTTGTAGGATCAGTGTGAATGAGCCCCTATGTGCTCCACTATCTCTAGAAGTTCCGAGAGACGTTCTAAGAAGAAGAATGATGTTGGTCAGCGGAATATCTCCTCCAGTCCTAAGCTTAGAGAGTGCGTGACTGCGGGGTATCTCTATATAAAATGGCACTTTGAAGTCTCCCATACACCAGCGAGGTATGACATCTGCTTACGCTTATCAGTTGCCTCTTATGGACCAGCGGCTGGATATAAATAACTTTTTTTCCACAGAAATCTCTCCACAGCTCTGATATTCCAATGTCCTTGGAAAGTGAGGAGCTCAGAGAAGTCTGTGTCCTGAGCGTCACACGGTCAGCAAACTTGGAGATAAAAGTGGATGTAAAACTGCGCTGCTGAGAATCGATGCGGTACGGCTGCGGTTTTATTTGTCATTTCACATGTACAGTTCACACTGGAAACAGTCAGCAAGCTGATCAGCAGGCACCCATCTTACAACACTTAAAGAGGTTGTCCCCTTTCAGTTATTTTAGCCCACAGGCTCAGAGATGTGTAAAATAACAAACTGAGCTTTGCTTACCCTCCGCTGGTCCGGCATTGCGTCTCCGCCGCAGAATCGTTCTCTATTGATCTGCTGCATCAGTCACGTCGACAGTGTTGTAGCCGATGTCTGGTCTTATCTGATGTAGACCTGAGACCCTGGGTCTTGTGTGGCCAGGGCCTGAACCTGAAAATGCACCAAGCGATCCCTGAACCCAAAACTGCACCTGGCGGTCCCCTGAGCCTGTAGCCTCACCAGTGGTACCTGAACCTTGAAGCCACCCCGGCGGTACCCGAACCTTTAACCATTTTGGCGGTCCTTGAACCTGCACCTGTGTCAGTCCTGGCTAGTGTTCCATAGTCCGTACTGTTGGAGCATGTTCCAGTATCCGAATCCAGCCCTGGCTGTGACTGTATGTCAGTATCTGTTGTGTTAGAGGATCCAGAACCTGTGTAGTCTGAACAGAGTCCGAATCCTGCCCTGCCATTTACTCCAAGTCCAGTCCATGTCTATGAATCTGAACCCAGCAGTGGTACCTGACGGTAAAACTAGGTAGCCGCCTGACCATGCCCCTCCTATGTAAGCCAGGCCCTTGGTACAGTGGGTCCACAAACCATATCCGCCACACTTGTGCGTGACACGTGCCCATACAGCATCATGTTGTCAGCAGCACATCCCCATTTTAACATGACGATCGGCTGCTGATAACGATTACCATATTTTTATACCGGCGAAACAATCCAATCACCCTATGAACGAGTGTTTTACACATTAAGAGTATGTGCATACGTTGCGGATTTGATGCTGCGGATCCGCAGCTGTTTTCCATGCGTTTTACAGTACCATGTAAAGCTATGGAAAACCAAATCCGCTGTGCACATGCTGCGGAAATTTCCGCACAGATCTGCTGCGGTTTATTTTCTGCAGCATGTCAATTCTTTGTGCGGATTCCGCAGCTTTTTACACCTATTCCTTAATAGGAACTCGCAGGTGAATTCCGCAAAAAAAGTGCGGTAAATCCGCAGGTAAAACGCAGGGTGTTTTACCTGCGTATTTTTCTGACTCTGCGTGGAAAAATCTGTACATGAATCCGCAACGTGTGCACATACCCTTACTGGGAGATTGCCGTAAAGTTTACATGGGCCAATAGTCCAAAAAAGTTGGACATTTTAGGCAAATTTTACTCTAAAAAAATTGTGAGCTTTTGGATTTTTTTCTGCTTTTTGAAAAATTGTGTGGGAGTTAGCGGAAGGAGAATAGTTTGTTTTTTTTGCAGGAGTTGTAGTTATTCTGCTTTTTTGGGAGAGACAAATGTTTTTACTTTTTTATTAAACTTTTATATTTTAAAAAATATTTTTACATTTTCTTTTAGTCACCATGGAAGATTTAGAACCAAGCACTGTGATCAATTCATTGTAAAAATGCCGATCTCCTGTCTTTATGATTAGTCATCAATCCTTATGGAGCGGCCCCCAGACGCAGTACAGCGGGGTACTCAGATCCGGGTCTCTCGGTTCTGAGGATGTCACGGTGGCCCGGCCCGGTCCGTGGTCCTGTTAAGGGGCGCCCAATAAAAGGTGTAGGTGGTGGTGTAGGCCGCAGTAAATAACGAGGACACAGGGTTGCAGTCTCTTTACCTCTTTACTGAAGGCTTCGGCATCCGCAATCCAGAGCACTGTTAACAGGGCTGGCTGAGACCGGCCGGTCCGAAGGAACATCCAGAGTTCCCTTTGCAGGTGGAAATCAGTAGCCTACCTACTAGCGCCTGGGTGTTGTAGTACTTCCCTGCTGAGCACCACGGGATAGTCCTCACAACTGTCGTGTATGTTTCTGTTCTTTCTCTCCGTCCCCCAGATGACATGGATAGGACGCGCCCGTATGACGGGGTAGGCCTGGAGTTATTTTATAGGGACCCTAGAGACGCCCCTCTGCCACAATTGCCTCCGTTGTCTTCATTAGGTGATTAAGGTGAGGCAGCCAACCTAAAATTAACTGCCCTGCCGTTGGTTTGAAGTAATACGTAGAGCCCAATACTTCCTCGGCATTCCGACCACCGGCTACGCGCCTCAGTAGGATGTTGCCGATCTCGGGGCACGACTCCTACTGGTTCTATCGCCTTTATGCTGTGATCTCGTTTCTCACTTCTCCACAATATACTTCGCTTCGTGTCCTTTCTTAAGATGCCACCGCAATGAAGTGCAGGCGCGGCTCCGTAACGATCTGTCCTTTTGCTAGGCCGCTGTCAGCATCCCACCCCTGACAGGGACCCCCCTGGATCTTCCCAAGTAACGCTCTCCTCTCACAGGTGCTACCTGGGAAAAACCCAGTCAGCTTCTCTCTAACTTCCTATCCAACCCCCAGTTTTACCTGAGTGTGAGGAGTGGCCTAATACATAGAACCCTTTGCTCCCCCTGGTGGCCGGAGTGTGAAGCGTAATGTGTGACTGTGATACCTGGTCAGGTGAACTCCTTTAGTGCCATCAGACGTACCATCACTCCCCTTAGTGGCGGAGCAACAGTACTGCAACGACCAGGTCTCTGGGGCGCTGCACTCCCCCCCCGTTAAATCCAGTTTTCCCGGACTGGGAAAGAAGAACAACAATACATGTTAGCAAAAGACATACAAAATTTTGAAAATGCTGTAAACAAGTAAATTTTAACAGTGCTTCCCTTTATGGGAGGTGAGGACACTTGAACGTTACAAACAAAAACATATTTACATGGTGCTTAAGATTTTAAATAACACTTATTAAATAACTGACTATAAATAACTATCATTACCCAGCCGGGCATTCTATCTACTATCTACTAAAGTGCAAAATTTTCTCGAACAATAATTTAACTTTTCCTTTTAGGGCGTAAGGGCAGGTACCCACTAAAGGCATGCTACAAGACTAAAAGTGCAAATCAACATTTTCCTGAGCTCTCTTTCTCATATGCAGGACTCTCTTGTCTACCCCCACGGGCCTACTGCATCTTTCCTTGGCTCTCTATCATTAGTTCCGGTAATCACTTTAACTTCAATTTTATTCATATATCATTATCAACATTTCTATTCCTTATCACTATCTTTCTATCTACATACTACTACTAGGTAAAACATTATTACTATTTAACTTTCTTAAGGCAACATTATATTTTGGCTTATTGCAACAATGAACATTCCCTTTAAGAGGAACATCTCAAGTCTCTTTGAGGTAGTGCAACTCTCAAGTTGCAAGTCTGCAGTAAACAAGAACTTCTGCGCTGTATCCAGGAACAGTCTCTTCAAAAAGCTCTTTCCTTTGTAAAACCAGTAGGGGGCACCTTTAAGAAGGTGCAACTATTTACAGCAACAGTTTGTGAATCATTCACCGTCCATGATTCGGCAGTCCTTTAGATCACTGATGCAAAAACAAACATAAAGCAATAGGGATCCCGGGTAAACAAAGGGATCCCTTTAAGGACTAACCCCAGTCGGGTTTAAGGCAGCAAGGAAAACACACAATTAACTATTTACAGTTTCGTTGTTCCAAGGTTTATCTTTACAGTAAGTTGCAAGACACCAGCCGGTAGCGAACACTTCCTGACCGGGGAAGCTCCGATCCCCTGTTCTCGGCTAATGCGGTGTCAGTATCAGTGGTTCGTCTCTCAGGTGCGGTCAGGTCACCCGGTGTCTGGATTCGAATGTCAGCTTTGGTTGCAAGTTCAGTAGCAGCAATAATGCACACAGTGGTGATAGTAGTAGAATTT
Organism: Ranitomeya variabilis; assembly: GCF_051348905.1. NCBI lineage: Eukaryota > Metazoa > Chordata > Amphibia > Anura > Dendrobatidae > Ranitomeya > Ranitomeya variabilis. Next base: position 648,970,121 of record NC_135236.1, on the reverse strand, counting down.
GTCAGGTCAGAGTTAGTCGCAGTCAGGACAGCAGGTGGCGCCACTGCAGGCTCGCATTGTTGGACGTTCCGAGCGCACCATCCTTGCGCACTCCAATGGCGAGTGTAGGTCACCTGGTCCCCTTTACATAGTAGTGGATCGTCACATCTGTTGCGGAAAGGGGTCTTCACATTGTAGCTGGTAAAGAAGATTTCAGTCGGCAGTCCCGGTTCTTGTATAGAGCCCCAACCCCGTTTCGGGTGAAAGGCTAGTACAGTCCCCCGTTTTACCAAGTCCTTCTTACCGCGTGCAGTCTTTGGGTTTTGTACTTTCGGTGGGTCACTTTGCTCTGTCTCTTTTCGGTTTTTCCAGTGTAGAATTAACCCCTTAGTGACAGAGCCAATTTGGTACTTAATGACCGAGCCAATTTTTACAATTCTGACCACTGTCACTTTAAGAGGTTATAACTCTGGAACTCTTTATCGGATCCCACTGATTCTGAGATTGTTTTTTCGTGACATATTGTACTTCAAGTTAGTGGTAACATTTCTTCGATATTACTTGCGATTATTTATGAAAAAAATGGAAATATGGCGCAAATTTTTAAAATTTTGCAATTTTCAAACTTTGTATTTTTATGCCCTTAAATCAGAGAGATATGTCACAAAAAATAGTTAATAAATAACATTTCCCACATGTCTACTTTACATTAGCACAATTTTGGAAACAATTTTTTTTTTTGTTAGGGAGTTATAAGGGTTAAAAGTTGACCAGCAATTTCTCATTTTTACAACACCATTTTTTTTTAGGGACCACATCTCATTTGAAGTCATTTTGAGGGGTCTATATGATAGAAAATAACCAAGTGTGACACCATTCTAAAAACTGCACCCCTTAAGCTGCTCAAAACCACATTCAAGAAGTTTATTAACCCTTTACGTACTTCACAGGAACTGAAACAATGTGGAAGAAAAAAATGAACATTTAACTTTTTTTTGCAAACATTTTACTTCAGAACCATTTTTTTTAATTTTCACAAGTGTAAAAACAGAAATTTAACCACAAATTTTGTTGTGCAATTTTTCCTGAGTACGCCGATACCCCATATGTGGAGGTAAACCACTGTTTGGGCGCACCGCAGAGCTTGGAAGTGAAGGAGCACCGTTTGACTGTTTCAATGCAGAATTGGCTGGAATTGAGATCAGACGCCATGTCGCGTTTCGGGAGCCCCTGATGTGCCTAAACAGTAGAAACCCCCCAAAAGTGACCCCATTTTGGAAACTAGACCCCCCATGGAACTTATCTAGATGTGTAGTGAGAACTTTGAATACCCAAGTGCATCACAGAAGTTTATAATGCAGAGTCGTGAAAATAAAAAATATATTTTTTTTAACAATAAAGATTTTTTAGCCCCCAAGTTTTTATTTTCACAAGGGTAACAAGAGAAATTGGACCCCAAAAGTTGTTGTCCAATTTGTCCTGAGTATGTTGGTACCCCATATGTGGGGGTAAACCACTGCTTGGGCGCACGGCAGAGCTCGGAAGGGAAGGAGCGCCATTTTGGAATGCAGACTTTGATAGAATTGTCTGCGGGCGTTATGTTGCGTTTGCAGACCCCTAATGTACCTAAACAGTAGAAACTCCCAACAAGTGACCAAATTTTGGAAACTAGACCCCCTAAGGAACTTATCTAGATATGTGGTGAGAACTTTGAATGCTCAAGTGCTTCACAGAAGTTTATAATGCATAGTAGTGAAAATAAAAAAATATTTTTTTTTCCCACAAAAAAGATTTTTAGCCCCCAAGTTTTTATTTTCACAAGGGTAACAGGAGAAATTGGACCCCAAAAGTTGTTGTCCAATTTGTCCTGAGTATGCTGGTACCCAATATGTGGGGGTAAACCACTGTTTGGGCGCACGGCAGAGCTCGGAAGAGAAGGAGCACCATTTTGGAATTCAGACTTTGATAGAATTGTCTGTGGGTGTTATGTTGCGTTTGCAGAGCCCCTGATGTACCTAAACAGTAGAAACCCCCCACAAGTGACCAAATTTTGGAAAATAGACCCCCTAAGGAACTTATCTAGATATGTGGTGAGTACTTTGAATGCTCAAGTGCTTCACAGAAGTTTATAATGCAGAGTAGTGAAAATAAAAAAATATTTTTTTTTCCCACAAAAAAGATTTTTAGCCCCCAAGTTTTTATTTTCACAAGGGTAACAGGAGAAATTGTACCCCAAAAGTTGTTGGCCAATTTATCCCGAGTACGCTGATGCCCCATATGTGGGGGTAAACCACTGTTTGGGCGCACGGCAGAGCTCAGAAGGGAGGGAGCACCATTTGACTTTTTTAGCGCAAAATTGGCTGTCGTGTTGGGAGACCCCCCCTGATGTACCTAAACAGTGGAAACCCCCAAATTATAACTCCAACCCTAACTCCAACACACCCCTAACCCTAATCTTAACCCGATCCATAATCCTAATCACAACCCTAACGATAATCACAACCCTAACCCCAAAACAGCCCTAATCTCAACCCTAACCATAACCCTAATCAAAACCCTAAATCCAACACACCCCTAACCCTAATCCCAAACGTAACCCTAATCCCAACCCTAATCCAAACCCTAATCCCAACTCTAACCCTAACTTTAGCCCCAACCCTAACCCTAACTTTAGCCCCAACCCTAACCATAACTTTAGCCCCGTCGTCACAAAAAAAGTTCAATGTAACCTTTTTTTTGTACGTCGCGTCCGCCATTTCTGCGCATGCGTGGCCGTAACTCTGCCCCCTCCTCCCCAGGACATAGACTGGGCAGCGGATGCGTTGAAAAACTGCATCCGCTGCCCACGTTGTGCACAATTTTCACAACGTGCGTCGGTACGTCGGGCCGACGCATTGCGACCGCCCCGTACCGACGCAAGTGTGATAGAAGCCTAAGGCTACTTTCACACTAGCGTCGTACTCGGCCCATCGCAGTGTGCCGGGCCGACGTACCGACGCTAGCGTTGTAAGCGCAGCACAACGGGTGCAGCGGATGCTGTTTTTTCAACGCATCCGCTGCCCCATTGTGAGGGGAGGCGGGGGCGGAGTTCCGGCCGCGCATGCGCGGTCGGAAATGGCGGACACGTCGCACAAAAAAGTTACATGTAGCTTTTTTTGTGCCGACGGTCCGCCAAAGCACGACGGATGCGACATGTGGCAATCCGTCGCAATGCGTCGCTAATGCAAGCCAATGGAGAAAAAACGCATCCTGCAAGCACTTTTGCAGGATGCGTTTTTTCTCCGACGCATTGCGTCGGAAGCCAAAAAACGCTAGTGTGAAAGTAGCCTAACCCTAGCCCTAACCCTAACCCTAAATTTAGCCCTAACCCTAGTCCTAACCCTAACTCTAGCCCTAACCCTAGCCCTAACCCTAACTCTAACCCTAACCCTAACCCTAATTTTAGCCCCAACTCGTCTTCTCCTGCCGGCCGGCAGATGGCAGCAGATGGCGGGCGCACTGCGCATGCGCCCGCCATAAGGAAAAAGCCGGCTGGCAGGAGAAGACAGAAGAGGACCCAGGGACACTGGGTGAGTATTTTAGGGTCCCCGAATCCCCCTATTTCTCTGTCCTCTGATGTGTGATCACATCAGAGGACAGAGAAATACAGATCGCTTTTTTTTTTTTTTGCGGTCGCCGGTAAACTGTTAATTACCGGCGATCGCAAAACAGGGGTCGGTGCAAACCGACCCCGATCATGTTCTTTGGGGTCTCAGCTACCCCCGGCAGCCGAGACCCCAAAGATCTTCCGGGTGCCGGGCGGCGGGCGTACTGCGCGTGCGCCCGCCATTTTTTCCCGGAAAAAAGATGGCGGCGCCCATGGGGACCCACGAGGAGCACCGGGGGAGGTAGGTAAGTATCGGGGGGCTATTGGGGGCCATCGGGGACCCTATTTCTCTGTCCTCCGATGTGCGATCACATCGGAGGACAGAGAAATTAAACGGCACATCGCGTTTTTTTTTTTTTTTTGCGACCGCCGGTAAACGGTTAATTACCGGCGATCGCAACTCGGGGGTCGGTAAAAAAACCCCGAATCATGTTCTCTGGGGTCTCGGCTACCCTCGGCAACCGAGACCCCAGAGAAAATCCGACTCTGGGGGGCGCTATTCACTTTTTCCACAGCGCCGTTAATTAACGGCGCTGTGGTTTAAGTACCCTTAGCGGCCGCCGTTAAAAGGCGTATCGGCGGTCGTTAAGGGGTTAAGCATTGTTTATATTGTTCCCAGGTGAGCACAGCAATGCTGAGGCCCTCCTGTCTGGCCCCGTCTGGCCCAATCCTCGGAGTATCCCATTGGAAGATCACCCCCTCCGAGCTCACATCTAGCGGTTCTCCCATAGTTGTCGGTAACGGAGGCACCAGCTTCTCCATAGTATCGGGGGTTACCACTACCAGCTCGGCGGAGAGGAATCGGTCACTGTCGGGATGGGGAGCGGTCATGGGAGCAGGATCGGTCGGGAGAGCAGGGGCGCTTTTCATACCTGCGTCTGATGTGGTTCCACCGATGCCGGTCTGTTCCACTGATGAGAACACTGGAGTCGGCAGCGGCTCGGACCGTGGTTCTTCCGATGCGACCACCTGGGACAGCTCCGACTTCCATGGCTTCACATCTGCTGGCCCCATGTCCAGGATAGGTTGACTTGGCTCCCCCACCCGCGGCTCCAAGAAGTTTGGATCCTCCAGCCGCGGTGGGTTCGGATCTGCCTCCGGTCGATGGGGATAGTCCGGGATCACTTAGTCGTCGTTCAGGTACTCGCTGGTCACCCTCGCTGTTTCGCAGTCGGCAGCTGCACACACACCTGGTTCCGCCATCTTCCCAAGGTGGGGCTCCTTCTTGTCTTGGTTCCCGCCGTTGCAATTCAGGGGGCGGTTCTCCTCTGCTTCAGGGCAGGTCGTCATCTTGCAGCAATAGTCGGAGGGGGCGGTCGCCACTTTTGGCACCGCTTTGATAGTCTCCTCCCATGGCACGCCCTTCTTCTTCCCCTGCGCTCCTCGTGGCGCTGTAATGGCGGCGGTTTGGGCAGGAATTTTTGGCGGCAAATAGCAATACACAGTCTTTGCAATAAATCATGGTTCAAGCACAATTCAGTCACAGTTCCAAGGCACACATGACCTGATTCTTCAGGCTTAAGCAGATCCTGTTCGTGACGCCAAGTTGGAGCGGCCCCCAGACGCAGGACAGCGGGGTATTCGGATCCGGGTCTCTTGGTTCTGAGGATGTCACGGTGGCCTGACCCGGTCTGTGGTCCTGCTAAAGGGCGCCCAATAAAAGGTGTAGGTGGTGGTGTAGGCCGAAGTAAATGACGAGGACACAGGGTTGCAGTCTCTTTACCTTTTTACTGAAGGCTTCGGCATCCACAATCCAGAGCACTGCTAACAGGGCTGGCTGAGACCGGCCGGTCCGAAGGCACATCCAGAGTTCCCTTTGCAGGTGGAAATCAGTGCCTACTTACTAGCGCCTGGGTGTTGTAGTACTTCCCTGCTGAGCACCACGGGATAGTCCTCACAACTGTCGTGTATGTTTCTGTTCTTTCTCTCCGTCCCCCAGATGATATGGATAGGACGCACCCGTATGACGGGGTAGGCCTGGAGTTATTTTATAGGGACCCTAGAGACGCCCCTCACCCAAAATTGCCTCCGTTGCCTTCATTAGGTGATTAAGGTGAGGCAGCCAACCTAAAATTAACTGCCCTGCCGTTGGTTTGAAGTAATGCGTGGAGCCCAATACTTCCTCGGCGTTCCGACCACCGGCTACGTGCCTCAGTCGGATGTTGCCGATCTCGGGGCACGACTCCTACTGGTTCTATCGCCTTTATGCTGTGATCTCGTTTCTCACTTCTCCACAATATACTTCGCTTCGTGTCCTTTCTTAAGATGCCACCGCAATGAAGTGCAGGCGCGGCTCCGTAACGATCTGTCCTGTTCGCTAGGCCTCTGTCAGCATCCCACCCCTGACAGGGACCCCCCTGGATCTTCCCAAGTAACGCTCTCCTCTCACAGGTGCTACCTGGGAAAAACCCAGTCAGCTTCTCTCTAACTTCCTATCCAACCCCCAGTTTTACCTGAGTGTGAGGAGTGGCCTAATACATAGAACCTTTTGCTCCCCCTGGTGGCCGGAGTGTGAAGTGTAATGTGTGACTGTAATACCTGGTCAGGTGAACTCCTTTAGGCTACGTTCACATTTGCGTTGTGCGCCGCAGCGTCGGCGCCGCAATGCACAACGCAAACAAAAACGCAGCAAAACGCGTGCACAACGCTGCGTTTTGCGCCGCATGCGTCCTTTTTTTCATTGATTTTGGACGCAGCAAAAATGCAACTTGCGGCGTCCTCTGCGCCCGGACGCGTGCGCCGCAGTGACGCATGCGGCGCAAAACGCAAGTGCGACGCATGTCCATGCGCCCCCATGTTAAATATAGGGGCGCATGACGCATGCGGCGACGCTGCGGCGCAGACCGCAAATGTGAACGTAGACTAAGTGCAATCAGACGTACCATCACTCCCCTTAGCGGCAGAGCGACGTTACTGCAACGACCAGGTCTCTGGGGCGCTGCACTTACATCCTGGAGACCCTTTTAAGAATATTTCAATAGATCCTCAGGTGCTGGTGGAGACAGATTGCTCCTGAATTCAGTACTGGTGTCTAGAAGTTAGTTGTGTGCTAGATGCAGTTGCTTAATAGCAGTGGGTGCTTTGTTCTTCTGCAGCTGGCAGCATATTTCACACATATAGCTATTAATGAAATATGAAATATATCAAACCTTTTTCATTTTGCTTGCGGTTTTTATGTTTATGGCCTTTTTGCTAAATCTCAGTGGGTTGTAGGTATGGTTTTTATTATGCTTTTTGTCCTGTTTTTCTTCCCTAGCCCTCCATTGGTTTTATCTTTGTTAAAAACACATGAATTAAAGGGAATTTGTCAGTACGGGAACCCTCCTAAGCCGCTTATATGGGCATGCAGGTCATAGGTTTCTGAATAAAAGGATACCTTGATGTAACACCAGTGCCAGCGTCCCTCCATGGCGTCTCTCCCTCTCCTCGGCAGGGATGCCGATTTATTCACCGCTCCTGCTCCTCTCAGGCTCCCACCACGGCTCCTGTGTCTCGGGACCTGCGCAGACTACGCAGGTCTCTGGCAGTGCGCTTAGAGCATGCGCGCTCCCTGTCTCTTAAAGGGGTAGCTCACACACTTTTGTCTGTCTCCCGCCAATACCTGGGAGACACTAGGTACTTAAGGTACCTTCCCCTGTAGGGAGGTGCCTGAGCAACAATTGTCTTAGTTAGTCTGCAAGCTGCTAGTCTAATGTTTAGTTCTGTACCTGTCCAGTTTACCTGTACCAGTACCAGCCTTGTCTGAATCAGTATTTGCACCTAAACCTGAAAGCGCACCTGCGGCACCTGAGACTGAAACCGCTCTGGTGGTACCTGATCCTGAAACCGCACCTGCAGCACCTGAGCCTGAAACTGCTCCCATGGTACCTCACCCTAAACCCACACCCATGGCACTTGAACCTGCATCCACTCCAGCAGTACCTGATTCTGAAGTCGCACCTACGGTACCTGAACCTGCTCCTGCGGTACCTCAACCAAAAACTGCTCTGATGGTACCTGAACCAGGACCCGTGCTTGAGACCTGCATTATATATACTGTAGTGTCTGTCCCCTCTAAACCAGCCCCAAAATCTTTTCCATCAGAATCCAGTCCTGCCTTGGGCTCCAAGTCTGTGTCTACTGTTGTGACCCCTGGGGTCAGCTGCCGCGGTACTAGGATCTGTCCTGGAGTGTGCCACCTGTGGCTCAAGTCTAACCCCACCATCAGGGGCTCTAGTGAAAACCCAGGTTACTTACGCCTCTACAGGCTCTCCTTGGTCCATGGCGCAGTGGGTCCACGATCCATCAGCGTGACACTTGATATCTGTGCTCTGATGTCTTATTCTAGAGAAATCCACATTTTTCTTAATATGTAAATGAGCTGTTAAGATCTATGGGTCGGACATAGATCTCCCTATGAATCTGCCTCCAGAGCTTATTGTAAATGTGAGACATGTAGATCAAGAGAGCAGACTGTCAGTCATCTCATGTCTCATACTGGTAATGCATGGACACATAGCCTAATGCGTCTTTGTCTCTGTGTCAGCCGTAAATGACCATGACAACTTTTCAAACTCTGAATATAAACAAGGATATATCAACTTAGTTAAAAATCTTATCGGAGAAATCTGAATTTCTGTTCCTGAATTCAACATTTATTTTCAAAATTCTCATAACATGGGTAAAATCTGACTTCAATGAATACAGAGTATGTCATTACTGAGATAGGAGATGACAGTTGGTGCTCATAAAGTTCTATGGAACCAGCAATGGAATGTCTGTGTCTACCTCTAGCTCCTCCCTTCTCCATAGAATTTATAACCACCAACAGTCATCTCCTGTCTCAGTAATAACAGATTTTACCCATGAATTGAGAGTGAATGATCAATCCAGGAGGAAAAAGAATCAGATTTCTGGGATAAAATTACAAAGTCTCTTATTTTTATGTGTACTATTGATTTATGATATAAAAATTAATACGATGATTATGCTTTAAGACATAAGACTGCAATGAAAAACACAAGTAAAAATGTTGTACTTTCCCCTGAAGCCCCCATACTTTCATTTTGGAATTAGTAGTATTGTGCTATAATGAGTGACAGAGGCAGCGTGCCTATAAGATGAGTATTATTTTTCTGAAAAACACATTTGAACTTTGAGATGACCAATCACGATGCATATCTCGTCTTTCGCCAAATGGAAAAAAAAAATAAAGCGTAACCTTTGGCCGAGCAGCCGGGATTTAGAGATGTGAGTGCTATAACAGATACAGTTGTGATAGAAATCAGTAACCACAACACTCAGTCCTGCCCCATTTACTCACATGGGAGGACTCACTAATACCGTAATGATCCTAGTAGAAGAGCTGACCCCCCTGAAGACCGCTCTGTCTCGGAGCACTAAATTATGCAACTTTGTAAACTGAAAAAATATAGATTAATTTTTATTATTATTATTTTTTTTTTTTTCAAACCTTTTATTTCCCTAACCACTCCAGTTAGGGTTTCTTAGATTAGAAGGGGAAGCAGAGGCATTGACGTAGCACATGTATTTTGTGAAAAATAATATAATAATAAATATAGATTATGCTTGGGCTTTTGTTTTCAGCTGCGATTAGGCTACGTTTCCATGATGAGTATTTGGTGAGTTTTGTTGTTGCAGATTTTATGCAGTATTTCTGCCCATATTAAGTGAATTAGGTTACTTGCGGGTTTTTTTTTTTCCAAGATGGCGCCGTGCAGTAGCAGCTATCGGATCGCCTCTTTATGTAAACCAGGGGGCAGGTCACTGACGGATCAGTGACCTGTGAGAAGCCATACAGATGAATATCTAAGCAGAGCACCACATGAAGACCTCCCCCACAGGCCGCCCCGGGGCAGGAGCATATCGTTAAGTCAAAACTGAAAATAAAGATTACACAAGAACCACAAGACGGATTTCATCACCAGGTATCATTGTAATCAGTATAACGACGCGGACCTGACACTGTGTGTAGGTTACTGTGCACAATCCTGCTGACAGGGGTGAATTTTGTGCACTTGCTCTGTACTGCAGGCTCTGACTACAGGCAGATTATACTGATAGAAATACACTGCAATGTACAAGTTATGCATTTGAAAATAAAGTCGGAGTCACACTAAACGTATGAAAAATCGGTCCGAGTCTCCCTGCCGTGAGTCGCACGAGTGTCATGCGAGTACAGTCCGATTTTTCACACCTAACATCCGATTTACATCCGAATGCAGTGCCATTTTATCATGAGCTTTTACATAGAGCAATTCTCTGTCATTTACACATCGTTTTCAAGGGAAATATTCATCAACACACACGTATATATGTATATACATATATGTATAAATATATATAATAGATAGAATAAAAGCCGGCAATTCATGTGTGGCGTACAGTATACAGCACAGTGCCGTCAGACAGGTCCTGAGAGTCCACAGCCATTGAACTCACCTCACCTTTGTGACGTCAGCGCGAGCGCTGAGGTAAATTTTCCCACGGTGACCGCATTGATGTCAGAAAGGTGAAGTGAGTCCATTGCCGGCTTTTCTTCTACTGTATCCATGTAATATATATATATATATATATATATATATATATACTAGATGGTGGCCGGATTCTAACGCATCGGGTATTCTAGAATATGCATGTCCACGTAGTATATTGCCCAGCCACGTAGTATATTGCCCAGTCACGTAGTATATTGCCCAGCCACGTAATATATTGCCCAGCTACGTAGTATATTGCCCAGCCACATAGTATATTGCACAGCCACATAGTATATTGCCCAGCCATGTAATATATTGCTCAGCCACGTAGTATATTGCCCATCAACGTAGTATATTGCCCAGCTACGTAGTATATTGCCCAGCCACGTAGTATGTTGCACACCCAATGTAGTATATTGCCCAGTGACGTAGTATATTGCCCAGCCACGTAGTATATTGCACAGCCACGTAGTATATTGCCCAGCCACGTAGTATATTGCCCAGCCACGTAGTATACAGCACAGCCCACGTAGTATATTGCCCAGCTACGTAGTATGTTGCACAGCCACGTAGTATATTGCCCAGCCACGTAGTATATTGCCCAGCTACGTAGTATATTGCCCAGCCACGTAGTATATTGCACAGCGACGGAGTATACAGCACAGAGCCACGTAGTACACAGAGTTAAAATAAAAAATAAACATATACTCACCCTCCGAAGGCCCGTTGAAGTCCTGGCCCTGTGCGCGGTGCAGGCGGCAGCTTCCGGTCCCAGGATGGTATGCCAGAAGGACCTTCCATGATGTCACGGTCATGTGACAGCGACGTCATGGAAGGTCCTTCTTGCAGGGCCTGTGATAACGTCGCGGTCACATGACCATGACGTCATGGAAGGTCCTTCTGGCAGACCATCCTGGGACTGGAACCTGCCGCTTGCATGGAGCGGTCACCGTAGCGTCGCTAGGAGCGCGAAAGGCGTCGGATGGTGAGTATAGCAGGTTTTTTTTTATTATTATTTTTAACATGACATATTTTTACTATTGATTCTGCATAGGCAGCGTCAATAGTAAATAGTTGGGGACACACAGGGTTAATAGCAGCGGTAATGGAGTGCGTTACACCGCGGCCCGTTGCCGCTGCCATTAACCCTGTGTGAGCAGTGACTGGAGGGGAAGGGGATTATGGAGCGGGCGCCGGGCAGTGACTGCAGGGGAGTAGGGGGGGGGACTATTCGGACTGTGCCCGTCGCTGATTGGTCGCGGCAGACAGGCAGCTGCCGTGACCAATCAGCGACTTGGTTTCCATGACAGACAGAGGCCGCGACCAATGAATATCCGTGACAGACAGAAGGACAGACGGAAGTGACCCTTAGACAATTATATAGTAGATGTGTGTGTGTGTGTTACTGACATATATATATATGTATTCTTTGTGTATATATACGTATTTTATCTTTTCTATTCTAACCTGTCAGTGTGATTTTACTGTAGACGCACATGAATTACCGACTTTTCAAAGGACACCGGTGTGTAAAAACCGGACAGCACTCGCAAAAAAAAAAAAAAAAAAAACTTCAGGAAATGTTAACAAAACACAGAAGGACCAAAAAATCCAAACAGGAGCATTTCCTGAAGTGACTTCTGCTTGATAAACAGCATTAAAATTAAAACCTCAGAGAGATGGTAAATCCCTGGGCAATGACAGAGCCCCTGTACCAGGCTCCAGGCAGACAACACCCTGTGCCAGGGCAGGGAGCCTCCATCGTGCAATAGATATATCTGTGCTGCACAGGCAGCAGCTGCCACCTGGGGCCCTTCCCCTCCAGACTCTGCTGCGCAGCTACTCCGGTAATTACGGCCACAATAGTTTTGTAGCTGCCTGAAGTTTGTGGGGAGTTTGTGCAGCTGAGTGCGGAGGAGCCTGAGCAGCCACAGGAAGGAAACACCACGGGGCAAGATGTGACCCCCACACTGCTGCCTGCAAAACCTGGGGGGCAGTCATGGGCTGCAAGGCCAGCAAAACCTGCTGCTTCCATGGAGCCAGGAAGAAGGTACTGTCCTCCTCTGCTTGTGTCCCCAGGGAGCAACATTAGAGGAAGCTAAGCCCTAACTTAGCTTTCAGGCAGGGGAAGGGGTTAACTCTCTGTGCAGGGCATTAACCCATGCCCCTCCAGCACAGATGATGTGTGCAGGGGGGCAGCAGTGACGTCACCAGCCTCTGGAAATGACAGTGACCCTAGCTAGGAGACAGGGGGGCACAGCTGGCCATAGGTGCCCTCAGGGGAGAGGGGATTTTAGACAGTAAAAGGCATCTTTGTGATAAAGGGGGTGCACTGATGGAGGGCGTGGTGGCGTTTGATTCATTAGCAGGAATCTGTCAGCAAGTTTTTGCTTTGTAATCTGAAAGCAGTATGATGTAGGGACAGAGACCCTGATTCCAGCTATGTAAAGGTTACTGGCTGCAGCAGTTGTGATAGAAGCACAGTTTTTTCTACTGCAGAGCTCTGCATGCTGAGCCCTGTATATCCTCGCCCGCACCACTGACTGGCAGCTTTCTGTATACACTGAAATGGTGGGGTCATGGATGAGCCAGGAGGCACAAGACACCTAGGCCCGAGTCATCAAAGCAAAAGCTTTGAAAAGTCTCAAAATTTAGGCGCAAGTTGGAGTTGTACCCAAATTTTCAACTTTTCGATACCAGTTTCTTCAAGTTCCAACAAAATGAGCTTGGGGAGGGACGGGGGCAAGTTGACCACTGCTTCATAAGCGGCGGTGTTCTTACTCCAGCCAGGGCTCGGCTGAGAGAATGTAAAAATTGCACAAATGTAGTACTGGATTGGACTTTTTGATTTCCAAAAAGTTTAAATCTGCATTTATTTTTCCCTATGGCAACTTCCCACTTATAAATCTGGCGCTGGATGACGACAGGACCTGGCACACGGAGGTGAGGATGTCTGGGGGGCGACAACCTGCTATTGCTGGCTTGCCCTTCCTAACAGCTGGGTGGTTGCGGCCCGCTCCTTTGCTCAGCGTTGTGTTGATGGGCAGGAATGTGCGCTGGCTGTTTTCAGCGATAGTCATTGCAGAGCTGACCTGCGCTGCTCCGCACATTCTCACACATGTATATACAGACACTAATACACCCCCGCACTCTCCGCTACTATCACAGAGCTCCGTGGAATGGTGCTAGCAGATTACCTTCTAGAAATCGATTATTTCGCTGCCAATGGTTCCTATTTTAGAAATGTTACCGATCGTCCACATGAATACATTTGAGTTACTCTACATTTTTATTATTATTGTGGGAAAGTAATTTATGCAACTTTTTATCTACTTTGCCTACTTGTTTACATAGCGCCAGCATATTACACATCGCCTTACTGCCATCATCATGGTCCCCACAATCTACATTCCCCATCAGTATGTCTTTGGAGTGTAGAGGGAAACCCACACAAACTCCTTGCAGATGTTGTCCTTGTTGGGATTTGGACACAGGACCGCAGCGCTAACCACTGAGCCACCGTGCTCCTTGTTGACATGACCCCATTTATGTAACCTGATATTTTGGTCTTGCGCTCAATGTAGATGATAAATACTTGTACTGATGCCGGGACCTTCACCGAACCAGAGAAGAGAAGGTCCAGAGTCAGTAGTGAGCATGTGCAACCAGCACTTCTATAGACCGTGAATGGAGCAGTAGTGAGCATGTGCGACCAGCACTCCTATAGACCGTGAATGGAGCAGTAGTGAGCATGTGCGACCAGCACTCCTATAGACCATGAATGGAGCAGTAGTTAGCATGTGCGACCAGCACTCCTATAGACCGTGAATGGAGCAGTAGTGAGCATGTGCGACCAGCACTCCTATAGACCGTGAATGGAGCAGTAGTGAGCATGTGCGACCAGCACTCCTATAGACCGTGAATGGAGCAGTAGTGAGCATGTGCGACCAGCACTCCTATAGACCGTGAATGGAGCAGTAGTTAGCATGTGCGACCAGCACTCCTATAGACCGTGAATGGAGCAGTAGTGAGCATGTGCTCCCTCTACACGGCCCCAATTGGACAGACCATCAGCAGATTTGGCTTTCAGTACCATCTTTATGCTGATGACACACAACTATACACGTCATCCCCTGGCCTGACCCCCACTGTACTACAGAACACCACTGACTGTCCGCAGTCTCTGACATCATGTCCGCTCTCTATCTGAAACTCAACCTCTCCAAAACTGAACTTCTTCTGCTCCCGCCTTCTACTAACCTCCCTAAATCTGACATTTCCCTCTCCGTGGGTGGCACCATAATAACACCCCGGCAGCAGGCACGCTGTCTGGGTGTTATGTTTGACTCCGATCTCTCCTTCACCTCCCACATACAATCTCTTGCCCGCTCGTGCCGCTTACACCTAAAGAACATCTCTAGAATCCGCCCTTTTCTCACCATGGAGACAACAAAAACTCTCACTGTCGCCCTGATCCACTCCCGCCTGGACTTCTGTAACGCTCTATTAATTGGCCTCCCTGTTACTCGACTTTCCCCTCTCCAGTCCATCCTTAATGCAGCAGACAGGGTCGTCCATCTGGCTAATCGTTACTCGGACGTGTCTGCTCTTCGCCAGTCATTACACTGGCTGCCCATCCATTACAGGATACAATTCAAAGTACTTGTTCTCACCCACAAAGCTCTCCACAGTGCGGCACCCCCTTACATCTCCTCCCTCATTTCTATCTATCGGCCTAGCCGACCACTGCGCTCTGCAAACGACTTTCGACTAACCTCTGCACTAATCCGTACCTCACACTCCCGACTCCAAGACTTCTCCCGTGCTGCGCCAATCCTCTGGAATGCTCTACCCCAAGATATTAGGCCCATCCACAACTTGCATAGTTTTAGGCGCTCGCTCAAAACTCATTTGTTCAGAGCGGCCTATCACGTTCCCTAATCAAACTCATTTTATGTTTGTGTGTGTGTAGCCCATTCACTATCTCACCTACCCCCCACCCCCTGAAGATGGCTGGACCATCATTGTAAATACATCATTGTAAATACACACCTGTACTTTGTATCTCCCCACCTCATTGTAGATTGTAAGCTCTCACGAGCAGGGTCGTCTTATTTTGTCTTATTTTGCTTTAGTACTGTATTGTTAACATTGTTACCCATGACTGTTGTGTTTGAAACTGTTAAACTGTAAAGCGCTGCGGAATATGTTGGCGCTATATAAAGATTATTATTATTACTATGTGCGACCAGCACTCCTATAGACCGTGAATGGAATAGTAGTGAGCATGTGCGACCAGCACTCCTATAGACAGAGAGTTTGAGCAGTAGTGAGCATGTGCGACCAGCACTCCTATAGACTGTGAGTGGAGCAGTAGTGAGCATGTGCGACCAGCACTCCTATAGACAGAGAGTTTGAGCAGTAGTGAGCATGTGCGACCAGCACTCCTATAGACTGAGTGGAGCAGTAGTGAGCATGTGCGACCAGCACTCCTATAGACAGAGAGTGGAGCAGTAGCGAGCATGTTCGACCAGCACTCCTATAGACTGTGAGTGGAGCAGTAGAGAGCATGTGCGATCAGCACTCCTATAGACAGAGAGTGGAGCAGTAGTGAGCATGTGCGACCACCACTCCTATAGACTGTGAATGGAACAGCAGTCGCACATGCTCACTACTATTTTTATTCAGAATTTTGGACCCTCTGTTCTTATGATTAGCAGGGATCACAGCAGTTAAACACCCAGCAATACACGCATCAATTCTCGTGTAGATAAGGCCGACTTCACAGGAGACCCGCAGTTAGGGTTCGCTCACACAAGCGTTTAACTTGGACAAGTGCAATCTGGAAAAAAAAAAAAGATTGCACTCTGACAAATATTATTCAATGAGGCCGTGGAGATCTGTGGGGCTGTACTGGGACTGTGAATGTTGGATGTGTGAAACTGGCCTAAGTGTTGTATGTTTATGAGACCATCCCCTTTAAGGATAAGGTCAGACATCATGGTTGACTTACTGCTGATCTGTGTGGTGTGATTTAGTGTACGAAGAATGCGGTTAGAATACACCACTTTTAGAGGGAACATACGCCGGTTCACAGAGTGTCTACAGATCCATGTCATCCTCTCTGTGGGCATGAGGCCTTGTAGACCACATACGACACCCTACAGGTAGACAGGTTACTTTTTACTTTAGGATATGTTCCCACTAAGTTTTTGGAGGCAGAAAATGTCATCAAATTTTTCAAGTGGAATCCACTAAATTTTTGTTTATTTTTTTTTTCTCTCTGAAGCCGCCTAGTCTCTACACTTAACGGTATAGAGTAAAAGATTCTTACGGTGGAGTTGACGAAGGAGGGACTGCAACCTCTCGGTCAGCGAAGCCGCTTCAGGAAAATGACCGCCTTTGCTTTCCTGAGGCAACTTTTCCTGAGAGAACTCGGCGGCTACGTCAGCATCTAAGAGACACCATGTCACATAGCCTAAGGTGGTTTTCTAAGATGTTCATGTTGCATTATTTTCAACATTATGTTTTTCTGCCTGTTGACTTTACAGTCTCACATTTCGGAGCAGATTTCGTGAGGAAGCTGTTTTCAGAAGTGACGTATCGCATCTTTTTTTTCTGTGAGACATTTTTTAAAAAAAAAACTTGTATAAAAAAGCACTGAACCCCTTACATGAACAGCAAAGTGGATTTTACATTAAAATGAATAGGATGAAGCATTTTTTTAGGAGGCTTTTGGAAAACATCCTCAAAACTCATTGTGAAGCTAGCCAAAGAAAGCACATTTACGATAGTGCCCGGGAATAAGAAGAATAAGGCCACACATAGCGGCCTCTGCTCGGGGTGTTACGTTGGCCACCTGGCCGTAGATTTCAGCAGGTCTAAGTTCGGCCTCCATGGTCATCACAGGGTGAATGGTTTTCTTCTCACACATCTTGAATACCCTGCTATTTGTGGTTCATAATTTGTACCACCCCGACCGCAGCGCTCAGACGCTCCATGCTCCCTTTTTATTACCAGACAGCAGAAATCTCGTAAACACTGTGTGACATTACAAATGTGGTTGGCATGAGCTGTGGATCTGTTTCCCGGAGCAGCACATCGTACATTCCTTCTAGGGATCTGTCCGAAGTATGAAGCCAGCAGTAAGGACAACGGGAGGGAGGAACGATGACTGGTGAAGGATTGTTATATTGACAATATTGCACCTCCTTGAGGAGACTACCAGTTGGCGTACAGAGTCTTTTAGGCCAAGCAATGCTCCCTTTAAAGACACTGAGTCTTCTTGCTGAACTTTTGGAGCGGAAACAAGTTTTAGAGGACAATTTGGAGAGTTTGCGCTCAGGTTTTGTTTAAATGGGAGCAATTGGAGCTATCTACTATAACACAGCCGGTACCCACTGTGCATGGGCAGTGATGGTCCTGGGTATTCCATGGGCATTGATGTGCATGGCCAGTGATGGTCCCGGGTACTCCATGGGCATTCATGTGCATGGGTAGCGAGGGTCCTGGATGCTCCAGGGGCATTCATGTGCATGGGTAGCGAGGGTCCTGGATGCTCCAGGGGCATTCATGTGCATGGGCAGTGATGGTCCTGGATGTTCCAGGGACATTGATGTGTATGGGCAGTGAGGGTCCTGGGTGCTTCAGGTGCATCGATGTGCATGAGTAGCGGGGGTCCCGGATGCTCCAGAGGCATAGACGTGCATTGGCAGTGTGGGTCCTTGGTGCTCCAGGGGCATTGATGTGCATTGGCAGTGTGGGTCCTGGGTGCTCCAGGGGCATTGATCTGCATTGGCAGTGATAATCCTGGGTGCTCCATGGACATTGATGTGTATGGGCAGTGAGGTTCATTGATGTGCATGGGCTGTGTGGGTCCCGGGTGCTCCAGGGGCATTGAGGTGCATGGGCAGTGAGGGTCCTGGGTGCTTCAGGGTCATTGATGTGCATGGGCGGTGTGGGTCCTGGGTGCTCCATGGGCAGTGAGGGTCCTGGGTGCTCCGGGGGCATTCATAGGCAGTGAAGCCTCACCCCTTTGGTCTCCTTTCACAGAAAATCTACTGTAGCAAAGATTACTGAAAACATTAACGCTGACTCTGGTAGAAAGGAAGCGGTACACGCAGAGCATCACAACTTGTATGGGGCTATGAACCTGCAGAAATCTCACAGTGCCAGGTGGGTCAGTGCACCTTTTTTTGTTGAATAGTCCCCATGGAAACATTTTTAGAGCAAAGCGTTAAATATGTGCAAGAATTTTTTTTTCTGGCCTTGAATGGTTAAGTGACTGTCTGTGTGTCTCTTGAAGTAAGGTGGTTGCCAGCCGGGCAGTGTCATGAGACGCTGAGCAAGGGGAATGTGAACTGTTTGGGCTGGATTCATGTTACTTATTCTTTCTAATTCCAAGACAGTAGGGCATTGTAAAAATATTCACAAACCTGTACATGAAGATGTAATTTCTTATGAGGGTTGACCAGGTCTTAAACATTGATGACCTGTCCGTTGGACATCTATCAGCTGTTTGTAGGTCCTACATGGCGGGAAGCAAAGTGTCCATTCTCGGGTACCTCAGCTCAGCTCCGGTGTTCTTCAATGGGTCATCAATATCATAAGTCCTGGACAACCCCATAAGAAATTATTTTCTTCAGATTTCTTTTGACACCTTGATAAAGTACGGTACTTCTCGCTGTCTTGGAGTGTAAGGTGTCTGAGAACATGATCATTGAAGGTCCCACACCCAGAATCTCTGTCACTCACAAACATCTATACACAGTGCCGTGGGCATCGGTGGTTAAAGACTGAAGGTGTCGTAAAGGTCCTGAGTGTGAGACACCCACTTAGGAGTTCAACGTAAAATTGCTGATCTAAAAAGAAAAAAGGGGGGGGGGAGAATACTCGGGAGCATCAAGGATAACATAAGCAACAACTGGCCACTTTTAACTGAATGACAGGTCCACTTTAAAGTGGGTATCTTATGGATGGGTGATAATTGTGTAATTGCTGGGGGTCTAGCCAAAGGGGTACCTATTAGTCTCGTGTGAATGATGAAGTAGTGCACATGTGTGACCACAGCTTTAGTCATTTTTATAGATGTGTTTCCTGAACAGAGACCTGACCGAGTCCATGATAGTCGATGGGCGTTGTTGATTCCGGAACAGAAAAACAGAATTGTTAGCACAGATGTGAACCCTTTTCAGGACAGTCTGGGTGTGATTCCAGCCTTTGAATGTAAAATTTGAATGTTCCACATTCTCTGACATCCAAATGGGATCTTGGAAATGGAAGAATATAGGAACACAAACTTAAGAAGACAAATGTGCTATTCTGCCATACAGGCAATTGGTGCGCTGCGTAGTGAGGCTCAAAATCCTACTCTGGATTCATTCATGAATTTTGTTCTGTCAGCAAAGAGTAATTGGTTGGCATCCTCAAACTATTTCTGTATATTGAATGCAAAAGAAAGAAAATCACCGGCACCATTCAAACAAGCGTACCTTGTCGCAACCCACGGGACTGATTGCAGCCGATCAGCCTCGGGAACAACAGGTTCTTCACCTCGGACGAAGAGCGTCTAATAGAATAGAATCCTGGTAAGTAGATGAATGGGTGGCACTCGGTGTCCGATAAAAAACGGTACTTTACTTGAGAAGATTAAAACATGGATACAGGGGAGAGGGTCACCTCTGGGACAATGGTCGTTTGGTTGGACATGAAAAGGCCAGTGTCCTCGAGGTGACCCGCTCCCGGGTATCCATGTTTTAATCTTCTCAAATAAAATACCGGGTTTTTTTTATCAGACACCGAATTCCACCCGTTCATATACATACCTGGATTTCTGTATATCGACTCTGGGTGATGTGGATTTTAAGTAAAAAACTTAAAGGGGTTGTCCAGGGCTGATATATTGGTGACTTATTCTCAAGGCCTCACTCAGACATCAGTTTTTTGTTTTTTTTTACGTACAAGATAAACAGACCAAGTTTCTTTATCGAGTTCCGTCAGTTTTTTCACTCATGAGAAAAAAAAGATATGTTTCTCCACCTTTTCGTATCTATGTATCTTTAGTGAAAGACGGACAGCACACAGATGATGCCCGAGCGCTATCCGTTTTTTGTTTTTTTTATGGGCCCATAGACTTTAATTGCCGAGTTTGATCCATTTATCAGATGAATACCGGACTCGTCTCCGCAGTTTTGTACGGACCACTCGGTCTGCAAAAAAAATCACGGATATGAGAACAACCCCATATGCTTTCATGGGTACGAGTGTTTTCTGGAAAAAAAAAACAGATAGCACATGCACATGAGAAAATGCGGTGTGAATGAGCCCTATGGCTGCTTCAGTCCAAGCACAGACCGCAATGCATGGACTTGCTGCAGGTCTCTCAACCCGATCTCGGCATCCTCATAGTTTGGGTCAAGTTATAAGCTTCGTTCGGGTCGGGAGAGCCACAGTCAGTCTGTGTACAGATGTCTGAAGCAGCTTGGCCTGTGTTCACGCACCCATGTGTCAGTCTGAGTCCGCACCGTGATGCACGGACTGGCCGCAAGAGTCATCCCGAATTCCGCAACCTCATAGTCTGTCAAATCTGGGTCAAGAGATCTATCCTCAATCCACGACACGCGGATGTTTAAAACCAGCCTTTGCAAAGCTCACCAGTATCAGATCTCTGAGGGTATCTGAGTGGACAACTCCTTAAATTGTCTTGGAGCCCCAACCTGTAGTACTGACTAGCGATAAGAATGGTCAGGTGCTAACCGAGTGACTTCGGCGTGCTCAAAAAATGTCTCCGCACCTGCTGTTGAACAGCCGCGACACATGCAGCCACGGGAACTCGAACATATTTTTCGAGGACGCCAAACTGACTCGGTTAGCCCACGAGCATGCTCAGGTAGCACCTTACTAGTACTGACACCTAGTAACAAACTACCAGGTCACAAAGAGCTTTGTGGTATTTCCACATTTTGGCAGAGATCCTGGAAAAGGTGAGCTAGGGAATTACTGCGCCCTAAAATCCTTTTATTACTTGAATCCTCCTGGTCACAACAACTTTCCTGACCGAGAATTGTTATCATAGGGAATATATTTGTCAGGACAGTGAATAGGTCTCTTTTTTTTTCTTTTTTTTTTAGGAGTTTCCAGGAGTGCCAGTAATGGGTTTGATTCCTGTACATCTTAGCTGGGACATTTCCTTCTTTCCTTTTTTAGACTTTGGTCATATAAATCGAGAGATCTGCACCTCTGACTATTGAATGATGGTGGCAGCCATCACAACAGTGAGTCACCTGCAGAAAACACTGAACTTCACACCCGCACAAGGCCAGACTCCTTGATCTTCACACATTCCTCGTACTCTCTGTTATGATGTTATGAATCCCCTTTTTCTTTTTTCCACTCCACTTTCCTGTTTTCCAAATATCTCCTCTATCAAACATGACAGCGCTGTGCCGGAGAGGGGCCGAATGGATGTCATCCGTGAGAGACGCCCGGACAGTTTCCATACCTATAATGACTCAACACATATGAAGGAAGAAAGTTATTTCTCGGATCGTTATCGCTTATCTTGGATGCAAAATATCTACTAAACCTACGCATTATCTCTAGTGATGAGCGAACGTGCTGGGATAAGGTGTTATCAGAGCATGCTCGGGTGCTAACCGAGGGTCTTCGGCATGCTCGAATAATATGTTTGAGACCAAGTGGAAGTGGCCCCCTAACCTCTTATCTTACCCCATCTTACCAATGATCTACCTGGCACTGCGGGCTGTCTGTCCATTGACCGCGACTGTGATGCAGAACACGTCTCACATCGATCATTTATGGCGCATTCTGAAGGGCAACCTCTATAAAAAAAATTAAAAAAAGACTTTGCCTCTTGTAAGAGTCACTAGGGATGAGTGGACCCATTGAAGTACAGGTTCAACCGAACTTTAGTCCAAAGTTCAGTTTGGGTACCAGAACTGTACCCGAACAAAAACTAGAACCCAAACCCCATGGAAATCAATGGGAACCCGAACTTCGGAGCTAGAAAATTGATCTATCTCTCACGCCTGAACTGTAAAACGGACCTCCAGGAGAAGTCTGCGTTCGGAGTTTGGCCTGCAAAATACAATGGTAACTGCATAGATCTCGCCAATTGCAGTGGGTCTACAACACTCCCTGATGACAAATTGCATGAAAAATTATGGTCTCCCATAAATTTGCTTCTCTTGCTCTAAAGAGGAGTGAGACAGAATGGAAGCCCCTTGTACAGCATAGCCATTCAGATGGACCCAGGCCAACCTCGTGTTACATAGATAGCCATGTAATAATACATTTTCCTCCATAGTCATTGGAAAATTCATGACTTTGCGCAACTTCCTTAATCAAAATTGGTTGTTTTCTGGGGGGTTCTGGGAGCAGGACTAGGGGCAAACTGTCACTAATGATTCAACCACCAAGAACATAGGGGTGGTCTAACTTTTTTGTGTGTATACTTTTTTTTCTGCAGCCTGACATACTAGCGATCTAAAGATAGATGTATGGGGGATAATAATAACTTTTGCCCAGTCTGACTTTGGCAGGAGATGGACTTTTGACCGTCTGACCTTAGCAGGAGATGGACTTTTGCCCAGTCTGACCTTGGCAGGAGATGGACTTTTGCCCAGTCTGACCTTGGCTGGAGATGGATTTTCGCCCAGTCTGAGCTTGGCTGGAGATGGACTTGTGCCCAGTCTGACCTTGGCTGGAGATGGACTTGTGCCCAGTCTGACCTTGGCTGGAGATGGACTTTTGCCCAGTCTGACCTTGGCTGGAGATGGACTTTTGCCCAGTCTGACCTTGGCTGGAGATGGACTTGTGCCCAGTCTGACCTTGGCTGGAGATGGACTTGTGCCCAGTCTGACCTTGGCTGGAGATGGACTTTTTTCCCAGTCTGACCTTAGCAGATGGACTTTTGCCTAATCTGACTTTGGTAGGAGATGGACTTTTGCTGTTATGACCCCAATGGCGAGGGTCTCAGAGGAACGTGGAAGTCTGCAGAATACAAAAATCCAGCTCATAGGGCAGTGGTAACTGGGTTGACCATATATCTACTCCTAACGCCAACACTAGAAGTAGCCGGGGATCATTCCTACGTTGATTCTAGATGACACGCGCCAGCCGGAGAATCTAGCTACCCCTAGTAGAGGAAAACAAAGACCTTTCTTGCCTCCAGAGAAGGGGACCCCAAAGCTGGATAGAAGCCCCCCACAAATAATGACGGTTAGGTAAGAGGAAATGACAAACACAGAAATGAACCAGGTTTAGCACAGAGAGGCCCGCTTACTGATAGCAGAATAAAGAAAGGTAACTTATATGGTCAACAAAAACCCTATCAAAATCCACACTGGAAATTCAAGAACCCCCGAACCGTCTAACGGTCCGGGGGGAGAACACCAGCCCCCTTGAGCTTCCAGCAAAGGTCAGGATATAGATTGGGAACAAGCTGGACAAAAATACAAAACCAAAACAAATATCAAAAAGCAAAAGGCAGACTTAGCTGATATAACTGGAACCAGGATCAGTAGACAAGAGCACAGCAGACTAGCTCTGATAACTACGTTGCCAGGCATAGAACTGAAGGTCCAGGGAGCTTATATAGCAACACCCCTAACTAACGACCCAGGTGCGGATAAAAGGAATGACAGAAAAACCAGAGTCAAAAAACTAGTAACCACTAGAGGGAGCAAAAAGCAAATTCACAACATTTTGCCCAGTCTGACCTTGGCTGGAGATGGACTTTTGCCCAGTCTGACCTTGGCTGGAGATGGACTTTTGCCCAGTCTGACCTTGGCTGGAGATGGACTTTTGCCCAGTCTGACCTTGGCTGGAGATGGACTTGTGCCCTGTCTGACCTTGGCTGGAGATGGACTTGTGCCCAGTCTGACCTTGGCTGGAGATGGACTTGTGCCCAGTCTGACCTTGGCTGGAGATGGACTTGTGCCCAGTCTGACCTTGGCTGGAGATGGACTTTTTTCCCAGTCTGACCTTAGCAGATGGACTTTTGCCTAATCTGACTTTGGTAGGAGATGGACTTTTGCCCAGTCTGACCTTGGCTGGAGATGGACTTTTGCCCAGTCTGACCTTGGCTGGAGATGGACTTTTGCCCAGTCTGACCTTGGCTGGAGATGGACTTTTGCCCAGTCTGACCTTGGCTGGAGATGGACTTTTGCCCAGTCTGACCTTGGCTGGAGATGGACTTTTGCCCAGTCTGACCTTGGCTGGAGATGGACTTGTGCCCAGTCTGACCTTGGCTGGAGATGGACTTGTGCCCAGTCTGACCTTGGCTGGAGATGGACTTGTGCCCAGTCTGACCTTGGCTGGAGATGGACTTTTTTCCCAGTCTGACCTTAGCAGATGGACTTTTGCCTAATCTGACTTTGGTAGGAGATGGACTTTTGCCCAGTCTGACCTTGGCTGGAGATGGACTTTTGCCCAGTCTGACCTTGGCTGGAGATGGACTTTTGCCCAGTCTGACCTTGGCTGGAGATGGACTTTTGCCCAGTCTGACCTTGGCTGGAGATGGACTTGTGCCCAGTCTGACCTTGGCTGGAGATGGACTTGTGCCCAGTCTGACCTTGGCTGGAGATGGACTTGTGCCCAGTCTGACCTTGGCTGGAGATGGACTTTTTTCCCAGTCTGACCTTAGCAGATGGACTTTTGCCTAATCTGACTTTGGTAGGAGATGGACTTTTGCCCAGTCTGACCTTGGCTGGAGATGGACTTTTGCCCAGTCTGACCTTGGCTGGAGATGGACTTTTGCCCAGTCTGACCTTGGCTGGAGATGGACTTTTGCCCAGTCTGACCTTGGCTGGAGATGGACTTGTGCCCAGTCTGACCTTGGCTGGAGATGGACTTTTGCCCAGTCTGACCTTGGCTGGAGATGGACTTTTGCCCAGTCTGACCTTGGCTGGAGATGGACTTGTGCCCAGTCTGACCTTGGCTGGAGATGGACTTGTGCCCAGTCTGACCTTGGCTGGAGATGGACTTTTTTCCCAGTCTGACCTTAGCAGATGGACTTTTGCCTAATCTGACTTTGGTAGGAGATGGACTTTTGCCCAGTCTGACCTTGGCTGGAGATGGACTTTTGCCCAGTCTGACCTTGGCTGGAGATGGACTTTTGCCCAGTCTGACCTTGGCTGGAGATGGACTTTTGCCCAGTCTGACCTTGGCTGGAGATGGACTTTTGCCCAGTCTGACCTTGGCTGGAGATGGACTTGTGCCCAGTCTGACCTTGGCTGGAGATGGACTTTTGCCGAGTGTTGGCTGGCTAGTGTTTTTTACACTGTTTCCATCGCTTACATTTAGTCATGTTTTTGTTTTGTGCGCAGTTAAATAAAAGACTTAGTAGTGTACAGTTTAATGACAAGGTCTACTAACTTTTATTGTGGTCCCCGCCATTCGTTATACATATCTGTAATTATACAATATTCTGTGTGTCTCTTGCTGGGAAGATGATCCCAATTCATATTCGACTGCACTAATCTGGAGACGTTTATAAGGGCTCGCTCACACTGTCGAGTAGCCAGCGTATAACTGTGACGATGTTTCATCGGATAGCAATCGATCCAATGTTATACTGTGGATCAGTGCCGAATAGCATTTTTTTTCTAATGCCAAGTCCACAAGAGAAAAAAAAATCGCTGCATGCTGCTATTGGCAGCTAATATCAGACAGTACGCACCCATACAAGTGTATAGGTGTGTGCAAAACATCATGCTGCACTTGGATGTCATCAGAGTGCAGTCTGATATACAGCTACTCAAACAATGGAAAAGATGGAGAAATTCAGTTCTCCATCTTCTCCGCACCTGGGATTTGATTTTCACATGTGACAGTAAAATGACGCTCGGTTTGAGCTGAGGTCATTTGCGTATAGCATCCGATTCTCTCCCATGAACTGTTGAGCCATGTAATGGGTGTGTCAAGCCCCTGTGCTTGGTTTGAACAGTCATTTTCTGCTGACAGCCTCTCTTTCTACTGCACCAACTGCAGTACCTGGTGCAGTGAGCGAGTGACTGGGTGTGTGCCGTATGGCCACTAAGCTATAGTCTTCCTGGTATATACCAATTGCCAAGCTGTTACTATAGTCCCGGCCCGGACTCTTTATAGGGTGTGACATTAAGGAAACGGGCCAGGTTATACAATATCATTTCCTCGGTCTCCTACAAGTGTAATCCAAAAATATACAGGTTGCTGCAAAGGGCTTCCCATTAATTAAATCCTATTATTACAACTGTGCTCTGCCAAATCTCTTATGTTGCTTCTTTGCTCGTTGCCAAATCTTCCCTATGCCTCGTCCATATGATGGCCATTTACAAACATCACAATCTACATTCCCTATGAGTGTTTCTTTGGAGTGTGGGAGAAAATGGAGAACTTATAAGAAACCCACTCAAGCATGGGGAGAATATACAAACTACTTGTAGAACCCCAACGCTGCAGGGCTATAGTGCTAACCACTGAGCCACCATGCTATCCATGGCCCTAGCCACTAGGCCACTTGTCACAGTCTGAATCTGGCTGCATTTTAGCACCGGTATTAGTAGTACTATAACCATTGAGGGGGTAGCCGATGTGCCCGGGAGTTAATAGCTGTATATACCTTCACACATTTTTGTTGTTGTTGTTTTTTATTATTTTTTGTGGTTGTTTTTTATTAGCTTCCTAAATGCCATTAAGCAACTTTTTAATGGTGTTCATTGAAAAATTTCTACCGTTTTGCTACTGAATATTTTTCTAGAAGTCCTTTATCTGAGTGATGTGAAATAGTTTTTTTACAAATCCAGAAGAGCAGCAGATTCTGGCTGATTTCTCTGCTCTTCTCCTCCCTTCTCTCGGTGTTAGAGATAGCAGCGGGAAGAAGGTTGTACATGGATCTCCATTGAATGGAGATAGAAGACAGAA
The DNA here is from genome assembly GCF_051348905.1 of Ranitomeya variabilis. Lineage (NCBI taxonomy): Eukaryota > Metazoa > Chordata > Amphibia > Anura > Dendrobatidae > Ranitomeya > Ranitomeya variabilis. Next base: position 648,943,097 of record NC_135236.1, on the reverse strand, counting down.
GAGGGCTCCATGCACAAGATCAATGTGTGGGCCCTTTGCAATAAAAAAGGTCATCCCACGGCACAAGTCCACCTGCTTTGGGGTGAAAGCGGGACCTTAAACCTCTTGGGCCCCTGTGTAGCTTTACAGGTTGTCCTCTCCTGGGAGATGGAGAAGGACTCTGAGGGTATTGAAAATCAGCTATATACAAGGCGAAAAGCAAGTGAATGGGATACTAAAATGTGTTATACTGTTACTGAAAACCTCAGTACCCTGAATAATCGCGGACCTCACATCCAGCCTATATTACTGGCAGAGACAATCCCACAAGAGAAAAATCTGAAAACTTGGATCAGGTTTCTAACTGCATATCAGGGGGTTGGAAATTGAAGGAATGATTGAAATATAGTGGTATTTTACTACTAATAATTAAAGTAATTTTCTACATTTTTAAAGGTGTCCATAGCTATCGAATGGATAGTATGTGTGAGAAAATCCAGACATCTAACAATTGATAGCAGCTAGTCTTACTTTTTAAAACTTTTCAATACTGAAATGCATCTAAAATTAAAAATGAAGCAACTGTGCAAATAGTCCTGGTTAATCGCCTGCCGTTCTATGTATGCAGCTCCTGAGCATAGCTATGTATCTCAACAGTTACAGTCTACTAACAAACCCTTTGCAGACTGATCCTGCTGACAATTACCTTTAATAGCAGCCTTGTTGCACGTTGGTCTTCTATGGTCTGTATTAACGGGGGCTCTGCACGGTGTAATCATTTACGTCATGAATACAGCAGATTAACGCTGTAGCCGATCACTGGGCTCAACTGTTATGCCGATGTAGTCAGAGCATCGCCTGATGATCTAAAAAAGTCATTTAAAGATCTTTTTAGACAAGCTGATGCAAACTGTATTAGGACAAAAAAAAACGCAGAAATATCCGATGACATGCTCTTCTAGTGAATGGACCACTGCTGCCAATCATAGGCATAAGCCTAGCGATATTTCCGAAGCTGGCAGAATCCTCCGACTGGGACATTCACTAGATACGCGGAGGCACTAAAAAGTGAGTAGTTCTCTGTCTAATACTTATAAATCCATACCTAAAAAAAAAAAAAATTTAAAAAAATATTTTTTTTTTATTGCCGGACAACCCTTTAAATTCATTACGTAGCCACCCATAAAGTTTGCATATTATCAGCAGGACTTCCCCTCTTTACACGGGGAAGATGTGCCGCTGACTGCAATCCCTTTTTAAACTATTAAGCCTTTTGTTGTATCGTCGGTGGATCGACGACCTCTTTTTTTTTTTTTTTTTGGTACAATGATGGGGAACAAGAGTTTTTAAGAACGGTCTTTCAAATGATTTTCGGTCTATGTAAAAAAATTAAATAAAAAAAAAAAGCCTTAAGATTTGACGGCAGCACACAGTACAGGTTGAGGCCGAAACAATGAAGTGAGGAAACGTCTATAGCGGCTCCTCATCTCATTCCTTTTTTTTTTTTTTCAGCCCTGTGAACCCTGTTGAGCAGGATGTGGTACTGCTGCATCCTGTTTCTACCCTGAGGGAAATCGTCATCACCGTGGTCTTGCTGCGGCGATGAGATCAACTGTCGTGAAAAATAAAGAGTTTAGGCAAAGTATCGGCTCACGTGTTGGATCCGATTACCCGAGGAAGTGTAATATATAACCATTTCACTGCCAGGGGTTTCAGGACTATTTTCACACACAATAATGTAAACTATAAATGTCAAAATGTCATGTCCTCATACCCATATAGGTTCTGAAAGTAGATTCTTGGCAAACCAAAAAATGCCATCTGACTCGTTAAGCTTATTGGCGCAATTTTGCATCAAAGCTTAATGAGTTGTATAAAATACCTACAATTTCATGTTTATGGCTATTAATTCTAAATATACAATATACACACAGATCATACATGTGACTTAGAGATCTGGGCTCACCCAGTACGGTGGATTCTCTAAGATGTAGGCCAGTGAGCGGCGATGGCACAGTAGGCACGACTTGCCAGATGGCACATGGATCAGTGAGTATCGGGACAGCAGAGCAGGAAACACTAGAAGGCAAAGAGGTAGGAGTGTGACTCATTTTAGAACTTGAGCATACTGAAAACACCGATGGATAAACTGTGTTCAAAGAAGTGTCTCAAAAATATATTTAAAACAAACTCACTTTATTTGCAAATAATTAAAATACAGACGCAAACATGAACAAGCAATAAGGTGCCGCAATACAACCGATAAGTGCGGTCAGCATGAGCAGGAGTAGGAGTAGGGTTGGGCCTGACATTATCAGGTCATACATATAATTCATTACAATCTTCCCACTGCTTGTGCATCTGTCACGAGAAACAAGTATAGGATGCTTAATACATGTCAGTTGTATACTACAATCATCTAAGTACCTATTAGGACTTGGCTTAAGGCCGATGCCATACAGCACCCTCTACTGCTTTTACTCTAATAACAGCAAGCATATTCAGTGATATACCCTATGCCCTAAACATATTACCTGCTCCGTGTCTCTCCCAATGTGCTCAGCCGTGATGGCGTGCTGTACCCGCCGGACCCGACGCACGTTTTGCGTACTGCTTCCTGGGGGTGTGTCTATGCGATGAGTCTCAGAGGTCTTATGCGGTCAATTATCCAGTCAGGTTATGGAGGCAGGATACAATATGTTGGCAATACACGCTGCCCATCCGTTCATCAGTAAACTTCAAACAAGACAGACACTTTGTCCATGCTGCATGATAATTCCCCCTTTCTCACTCCGCTTCATGATAGATTAGGTATAGTGGCCTTTTAGATTATAGGGTTGTTATTATGTCCCGGAGTGAGTGGGTGTACTCAGTATCACGCATGTAACCTAATCCCGCCTCCATAACCTGATTGGATAATTGACCGCATAAGACCTCTGAGACTCATCGCATAGACACACCCCCAGTAAGCAGTACGCGAAACGCGCGTCGGGGCCGGCGGGTACAGCATGCCATCACGGCTGAGCACATTGGGAGAGACACGGAGCAGGTAATATGTGTAGGGCATAGGGTATATCACTGAATATGCTTGGATTGTTAAAATGTCGCTGTTATTAGAGTAAAAGCAGTAGAGGGTGCTGTATGGCATCGGCCTTAAGCTAAGTCCTAATAGGTACTTAGATGATTGTAGTATACAACTGACATGTATTAAGCATCCTATACTTGTTTCTCGTGACTGTTGCATAAGCAGTGGGAAGATTGTAATGAATTATATGTATGACCTGATAATGTCAGGCCCAACCCTACTCCTGCTCTAAAATGAAAAGTGTCCTGCTCATGCTGACCGCATTTATTGGTTGTATTGAGGCACCTTATTGTTTGTTCATGTTTGCGTCTGTATTTTAATTTTGTAAATAAAGCGAGTTTGTATTAAAAAAATTTTTTTTGAGACACTTCTTTGAACACAGTTTATTCATCTGTGTTTTCAGTATGCTCTAGTGTTATATGAAGTGTTGTACATTCCTTTTTGGGAAATATGGGCTTGGGCGTTATGCTTATTATTTTAGAACTTGCAGTAAGCAAATGGTTAACATCAGAGTTGTATTCAAGCAGCATACAGATCATCTTTGGCAATCAGCAAACAAATGGCTAACTGCAGGCCACAGTGATGAACAGGCTAACTGAATACTTGGCTGCAAAGGAAAAATACACTGTTGCAGCAGTATTGTAGTGTGAACAGCACAATAGAAGATTTTGTTAGGTTACAGCAGATAAACGGCTAACTGCCGGTCTGAGTCAGGAAGAAAATGCAGATAGTTGATAAACTTGGATGGTGAGGCAAACGTCAGAACGAGGTAACTCATTACAAAACTTACTGACTACTCAGACCCACATAGTTGTCTGAATCAGTCTTAGGCCACACTCACACGGTCAGTATTTGGTCAGCACCCGGTGTAGACTACAGCAATTGGATGTTGTCCTGGGAGTGGAGAGCAGGACTTGGCGCTAGGCCGAGACAGGTGAGTAGCGCAGATATCGTCAAAGCTGAAGAGACCAATCTTCATCATTCCAATAACTGGAAATATTTTAGGGGGTATACCTGTTTAAACAAGTAATTGCATATCCATTGGATAGGTGATAACTGTTATATTGGAGTGGTGTGGGTCCCTTTGATCTACAGAATGTGAAACGTGTCTCTCATCTTCGGGCTGAAAGACTTTAATTAACCCCTTTCTGCCATCGGACAAAATAGTACATCCGATGGCAGAACCCCCGCTTTGATGCGGTCTCCTTGAGACCTCTATGGTTGTTGATGTCAGATTGCTGTGAGCGCCACCCTGTGGTCGGCGCTCATAGCAATGCTGTAATTCTACTACATAGGGGCGATCTGAGCATCGCCCCTATGTAGCAGAGCCGATCAGGCTGTGCCAGCTTCTAGCTTCCCATGGAGGCTATTTGAGCATGGCAAAAGTAAAAAAAAAAAAAAAAAAAAAGTTTTTTAAAAATATGAAAAAAATATATATAAAAGTTCAAATCACCCCCCTTTCGCCCCGTTCAAAATAAAACAATAAAAAAAATTCAAGCCTACACATATTTGGTATCGCTGCTTTCAGAATCGCCCAATCTATCAATAAAGAAAAAAGGATTAACCTGATCGCTAAACGGCGTAGCGAGAAAAAAATTAAAAACGCCAGAATTACGTTTTTTGGTTGCCGCGACATTGCATTAAAATGCAATAATGGGCGATCAAAAGAACTTATCTGCACAAAAATGATATTATTAAAAACGTCAGCTCGGCACGCAAATAATAAGTCCATACCCAAACCAAGATCCCAAAAATGGAGACGCTACGAGTATCGGAAACCTGCGCAAATTGTTTTTTTGTTTGTTTTTGTTTTTTTTAAACTAAGTTTGGAAATTTGTTTTACACCACTTAGATAAAAAAGAACCTGGACATGTTAGGTGTCTATGAACTCGTAATGACCTGGAGAATCATAATGGCAGGTCAGTTTTAGAATTCAGTGAACCTAGCAAAAAAAGCCAAACAGAAAACGTGTGGGATTTGCACTTTTTTTTGCAATTTTACCGCACTTGGAATTTTTTTTCCGCTTTCTAGTACACGACATGGTAAAATCAATGCTGTCGTTCAAATGTACAACTTGTCCCGCAAAAAATAAGCCTTCACATGGCCATTTTGATGGGAAAATAAAAAAGGTATGGCTCTGAGAAGGAGGGGAGAGAAAAACGAAAACGCAAAACCGAAAAAAGTTCCGGGGTTTAAAGGGTTAAACCCTTCCTACCACAGACAATTTTTTATTTTTACCTTTTTTTGGGATGAATTGTAGTTTTGAGTGGTGCCATTCACTTTACTGTTTAATGTACTGAAAAACTGCAGGGGGAAAAATTACCGCTAGTTAATTTGTGATAATCCACATTACGGATGGGTGCGGGCTTTGTTTTCACACTGCCTTATTCTGGTCTGAAAATGGCCGAAAGTAGTGCATGTGTGAATTTTTTATTTTTTATTTTTTATTTTATATCCCATGCAGACAATTGGTCTTTGTGCACAATCTGTTGTGTACATGGAATTTTGCCAGGTAAAAAAACACAAGTGTTTTTAGTGTGTTTTCTCTGCGGAAACAAAAATGCATGTATTCCACACATGATTGTATCAATAAGGTTTTGTTAAAGCCAAATACCAGAAAGTATCAAAAACAAATCAGCTTTATTTAAAACATGACATACCTTTTAAACAGACAAAAACTGCATTGTCAAAAACAAGATAAAATCATGGGAAAGTGGCCTAAAGGGGTGTTGTCAAGTTATTCAATTGCTTTAATTAGGTAGACAGCAAGAAAATAACTTTCTGCTGTTATTTTCCTGCAATAAGCGCTTTTATCTCACGTAGTGTACAGCTTGTTTGCATGGAACTCGACCACGAGAGCCTGGGCAAATGTACATAATTGTTATGTTTCGGGAGAGGAGTTAACTCCTTACATCCCCATCAGCTGTTTCCAGCCCATTGTATAACGCTGAGTCCCTTCTCGCCGACAAGCCGAGAGTCACGGTAGTCAAGGAGTCTGAGGTCAAAAGCCAGAAGGGTACGTCACAAACAGAGAGAAGTGACAAAGGTGTAGTCAGGTGATGGTCCAAGGTCTAAATACCAGGAGGAAAGTGGATCAGAGCAAAGGGAGGAGGCAAAACAGATGGTAAAAACAAGGTTCAAGGTCGGGCAGCAAAAACAGCCAAAGCTGAATGTACAGGTCTGAGACTGATGGCCCAATCTCACTGTGGGCACACAGGCTTGTAGTTTTACTAAAACTACAGTTCTGCTTACCAGAACTGTCACTCAAGGAGAAGTTCCTGCCCTGCAAGAAACCAGAAAGTAAGGAGACTGCAGAGCTGTGGGCTGCTCAAGATACGTGAGAAGAACCATTGAAATATGGAAGGGACTGGAGCCTTTTGTAGGCCCCAGTATGCGAGGGCAAAATGGTGATAAGAGTGCACATATTCTAGTCCTGTTAATCGTCTATGGGAATGAAAAGATTAAAGTGCACCAGTTGGGCAATGCTGATGATCCCTACTGAAGTTTGTGTACTTTTTTTTTAGAAAATGTTTGATAGAACATTAGAAAAAATGGGAGTACACATACAAAAAGAAAAATAATTCTCACCAGATTAATATAGAGCTCATGCCTTTGACGATCCATTGACTATAATACCCAGATTGATCCTGTATGTATGGCTTTGTAGTGCTCACAAATACAGCAGATTATGCACTTACATGGATAGAGGTCCTTATCAGGGGCGGACATACCGCCGGTTCAACCGGTGCAGCCGCACCGGGGCCCAGAGCGGGGAGGGGGCCCGACCCGACGGACATGCACGGCACGTCGGCAATCGACAATTGTTGTGACTCGTGAGTCGTGACTGTGCTGCTGCACTGCAGCCTGCCTGCCGCTGCGACGCGTGGATCATCATTCCTGAATTTCCTGCTGTAATGAGCGCCGGGCCGGCGAGTGACATGACCGCTGGAGCAGCCTCAGAAGCTGCCGTGCCCGGCGCCCGCCACTGCCCGGAGTCTGCGGAGACCATGATCTGTCCACAGTCCGGGTCTGGGAGAAGGAGCCAGGAGCAGGAGGTGAGTATATTTACCTGTCCACGATCCACGCGCCGCTCCATCTTCCCGCCCCGTCTCTGCGCTCTGACTGTTCAGGTCAGAGGGCACGCGGTGACGCGGATGACGTATAGTGTGCGCGCCGCCCTCTGCCTGATCAGTCAGTGCGGAGAGACGGGACGGTGAGGACCAGCGGGCGGGCAGAGACGAGAGTCGAGCCGAGGTGAGTATGCATTTATATGTGGCGGCACAGGCGTTATATATGGACGGAGCAGCATCACTCAGCATCTATCTATGGGGCCCTGGGGGCCGGGCCCGGGGCCATAATGAATTGGAGCGGCACAGGCGTTATATATGGACGGAGCATCAGACACTCAGCATCTATCTATGTGGGCCATAATGAATTGGAGCATTTATTATATCTGGCGGCACAGCTTTATAGGGAGGGAGTCCATATAAAGCTGTGCCGCCACATATAATGCTCCATTACTCATTATGGCCCCATAGATGCTCCATATTATGGATGGAGCATCTATGTGGTAATAATGAATTGTATGGAGCATTATATGTGGCGGCACAGCATTATATGGAGCATCTGGGCCATAATGAATTGTATGGACTATGGAGCATTATATGTGGCGGCACAGCGTTATGTGGAGCATCTATGGGGCCATAATGAATTGTATGGAGCATTATATGTGGCGGCACAGGCACAGCGTTATATGGAGCATCTATGGGGCCATAATGAATTGTATGGAGCATTATATGTGGCGGCACAGGCACAGCGTTATATGGAGCATCTATGGGGCCATAATGAATTGTATGGAGCATTATATGTGGCGGCACAGGCACAGCGTTATATGGAGCATCTATGGGGCCATAATGAATTGTATGGAGCATTATATGTGGCGGCACAGCGTTATATGGAGCATCTATGGGGCCATAATGAATTGTATGGAGCATTATATGTGGCGGCACAGGCACAGCGTTATATGGAGCATCTATGGGGCCATAATGAATTGTATGGAGCATTATATGTGGCGGCACAGCATTATATGGAGCATCTGGGCCATAATGAATTGTATGGACTATGGAGCATTATATGTGGCGGCACAGCGTTATATGGAGCATCTATGGGGCCATAATGAATTGTATGGAGCATTATATGTGGCGGCACAGCTTTATAGATGACTGCTTTGTGTTATATTCAGTTGTGTAATATTGAACGTGAATTTATTATTTAGATTTGATAGTTGTGTTCTAAACAGATAATAAATATTACAACCTATATGTTTACATAACTTTGTTGCAGTATGGGGGGGGGGGCCCAGGAAAATTTCTTGCACAGGGGCCCTCTGCAGTCTGTGTCCACCCCTGGTCCTTATATCTTTATTTTTTTCTTTTAATTTAGAGACGTCGCAAGGCAAAGAACGTGCAAGAGTTAAATGACGTAAATGGTGAGAGTTTCTCTGTTATTCTTTGTTGCACAATTAATATCTGCGCATAGGGGGCAGACAGGGTGTTGTCCAATTCTAAAAATAAGCCTGTCGAATTTGTTCTTGGTTGAAGTCGTATGGCAACGCTCGAGATTGACTTTTAGGATTGCTACTTCCAATAGGTGGCACTAGAGTTCAATTCCTGTTCCTTTCTGGAGTCAATTTGCATATTGTTTTCCAAAAGGAGCATTGCAGGGCTTAGAGGTCTCCTCACATTGGCAGGCCAGGCTTGATTTGTCACTACCCACAAGGAGAAATGTTACATTTTGGATACCGGTCAATGCCTTTCACCTAGTCAAACCAGATCTCACACTTTGCACTGATGAGGGACAACACCCCGAAATACAGTGTCTGCAAATTGAGATTCCGGTTTGGATTTATGCCAAGTTGTGAGTCAAGATTTTTTAAAGGACCAATCTTGACTTCTAGGATTAATACTTCCAATAGGTGGCATTAGAGTTCTAGTCCTCTTCTTCTCTGAAGAGTGAATTTTCATATTTAATTTCCCAGAGGAGCATTGCACGGCTTAGAGGTCTCCTCACATTGGCAGGCCAGGCCTGGCTTGTCATTCTCCACAAGAAGAAACTTTGCCCTCTTGGATCCCCCCCAAAATAAACAAACAAACACACATCTATAGGACTTCCTATTCTTTCTGGCTGGTCTCCTGGTGTCCTCTTCCTTTACAGAACGTCAGGAGACCGCTGCAGCTAATTATCTGCTTCCAATTGGCTGCAGTGGCCATGTTCTTTCTGAACAAAAATAAGAAGAGACTTTTAGCTCTTTCTTCCGTCTCGAATGAAACATAACCCACTGCAGCCAATCTGTGTTCCCGAATGTAGAGGAAACCAAGAGAGCAGCAGGGGACACTGGTGGAGTATGAGGTAGCAGACAACTGCTTTAATGTGGACCCTCGTGAACATTGTTATCCGTGGTTTCCTTTATATTGTCAGTATAGTGTTTTGTACTAGATAATGTTATATGTCTGTATAGACGTTGTCTGTAGGATTCCACCAAGTCTCCCATGTGTTTTTTGACCTAATTTGTAGATAACGGGACTCAAAAGATCAAGGACTATGAGCAGGAAATCAAAAGTCTACTTCAGAGATTCCAGGAGGAGAAGGTGGCCCTGGAGAAGGCCAACAGCCTCAAGCTAGAAGAGTTGGAATATGAGCTGAAGGGACAGGTGCGTTCACATAAAAGCCCAGATCGGGAACTAACTTGGTACTGCTGTCAGGCTTTAGGAGCTGTGACTCTTCGATACTTGGACCCACGGGTCAGCAGAAAAATCCACAAGTCCAAAAATTAAAAAAAATAACATGACGTGCACTTTTGATACCGATCTTTCCTCTCTTGGCAGTGTTTCCATGCCGGTCGTGGTGCATCCCAGTCTCCTGTGGTGACACTACATCTCTTGTGATCACTGCAGCAGGACCACTGAAGGCCTGAATGCACCAAGATCGGCATTGAGGCAGCAGAGGTTTCTTTAGGATGCAGGGAAATCGGCATCAAGAGCTGCATGTTGTAGTGCCAATCTGCCGCTGCGTAATTCCCTGGGGGCACCTGCAGATGTTTCCTGCAACAAACATGGTGCATGTGAATAAACCATATATGCTTGTTGCAGGCAAAGAGAGAAGCCGATGTGGAAACAGAGCAGCAGCTTTTAGAGAAGACCTCAGAACTGAAGGCTGAAATGGATGTGAAAATTGCAGGTAAATAATGTATGCTAATATACACTGCTGTCAGGGGAAAGTGGGGATGCGCCAATACACAAAAAATGGTCTACAAATTAATAGGCATCACTGACAGCAGGGGGAGCTTAAGAGCACAGCATTGTTTTGAAGTTCTGCTTTACTACAGGACTGGCTTGGGGATATTTGCTAGGCCACACCTGCCATGGCAACCCTTAGGAATGCCATTAGTATGGGCAACATGGTGGCTCAGTGGTTAACACTGGGGTCCTGGGTTCAAATACTACCAAGGACTACATCTGTAAGGAGTTTGTATGTTCTGCCCGTGTTTGGGTGGGTTTCTTACGGGTTCTCCGGTTTCCTCTCACACCCCAAAGACATACTGATAGGGAATGTAGATTGTGAGCTCCAAAGGGGACAGTTCCGATAATGTATTTAAAGCTTTGTGGGATTAATGGCGTTATATAAGTAAGAAAAATAATAATAATAGTGCGTTTTGAGGGCATCAACTGTCCACTACTAAAGCTACCTTGGCTATTCTCCAGCCAAACAGTTATGTTATCACCAGTCTTATGTTGATTTATTTATTTGAAACGTGAAAATGTTAGTGTAGTTTTTATGTGTTATTTTATGTTATTAGCGCATACATGGTATTGTACAGTCATGGCCGTTAGTGTTGGCACCCTTGAAATGAAATTGTTCCAGAAAATGAAGTATTTCTCCCAGAAAATTGCCATTACACGTTTGTTTCCTTTTGTGTGTATTGGAAAAACACAAAAAAAAAACTGAGAGAAAAAAAGTAAATTGGACATAATTTCACACACAACCCCAAAAAATGGACCGGACATAACTGTTGGCACTTTTCCAAAATTGTGGGTAAGCAACTCTGTTTCAACATATGATGCTCATTCAAATTCACCTGTGGCAAGTAACAGGTGTGGGCAATATGAAAATCACACCTGAAACCAGATAAAAAGGGGAGACATCGACTCATATTTGCATTGTGCGTCTGTGTATGCCACACTAAGCATGGAGAACAGAAAGAGGAGAAGAAAGCTGTCTGATGACTTCCAAAGTTGCTGGAAAAATATTAACAATTTTAAGGTTACAAGTCCATCTCCAGACATCTGGATGTTCCTTTGTCCACGGAGCACAACATAATCAACAAGTTTACAACCCATGGCACTGTAGTTAATCTCCCTGGACTTAGACAGCAGAGAAAAATTGATGAAAGATTGCAACGCAGGATAGGCTGGATGGTGGATAAGCCAGCCCAATCCAGTACCGGAGAAATTCAAGCTGTCCTGCAGGCTCAGGGAGCATCAGTGTCAGTGCGACCTATCCATCGACATTTGAATGAAATGAAATGAGACCCAAGAGGACCCTATTGCTGACACTGAGACATATAAAAGCTAGGCTGGAATTTTCCAAAATGTACGCGAGTAAGCCGCAAATTTTCTGGGAAAGCGTCTGGTGAACAAATGAATCCAAGATAGAGCTTTTTGGTACAGCACATCATTCTACTGTCTACTGAAAATGGAATGAGGCCTACAAGGAAAAGAATACAGTACCTACAGTCAAATATGGTGGAGGATAAAAGATGTTTTGGTGTTGTTTTGTTGCCTCTGGCAGTGGGTGATTTGACTGTGTGCAAGGCATAATGAAATCTGAAGATTACCAAAGGATTTTGAGTTGCAATGTAGTGCCTGGTGTCAGAAAGTTTGATTTGTGTTCTATGTCATGGGTCTTCCAGCAGGACAATGACCCCAAACATACTTCAAGAAGCACCCAGAAATGGATGCAAACAAAGCGCTGGAGAGTTTTGAAATGGCCATCAATGAATCCGGATATAAATGCCATTGAACACCTGTAGACAGATCTTAGAATTGTTGGGAGAAGACGCCTTCAATTATGAGACCTGAAGCAGTTTGCAAAAGAAGAGTGGTCCAAAATTCCAGTACAGAGGTGGAAGAAGGTTGTTGATGGTTACAGGAAGCGATTGGTTGCAGTTATTTATTCCAAAGGGTGTGCATCCAAATATTAAGATGAGGGTGCCAACAATTTTGTCTGGCCCATTTTGGGGTTTTGTGTGAAATTATGCCCAATTTGACTTTTTTTTTTTTCGTCTTGTTCCAATACACACCATGAAAATAAACTTGTTTAACAGAACATGTGTAATTGCAATGATTTTCTGGGAGAAATACTTATTATCATTATCATTGTAGCTTTTCTCTGATGTTTTATGATATTATAGTAATAGGTTTTTTTTATTATATTTCAGTTATTATAATACTTGAATAAGTACTTTTACTTTTTTTTCCCACAGATCTCCAAAAAAGCTTTGAACAAGAAAAGACCTCACTTACGGTAAGAACCAAACTTAAAGGAATATTTCCATGGCAGATATTTATGGCTTTTCGACAGAATTGGACTGCAGAATGGAGGCCCCTGAAGCCCTGTCCTGCCTCACATTCTGCTGGACAGTGAATGAATAGAGAGGTGGTCACATACCTCATACTCATGGCCACCTCTCCATTCAGTCCCTATCTGGATGGAACAGCTAATGACAACCCCTTTAAGGTATTTGTTTGTATAATGCTTAAATACATTGCTCCCTATATATACTTTTTATAGGAAACCACTACTGACCTGAAAAGCCAGCTGGAATCCCTTCGACAAAAAATTCAGCAAAGTGAGGAATCTGCCTTGAAACAAAACTACGAGAGGCATATTAAGGTACAAAGCCAATTAAACGAATTCGCCTTTGGTTAAAGGGGGTGTCCACTACAGGAGAGAAAAAGACATACCTCCCAGACTGGCGCCATTCCAGCAGTGTCGCCACATTGTCTCCCGGCGGTCACATGGCTCTGGTATAATAGTGAAAACTGCAGTCATTGATTGACTGCAGCGGTCACATGACATACCAATCGGGAAATACAGTGCCAACATCCCAGGAAAGGCACTAGTCCAGGAGGTGATTGTCTTTTTTATTTATTTTCTATGGGGCACTGTATCAATGAATGGATTTTCCTGTGGTGGATAATCCCTTTAATAATAACCACGTTCCATCAATGACACCAGTTTGGTATCATTACCCATTTTCTATGGGGTTGTCCCTACACACTCTTAAAATGGCTACGTTCAGACAGTGTAGAGGCACATTCTATTGATAAGACTTTAGTGTACCGCCCAATTGTCAGTTTTAGCCCCTCCCATGAGGAACAACACAATATAGAGTTCTAAAAAAAAATGATCCAAAATTTACTTTATTGGAAATACAAGTGTTAGGTTTATTTAATGTGTCAATAGAATCGGGTAGGTGCCTTTTGAGCACCTGCATCGTTTGACATAAAGCCGCACTGCATTTACGGTGTACGTGCACAGTTTAATCCTCTTGGCAAAACTGAATTCCTCAGATCCGTGTTGCGTTGCTTCACTTGCAGCCTGTTACTCATTGATATTCACGTTGAAGTTCTTTCAGGGCACAATGCAGTAATCCTATTCCTTTGATGATCTCTCCGCACTTGGGTGTGTTTTGCATTCCAAACCTCCCTCTAGTTATACACATAAAGGCATTAAGGGCCGGCTTGTAGTTTCTGAGCCAGGGTCCCCTCTATCAGAAAAAGTTCATAAGTTTAACATTTTAATCGTTTACATTTTTCCTCTTATGTAATGCTTGTTTGTTTTAGGATTTTGTGTGTCGATGTTGGAATCGGCTTAGTTTCAGTTCTCATCATGCTGTGTAAAATCTCCCAACTCAAACGCCCAACCTATGCAACCGTTGTACATGTTGCCATCGTTAAAGCAAAATTATATTTTATGTGGTTTACTTTTCTTAGTGAGGTGCCTTCAAAATACTTTAATAATATTTTTCGATTCCAAAGATATTCATCTTTTATTTAGTGTTGATTTTATTAGTCTTTGCAATTGGTTGTGGCTCACTGGATCCTCAGGGGCGTGTCTTTAGGCTGCTTTGCGTTTTCATCCTGTGAGCCACGCCTCCTGGGTAAAAGGCAAAAATTTGCACTAAATAAAAAGGCCCATATTTCTGGTGAATTCATTTAAAAGAAAATGGAATACTACTCAGGGAAGAAGTAGGAATAATATAAAAGCAAAAGCGGTTCACTTTTAACCTGATGATAGGTCTTCTTTAAAGGGATTGTCCAGCCAGATAAAGGAGTCTTTAGTGATTACACTTACAAGTATACTTTTCCAGTATCTTGATAACAGCGCTAACTAGGAGTTTTTGCAAATCGATCCATATGACCCAACGTCGTTACATCTGACATTGCGACAGGCCAGCAAATCAATATAAGTAACACACAGATAGGTAACTTTCCACCCATCTCAGTGTTAGCACATGACCAGTGGCCTGCTTAAAGGAGGAAGGCTGCCTGGCTTACTGCTATAGTTCTACAGTCTGGCTGAGTCAAAGCACTGAGCTGGATGGCCAGCCCCCTCGAAGCACTGAGCTGGATGGCCAGCCCCCTCGAAGCACTGAGCTGGATGGCCACCCCTCTCGAAGCACTGAGCTGGATGGCCAGCCCTCTCGAAGCGCTGAGCTGGATGGCCAGCCCCCTCGAAGCGCTGAGCTGGATGGCCAGCCCCCTTGAAGTGCTGAGCTGGATGGCCAGCACCCTCGAAGCACTGAGCTGGATGGCCACCCTTCTTGAAGCACTGAGCTGGATGGCCACCCCCCTCTAAGCACTGAGCTGGATGGCCAGCCCCCTCTAAGCACTGAGCTGGATGGCCAGCCCCCTCTAAGCACTGAGCTGGATGGCCAGCCCCCTCTAAGCACTGAGCTGGATGGCCAGCTCCCTCTAAGCACTGAGCTGGATGGCCAGCCCCCTCTAAGCACTGAGCTGGATGGCCAGCCCCCTCTAAGCACTGAGCTGGATGGCCAGCCCCCTCAGCACTGAGCTGGATGGCCAGCCCCCTCTAAGCACTGAGCTGGATGGCCAGCCCCCTCTAAGCACTGAGCTGGATGGCCAGCCCCCTCTAAGCACTGAGCTGGATGGCCAGCCCCCTCTAAGCACTGAGCTGGATGGCCAGCCCCCTCTAAGCACTGAGCTGGATGGCCAGCCCCCTCTAAGCACTGAGCTGGATGGCCTGCCCCCTCTAAGCACTGAGCTGGATGGCCAGCCCCCTCTAAGCACTGAGCTGGATGGCCTGCCCCCTCTAAGCACTGAGCTGGATGGCCAGCCCCCTCTAAGCACTGAGCTGGATGGCCAGCCCCCTCTAAGCACTGAGCTGGATGGCCAGCCCCCTCTAAGCACTGAGCTGGACGGCCAGCCCCCTCTAAGCACTGAGCTGGATGGCCAGCCCCCTCTAAGCACTGAGCTGGATGGCCAGCCCCCTCTAAGCGCTGAGCTGGATGGCCAACCCCCTCGAAGCGCTGAGCTGGATGGCCAGCCCCTTCGAAGCACTTCACTGGTTACTCACTGAGAAATAAGAGGATGAAGTTCCTTTTCTGTGCCGGAAGACATCCAACAGTTCCGAACGACTTGCACTTATATCAGTAAGTCCAAGCGATTT
This sequence comes from Ranitomeya variabilis, assembly GCF_051348905.1. NCBI lineage: Eukaryota > Metazoa > Chordata > Amphibia > Anura > Dendrobatidae > Ranitomeya > Ranitomeya variabilis. The sequence continues at coordinate 648,927,283 of NC_135236.1, read as the reverse complement.
CATGCAGCCGTTCTACAAGAGTCGTCTTGTCTTTAAGCTTCCAGGACGCAGCGCTGTTTCTGTGCCACAATCACGTACTCCGGTCATTGAGGCCAATGCTGCTCCTTTGTTTTCTCATGATATCACCTTTATGGTATTTACTAAGGATTATGGGAGCCCCGGAGAGTTCTGGGAGCAGGAGCTGCACAGCTTGTACTTTGTCATCGAGATGAAGAATAGCCTGATCAAGGAGAAAGACAAGAAGCTACTGAACCAGCAGGGCATGGTGAGTGGTAGCATAGTGTTTCTGCACCTCTTACAGAGGTCAGAGGGCTTGTTTTTTGTTGGACATGTTGTACTTTTGAAGGACACCTTTGAATTTACCATATAGTGTACTGGAAAATGGGGGAAAAATCCAAATTGCACAAAAATGCAATTCCACAATATTTTTTTATTATTTTTTTTTTTTATATAAAAAATCTGACCTGCCATTATAATTCCCGATGCCTGTACGAGTACACCGATACCAAACGTATAGTTTTTTTTATTTAAGTGGTGAAAAAAAAATTCTGAAATTTGTCCAAACATTTTTGGGGGACTTTTCTCGACATTTTGTGAGACCCATAGTGTTCTCTTTTTTTCTGGTTCTGCGGCAGTGTGATGGCTTATTTTTTGTGCCTTGAGCTGATATATATATATATAATATATATACCATTTTGGGGTAGATACGATGTTTCGATTGCATTTTATTTCAATGTTGCAGCGACCACAAAAGTAATTGTCGTTTTAATTTTTTTTCTCTTTATTCCGTTTATCAGTTGGATTAATTTATTTATTATTTTTACAGATTGGACATCTCTGTATGCACCAATACCAAATATTTTATTTATTTATTTTTTTTTTGTTAAATTGTCTTATTTTTAGTGGGGCAAAATAGGGGCGATTTGAACTAGTGGGAGATTTTATTTTTTTTAATTTATTTATTTTTTTTAAAACGTTAACTTTTTTTCTGTATTTTAATTGCTTTATGGTGGCTTTTAAATTACATTATTCTCTAAATGCTACACAGTCAAAAATGTATATAGCCGGTGCATGATACATATTGCCCATGTTACCGATTCTGTGTTGCCGGCAGATGGAGCGGATCCTCGCACTGGAGGAGAAGAAGAAGATGCTCCAGCAGGAAAATGAAGCTTTGCAGGAGCGGACGCAGAAGCACTCCACCATCGCAGTGTGAGCCCGCCATCCGATTCTGTATTATTATTACCGCTCAGCATTGTTAGATTCTTATCCAGGAATTTTGCATATTCAAAGTGACAAAAACCAAACTTCTCCCATTTACGTCAGCCCATGATAAACGTGAAATGTCCTTGTCCTGCTTCAGTGCACGCACAATGTTGTAGCAACCAAACTATGATGTGGAATATTGTCAAATTTAAAAAAAAAAAAATTTTCATTTTTTTTTTATTATTATTTTCCCACTTAATTATTAAAGGAAACCTGTCATGTGAAAAAAACACTATTAATCTGCAGGATAATGGCTTACTGAAACTGCCCGGCGCCTGCACTGAAAGCCCCACTGCCGGGAGCTTTCAGTTATAGAGGCGTGGCCAGCGCGGCTGAAACCGCCCCTCACCACTAAGGGTGAGTTTCCACGGTCAGTAAACGCTGCGTGTTTGACGCTGCGCCGAGCTGCAGCGTCAAACACGCAGCGTCCAGATGTTCCAGCATAGTGGAGGGGATTTGATGAAATCCCGTCTCCACTATGCGTGGAAACCCGCACGCGGCGGCCCTGCGATTCCGGACATGCTGCGCGTCTTTTCAGATCGCAGCATGCCCGTACACCTTGCGGGGACGCAGCGTCCCCGCAAGGCATATCACAGGGCCCTATGGGAGAGAGCGATGATCCCGGATGTGAAGAGTTAACACATCCGGCATGATTGCGTCCCAGAAAGGGGCGGGGCTTAGCGCCGGGCGGCTCCGGCGATACCGCCGGCCATCCTGACCGTGGACACGCACCCTTACTGACAGCCGGTTCTAACGCTGAGCTGGCTGATGGCTGCACGCCTATGATTAAAAGCCCGCTGGGAGAAATAAAGCTCATTTCCTCCTGGCAGTGGGGGCTCTCAGTGCGGTGCTGAGCATGCTCAGAACATTATTAAAATGTAAGATTAACCCCATATCTGCAGGTTAATAGTGGGGTTTTTTTTATACGTGACAGTTTCCCTTTAATCTTTTTGAAAATAATAAAATAAATCCTTAAAAAAATCCTATAGTTTTGCAGCCGCAGCTCTGTGCAAATCTATGCATTTCCATGGTAACTGACAACAAGCAAATGGTAAATAGCACGATGCCAGTAACCACGTAGGGTACTGCTGCAAGAAACTGCAGGATCAGGCTACACTAGGAAGGTTTGTTGTCTTTTACCATAAGGATGCATTAGGTTTTCATAGGAAATGCGTAAAAAGTGATCAAAATTTTTTAATCAGGTCCTGTTGCAAAATTAACATAATTTTTTTTTTAAATTTGAGATATTTTAGCACCCTAAAAAATGTGTTTAACATGTACATAGTCACTTATCCTGTGCTGCCAAAACCTCCTTTTATTAGTTTTTTCATCCTTTTTTTTCACATTTTTTTTTTTTTAATCCGCATACCCCAACGAAGGCCTTTTTTGTAATTTTCTTAATTTAACATAAAATTGATGCGAAAAAAAATATTTGTGGGGTGCAATTACAGAAAAACCTCTGTAGTTTTGATATTTTGTTTTGGATTTATTTTGGACATTCTGGTGCAATTTCACCTTGCACTTCTCCATAGAACTTTATGAGCACCAGCTGTCATCTCCCTTCTCCGTCATGGGAAGATCTGTACTCGCTAAAGACGGATTTTACCTGTGAATGAAGAATTTTGAGAATGAAAGATCAGTCCGGGAGGATGAACTTTTTTTCCACACTTCTGCGTGATTAAACCAATACTGACCTTATAGTTTTACAACAAATTTTTTTGTTTGTACCAACATATTTTGAGACCATGACGTTTATTCGTTAGTAAAGCTGTGTTATTTTGCTTTTTTGAGTGAGCTGTACTTTTTTATTGGTAGTATTTTGATATCCATAGAGCATTTTGATCGCTTTTTATGCCATTTTATTTGTGAGGCAGGTCTTGTAATTTTATCTTTATGACATTCACATGCATTTGTGATATTTTAAAAGTTTGGACTCTTACAGGCACAAAAATACCACTTTTTTTCTTTTCTTTTTTAACCGCAAATGAAATGGAAGAATAATACATTTTTTAGCTTAATTAAGGATATTTTAACATTCTTTTACTACTTTTTTAGTCTCCTTTCTTGAACCTGCTGGCACTTGATCTCTGGTATAATACAATATTGTCCCGTGAGCAATCTTCTTTTAGGCCGTATCGGTGACCGGGGTTCACAGCTGGCACCCACCGCGTATGAAGGTGTATGTGTATAAAACATATATATATATATATATATATATATATATATATATATATATATATATATATATATATATATATATATATATATGAAGCATGCTTCGACATCTTTAAGCAGAGTGCTCCCTCTAGTGGCAGCTACAGGAAAAGCAGGAGAAGTACACAGTAGCCGGCCCACCCCTGACCATAGGCCACATAGTGATGGCGTGGTCTGCCACTGTGATTTCCCACAGTCTTCTGCCACTGATCTCCTAAAATTCCACTTTCTGTTGAATTCTGCGCTGGATTCTCAGACTCCCTGATATAACGGACGTGAATTAATCCCACTATCTCTATTGTATTGCAGGTGTATGACAGAGGAGCTGCTGAGCACCAAAGCTGCCCTAGAGAAGGAAGTACAGCTCCGGGAGCGACTTCAGCACGATAACGAGCAGCAAGTGTACCGGACAGTCAGCGGAGATGGATCCCGGCCATTCTCCTTGTCTTTATCCGCACAGGACGTGGCTGTTTTGGTGACTTAGACCAAAGAGCGGCGGAAAGAACGGACTAATAATTGTTCAAGGATCATTTTATACCCACAGAACTGTCGATCCGAGCGTCATCTCTCCCGAACAGGATCAGAGGCGACATTTTATTTATTACTTTTAATTATAAAAAAACCAATAAACCCAGTTCTTGTCACTGGAGTCAATGACTGAACTAGTGCATCACCCCCACTACTACTCCTATCATCCATCTTCTTCCACTGTCACTAATCCAAAACTGAAGAACACAAGTGTCATTAATCTCGCTATATCTGTGCTCCATGTAACTTCTTGTGCTCTTATGGTATTTCTAGAGATGATCTTCTGAGCGATAAGATCAGAGCTACTAAGTCCGGGGTCTCGGACCACCACTGATCTGCTGAAAAAATGGGCTTTATACAACGGGCAGGGCGGACTCTATGCGGGCACTTGGTCAACAAAGTCCCACTGGGCCCCTCTTTGCTTTCTATTTTTCATCCTTTTTTAATTTTTCGGTTGCTTCAGTGTTTCTTCAGTGCTTATTGTTTCCAGTATTTTCTATGTTTATTACCATTTTGAGGTACATAAAACTTTACTGTCGATTTTGTATTCCTTTTTTTGGGAGGCAAAGTGTTTAAAAAAAAAATCCTGTGATTTAAGTTCTTTCCATTTCTGCCTTTTACCCTATGAGATAGATAAACTATCGTTTTATTAGTTCGGACAGTTACACGGTGATACCAAATATGTTGATGTTTTACACTTTTTTTTTTTTTTTGTTATAAGAAAATGGATTGAAATAAATTTTCTATATTCTTTTATCCATTTATTTTATGTTTCCCTTTTTTTCCCATTTTTTTTTTCTTTTTTACAGATGACTCCTAAGATCACTCTTATAATACAATGTAATTCTGTAGTATTGCAGGGTATTATAAAATAACTGCTCTCCCATAAAGCCAAGGCACGAGGGTGTCTTCAGTAAGTCTTAGATGTCATCGGGCGATCATGTTAATCAGGAGCTGCCAGAAGCCAGAAACGACTCCTTCACCAGTTTCTTCCCTCTTAAATGCTGGTGTCATGGTTGAAAGTGGTATTTAAGAGGTTAAACTGCTGCGATGAGAGCTGGCTACAGTTGCAGGAAACAGACTTGGTTGTCAGCTGTATAACACAGCCGGCACCCGTGCTGTACGGAGCGAGAGCAGTTCCTGAGCTCCCTCCACTAACCCCGGGAACCTGTAAACCTTTTTGTACCATCTAGAGATTCCTGCACTAAAATGTTAACAACCTCTGAGCACTGCCAAATTTACTACAGTGCCTTGAAAAAGTATTGGTACCCTGTGAACTATTAAATTTATTTTTTTTCCAAATTTATATTTTTTAAATAATTAGAAAACCATTTATCATTTCCTTTACACTTCCCTAATACTTGCTATTGTGTGTTGGTCTATGACATAGAATCCCAATATAATACATTTAATTTTGTGGGGTATGAATACTTTTATAAGGCACTGTATAAGCTCGCTATAAAGATTCATTCCAGAAATCGGAAAATTGATGCACAGGACCTGAGCCTGCAGTCAGGTCCATATTCCGTAACCGACTCTTACCCGCCAGCGTCTGCTGTTCCCATTTTCATTAGCCGGCTGGCACAATGTTGTTTGTGCGTCACGCCGATATGACGACGTGGTTCCAGCCCAGCTGATCAGTAGAGGAGCCATATGCAGGAGCATTTATGGGGCAATGGTGGTGGTTGGACACTTTGCACAGCCACCGATTAGCTGTTTGTAGTGCCCGGATGTAAATAGAGTGATAGAGCACATCACTGTTCCGTCACAATGTGTAGTAGCTGCGGCCAGGTACTGAGGATCAGCTAATATTCATGTAATAGGAGCTGATCTGCAATACCTGGCTACAGACACTACATAGTGTGACAGAGGACATCACTGTTGTGTCACAATATGTAGTAGCTGCTGCCAGGTACTGGGGATCAGCTAATATTCATGTAATAGGAGCTGATCTGCAGACACTACATAGCGTGACGGAGCATATCATCGTTCCGTCAAAATGTGTAATAGCTGCTGCCAGGTACTGGAGATCAGCTAATATTCATGTAATAGGAGCTGATCTGCAGTCCCCGGCTGCAGAATCTACATAGTGTGACAGAGCATATCACTGTTCCATCAGATGTGTAATAGCTGCTGCCAGGTACTGGAGATCAGCTAATATTCATGTAATAGGAGCTGATCTGCAGTCCCCGGCTGCAGAATCTACACAGTGTGACAGAGCATATCACCGTTCTATCAGATGTGTAGTAGCTGCGGCCAGGTACTGGAGATCAGCTAATATTCATGTAATAGGAGCTGATCTGCAGTCCCCGGCTGCAGAATCTACATAGTGTGACAGAGCATATCACTGTTCTATCAGATGTGTAGTAGCTGCGGCCAGGTACTGGAGATCAGCTAATATTAGTGCAATAGCTGATCTGCAGTACCCGGCAGTAGACACTACATAGTGTGACAGAGTGGTGGTGTCCGACTCCAACATACTGTTTACATCCCACCTATGTCGGCACCCCAAACAGCTAATTAGTGGGGGTACTGAGTGTCGGAGCACCACTAATCTGATATTGATGCATATGGAACAGGGTGGGAAGGGGATAAAGAATGGCTCATGACACAGGTATAGAATAATTACCATACATTTATTAACACAGCATCACCGGGATGGAATGTGCTCCTCACTGCGACTTCACCATGGAGCGCTCAGATGTTGCCTCCTAATCACAGATCAGGAGAAGGTGTAATTTCAACATGGACGAGAAGGGTGGGATCGAACGACCAGTATCTTGGTACTAAGCCCGCTTCTGCGATGATGATATTTCTTAGCCATCCGTCCAACTCCTCATGACCACGTATGCCAAGCAGTATATGACGGGGTATAATGCGGCCACTGGCCTGGGCTCTTAACCCAGCAAAGCCCACGATCTGCCAAGCTACATCTTCCAGCACGGCGGCCAGGAAAACTGCAGCATCAGCACGGACAGGTCGGCCATTATTACTTCTTCTCAGAAACTGGTGTATGCGGCCAACTGGAAAAATCAGGCCAGCCATGGCTGACCTGCTCCTTCTCCTCATCTCTCTGCGACTTTCTCTATCTGACATGTTCCCAAGGAACAAATAGCTACTGTATAAAACAATAACCAAGAGTAAGCAGAGCAGGTGGCGACTATTTATGCCCAGTGCTGCTGTCTGGTGGAAAATCCAGGTGCGCTGTGACTGGTGGAACCTCATCGGCATTATGATCTCACAGTGGCCACGACTCATACAGTTCTACTGGGTTCTCCAGGGCGGGTCTGCTTTCTGATTGGTGGAAAATCTGGGCGGGGCTGCATTCTAATTGATGGAACCTCAAGTCAGTCTTCTAACCTCACGATGCCCATGGACTCCTACCTCATGGGTGGTTCTGTTGGTCCTGGGCGGGGCTGCATTCTGATTGATGGAACCTCAAGTCAGTGTTCTAACCTCACGAAGCCCATGGACTCATACCTCATGGGTGGTTCTGTTGGTCCTGGGCGGGGCTTCTCTGATTCATGGAACCTCAAGTCAGCATTAAGACCACACAATGGGCATGACTCAAACTTCATGGATAGTTCTATCTGCTGATCTCTAGTGGAAATTCAAGTTGGCTTCATGACATCATAATCAGAAAGAACTTTGCCTCAATGAATATTCAATTTACTTAAAGGCATATCTGTCAGTAAGATCAACCGCCTATATAGGCATGTAGGCCATAGAAAGTTTAATAAAATGAGACTTTTATATCAGCGATTCAATGTCTTATTCCAGAGAAATCCATGTTTTTCTTAACATGTAAATGAGCTGGTAAGATCTATGAGCTCAAAAAATCTGCCTTCAGATCTTATTATAAATAAACTAGACTGTGGCCCGATTCTAACGCATCAGGTATTCTAGAATATGCATGTCCCCGTAGTATATGGACAATGATGATTCCAGAATTCGCAGCAGACTGTGCCCGTCGCTGATTGGTCGAGACAACCTTTATGACATCATCGTCGCCATGGCAACCATTATGACATCTACGTTGATACCGTGCCCGTCGCTGATTGGTCGTGGCCTGGCGGCCTCGACCAATCAGAGACGCGGGATTTCCAGGACAGACAGACAGACAGACAGACGGAAAACCCCTTAGACAATTATATATATATATAGATTAAAGGGGGCGTTACCAGTGGGAGACATATAGATCAGGAGAGCAAGCTGTCAGTCATTACATGTCTCACACTGGTAACGCCCAGAATATCACTCCAAAATCATTATCCTACATTATAACCCCACGGAAATCAATCATACATAAAGTACCAAAAACATTTGTATTTATTAATGAGTAAATATAAGACTCTACCACATAAAAGCAAGTAAAATCAATTAAAAGAGAGAGGCAATGACCATCACTGTACATCACAAGGCAGCCAGATATGATGGGGAGACAGCAATTCAGCTTCATATTCTTCTTCCCTTCCCTCAAAAATGCATGAAAAAGGTGATTTTTTTTAATCATCTATCAAAAATATTACATCATATATATAATATAGGGTTTCATATTATTTACATATACACAAATTATATATATTTTCTTCTGTATATATCTCTGTATAATACATACATATATAGATTACATCCTTTACAGAATATGGGTGCAATATACAGCTGCTTCTCACTAAATTAGAATATCATCAGAAAGTTAATTTATTTCAGTTCTTCAATACAAAAAGTGAAACTCATATATTATTTAGAGTCATTATAGAGTGATCTATTTCACGTGTTTATTTCTGTTAATGTTGATGATTATGGCTTACAGCCAATGAAAACCCAAAAGTCATTATCTCGTTAAATTAGAAGAATTAACAAAAAACACCTGCAAAGGCTTCCTAAGTGTTTAAAAAGGTCCCTGAGTCTGTTTCAGTAGCTCCACAATCATGGGGAAGACTGCTGGCTTGACAGATGTCCAGAAGGCAGTCATTGTCACATTCCAATCCAAGAAGGGTAAGCCACAAAAGGTCATTGGAAAAAAAGCTGGCTGTTCGCAGAGTGCTGTATCCAAGCATATTAATGGAAAGTTGACTGGAAGGAAAAAGTGTGGTAGAAAAAGGTGCACAAGCAACCGGGATAACCGCAGCCTTTAAAGGATTGTTAAGAAAAGGCCATTCAAAAATGTGGGGGAGATTCACAAGTAGTGGACTGCTGCTGGAGTCATTGCTTCAAGAGCCGCCACACACACGTATCCAGGACATGGGCTACAAGTGTCGCATTCCTTGTGTCAAGCCTGTTATGATCCGGTGACCTTGGAGCCGCATGAGAGACTTTCTCAGGAGTAGGTGGTACCTGTACTGACCGCAAACCCTAAACTAACACCGCAACTAGAAGTAGCCGTGGGATGTACCTAACACGTCCTAGGCACCTCGACACAGCAGGAGGACTAAATATCCCTATAGATGGAAATGGGAATTCTATCTTGCCTCAAAGCAGAACCCCAAAGGATAGGCAGCCCCCCACAAATATTGACTGTGAGTATAAGAGGAAAAACACACGCAGGCAGAAAAACAGGATTTAGCAAAAGAGGCACTTCTAGCTAAATAGAAAAGGATAGGACAGAATTCTAAGCGGTCAGTATTAAAATCCTAAAAATATACACAGCAGATAATACAAATATTCTACATCTAACTAAAGACATAGAAAGTATATCTGCATCTCCTGAGAATCCAGCATGACTGAAAAATCCAAACAAAGTCTAAGCTGGACAAAAACACAATGAATTGCACTGATTTGCAAAGCACACTGCATGTGTGCACAGAGACAAAAAAACAGACACTTATCTTAGATGAATTGGCAGCAGGGCATGAGGAGCCAGAGAGATGCAATCCCTCCAAGTACAATGGACAACTGGCATGGACTCATGGATCCTGCAGACCTAAATACCTAATAGAGCTGCAATAATCAGAAACACCTGCCCGGATTACAACCCCAAGACAACTGCACTACCACCAACAACCACCGGAGGGAGCCCAAGAGCAGAATTCACAACAGTATCCCCCCCCCCCTTGAAGAGGGGTCACCGAACCCTCACCAGAGCCCCCAGGCCGATCAGGACGAGCCAGATGAAAGGCACGGACCAAATCAGCAGCATGGACATCAGAGGCAAAAACCCAAGAATTATCCTCCTGGCCATAACCCTTCCATTTGACAAGGTACTGAAGCCTCTGCCTCGAAAAGCGAGAATCCAAAATCTTCTCAACCACATACTCCAACTCCCCATCAACCAACACAGGAGCAGGAGGATCAACCGAGGGAACAACGGGCACCACATATTTCCGCAATAAAGATCTATGGAAAACATTATGGATGGCAAAAGAGGCCGGAAGGGCCAAACGAAAAGACACCGGATTGATAATCTCAGAAATCCTATAAGGACCAATAAACCGAGGCTTAAACTTAGGGGAAGAAACCTTCATAGGAACATGACGGGAAGACAACCAGACCAAATCCCCAACCCGAAGCCGGGAACCAACACACCGACGACGGTTAGCAAAACGCTGAGCCTCTTCCTGAGACAACACCAAATTGTCCACCACATGAGCCCAAATCTGCTGCAACCTGTCAACCACAGAATCCACACCAGGACAATCAGAAGGTTCAACTTGCCCCGAAGAAAAACGAGGATGAAAACCAAAATTACAAAAGAAGGGCGAAACCAAGGTAGCCGAACTAGCCCGATTATTAAGGGCAAACTCGGCCAATGGCAAGAAAGCCACCCAATCATCCTGATCAGCAGACACAAAGCATCTCAAATAAGTTTCCAAAGTCTGATTAGTTCGCTCGGTCTGGCCATTTGAGGATGAAATGCGGAAGAAAAAGACAAATCAATGCCCAGTCTAGCACAAAAGGCCCGCCAAAACCTAGAAACAAACTGGGAACCTCTGTCGGACACAATATTCTCCGGAATACCATGCAAACGAACCACATGCTGAAAAAACAACGGAACCAAATCAGAAGAGGAAGGCAATTTAGGCAAAGGCACCAAATGAACCATCTTAGAAAACCGGTCACAAACCACCCAGATAACCGATATCCTCTGGGAAACCGGAAGATCTGAAATAAAATCCATAGAAATATGCGTCCAGCGCCTCTCAGGGACCGGCAAGGGCAAAAGCAACCCACTAGCACGGGAACAACAAGGCTTGGCCCGCGCACAAGTCCCACAGGACTGCACAAAAGAATGCACATCACGTGACAAAGAAGGCCACCAAAAGGACCTACCAACCAAATGTCTGGTACCAAAAATACCAGGATGACCAGCCAACACAGAACAGTGAACCTCAGAAATCACTCTACTAGTCCATCTATCAGGAACAAACAGTTTCCCCACAGGACAGCGGTCAGGTTTGTCAGCCTGAAATTCCTGCTGAACCCGTCGCAAATCAGGGGAAATGGCAGAAAGGACCACCCCTTCCTTCAGAATGCCGACCGGCTCAAATACCTCAGGAGAATCAGGCAAAAAACTCCTACAGAGGGCATCAGCCTTAAAATTCTTAGAACCTGGAAGATACGAGACCACTAAATCAAAACGGGAGAAAAACAGGGACCATCGAGCCTGTCTAGGATTCAGCCGCTTGGCAGATTCGAGGTAAATCAGATTTTTATGATCGGTCAAGACCACAATACGGTGCTTGGCTCCCTCAAGCCAATGTCGCCATTCCTCAAACGCCCACTTCATAGCCAACAACTCCCGATTGCCGACATCATAATTGCGTTCAGCAGGCGAAAACTTACGGGAAAAGAAGGCACACGGTTTCATCAAGGAACCATCAGAATTCCTCTGAGACAAAACGGCCCCTGCCCCAATCTCAGAAGCGTCAACCTCAACCTGAAACCGAAGAGAAACATCTGGCTGACGCAACACCGGGGCAGACGTAAATCGGCGTTTAAGCTCCTGAAAGGCAGAGACAGCCACAGGGGACCAATTCGTTACATCAGCGCCTTTCTTCATCAAATCGGTCAGGGGTTTAACCACACTGGAGAAGTTAGCAATGAAACGGCGATAAAAATTAGCAAAGCCCAAAAATTTCTGAAGGCTCTTCACAGATGTGGGTTGAATCCAATCATGAATGGCCTGAACCTTAACCGGATCCATCTCTATAGATGAGGGAGAAAAAATAAAGCCCAAAAAAGAAACCTTCTGCACTCCAAAGAGACACTTAGACCCCTTCACAAACAAAGTATTATCACGAAGGATCTGAAATACCATCCTGTCCTGTTTCACATGAGACTCCCAATCATCGGAAAAAATTAAGATGTCATCCAAATATACAATCATGAATTTATCAAGATAATTCCGGAAGATATCATGCATGAAGGACTGAAAAACAGATGGAGCATTAGAGAGCCCGAATGGCATCACAAGGTATTAAAAATGGCCTTCGGGCGTATTAAACGCAGTTTTCCATTCGTCACCCTGCTTAATACGAACAAGATTATATGCCCCCCGAAGGTCAATTTTAGTAAACCAACTAGCCCCCTTAATCCTGGCAAACAAATCGGAAAGCAAAGGTAAAGGGTATTGAAACTTGACCGTGATCTTATTCAAGAGGCGATAATCAATACAGGGTCTCAAGGAGCCATCCTTCTTAGCAACAAAAAAAAATCCCGCTCCCAACAGTGAAGAAGATGGCCGAATATGCCCTTTCTCCAAAGACTCCTTAACATAACTCCGCATGGCGGTATGTTCCGGCACAGACAGGTTGAAAAGTCGGCCTTTAGGAAACTTACAGCCTGGAATCAAGTCAATAGCACAATCATAGTCCCTATGCGGTGGAAGGGAACTGGACTTGGGCTCATCGAATACATCCTGAAAATCAGACAAAAACTCTGGAACTTCAGAAGAGGAGGAAGAGGAGATTGACATCACAGGAACGTCATTATGAACCCCCTGACAACCCCAACTAGTCACAGACATAGATTTCCAATCCAACACAGGATTATGTATCTGCAACCATGGAAAACCCAGCACAATAGTATCATGCAAATTATGCAACACCAGAAAACGACAATCTTCCTGATGGGCTGGCGCCATGCACATGGTCACCTGCGTCCAAAACTGGGGTTTATTTTTAGCCAAAGGTGTAGCATCAATGCCCCTTAAAGGAATAGGGTTCTGCAAAGACTGCAAGGGGAAACCACAACGCCTGGCAAATTCAAAGTCCATTAAGTTCAAAGCGGCGCCTGAATCCACAATCGCCATGTCAGAAAATGACGACAATGAGCAGATCAAGGTCACAGATAACAGAAATTTAGGTTGTACAGTTCCGATAGTAACTGAACTAGCGATTCTCTTTGTACGCTTTGGGCAGACTGAAATGACATGAGAAGCATCGCCACAATAAAAACACAACCTATTCTGACGTCTGAATCCTTGTTGTTCCGTTCTAGACAGAATCCTATCACACTGCATAGGCTCAGACATCTGCTCTGAGGACAACGCCACAGCGCGCACAGTTCTGCGCTCCCGCAAGCGCCGATCAATCTGAATGGCCAGAGACATAGAATCACTCAGACCAACAGGCGTGGGAAATCCCACCATAACATCTTTAACAGATTCAGAAAGACCCTTTCTGAAAATTGCCGCCAAAGCATCCTCATTCCATTTAGTCATCACAGACCATTTTCTAAATTTCTGACAATACAATTCTGCCGCTTCTTGACCCTGAGACAGGGCCAACAAGGTCTTCTCCGCTTGATCCACAGAATTTGGTTCATCATATAATAATCCTAGAGCCTGAAAAAAGGCATCTACATTAAGCAAGGCCGGATTCACAGATTCCAGGGAAAATGCCCAATCCTGAGGGTCACCACGCAGCAGGGAGATGACAATTTTAACCTGCTGAATGGGATCACCAGAGGAACGAGGCTTCAGAGCAAAAAACAGTTTACAATTGTTTTTAAAACTCAAAAATTTGGACCTGTCCCCAAAAAACAAATCAGGAGTAGGAATCCTAGGTTCTAAAAGCGGAGTCTGAGCAATATAATCAGAAATACCCTGTACCTTAGCAGCAAGCTGGTCTATACGAGAAACTAATCCCTGAACATCCATGCTAGCACAAGACTCCTCAGTCACCCAGAGGAAAAGAGGGAAGAAAAGACAAAGCAGGCTACAGAAAAAAAAAAGGCTCTTTCTTCCCTTCTTCTGAGATGCATTTAACTCATTGTGGCCAGTTGTACTGTTATGATCTGGTGACCTTGGAGCCGCATGAGAGACTTTCTCAGGAGTAGGTGGTACCTGTACTGACCGCAAACCCTAAACTGTCACCGCAACTAGAAGTAGCCGTGGGGTGTACCTAACACATCCTAGACACCTCGACACAGCCGGAGGACTAAATACCCCTATAGATGGAAATGGGAATTCTATCTTGCCTCAGAGCAGAACCCCAAAGGATAGGCAGCCCCCCACAAATATTGACTGTGAGTATAAGAGGAAAAACACACGCAGGCAGAAAAACAGGATTTAGCAAAAGAGGCACTTCTAGCTAAATAGAAAAGGATAGGACAGAATTCTAAGCGGTCAGTATTAAAATCCTAAAAATATCCACAGCAGATATATATATATATATATATATATATATATATATATATTCTACATCTAACTAAAGACATAGAAAGTATATCTGCATCTCCTGAGAATCCAGCATGACTGAAAAATCCAAACAAAGTCTAATCTGGACAAAAACACAAAGAATTGCACTGAATTGCAAAGCACACTGCATGTGTGCACAGAGACAAAAAACCAGACACTTATCTTAGATGAATTGGCAGCAGGGCATGAGGAGCCAGAGAGAGATGCAATCCCTCCAAGTACAATGGACAACTGGCATGGACTCATGGATCCTGCAGACCTAAATACCTAATAGAGCTGCAATAAGCAGAAACACCTGCCCGGATTACAACCCCAAGACAACTGCACTACCACCAACAACCACCGGAGGGAGCCCAAGAGCAGAATTCACAACACAAGCCACTCATGACCATTAGACAACGCCAGAAGCGTCTTACCTGGGCCAAGGAGTAAAAGAACTGGACTGTTGTCAGTGGTCCAAGGTGGTGTTTTCAGATGAAAGTAAATTTTGCATTTTATTTGGAAATCAACGTCCCAGAGTCTAAAGGAAGAGTGGAGAGGCCACAATCTAAGCTGCTGGAGGTCTAGTGTGAAGTTTCCACAATCAGTGATGGTTTCGGGAACCGTGTCATCTGCTGGTGTAGGTCCACTGTGGTTTATCAAGATCAAAGTCAGCGCAGCCGTCTACCAGGAAATTTTAGAGCACTTCATGCTTCCCTCTACCGACAAGCTTTTAGGAGATGGAAATTTCATTCTCCAGCAGGACTTGGCACCTGTCCACACTGTGAAAAGTACCAATACCTGGTGTAAAAACATCAGTATCACTGTGATTCATTGGCAGCAAACTCACCTGACCTTAACCTCATAGAGAATCTATAGGGTATTGTCAAAAGGAAGATGAGAGACACCAGACCCAACAATGCTGACGAGCTGAAGGCTGCTAACAAAGCAACCTGGGCTTCCATAACACCTCAGCAGTGCCACAGGCTGATCACCTCCATGCCACACCGCATTGATGCAATAATTGATGCACAAAGAGCCCTCACCAAATATTGAGTGCATTTACTAAACATACATATCAGTAGGACGAAGTTAAAGGCGAAATGTGTGGCAGTGTATGATGTGGTACCTGGAGGTGGATTAAATCAACTGTAAACAGTCTGCTCTCCTGATTTTACTACAGAGCTGTGTGTGAGTACAACTTACACAGTACAGCAGAGTGAAATTTGACTAATTGCAAGCACATTTACAGCTGTAGTGGTTTTCTCACAGTGCTGTACAGCCCTTCCCCCCACACGGGTTGTCTGTGAGTTGGAAGATGAAGAACTAGGCAGATGTGTTTATAATGCCGTGCTGTATTAGTTGTAATCACACACAGCTCTGCAGTGAGAACAGGAAAGCAGACTGTCAGTCATTACATGTCTCACACTGGTAACTCCCCCATTCTTTTAAAATAAGCTCTGGTATCAAATTCACTATTGGATTTCACTGGTATAAGACATCAGATGGCAAATATCAAGGTCTCATTTTATTGAACCTTCTATGACTTTATATGCGTCTTAGGATTGTTGATCATACTGATAGAATCCCTTTACGATGTCTGATCCTAGCAAAATGCACAGCAGTTGTCCTTGTGGAGATTATTAGCAGCTGTATAAATCCATATACTGATAGTGCCCCATAACAAATGAGAGACCACAGTACAGACTTTAATTCCTACTTGATCCTCTGTGGGCCTCTCTATATCTTTTGTTAAGCACAAAATATATATCCTGAGTGCTGCTCACTCCCACTTGCTACCTAGTTATAAAGTAGACACTCTCTGCATTCATCTTACATCTACTGCCGGGAGACAGGAACCTTTTATTCTCCTGCCTCATGCTTCCTTTGAGCATATTTGCTCTGACCCCATTCTGCGCTCTACCCCAGCCATGACACCGGCAATTAGTGCATATTAAATAAAGGACACCATGCAGAGATTTCAAAAAGTCATGTTACCCTACCTTGTTAAATATCCTCCAGCTTCAATGCCATAGCTCAAGTTGTCCTTTCCCGCCATTGCTTACTTTGCTCCTATTACATAAGATACATTTACAAGAACATGGCAGCCGAGTGCTAACTGAACTGAACATCAGTGCTGGAGCAACAGAGTATGATGACCCCGACAGCCCCCTATATACAGTATGATGACCCCCACATCCCCCTATATACAGTATGATGATTGGGGGCTGTGGAGGTCATCATTCGGCATATAGGGGGCTGTGGGGGTCATCATACTGTATCTAGGAGGCTGTCGGGGTCATCATACTGTATATAGGGGATGTGGGGGTCATCATATTGTATATAGGGGACTGTAGAGGTCATACGGTATATAGGGGGCTGTGGGGGTCATACTGTATCTAGGAGGCTGTCGGGGTCATCATATTGTATATAGGGGATGTGGGGGTCATCATATTGTATATAGGGGACTGTGGAAGTCATACGGTATATAGGGGGCTGTGGGGGTCATCATACTGTAGGAGGCTGTGGAGGTCATACTTTATATAATGGACTGTGAGGGTCATAATACTGTATATAGAGGGCTGTGGGGGTCATTAAACTGTACAGGGGATGTGGGGGTCATCATACTGTATATAGGGGGCTGTGAAGGTCATCATACAGTACACTGGTTTCCAAATTATTATGCAAATTAGAATTAAGTACCATGAAGATGTATTTTTTTTGTTTTTCAAATAAACTCATGGATGGTATTGTGTCTCAGGTTCTTTGGATCACTAAAATCAATCTCACACTCCTGTGATAATTTGTTATCCAATTAAAGGAAAACTACTTGAAGGTAATGTTTGCCTACCCTACTAATAGTTACATAGTTATTAAGGTTGAAGGAAGACTGTAAGTCCATCTAGTTCAACCCATAGCCTAACCTAACATGCCCTAACATGTTGATCCAGGGGAAGGCAAAACAAAAAACCCCATGTGGCAAAGAGTAACTCCACCATGGGGAAAAAAATTCCTTCCCGACTCCACATACGGCAATCAGACTAGTTCCCTGGATCAACGTCCTATCAAGGAATCTAGTGTATATACCCTGTAACATTATACTTTTCCAGAAAGGCATCCAGTCCCCTCTTAAATTTAATTAATGAATCACTCATTACAACATCATACGGCAGAGAGTTCCATAGTCTCACTGCTCTTACAGTAAAGAACCCACGTCTGTTATTATGCTTAAACCTTCTTTCCTCCAGACGTAGAGGATGCCCCCTTGTCCCTGTCTCAGGTCTATGATTAAAAAGATCATCAGAAAGGTCTTTGTACTGTCCCCTCATATATTTATACATTAACATAAGATCACCCCTTAGTCTTCGTTAAATAGCCCCAAGTGTAATAACCTATCTTGGTATGGCAGACCCCCCAGTCCTCTAATAACCTTGGTCGCTCTTCTCTGCACCCGCTCCAGTTCAGCTATGTCTTTCTTATACACCGGAGACCAGAACTGTGCACAGTATTCTAAGTGTGGTCGAACTAGTGACTTGTATAGAGGTAAAATTATGTTCTCCTCATGAGCATCTATGCCTCTTTTAATACATCCCATTATTTTATTTGCCTTTGTAGCAGCTGCCTGACACTGGCCACTGAATATGAGTTTGTCATCCACCCATACACCCAGGTCTTTTTCATTGACGGTTTTGCCCAGAGTTTTAGAATTAAGCACATAGTTATACATCTTATTACTTCTACCCAAGTGCATGACCTTACATTTATCCCCATTAAAGCTCATTTGCCATTTATCAGCCCAAGCTTCTAGTTTACATAAATCATCCTGTAATATAAAATTGTCCTCCCCTGTATTGATTACCCTGCAGAGTTTAGTGTCATCTGCAAATATTGAAATTCTACTCTGAATTCCCCCTACAAGGTCATTAATAAATATGTTAAAAAGAAGAGGGCCCAATACTGACCCCTGTGGTACCCCACTGCTAACCGTGACCCAGTCCGAGTGTGCTCCATTAATAACCACCCTTTGTTTCCTATCCCTGAGCCAGCTCTCAACCCACTTACACATATTTTCCCCTATCCCCATTACTCTCATTTTATGTAACAACCTTTTGTGTGGCACCGTATCAAAAGCTTTGGAAAAGTCCATCTACACTACGTCCACTGGGTTCCCTTGGTCCAGTCCGGAACTTACCTCTTCATAGAAGCTGATCAAATTAGTCTGACATGAACGGTCCCTAGTAAACCCGTGCTGATACTGGGTCATAAGGTTATTCCTCTTCAGATACTCCAGTATAGTATCCCTTAGAATGCCCTCCAGGATTTTACCCACAGTAGAGGTTAAGCTTACTGGCCTATAATTACCGAGTTCAGTTTTTGCCCCTTTTTTGAATATTGGCACCACATTTGCTATACGCCAGTCCTGTGGTACAGACCCTGTTATTATGGAGTCTTTAAAGATTAAAAATAATGGTCTATCAATGACTGTACTTAGTTCCTGAAGTACTCGGGGGTGTATCCCATCCGGGCCCGGAGATTTGTCAATTTTAGTGATTTTTAGACGCCGCCGTACTTCCTGCTGGGTTAAGCAGGTGACATTTAATGGGGAATTTTTATCACTGATCATATTGTCTGCCATGGGATTTTCTTTTGTAAATACTGATGAAAAAAAGTCATTTAGCATATTGGCTTTTTCCTCATCCTCATCCACCATTTCACCCAGACTATTTTTAAGGGGGCCAACACTGTCATTTTTTAGTTTCTTACTATTTATATAGTTAAAGAATATTTTGGGATTATTGTTACTCTCTCTGGCAATGAGTCTCTCTGTCTCAATTTTTGCTGCCTTGATTTGCTTTTTACAGAATTTATTTAATTTTCTGTATTTATTTAATGCCTCATCACTACCTACTTCCTTTAATTCTCTAAATGCTTTCTTTTTGTCACTTATTGCGCCCCTTACAGCTCTATTTAGCCATATTGGTTTCCTCCTATTTCTAGTATGTTTATTCCCATACGGTATATACTGTGCACAGGTCCTATCCAGGATGCTAATAAACGTCTCCCATTTTCTTTGTGTATTTTTGTGTCTCAGGATATCGTCCCAGTTAATTGCACCAAGATCCTCTCTCATCCGTTGGAAATTTGCCCTCCTGAAGTTTAGTGTCCTTGTCACCCCTCTACTACACATCTTATTAAAGGTTACATGAAAACTTATTATTTTGTGATCACTATTCCCCAAGTGACCCCCAACCCTTATATTTGATATGCAGTCTGGCCTGTTGGTTAATATTAGGTCTAGCAGTGCCCCCCTCCTTGTTGGGTCCTGAACCAGTTGTGAAAGGTAATTGTCTCTCATAGTTGTCAAAAACCGATTACCTTTGCTGGAACTGCAAGTTTCTGTCCCCCAATCTATTTCAGGGTAGTTGAAGTCCCCCATAATAATGGCTTCTCCTTGAGTCGCAGCTTCATCTATTTGCTTTACGAGGATATTCTCCATTGCTTCCATTATTTTTGGAGATTTATAACAAACCCCTATCAGTAATTTATTATTTTTTTCCCCCTCCCCTTATCTCTAATAGCATCCTGATATAAGGCTTGGGTGACCCTTTCATGATATGTAGCTTTTATTGCCCGTTGTGTTGCTGTATCACTCGTCCGAGGATTGCAATGTGATCCTCGGGCGAGTAATATGGCAGTAATACGTCAGTCCGACTCTGCCCAATCAGTTACATGGAAGCAGAGGAGTGGGCAGGATTATGGGCGGGGAAAGGGGTGAATATTAATTTCATATTTACATATGCTTGGCTAGCTGGCGCGCATGTAAATACAAAATAATCTCGCCCAATTTCTGTATACCCAGCAGCCGCGATAAGGAGATTCTCTATGCTGGGAACCTCAGGATAGGATCCTGCTGTGATTAAAACCACCAGAGGCTGATGGGTGGAGTGATTGGTCAGAAAGCCTATGTATACAAATAACAAAATACTGGCCGTCACTTTCAAACAGAAAACAGGTGTGTACATGTGCATACCAAGAGTAGCCATCTCCATATATAACCAACAGAAAAACGTTCAAAAGTGATCTATAGCAAAATCATCTTCATGCATGACAATGAACCATCGCATGCTGCAAAGAAAACTTCTGAGTCATTGACTGCATTACGTGACTTTTCAAAGCGTTTTACCCCAGTTTTCTGTCGTATAAGCTTTTATGAATCTGGGTCTCTATGTCTAACCGTACTGGATCTGTCTACACATTAGCCTTGAAGGGCATCTGTCAGAATGATCAACCTGCCTACGTTGTCTATGTGAACAGGCAGGTCATAAAAAGTTGAATTAAATGACACTTTGATATCGGCGATCCGATGAATGGTTCCTGAGAAATCCACGTTTTTCTTAATATGTAAAACAGCTGAAGAGATCTCTGGCACAGAGATCTTTTCAGCTAATTTGCATATAAGAATAACATGGATTTCTCAAGAACCCTTCATCAGATCGCCGATATCAAGGTATCATTTTACTCATCTTTCTATGACCTGCATCCTCATACACATGGCTTAGGTGGGTTGATCACTCTGCAGATGCCCTTTAAGATCTCCAAAATGTTATAGTACTCAGCCAGACAGTTTTACAGACTCACTTAGGCTACACATGGGTTTTTTTCTTCAAGTTCCTGAATTCATGCTTTAGTACAATCCTACCTCTTCATTCCTACTCACCACCTCCTTAAAATGTCCCCTGAATGCACCTCCCCTCCTTCTGTAAAGTCAGCAGTGTGGATTCCTGTGACCCTCCATAGCTTTCCTCCTGTACACACAATTTCTCACTCTGGAGAGGAATTTACAGGACTAGTCATGGATTACAAACTGCTGCTGATCCTACTACCCAGCCTCTTACTTCTAGGTAAGTTCTGACCCATCTGTTTCCCCCATTTCTGATATTATAGCTCATCATTCCCTTAGCTTTGCACGCACATCCAATGTACATCAATGCACAGAGGGATTATTGTACTGTACGAGGCGGCACAAATTCACAACTAGATTTTCTCGTAAACCGTGAAAGTTATAGTACGTTCTTAGTACATCTTCGGCCTCACTCGAGATGTTGCAGCATATGTTAAATATAAACTGAAATTCCGCGATTAATGCATTTTATTAGCAATCCATAGGTTGCAATGTACATAAAGTATCACCATTTTGAAATATGACTATGGGAGAAAGAGGAAAATGGATCATCTCCCAGGACACAAAGATTTATTTATACATTTATACTGCTTTGGATACAATATGAGAATGAAAAGGACAAAATCTTTCACCAGCGTGCCTAAAATCACCCCCAAAAACACAGAAACACCCTTAAGCCCATACACACTTTGTATTATGTACCATTGTTTAACTAACTTAATCATGAATTTCTTCCCAGCTGAATGTGATGTCAGGCAAAAACAGGAGAAGGCTGCAAGCAAGAAAGTGATGAAGCAAGCGGCCCTTGGGGCATCAACCAAATCAACGACAAATAAGCCCAAGCAGGACATCATCAAACATCAG
This sequence comes from Ranitomeya variabilis, assembly GCF_051348905.1. Taxonomy (NCBI): domain Eukaryota; kingdom Metazoa; phylum Chordata; class Amphibia; order Anura; family Dendrobatidae; genus Ranitomeya; species Ranitomeya variabilis. The sequence continues at coordinate 648,905,111 of NC_135236.1, read as the reverse complement.
CCCAAGGCTAAACCTGCTTCCTCATCTTCCCAGGGCCAAACAGCAGGGTCCATTCTGTCTCAAGTTGTGAAGAAAGGAAAGTTTCAACCAATTAGTGACACAGTGACAATAAAAGCCGGTCAGAACTTGGATTTCCGCTGTAAGGGCACTTCTGTACGCTGGAATTATCCTCATTACTTGCAGGAGGACGATGAAGGAAGATTAAAGTAAGTAGAACTTCCAAAATATGGTGTAGTGAAGGTTACACAAGTCATACATTAACAAGGAACAGTGGCATGACATGTCAGTCCTTGGGCCTTGACAAGTCTTTACTTGACAGTGGCATTTACGCCCATACTTCTGAGATAAAAGCATTAGGCATGGCACTTTTAGTATCGATCAGTAAGGTGGTTAATGTCTCTTGAAGACAGCCTCAGTCCATACGTTTGACTAGGAAATGCAGTATATGGGTGTGATGCTGAAGGTCATCTTTGAGGACTTCTTTTATAGGTAGGATCAGAGAGCCTCTGTTTTGTAGAACCCAAGCCATCCTTGAACTGTAAGATATGGTATCCTAATGACTACCATGAAGTACTATATTGGGGATGTCATTAAATGTCATGGAAAAATAAGTTTTTTGCCAAGGGTGCCAGTAGTGGAACCTAGAGCCATCAGCTGATTGCCATTGTGGCTGCTTATTGGAGACAACTCCTTTCAAGAGAGTATGTCACCCCCAAAATGGATTTTAAATGAGCTATACAGGGATATAAAGGATTTAGCCCCTATAGAAATCATACTGTACCTGGTTCAGTGCCTGAGAAAGTAACATTTAATTTGTATGTATGTAAATGTGAGGGCTTTGATGCCCCCTTGGTATCGCCAAGACCTTGGTGCACCACTATACCCCTTCATTTGCATGTTGGGGGCTTCCCCAACTTTTGATTAAATTGCTCACTGGCATGGCCAGAGCTTTTAATCACGCCAGAGGGGCACCGAGGCTCCCTCATTTGCTTACAAATTAAAAGTTATTTTCTCAGGAATTGAACCAGTATCAAGTACAATGCTGATATAATTTTTATAGGAGCTAAGTCACCTAAATCACGATATAGCTTGTTTAATATCTATTTTGGAGGAGACAGACTCCCTTTAATAAAAACATTATTAACATTCTTGGTGTTTAAGGAAAGTAAATGGGTTAATGGTAATGCACCCCGTGGTCAAGGGTGGTGAAGGAGGTTATAACAACATCTCCAGTGGTATAGGGTAACATAGGGATTTGTCAGTGTCACGAGAGTTACCTATTTTGTCTCAGGCTTATTTCAATCTTTCCTGTGTGCTGCACTTTCGTAGTAGTCAGATTACAGTAGGAAGTATAGGGGACTGTTTGGACTAGGGGCAAATACATTCAGAAGATGGCTCCTGTGCCCTGTATATGGGCTCTTTGTAGTCCAATAACTCATCACATTGCACCCCTCTATGAGTCTGCAACAGAGGCTGCTTGCTGCTTTGGAGATGGAAGATGCGCCACTGTTTCGGTACAGATCAAATCAATGGTATGTCTGTCCTAGCTCGGCCATAATTTCATATTGATCACTAAAGAACAATCTTCCCCATTAACAAGGATCTTTGGATTAGTCCAGCAGGAAATATAAATTGATAAGAACCGATCGCTACTACTTTATTTAGAATTGGTAAACATCCCTAATCCAAGGCTTGGTCCTAATCCAAGGCTTGAAACTACTGCAAGGAGTGCCACCAAATTTTGGATGTGCCTAGACTTTGGTTGGTTCAGGGTCAAACTAGGGAGACCTTGCAAATGTGTATGAATGGCAAGTCTGAGTAACCCCCAATTTTTTTTGGCTGCAATGTATCATCTTAATATGCTTATTAATCATGTACATGGGCTGCAAAGTTCCACTGTTTTGTCATTCTATCAGCCAAAGAAAGTCACCCATGTGCAGTAGGTCACTTGCTTCCCCATATAGAGATATTCATTTTTTAATCAATGAGATCATTTTGTCTATTTCATCCAAGGATAAAACACTTTGGACGTTACAGTCAGCTCATCCTGATTAATGCCTCAGCAGCCGATACAGGGGAATTCGGCTGTGGTGGTTACCAGTGCAGTGGACATGGCTGCCATGGTGGAGAAGAGAAAACCGGCAAGACCTTTGTGTTTGTGGCAGGTGAGCTTATAACACAAACACTGGTGTGAAAATAACCTAGCAATAAGCGGAAATATACTCACCTATGGGTAACTGATGGTATGTTGTCTGCTTTTAGACGATCAGTCATAGATTACCTCTTACACTTACTTTGTTTTCTCTAAACCTTTTCCTCTAGATCCTCAGGAACTTTTTGTCCCAACAGAAGACTATTATGTGGTTGTCCAGCTTCGAACACGACAGCCAGCACTACTTCCATGCCAAGTTACCAACCCACTTGCCAAAGTGACTCTTCATAGAGAGTTTCCACCAGAGCAGATCCCCGTGGATGGAGTGAAGATTGCTTATGACCAGAAGAAGGGAATTGTCATATACCAGCCACAACCATCTCTTGCGGGATCTCTGTTCTGCATTGCTGAGCTCGGAAACCTTCGACAGATGTCGACCAAGTACATGCTGATATATGTGCACTGTAAGTGCTGTTACCATACTCCAGTTACATAGAAAGATCAAATCTAACAACCTCATTACAATTCATTGTAGGCCTCATTCAGACGTCAGTGATTTTTCACATGCGCAAAATTCTGTGAGTTATCGGTGTTTTTAATTTGATTTTCATCAGTGTTTAATAGATAAATGACAAAGCAATTCCGATTCATTGCAATGTTAATCATTGATGGCAGACGGATTTCACACTGATGCCATCTGTGTGCTGTCCGTAATTATTCCACACCCATAGAATTCCATGATGCAAATCAAAAATGGACATGTCTGAGATTTTTTGTAGACCACTCGGTCCTCAAAAAAATGGACATGTGAGAAGCTCCAGAGATTATAATGGGTATTTGTTCTATGTGTTAAAAACACAGCTAGAACACATACGTGACTCACGGACATCTGCATGAAGCCTTACCACCAATAAAAAATACCTCACCACATGTAATGTGTCTTTGGTGTGCTCGAAAAATATGTTCGAGTCCCCACGCCTGCATGTCTCGCTGCTGTTCAACAGCCGGAACACATGCAGGGATTGCCTAACAGACAGACAAACCCTGCATGTATTGTGGCTGTCGAACAGCCGTGAGACATGCAGCCGTGGGGACTCGAACAAATTTTTCGAGCACGTCGAAGAGACTCGGTTAGCACTCGAGCATGGTCAGATAACACCTTAACCCAGTGTAAGCAGGTAGCGGGATGCAGTGGCGGACAGGAGGCAGACCAAGGGTTAACAAGGGGTTTATTAAACAATAGTTACTCCTCGCAGGGAGATATGTACACAAGGAGCAAGGTTATACCTAATACAGAGAGAACTAATAGGGGGAATGTTTTTTAACGAACAGGGGAGAATAATACAAATAATACTCGGAACACTTTGGGCATCAGCTGTGGGTGTGGTCCTGGCCGTGACGGAGGATGTCTAGATTACGTGACAACAGTTCTGTGAAAAAATGGGGTAAACTTCTCTAGCGTTAACGGTGTCCTCCTGTGGTCCTGATGATGGCGGTGTCCTCTGGTGGTCCTGGCGGTGGTGATGTCCTCTGGTGAACCTGGTGATGGCGGTGATAATCTGTGGTATTATCACGGGCACTGGCCCTAACGGATGAAGGGAGGAAGGAGGAATAGTCTCTTCCCTCAGCGGTGAGAGTCCCTACACTGCCGGACTCTGTGACACTGTTCCTGACACACTCTATAATGGCCAGCTCGGTCCGCTGTGCCGTACTGATAAGCACCTGTATCCCAAACACAGACCTTGCCTCTCACGATCAGTACTCCCGGCCAGGGCGGTCTTGTCAGCGTCATTGGCTGAGTCAGTAGTCTCTTAACGGTCCGCAATGTAAGCGGAGACTGCGGTGTTAGCGAGGACAGCGTTATCTGTGGCGTCTCATCAGGACACCATCGGTCAGTTCCTGTCAGCGCGTTCTCTCATCCCCGAGCTCTCCCCCTATATCCTAGGTGACAGACCCATTACGGATGAGGCAAACCTGGCACCAGCACGATCACTCATCACAAGTAATAATGTATAAAACAAAATTATGGCCAAGTCAAGTGCCCATGGCAGCTAATCACTGACATCACTGGTTATATGTTGTCCAAAGTGGCATCTTTGTGCGACCAGTGATTGGCTGCCATGGTCAAGTGGCAACTACAACATGTCATCACATGTCTTATACTAAAGCAATAAGAAAAGATCGTTTGACCCTTGTGACCAGTGATGTGGGCCCCAAATTTCAAAGGTAAGTAGAGTAAAACTTTTTCAGACCTGGGAGTGAAGGCTCTGGCTATGGTGTTCTTGAATTTTAGGTTTGTGAGGGTGAAAGTGATCTTCACAAACCTTTGTCCCTTTTTTTGCTTTTAACGATTAAGTAACTCCTGTTGAAAGGGACATTAAAGTGTGTGCTGTCCATTTTTCGCAGAGTGTTTGGTATGAGAAACCTCAATCAGTTCATCCGAGAAAAACGTATGAAATTCTGACCAAATTATGAACGTAAAATCTGGCACTGACCAAACTGTGGTGACAATCTGATAAAAAACATTGACGAAGCTCAGACCTTTTTTTGAGTATGAGAGAAATCACTGACATCTGAATGAGTGGGAATGTAAGAACAAAATGCCCAATCTTCCCGTATATCAGCATATATGATAAATTACCACCATCCAACACCTTCAAGGAAGTCCTAGAAATTCTTGTTCATAAAGTTTAGATTAAACCAGACATGATTTTTAACTATTCCAAGAGGCGTTCAACAATGTTATAGATTTTAGTTTTGCTTTTATTTACCACGCTTTACCAAAAACTGGTTGTTGTACCATACAGGATTAGGAAGACATGGCTGCTTCCTTCCCCAAAAATGACCACAGGTTGTGTTTGGTAGGGCATATGAGCCATGTTTCTCCCATTTTGTACAGCCCCTCTAAGGCCTTATTCAGATGTCTAGGCTTTTTTGCACATGGGAAAAAATTGACTGTTTTAATTCGTGTGCTGGATCAAATTTTCGTCCATTTTTGATCTGTGTGTCCGTTTTTACCATCATGATGATACCTGTTTGTCTCATATGCAAAAAATATTAATTCCAAACTTCAGCACTTTGATAACACATGGATGGTATCCGTTTGCTGTCCTTTTTTCACAGACTTTTTAATTTGGATAGGTGAATTTGATTGGTGACATGGATCAAAAACCATCATGTCTCCATGTTATTTTGTGGACACCTGGTGTGCTATAAAACATGGACATGTGATCAGCCCCACAGACTATAATGGCTATGGTCCCATCCATGAAAACACGGAGAGGACAGGAGCATGAAAAGAAGCCTCGTTGCTCAGTACGGTGACCCCAAGAACAGTACAGATTTTGCTTTCTCTACAAAAAAAATTCATATAGTCCCAAAATTAGGCGTTACACACACAACTTGTTTTGAGGATTTATTTTGTATGCCTCTGAATTCAATGCTTTATCTCCATTTTCAAGGAGAATATTACATACAAGAGGGGTGCCATAAGGAATGCCTACAGTGATGTCACAAGTGTGTCACGTCCTCCTGGGAGATCACTACATATTGTGAATCGCAGATCTTCCATTTAGCCTGTGTGTTTGTGTCCCATATTAAATGGATTTTGTTTCTTTTGGTGTTGAAGAGGTTAACAACCCTTTCTGTGCTGGTCAGAAACTTGCAGCTAAATTTTCAGCTGCTTCTGATCTGGTCATTACCTCTCCCTATAAAACCTGGCCTGACCCTCTCTGCCTTGCCAGTGAAAGCTTTGCTTGCTAGCTTCTTTATCTGTGCTGAATAGGAGCTACTACTCTTGCTGCTGGAGATTGTTGCGTGCAGTTTTCGGGTGTATGCTTTCGTCATTGTGCTATTCCAATTGGTTGGCACATTCCTATCATTCTCTATATTCCTCTTTACCTTTGGTGAGTGTTTGTATATTTGTTGCTTTCTGTTATCCCTGTTTTGTCTTTGCGTCTTGTTTCCTTATATTTCTGTCCAATGCCTTATGGGGTGGGGGACGGGATAGATCAGGGTTTAACAGGAGCATAGTAAGGTCAGAGACTCAGGCCTTTCTACCTTCAAGAGTACCCTTGGGACAAGGTCCCAGTTCCAGGGACAGTTTGAGGCCCCACCTTACTGAAGATGGTCACTGCGGGATAAGTGACCACATCCACAGGAACTCTGAGGGCCAGTAAGGGAGTTGGATGCAATGTTACAATAGATCCTAAATATCATCTTCCAATGTGTTCAATAATCCCCAGTTACGCCAAGAAAGTTGGTTGTTGGGGGATGAGGTAAAAAATGTTACTCGGAAGATAAGATTTCAATTTCAAAAAGTTCTGTATTTTTTTGCAGACCCATCAGCCCCACCCAAACCCACCATTGAAGCATCAGTGAAGTCAATACGAGCAGGAGAGAATTTCATTGTCACCTGTACCGTTTTAGGAGAACTGGAAATCAGTGTGGAGTTCACCTGGGAATATCCTGGGCAACAGGTAAAAGATAAGTGACCTGGACATGTTGGAAATTGTAGTAATGTAATCATGATTAGACCTTTAAAGCCATAGTCATAAAACGACCATCATCATCGATTTACGACTCTTTCTTTCTATAGATTGGCCGACCTCCTTATGTCCGGGAGAACACATCACAGACAAGACGTGGAGGAACGTTAATGCAGGAGTTTCAAAGTATTTTGTATATTGATGAATCTCGTGCTGTGGATGATGGCACTTATACCTGTACAGCACAAAACTTACAGGGGAGCACGTCCGTAACCACAAGGGTTACCGTCCTCCCACCAACGTCTACAACCCGAGTAAGAAACCAAGGATGAGACGCCTAGGTCTCCGTGTGTATGGATGTTCGGTGACGTCATTAGTTCTTTGTGATCGAAAGATGTATTCATAAAATAAAATTTGTCCTTATATTTTGAATATTTTTGAATGACTGGTTCTACAGTCTCATAATAAACACATTCTGAATGTACTGTATTGTATCCGCTACGTTAAAGGTCTAATAAAGTGTTCATCTCAATCCAAATATCAGGTTATCACCTCTCTGCCGTGGTCTCAGGCAAAATTCCCTTTTATCCAGGTCGGTCTAATGGCTTTAGATCAAATAGTTACTGTAAAACCATTAAAAAAATAGATGATGTCAATACAGAGGACATAAAATAAAAAAAACTGACGAAAGGGAGAACAAAAGGATGTAACATTAAACTACCAACATTTAGAGTGCACTACAATGCTGCGGGCATCAACCGTCCCCAGAATGGTGTGCTGGAATAAAGTAGTGCTGAATGGTGTTGGAATTAACCAATTCAATGCTGAATACAAGAGAGGAGGATGCTGACAGGGCTATCTTATTAGTAAAGTGCTCAGTGCTAAACAGTGGGGACAAAAACAACCACCCAATTCACAGCAGCCTTATCCACAGCAGCAACTATAGTAGCATGTGAAAAAAACAATGCACAAATCATAGCCATTAGATATGTTACCCAGGACATTGACACTGTCAGTATACTCCTTTAAGGTATGCTTTAAAGTGTGCCATCTGTGTCCTGTACATGTGCTATCCATGTGCCATACGTGTGCTATCCGTGTGCTCTTTGTGTGCTGTACGTGTGCCATCTGTGCGCTGTATTTGTGCTGTGAGTGCGCTGTACGTGTGCTGTGAGTGTGCTGTACGTATGCTGAGAGTGTGTTGTACGTGTGCTGTACGTATGCTGTGAGTGTACCATACCTGTTCTGTTCATGTGCTGTATGTATGCTGTGAATGTGCTGTACATGTGCTGTATGTATGCTGTGAATGTGCTGTACATGTGCTGTATGTATGCTGTGAATGTGCTGTACATGTGCTGTATGTATGCTGTGAATGTGCTGTACATGTGCTGTATGTATGCTGTGAGTGTGCTGTACATGTGCTGTACGTGTGCTGTGCGTGTGCTGTACGTATGCTGCGAGTGCGCTGTACATATGCTGTGAGTGCTGTACGTGTGCTGTACATATTGTGAGGCAGTGACCGGTGCTATATGTGAGGGTCACTATGTGTCCCCCAGGAAGTGCAAAGAAGCATATGAAGGCCATGGGAGTGCAGTCCCATGCTTAGCTGTGATAGCAATGCAGAATAAAAGTGAGTGTTGATCTTGGGCAAGCTATTTGTCCAAGGCAGATTTAGGAAAACCAGCTCTGGGCTTTTATTTCTTAAACAGACTGCAGGATGGTAGTAAGGCAGTCCTTTTCCTTCCCGGCTGGGTTCTCCATGTGGCTTAAGGCCACAGGTTCCTTGTAAAGAAAAATTCTTCAGGAAAGGGTTGAGTGTGTCAGTTTGTTTTTTGCAAGCGCGCAGAGCAGAAGGCTCTGCAGAGCTCCATCTGTGCGAAGCAACACAGAACCTAAGTGGAGCCAAAAGGCCTGGCACCCCTCAGCGTACATGGCGGTGCAGTCGCCCACAGTAACATGGCCGGGTTACCGACTAACCTGTTTTCCCGGCTGCAATCCGGAAGATCCTATTTACTTTGTTCTGTTTATGAGAATGCTGACCATTTAAAAGAGACTTTGCTTTTGAACTTTTTTGAACTGTCTGTCACACTGCACCAACACCACTGCACTACAATATGCTGTGAGTGTGCTGTACGTATGCTGTGAGTGTGCTGTACGTGTGCTGTATGTAATCTGTGAGTGTACTTTACCTTTTCTGTTCATGTGCTGTACGTATGCTGTGAGTGTACGTACCTGTTCTGTACGTATGCTGTATGTGTGCTGTGCATGTGCCGTGCGTGTGCTGTGCATGTGCTGTACGTATGCTGTGAGTGTGCTGTAGGTATGCTGCGAGTGCTGTACGTGTGCTGTACATATGCTGTAAGTGTGCTGTACGTGTGCTGTGCATGTGCTATACGCGTGCTGTGCATGTGCTGTACGTATGCTGTGAGTGTGCTGTACATGTGCTGTGAGTGATATACATGTGCTGTACATATGCTGTGAGTGTGCTGTACGTGTGCTGTGAGTGATATACTGTACATGTGCTGTACATGTGCTGTACGTGTCCTGTGAGTGTGCTATACATGTACTGTACATATGCTATGAGTGTACTGTATGTGTGCTGTGCATGTGCTGTACGTGTGCTGTAAATGTGCTGTACGTGTGCTGTACATTTGATGTGAGTGTGCTGTACGTATGCTATGAGTGTGCTGTACATGTGCTGTACGTATGCTGTGAGTGTGCTGCACATGTTTAACATTGTAAAGTATAAGAGAAGCTTTGCCATTTATTTCTTTATCCATACTGGAAAAACACTGATGATAAAAAACCAACACACAGATGATACATGGATGACACACAGATGGAAAACACTGATGGCACCAGTACTATTTTTTCACGTACGTGTTTAAACACGGACGTATGAAGGAGGCCTTTTATATATATATATATATATATATATATATATATATATATATATATATATATATATATATATATATATATATATATATATATATATAAAGAAAAGGGAACAGCACAGAAATACATATCTTCGGGAGCAAGGCCCCAGATAATCAGTCCAATGATCATCCAAGTTTTCATAGAAGTTCAAAAAAGAGGCAGCACTCCATTATTCAGTGTAAAAACGTGCAGGGTTTAATTTACCCACATGTTAAGGCAACGTTTCAGCTCGCAATGAGCTTTTCTCTGTAAAATCAAATTACAGGCTGATCCAACTTCAGTGGAAATGCCTCATGACAAGGAAAAGATGCTCAGTATTGTATGTGGCCTCCACATGCCTGTATGACCTCTCTACTGTACAACGCCTGGGCATGCTCCTGATGAGGCAGCGGATGGTCTCCTGAGGGATCTCCTCCCAGACCTGGACTAAAGCACCCGCAACTCCTGGACAGTCTGTGGTGCAACGTGACGTTGGTGGATGAAGTGAGACATGATTTCCCAGATGTGCTCAATCGGATTCGTGTCTGGTGCATGGGCGGGCCAGTCCATAGCTTCAATGCCTTCATCTTGCAGCAACTGCTGACACACTCTAGCCACATGAGGTCTGGCATTGTCCTGCATTAGGAGGAACCCAGGGCCAACCGCACCAGCATATGGTCTGACAAGGGGTCTGAGGATCTCATGTGACATGTGCTCAGTGTAAACCTGCTTTCATCTGTGAAGAGCACAGGGCGCCAGTGGCGAATTTGCCAATCCTGGTGTTCTGTGGCAAATGCCAAGCGTCCTGCACGGTGTTGGGCTGTGAGAACAACCCCCATCTGTGGACGTCGGGCACTCAGACCATCCTCATGGAGTCGGTTTCTAATGGTTTGTGCAGACACATGCACATTTGTGGCCTGCTGGAGGTCATTTTGCAGGGCTCTGGCAGTGCTCCTCCTGTTCCTCCTTGCACAAAGGCTGAGGCAGCGGTCTGGGGTCAGCACTGAGGCTGAGGCAGCGGTCCTGCTGCTGAGTTGTTGCCCTCCTATGGCCCCCTCCATGTCTCCTGGTGTACTGGCCTGTCTCCTGATAGCACCTCCAGCCTCTGGACACTACGCTGACAGACACAGCAAACCTTCTTGCCACAGCTCGCATTGATGTGCCATCCTGGATGAGCTGCACTACCTGAGCCACTTGTGTGTTTTGTAGTCCGTCTCATGCTACCATGAGTGTGAAAGCACAACCAACATTCAAAAGTGACCAAAACATCAGCCAGAAAGCATTGGTACTGAGATGTGGTCTGTGGTCCCCACCTGCAGAACCACTCCTTTATTGAGGGTGTCTTGATAATTGCCAATAATTTCCATCTGTTGTCTATTCCATTTACACAACAGCATGTGAAATTTATTGTCAATCAGTATTGCTTCCTAAGTGGACAGTTTGATTTTACAGAAGTTCGATTTGAGTTATATTTTGTTCTTTAAGTGTTCCCTTTATGTTTTTGAGCAGTATATATATATATATATATATATATACACACACACCCTGACAGAAGTTATGTCGCTTATCCATGTTATGTAAATCAAAGCTTATAACCTGACGTTAAATTCATCCATTGGTTGTATAAATTGTTCTTTTGAAAGCTGAAACCCTCCGAAATGTGGTTTAGGTTAATAATATAAATTGGCATCAATGCAGAAATATTGATCAGTTAATGGACACAGAATGGTCAGATTTTGGCAATACAAAAGTTTTGTCACCTTGTCATGCACCCAATCCTAGTTTACATTCTCACGTGTGCTCAGTAAATGATCGGTCAATTAGTGTGTGTGTATGAAAAGAAACCCAGCACCCCAGACCTTCACTTGAACTGCAACTTGAGCTCTGACAACATGCCAAAAATCCACCCTGCGACCAAAGCCTGGATTATCAAGAGGCTGAAGACCAGATCCACTGCAGAGGTGGCTAGCACCTTTAATGTGTCTCAGCGTCAAGTACAAAGAATTAAAAAAAAAGATTTGAAGAGACTGGAAATGTGTTTGACAAGCCCAGGTCCGGCAGACCCTGCAAGACAGCTGCTCAGGAGGAACGTTTGTTGGTTAGAAAATCCAAAGAAAGCCTCTCTTCCACCGCAGCAGAGCTCCAACAGGCCTGGTCACCTCAAGTCCCCATGTCAACTAGAACAGTTTGTAGGATTCTGTCTCGAAATGGCCTCCATGCAGTGGCGTAGGAAGGGGGGGGCGAGGGGGGTGGGCCGCCCCGGGCGGCACAATGCGGGGGGCGGCACAATACGGGGGGCGCAGAATTTACCTGTTCGCATCTCGGCTTCAGAAAAATGGCCGCCGGCGCTGCGATCTCCATCTGCGCATGCGCGGCATCCCGCGGCCATTTTCCTGAAGCCCCGGGCAGCAGAGCACTCCACCTGCGCACGCGCGGCCTCAGGAAGATGGCCGCCCCCACCGATAACCAGAGAGAGCAGGATCGCGGTCAGGTAAGCAGAACTTTTTTTTTTTTTTTTATTGAGAGCGGCGATCGGGGGGGCCCAGGGCAGAAAGCTGGACACAGGGGGTCAGAAAGCTGGACACAGGGGGTCAGAAAGCTGGACACAGGGGCAGAACGCTGGACGCTGGGGCAGAACGCTGGACATTGGGGCAGAACGCTGGACGCTGGGGCAGAACGCTGGACACAGGGGGGCAGAAAGCTGGACGGTGGGGCAGAAAGCTGGACACGGGGGCAGAAAGCTGGACGCTGGGGCAGAAAGCTGGACGCTGGGGCAGAAAGCTGGACATGGGGGCAGAAAGCTGGACACGGGGGCAGAAAGCTGGACACGGGGGCAGAAAGCTGGACACTGGGGCACAAAGCTGGACACAGGGGGGCACAAAGCTGGACACAGGGGGGCACAAAGCTGGACACAGGGGGGCACAAAGCTGGACACAGGGGGGCAGAAAGCTGGACACAGGGGGGCAGAAAGCTGGACACAGGGGGGCAGAAAGCTGGACACAGGGGCAGAACGCTGGACGCTGGGGCAGAACGCTGGACGCTGGGGCAGAACGCTGGACACTGGGGCAGAAAGCTGGACACGGGGGCAGAACGCTGGACGCTGGGGCAGAAAGCTGGACGCTGGGGCAGAAAGCTGGACACGGGGGCAGAAAGCTGGACACGGGGGCAGAACGCTGGACACGGGCAAAACGCTGGACGCTGGGGCAGAAAGCTGGACACAGGGGGGCAGAAAGCTGGACACAGGGGGGCAGAAAGCTGGACACAGGGGGGGCAGAAAGCTGGACACAGGGGGTCAGAAAGCTGGACACGGGGGCAGAAAGCTGGACACAGGGGGGCAGAAAGCTGGACACAGGGGGGCAGAAAGCTGGACACGGGGGCAGAAAGCTGGACACGGGGGCAGAAAGCTGGACACAGGGGGGCAGAAAGCTGGACACAGGGGGGCAGAAAGCTGGACACGGGGGCAGAAAGCTGGACACAGGGGGGCAGAAAGCTGGACACAGGGGGGCAGAAAGCTGGACACGGGGGCAGAAAGCTGGACACGGGGGCAGAAAGCTGGACACAGGGGGGCAGAAAGCTGGACACAGGGGGGCAGAAAGCTGGACACAGGGGGGCAGAAAGCTGGACACGGGGGCAGAAAGCTGGACACAGGGGGGCAGAAAGCTGGACACAGGGGGGCAGAAAGCTGGACACAAGGGGGCAGAAAGCTGGACACAGGGGGGCAGAAAGCTGGGCACAGGGGCAGAAAGCTGGACACAGGGGCAGATTGCTGGACACAGGGGCAGAATGGAGAAACGGGGCATGATTGGAGACACAGGGGGCAGGATGACAGACATGGCGGCATGACTGGAGACACTGGAGGCAGGATTGGAGACAGATGGGGCAGGATCATGGGGCAGGATGGATACGATGGAGACAGATGGGGCAGGATGGGAAGATCATATGGGGCAGGATGGATACTCATTAGGGCAGGATGGGAGAACATATGGCTGACGCCAGGAATGAGACACACAGGGGCTAGGATGGCGAATATTATTACCATAGGGGCTAATTAAGGGATATTATTACTGCAGTGATGTATTTATTTTATTTTTTGAGTACACTGTTTTAAATGGAGGGGCGGTCCTATTAATGTGTACAGTGACACTATGTCGCCTTCTTCGTGTGGTGTAATGTAAAAGTTGGGAAAATTAAGTAATGTGTTCTGCAAGTGGAACTCGAGATAACTGTGTTATTTCCTGCAGAGACGAGTCCTGGCTGGATGAAGTGATGGCGGTCTGTGCGGGATGAAAGATGAAGGACTTCACCTAGAGACGTCACTGGTGAGTCAGTGTGTTACCTATACACTGACACTATACACTGTATACTATATACAGAGGTCCTGTGTATAATGTCACTGGTGATCACTGTATTACCTATACACTATATACAGAGCTCCTGTGTATAATGTCACTGGTGATCACTGGATTACCTATACACTATATACAGAGCTCCTGTGTATGATGTCACTGGTGATCACTGTATTATCTGTACACAGACACTGCATACTAAGTACAGATCTGCTGTGTATAATGGCACTTATGGTGATAGTATTGTGTTTTTTTTTATTATTGATCAGTACTATAGTATTCAGTCACTATGTGGTGGTAATATGTGGTCTGGTCATGATGTTTTGGTATTTGTTCCTTGTATTTGATATTATTCGATCACTGTGGTGGTAATATGTCATCTGGTCATGGTGTGGCGGTATTTGTGCCTTGTAGATAGTATTATAGAGGGGGGGGGCGCCAAACTCGGGAACAGCCCCGGGCGGCCAAAGCTCTAGCTACGCCTCTGCCTCCATGGTCAAATCAGTGCCCAGAAGCCAGCTCTAAACAAAAGGCAAATAAAAAAACGTGGCATTTGCAAAGTCCCACAGCCTGCTAAACAGATGGACGCTGGAAAAGTGGCAGAAGGTGGATTTCTCTGATGAATCTTCAGTAGAATTACACCACAGCCACCGCAAATACTGCAGGAGACCTACTGGAGCCCGTATGGATCCAAAATACACCCAGAAAGCAGTTAAATTTGGTGGTGGAAAGATCATGGTCTGGGGTTACATTCAGTATGGGGGTGTGCGAAAAATTTGCAAGGTGGAAGGCAATATCAATGAATGATGAAAGAGGAAGCTTGGAAGACAAAACTGAAGAATCTAGATGAACTCTGGGAGGCATATAAGACTGCTTTCTTTGGTATTCCTGATGACTTCATTAATAAATTGTATGAATCATTGTTGAACCGCATGGATGCAGTCCTTCAAGCTCATGAAAGTCACACAAAATATTAAATATGACTCTAATAGCACCACAACTTCATTCACCAATATTAGGCTACTTTCACACTAGCGTCGGGCTCAGCCCATCGCAGTGCGTCGGGCCGAGGTTACCGACGCTAGCATTGTATACGCCGCACAACGGGGGCAGCGGATGCATTTTTCCAGCGCATCCGCTGCCCCATTGTGAGGTGCGGGGAAGTGCGGGGAGGTGGGGGCGGAGTTCCGGCCGCGCATGCGCGGTCGGAAAAAGCGGACCGTCGGGGGCAAAAAACGTTACATGTAGCGTTTTTTTGTGCCGACGGTCCGCCACAGCACGGCGCAACCGTCGCACGACGGTTGCGACGTGTGTCAATCCGTCGCAATACGTCGCTTAATGTTAGTCTATGGGGAAAAAACGCATCCTGCAAGCACTTTTGCAGGATGCGTTTTTTCTGCAAAACGACGCATTGTGACGGATTGCAGTTAACAATAGTGTGAAAGTATCCTTAACCTAAACCACATTTCGGAGGGTTTCAGCTTTCAAAAGAATAATTTATACAACCAATGGATGAATTTAACGTCAGGTTATAAGCTTTTATTTACATAACATGGATAAGCGACATAACTTCTGTCAGGGAGTGTATATATATTGTAGTACAGCAGGGTTGGTGCAGTGTGACAGACAGGCAGTGACCCAGGAAAGTTAATTAAAAACGTATTTTATTGTCCAGAAACTCACAAAGTACACGGTATCCTCCGGGTCGCAGCCAGGAATCAAGACAGTCCATAAACGAAACCCAGAACTGCAAGAGGGGACCTAATGAATGACCTGCATAGAGCTGGGACCTCCGTAACAAAGGCTACTATCAGTAACACACTACACCACCAGTGACTCAGATCCTGCAGTGCCAGACGTGTCACCCTGCTTAAACCAGTACATGTCCGGGCCCGTCTGAAGTTTGCTAGAGAGCATTTGGATTATCCAGAAGAGTATTGGGAGAATGTCATATGGTCTGATGAAACCAAAGTAGAACTGTTTGGTAGAAACAAAGCTTGTTGTGTTTGGAGGAGACAGAATGCTGAGTTACATCCAAAGAACACCATACCTACTGTGAAGCATGGGGGTGGCAACATCATGCTTTGGGGCTGTTTCTCTGCAAAGGGACCAGGATGACTGATCTGCGTACATGAAAGAATGAATTGGGTCCTGTATAGTGATATTTTGAGTGCAAACCTCCATCCATCAGCAAGGGCATTGAAGATGAAACATGGATGGGTCTTTCAGCATGATAATGATCCCAAGCACAATGCCAGGGCAACGAAGAAGTGGCTTCGCAAGAAGCATATGAAGGTCCTGGAGTGGCCTAGCCAGTCTCCAGATCTCAACCCCATAGAAAACCTTTGGAGGGAGTTGAAAGTCTGTGTTGCCTAGTGACCGGCCCAAAACATCACTGCTCTAGAGGAGATCTGCATGGATGAATGGGCCAACATACCACCAACAGTGTGTGCCAACCTTGTGAAGACTTTCAGAAACCGTTTGACCACTGTCACTGCCAACAAAGGATATATAACAAAATATTGAGATGAACTTTTGCTAATGAGTATGTGCAGGGTTGGACTGGGGTGTCTGGGGCCCACAGTGGGAATTGACTCTAAGTGCCCACCCTACAACTATATGCAAATACCTGTTAGCAGTTATCACCGTTGCAGTGGAACATCGACTGTAAAACACAGGTGGCTCCTGTACATCTACTGTGCGCCACCATAGCTGGGATGTACAATTACTGTAGTTTGTATTAAAGGTGCTCTTTAGACAAAAGAAGATATAATAATCCCACATACAAGGGAGAAATACTGCTACACCATGATTGAACTACATATTCCACCACATAATGATCAAATAATACCACATAATAGGGACAAATACCACCACACGGTGACCAGACCACATATTACCATATGAAAAGAATAAATACTGACACACCATCACCAGACCATATACTACCACACACAAGGAACAAATACCGCCACACCATGACCAGACCACATATTACCATCACATAGTGACCAAACAATACCACATACAAAGGAGAAATACTGGGCAGCACAGTGGCTGGAGTCCTGGGTTCAAATCCCACCAAGGACTACATCTACAAGGAGTTTGTATGTTCTCCTCGTGTTTGCGTGGGTTTCCTCCGGGTTCTCTGGTTTCCTCCCACATTCCAAAAGGCACACTGATAGGGAATTTAGATTGTGAGCCTCATTGGGAACAGTGATGATAATGTCTGTAAAGCGCTGCGGAATATGTTAGCGCTATATAAAAGTAAAGATTATTATTATTTAATTACAGCCACACCAAGACCAGATCACAACCACATAGTGACCGAATACTACAATACTGATCATTAATAAAAATTACAATACTAACAATACCATTATTACCACCAGTGACATTATATACAGGATTGTATAGTGTACAGGTAATACAGGGATCACCAGTGACATTATACACAAGAGCTTTGTATCCAGTTTACAGGTAATACAAGGATCACCAGGGACATTATACACAGGATCTGTGTATATAGTGTACAGGTAATACAGGGATCACCGGTGACATTATACACTGGAGCTCTGTATATAGTGTCAGCGTACAGGTAATATAGGGATCACCAGTGACATTATACACCAGAGCTCTGTATATAGTGTATAGTGTACAGGTAATACAGGGATCACCAGTGACGTTATACATAGGAGCTCTGTAGATAGTGTATAGTGTACAGGTAATACAGTGATCACCGGTGACATTATACACAGGAGCTCTGTATATAGTGTACAGTGTACAGGTAATGCAGTGATTACCAGTGACATTATACACAGGAGCTCTGTATATAGTGTATAGTGTGCATGTACATGTAATTCACTGACACACCGGTGATGTCTCTAGGTGAAGTTTTCCATCTTCACTTATCTTCTTTATCTGGCACAAACCACCATCACTTCTTCCTGCCAGGACTTGCCTCTGCAGGAAATAAGCAATATTGTATGACTCGTTAAAGGGTTGATTGTGACCTGTAGGATTGCTACTTCCAACAGGTGGCACTATAGAGTTTAAGTCCTCTTTCTCTCTGAAGAGTCAATTTGCATACAGGAAATAACAGTCATTTATAGCTGATCTCTTGTAGAGCACATTCCTCACTTAATCCCCAACTTCTACACTATGCCAGATGATGAAAAAAGGCGACATAGTGCCTCCCTGCACAGTAATAGGACCGTTTTATTCCCCCCACGGAAAACAGTCTCCTAAAAACTAAATTATATTACAGCAGTGATAATGTTCCCCACTTGCTATCATAAACTAATAATGTATGTTACTCATTCTAGCCATCATACAGTGATAGATCTATGTCATCTACTGAGGAAGAAGGCTTTGTACTTCGAAATGCGTTGAGAATCTGAATAAATCATCAAGTTTTATCTTCTACCTGCCTGGATGTTTAATTGCACAGTAGCGCAAAGGATATCCACAAAATTTTCCCCGGTTTATAAGTTCAGAATTCTAAAATCTGTACTAAAAATGCATCAAATAAAGGGGAAAACACACAAAAAATGCAATAATCAGAGCAGATTGTTATTACGTAATTTGGTGAAAACATTTTATCTGCACATTTTCTGCAGAAAATGTGCAGATAAAAAGCAGCAGGAAAAAACGCCGCAGTTACGCTACCTGTGAATATTGGCCAAAAGGCTTATTCACACAACAGTTTTTGGTCAGTATATTCCATCAGTGATTTCGCTCCTGCAGATGAACGTAGTTTTGGTCTGAGCGCGATCCATCAAAATAATCAGATCACACTCCGAGCAATGTTATTCAATGAGGCTGTGCTCATATTTAATATTTTCCTCGGTCCGAGGAAAAAAATCCTAACATGCACAATTTGCCTCCGAGAATTGGATGACACTCAACCATTCATGTTTATGGATCCGTGGAAAAAATTGGACTGCACATCCAAGTGCAATCCGATTTTCACATTTTTTTTCTTCACCTCTGAAAAACATGGTTTCCAGTCTGATCAAACTCTGATCACAGTGATTATCATTATCGGACCGTTTTTCTGGGAGGGAGATCATACGGTCGTCTGCACCTGCCCTTTGTATGCCACAACCAGGACGGATTGAACAGAGAAAAACTGTAATTGAAAGATTGACACTTGTTTTGTGTATGGAGACTCACCTGGTTTTGGCAAACAACAAAATACTGATGAAATACTGATGCAAAAATACTGACGTGTGAATAAGGTCTGACAGAAAAGCTTTTTGTTAAAACATGTCAGAATGGTTTTCTCCAAAATCCTGTTATGTGCCAACTTTGGGCTCATTAAGATGTCAGGTTTTTCACGTATGAGAAAAATGGAACAAGTTTCATCAGAATTTCATCAGAGTTTGGTCAATTTAATAATTTTTTTCTCTGAGGGAAAAAAATGTTTCTCTAGCTTCTTCTATTAGTCAGTGAAAAATGGACAAGCACACAAATGTGCCGAGCTCTCCAATTTTTTCGCTGACCCATAGGCCATGTTCACACCTTCAGTATGTTTTACCTCAGTATGTATAAGCCAAAACCAGGAGAGGAACAATCAGAGGAAAAGTATAACAGAAACAAGTTACCACTTCTCTATTTCTCACCCACTCCTGGTTTTGGCTTTCAAATACTGAGGTAAAAAACTGACCAAATACTGAATGTGTGAACGTGGCCTTATAGGTATGAGGGCAATCAGTGAAAAAAAGAACCTGGCACTAGCAAACTAAGGACACAGTTCCCCCGGCTAGGTGCAGTGTCGCATCACCTTGCGGGTGACAATTCCACCCCCCGCACACTTGCATTGTGCTGCAATGTAGCAGCATCCGGCGATCTCTGGTCCCGTGACTTGTATATCATAGCCCAACTTGCCGTGCATCCCCGACCTAATAAAATACATTTTTACACAGTGCATTTGAAATCTGCGCACCTATGCCCATCTCTTGCATTATCACAGCCACATCTCAGCCATACGGAGACCGCTATGTTGGAAAATACCAAAATCCCATTTGTTTTCAGATTCTTACCATTATTGCCCCTTGGGGTAGGATTTTCCATAGTTTGCTGCTGCAAGAATCCTTTGCTATAATGATGACATCTTTTGACATTTTTTTAAAAATAGTCTCATGTAAACTACAGCTGCATGTGTAAACTATGAAGGGGTTAAGCTGATCATAGAGGTCACTAATGAACATTGGGGGTCCGCCCTGCACCTGATGCCACTTAATTTCTTGTCCTATCAGAGATGCTCTGGTGTGTTCACATTGTATAAAACCCTGGACTATGGTGGCTGGTGATACAGGCAGCTGCTGACAAGATGGGCTTGTGTAGAGTGTGGTTTGGGCTTGTAGTTGCCCTTTGGGCCTCTGGTCTGGGGTCACCAGTGGGTGCAGTGCAGGACTTTTGGAATGAGCCATCACATCTGCAGTGTGGAGCTGATGCCATGGAGTTTTCTCTCCCTTCCTTGCTTGGGGATGCAGTATTTGCCTTGGCTGTGATTGGTAAGTGCCATAATGTGTGGGAATGTTGCCCATAGAAGTCATGGTGGTTTGTAGGAAGCTGGGCTGATAATAATGATCAATCACAGTGCAGCCTTTACTTTATTTTTGCCCTGTATGTGGTTGCTGTGGATGACTCTTGGACATGAGTGGTTTTTTTTTGGTTTTGTTTTTTTCCTGTGAACCTTCTATCACCTTCAGGCAAAATGATGTATGTTTACTATGGTGTTGTGTGCTTGCATGCTGAGGTTGCATTTTTACATGATGGCTGAGTAAACCAGTAATCCTGTGCCTGTAACAGCTGTTGGGATTGCCAGGTCAGACTGGTTTTGTCCTCTAGGGACCATGATTTCTGCTCTGCATAGTAGTGTTGTGTATTGCCATTGGATGATTGCAGTAAAAAGCTTAAGTTTCAAAAAAAGTTCAAATTTCCACCCTTTTGCCTCCTATATATTAAAAAAAGAGAATAAATAATAAAAAAACACGCTTAGTATTGCTGCATCAGATGTATAAAATTACCTAATTGGCATAGCATAAGCTCAAATGTCAATTATGTGGGTTTTTTTCTGCCTCAGTGCCATACTGTGGCAATAAAACCATTTTTGGGGTGTAAATAGGTTTAACAAAACTGTCAGATTCCAGAAAACTAAGCCATCCCTGCCCCAAATCTCAAGCAAAAATGCTGTGGGTGGGTCTCTGAAAAATGGTGATGACGTGTGTGTGTGTGTGTGTATATATATATATATATATATATATATATATATATATATATATATATATATATATATATTTTACAGCTTATCCTGTAGAGAAAAGCCCTCTCACAGCTATATTGGTAAAAAATAACAGTTGGGTCTTCGAAGAAGGGGAAAAAATAAAAATTGGCTGTGCTTAAAAGGGTTAAGCTCTCCCTGTAGCTGCTCCTAATACAATGTGTAGTGACTGATATCTCCCTACAATGCTCAGTAATCCTGGCTGTAATCTCTCCCTGGCACTGACAGCCAGCACTGCAGAGCATTGTGTAGTGACTGCAGTGTGCTCATTGTATAATAAGTGGTACCTGGGGAACAAGCAGCTACAGGGAGAATAACTCTTCCATTTTCTTCCTGTAGCTGCTGCTTCTGAAGGTGATGGGTTCCCAGTAAAGCATTTCTCCCTTGTATAATGATCCTGAGGATGGCCTGGATAACACCTTTACACAAATGTGGTGATAACACTTCATGTTGGCATGCCAGTAATGTCATATATCGCTTGCCTTTCTTATAGACAAGAATGGAAAGTCTCATTACTTTCACAATGATTCCGCTTGTGGCACCTGGCTTGGACAGAAATCTGATGGCTCAATGGCGCTCGGCTCTACATTTCGTGGCTGTTATGTGCGAGAGGAGGTAAGCTGAAAAAGGGAAAGAAGAACATTATATAAACCGTAACTGGATATTGACTTCAGTGAACTGTTTGCTTCCAGCTTCTCCATAGACTTTTATAAGCAGCAACTGATGTGACTTATCCACCCAGGAGGATAGATTTCTAGATGTATGACAAGGTTACTGAGTTCTCATGCTTTGCACTGACGAGGGCCAACAGCCCGAAACACCGTGTCTGCGAATTGAGATACTGATTTGGCTTTTATCCTAAGTCATATTGCACGACTCGTTAAAGGGTTGATTGTGACTTGTAGGATCGCTACTTCCGACAGGTGGCCCTATAGAGTTAAGTTCTCTTCTCAGAAGAGGCAATTTGCAAGGTTACTTACTGTCACCAAACTTGTACAGTTATTTCTATGTAACAGACATGAAGCTTGCGTCCTATGAAGACCTTTTTATCTATATGGAAGGACTACCAAAGTAGTAGTAGTCCTCTTGCATAATGAGGCAATTCGTTTACTTTATTAATTGCAGAATGACAACTATGTAATGACCATCACTCTAGAAGAGGTCTTCCAGGATGGAAAATCCCAGTATCGCAAGAAGGACCTGATGTGCCCCATTCTCCTAGGTAAATGTCTATGGTGTTAACAGGACTTAAATCCTGTGACTTGTTGCTACCTTCCTTTATAAACGGGGTTTGTCATGGTCCAATGGCTATTCAAATGAAGCACGAACATTTAATATACCCTTGTCATGGCCAAGCAGCTCAATGCACCTTCTTGAGGTCTTTCCTCCTATCCACTATCTCTCTTAAGAAATAATCCCTGCTAGGAAATGTCCACTCATCTCTGTAACTCCCTCAAGGTTAAATACCAGGGCAAAGTACTGTACCAACTCGGCATTTCGTTCAACTTCACTTATTGGAGCGTGCATGGATGACAGATGCTGTGTGCCCCCAATCCCAGCTTTCTTTAAACTTGGACACCAGCAGAAATTTAACAAAAGTTGTGGCCTACCATCATAACTTGCACCATTTCTGTGTAGGATCTGACTGTCTTCTCCCCCACCAAAAAAAGATGAGCATATGCTGTAAATGGCAGGGCATTGTCTGCACCACTGTAGTCAGTTGGTGTGCATCACTTTTGGCAGTATGGACCTACTGGAGGCAGTCAACAACACTTAGTCTTGACTAAATCTTACTGCCCATTTCTTGGGATTAAGCCATTCTCCAAAGAACACCATGAACTCAGTCTTGGACTAAAAGGCCAAGTAAATCATTAGTGATCCAGTAACTCTTCTGGCCTTCTCTTCCCCATAGCTATGGATGCTCCAAGCCCAAGTGACTGTGCTTCAGTTCAGCCAGCCGACCGTCTGCCGTGCGCCAATGACTCCGTCTCTAGAGATCTCTGTGAAGGACTTGGATGCTGCTTTTCTCAGTATGACCGGCTGCGCTGCTACTATGGGAAAAAGCGTAAGTTTAACTGCACATAGTCCCATATAAAGCTACATCTACATGGTCCTGATATAGCAAAGCTGAGTTTGACATGACGGCTGTAGTGTTTTATATATCTTGCATGGGACTGCAGTGTTGCTTAAACCATTAGGTGTTATCAACATTTCATGTTAAGGCCATGCTAGAATGCTAATACAGTTGAATGTGGGGTCCAGTGCTGGCACCAGGGCAGCCATGTGGTCTGCTGCCATTGGCAGCACCCGCCATTGGCAGCACACCACTGGCTGAGGGAGTGGGGGGCCCTAGGCAAATGGCTAGTCTGCCTTGCCCTAATGCTGGGGGAGGGGCCCCTACAGTAGACAATTATCAATGGTTTAGCCAACACTCGAATGGGGAGCCAAACTGGTTGTTGAGGAGTGTCAATTTGGCTTGTGCACTTTTTGGGTTTCCAAATGCGTTGATATGCTGGAGATACGCCATTGATGGGATTCTCATAAGACACAAGCTCACCTGGCTTCGCAAATGCCCCTATGGGATCATCCAGTCTTATGATCTCACTGGTTAACTGGCCTTGGGTCTCAAAACAGAATTATGGCCAATAGTAGTACTGTGCTAAACTTCCAGTCTTTCACATTACTTGTGTAAGTGCCAACCATCTTTCCAGGTATTAATGACTTTATACGTATGAAAGGCTAAAATTCTTGTCTCGCCCGTGATGCTTATTTCCATATTAACCATTTGACTTCCTGTGCAGTGACGGCTTATTGCAATGCTGAAAACAAGATGGTGGTTGCCATTTCAAAAGACCTGACTGTACCTTCCTTAATTTTGGACTCTGTTAACATTATGGATGTGGACTCTGCCTCCTGCCCAGAGCTGAGAGTGGCCACAACTGCATCATTCATTGGGTTCCAGTTACCCCTTTCCTGTGGAGGTGCAAACCAGGTGAGCAAAAAAAGTTAATCCGATCAACTGCATAAAGTCAAGCCTGCCTTGCTCTACCTGCAGCAACTGATACTCCTCTATAACTTGGTACCATCTGGTTTTACAGGTGGCCGAGTCATTGGTATATGAACGCACTTTTGTGGCAACCAACCGTGTACTCACCTGGCAGAGGGCCTCTATCACTAGAGACAGTAACATGAGGTAGTAAAGTACAACTCTAATCTAATGGATAAGATTTTCTACAGACTTTTACTAATATACTCTTTAATACAGGGTGACCGTACGCTGCAACTATGGACATACTGGAGTCATACCTCTGCAGGTTGAAGTTTTGACGCTCCCACCACCTCTTCCTGTGTCCACCTCTGGACCTCTTCTTTTGGAAATGAGAATAGCCAAAGGTAAGCTTTTCTATTAATACTTAAACCCATGATATGGTGTCAAACAATTAATATTACAGAACAAGTAGAGTAGTGCGCAGAAGTCTTGCAAAAAATGCCATTTAGTTAGGACAAGGCTTGTCCCAGTTGGTTAATCAATGAAAGCCTTGGGTCTGTAGACTGTATGAGTTTTGGCTCATGACAGATGATGGATCTTATGATCTTGTTTTAATGAGAAGCAATCACCCATCAATGTCTTGCAGATCAGCAATATACTTCATATTACACTGAACGAGAGTATCCCATCGAACGAGTCTTAAGGGATCCTGTGCACACAGAAGTTCGGATACTGCAGAGGACTGATCCCAGCCTGGTTCTGGTGTTGAACAACTGTTGGGCCACCAATTCTCCTGTGCCTACTGACAGTCCTCAGTGGCCTATCTTGTCTAACAGGTAAGGGTTAAACTAAGGATAAAATCCTTGTCCTGTTGAGGACTTCCATGATGTAATGCATAGTGTTCTCCCTCCTCAGCTGCCCTTTTCAGGGTGACAACTATCTGACGGAGCTGGTTCCTGTAGTCTCTTCACAGAGCATGACTTTTCCAACACACTACAAGCGCTTCATCGTTAATGCATTCACCTTTGTGGATGCAAACACCCAAACTGCTCTTTCTGGACTGGTAAGCGTCTTGCTTATATATGGTCCACTGCCACACTAATCTGTAAAGGAGATTGCAAAGTCTTGTGAGAATCACACGACTGGTCTCATTTCATTTTTTTTTTTTTTTTTTTTTTCCAGCTAAAGGACACCTTATTGTATTGAGCAGCTAGAAGTTCAGCTGACTCTCCTACTTGGGTGACTTGTAAGGGCGGCACATTTCCAGCCACTGTTAGACAGCAGGGTTGGTGGGTCCCCTTGGCAATGATTCCTAAAACAAACAATCGGGCATATGGCAAG